>NW_022631042.1:8942223-9542223 GCF_010015895.1 Lontra canadensis
AAAAAAAAAAAAAAAAAAAAAAAGAAAGAAAGAAAGAAAAGAAAAGAAATAATTCAGTCCACATTTCTTGACCACTGTACAAAATTAGAAATTAAAACCAGAAGCTTAATCAAAGAAATTTCAACTACTTGGATCCAAAAATTCTGTTCTAAATAATTACTGGGTCAAAGAGAAAATCAGATATACAACAGTTTTTTTAGAAAATGAGAACAATATCAAATCTTAGAAGCTTTGCCTAAATTCTTATTTAGAGGTCATTTCATATTAAAGCCTACAAATTAAATCTAATCTTACAAATTAAAAGATACTTGTACTGTACCCAAGTCCAAAAATGACCATTTAGAAAATATAATGAGAAATTAAAACAGAAAAGATAGCATTTACAGCAGCAACTGAAGAGCTATCACAAAGATTACCCATATGAATAAAACAAAATTTTGAGATATCTAATAAAACATTTGAAAAAAAAATTAGACTCTGTGCCTGATAAGACCAAAAATTACAAAAAAATACATTAGTTCATAAATTATTTTATCTTTAATTATTGGCATACTAGTAAATATCTAACAACTGGCACTTTAAAAACATATATGCATATAAATGTATATATGTTTACTATAAATTTGCACAGATTACTATTTTACATTTACTATCTTAGAGATATAAAATATGTATAGCTCACAACTTATAAATGATAATAAAATACATAATACTCTTTATTATAAAGTTGATATAATCATTAGATTCTCACACAATGCCTTCATGGACTTTTGCCAAAGTTATAAAGGCAGCTAGTAATTTTGTCTTCTTTGGTTTCAAAGGAAAAATAAAATTCTATGACTCTGATGTATTTCTTGTTTTCACCAAAAAATAAAAAAGTTCAAAAATATTGAGGAATGTGTATAGTTTCAACACGAATATTTTCATTTACATTCATGAGTAGGACAAAAGTGAAACAACAAAGATGTATGTACAGATTTCATTCATCTATCAGTGACATGAGTGGCTTCTTTGCTGAATCAGGTAATAGTTTCCAAGTCCTAAAAGAATATTTCCTCAATCTTTTATGGTATTTGCAGTGTTGCAGCTATAAACATGATGCACTTAAAAAAAAAAAGATTTTATTTATTTGAGAGAGAGCATGAGTGGAGGGAGGGGCAGAGGGAGAGGGAGACCCAGGGACACAGGCTCCAACCCAGGACCCTGGATCATGACATGAGCTGAAGGCAGAATTTGAATATTCTGTCAATGTTTGGTGATGTCTTGTATTCTTCTGTCCCTTCTCTAAAGCAGCACTAGCTGAGGAAAAGCAGCATCTGTGTTCAGGGTTGTCAACAGTTCACAGGTGAAAAGACAACCAGTACCAGGTTTCCTGGAGGTGGTGGAGGTCCCAACAGGTGACCAAAGCATGGCAAGAGGGAATGTGGGCCTGCAGTGCTCAAGGAGGGAAGACACTGGTGTTCCGTTGTCAAGAAGTCCAGACATGGGACTAGAATTTAGGAGGCAGGCTCTGTTGCCCAGGAAGGAGGACCAGAAAGAGACAGGCAGAGCCTAACTCAAGCTTCTGGGCACTCTGCTCCAAGAGTGACACAAGAACACTGGCCAAGCAGAGGACCAGTTATTTAAGCTGGACCCACCTGGGCAGGAGAGGCACCCGCTTGGGGACAGGAAAGAAGCAGTGCTGTTACCACCATTATGGTGCCACGGTTGGGGAGGGGGGTGCTGTCAAAATGAACACTGCCTTCGGGGAATGCTAGAGTGAGCCAGAGCCGGGAGGGGCATAACTGTCCTCGGGGTAATACAGAGAACACGAGCATTACCTGGGCAGGATTCGCATTGTCCTGTTTGTGATGGTGGTGTTAGATAGATTGAGGTACAGGACCCCAGGACAGCCCTCAGAGATGTATCTCATTGATTCATCCTGCAGGAAAAACAGAGGGGAGAATCTTACCAAAGTCTAGCAGGCTTTGTGATTTCCCCATTTTCTCTCTCCCAAAAAGTATATGCAAGCCTTGGTCTCTTGATATGCTTGGTTATTAGTTGTAAATCAAATTCAACAGAAGGTGATGGTTTTGTTTGAAGCTTCACTACTCTCTCCCCTGCCCTTTCTTTGGAAATAAAGTCCCATTCCATCACAGTGACACTTTGTTAAAAGTTCAACGCTGACAGGAAATTTGAGCTCAAGTGTCGAAGTGTCACTACTCCTGACTCTTCAGATGCATGAAAGCGATTAAAACCTCATCTATTTTTAAACTTGCTAAAGTCATTCTGAAAGACAGGAATAGTAAATGCTCTTAATTGGACTTCATTAAAAGTGAGTCCATATTTACCCATACATCTTTATAGAAATGTGTGTGTGTTGTGTGTGTGTGTGTATAATTAAGTTTCTATGGTCCTATTAGTGAGTATATTAAAACAGCCAAACAGAGTCTCACCAAATTTACTTGAAATGTTCTGAAGCAAAAAAAAAAAAAAAAAAGAAAAAGGTACACACATGTTGAACATGAAGTTCAGTGTTGGGGATGTTGGGGGTGAGACTCTCAAAGATTCAAGCAGCTCCCCCCAGAGCTGACACTGAGGCACAAGAGAACAGAGCGACTGTGACATGAGACAGACAGGAAAACAGTCATTTCAAGCCTGAGCCCTACACTGACATTTACAAGACCAGATGAATTGCAGGCTGTGATTGCAGTAGAGCTGCCTCGAATGTGGGTAACTACTTATAAAATGCTCCAGTGTGAGTAAGTAGCAGCAGGCTTTTATTTATTTAGCGATGGTGGATGAGTCTCCCCAGGAACACTGACAAGGTCAGCTAGTTTTAAATATTTGTGGCACATCGGTCCTGGAAAGAATAGGCCATCGCTGGAAGATGTCAATTGTCACTTGCCTGGGGAATGTGGTTTGGGAAAGAATTCTGCATGTTCACTATGGCCACCTCCGGCACCATTAAGGATGGCAAAGGTTTATTTTCAGCAGGATCATCAATGTTTAGCGTTCTATTCCTAGCTATTCCCCAGAGTTGTGGATAATACAGTACAAATTCCTGCAGTCCTGCTCTAGGACATGCTCTGAGCCCCGACGCCGCATGAGTGCAAGGGCAGGGACTCAATAAACACTGTATTTTTACCACTGCATTCAAACTGCCAGCAATTTTCCTACATACTCCACCACTAAAATGCAGGATTTAGGTATAGGTGGATAGATTTTAAAAAATATTTGAAAAGGTGGGGGGGTGGGAGGTTGGGGGAACCAGGTGGTGGGTATTAGAGAGGGCACAGATTGCATGGAGCACTGGGTGTGGTTCAAAAACAATGAATACTGTTATGTTGAAAATAAATTTAAAAAATGATTAAAAAATATATATATATGGTAAAAATTTATTTATATATATGTGTATATGCATATATACACACATACATATATTAAATATATATGGTAAAAATTTCCCAGAAGGAATAAAGAATTATAATAAATGGCATTGTAGTTCAATAGAAACAAAATCTATTTTCAAAAACATTCATGGTGCCAATCAAATATCAAAGTAATTCTGCACCTATTGAATGACCGACCAAAATGCAAGTGAGATGGGGCAAGGAGAGGACGGGAAGCTGATACACCCTCAGGGAGGCAGCCGCAGAGAAGATGAAAATGTGGGGCCAGGAAGAGGAAGAGGAAGTATGTTTATGCACCACAGAGGAAGCTCCTTTTTCCTTTAAGATAAGGAAACAAACCATTCACTGCATTTTCCTTTCTGGAGGAGCGTGGACATCCAAGAAACTTCAGACAAATCCTAGTCTCAACATTTAAAAGAGCTCAAGGTTCAGTCCCCAAAGGTGAGAGCACATAAAAGCAAACACTGCTTGAGTGTCCCCATTACAAAATGGTTTCTGAATTTGTGCACAATGCACCCAAATCTTTCCAAATATAATATATTCATAAGGCAAGCTTCTTAGAAATAAAGCTTTTTGAATGAATGTTACTCAACTCCTTAAATTTAAGCCTGTCTCCCAGCCTGTGCTTCAAAGGGAAAAAACAATAGTAAAATGTAGCTGGATAAAATTATCAACCCTGTATAGTATTAGACTCCAAAATTGGGAAAGATTTTGACGTTCACAAATTCAATGCAGATGGCATTTGCTTTGACTTTCCTATGAGAAAGCCAATTTAAAGACTGTGATCTGTTATTCAAGGGCAGAACTGAAGCTCCCTGAGGGCAGGAACTGAAACTTGATTCATTTTTAATTCCCTCTAACACCTATATTTTATAGCATATACATTCCCTATATATCTTTACATATAAAGATAAAAATATCTTTAAAGTAGTACATACTAAAAATATCCACAGAATGAAACAGAAGTTTGAAAGAAAGAAGTAGAATGACACCCTGGAGGGTGTGGACGTCCTGTTGGAGTCGTTGCTTAATGAAGAGCATGACAAAATCAGCCTCTTCTGTTTTCACCCGAATTCTCCTACTGTTTTGTTTTGTTTTTAAGATTTTATTTGTTTGAGAGAGGGAGAGACCGAGATAGTGAGAGAGAGCACAAGCGGGGAGGAGAGGGAGAAGCAGGCTCCCTACTGAGCAGAAACCTGATGCAAGGTGTCATCCCAGGACCGCGGGAACATGACCTGAGCCAAAGGCAGACGCTTAACCCACTGAGCCACCCAAGTGTCCCCTCTTACTGGCCTTTCTTAAGATTCTTCGCTATTTCTTCTCCTCTGCCTACTTCTAAAAGTCGGCAATCCCCAAGGTTCCATCCTAAGGGCTCTTCTCATACCTTCTTTCTGTAGGTTGATCATACTCAATTTTGTAACATTCATTAAGAATACAAAAATGTCAACCCAAGATGGAACCTCAAGTTTTATGCCATGCTCTCCGTTACCTGCTCGGGATCTCCATACAATTTCATTCATTAAGCAGAAGTAGACTATTTACTATGCCAACGTGTGTGCTGTGTGCTGTGACTACCACAGAAAACAAGACACGTCTCCTGCCCTTTGGCCCTCTTGGGCTAGTGGAAGAGGCAGAAATGCTGTGATTAGGGCTACTTGTTTTAGGGACCCAGTAGAGCAGTGACGAGCCCAGCCCTGGGAGACAAGGATGTCTTGGTAAAGGAGGTGAAGGAGGTGGTACCTAAAGTAAGGTTTAAAGCCCAACAAAGAGGAAAGTAATACCTGAGGACAAAGCAAAAGGGCATTCCATGCAAAGAGCACAGCCCGAGCAGAAGCAAAACAGCAAGGAGCAGCTTGGCTCATGCAGCAAAGAAAGTGTAGCACTGTATGGTTGCTGAAACTTAATGTGTGTGCAGGAATTGGAGCAAGATGAGGCTGGGGGAGGAGGCAGAGGCAAGACCACACAGGGTCTCCAAGGTATAGTAATGTTAAAGAGCTTTGACTTCATGGGATAGTGTAGATGGCGAGTGTGTTTATACATGTTGGAAAATGGGAGTGAAATGATCAGATCTGCCTCTTAGAAAGTGTATGTGCTCACAGGGGACAAGACAGATTGGAAGTCAAAGAAAGGCGTAGAGACAGGGACCAGGAAGGTAGCTGGCCAGGGTTACAGGCTCATTTCCATCTTCATTGGCACACAGTTGATAGCCATGAAGACCACTAAAATCAGCCCATTGTCATTCCTGGCACCCATTTTTTTCTGTCTCAGACACACATGACTCTAAATATAAACATAGTTAATTTTGTATAATTGTTGAACAGTTTTCACTTTTCCAGAGACTCCAATCTTGGGCATATAGCTACAGGATTAATAATAGCATTATACAAATGGGATAAAATTTCTTGCCAACTATGTTTAACATAGTTTGCTTTTTTACACATTTGATCCTAAACGAGCACACATGCCTGTATTCTGGCAAAAATCTCTGTGTATTGGCACTGCAATATAGTAAGCCTGAATCTAAATAAAAAATAGTAAAATAAGCTTCATATACTCACTGTGAGTGTTGGACAGTCAGAGACGTTCAGCTCTTGCAGATTTCTACAGAGGCCTAAATCAAACAAGTTAAACATCATTAAACAACATAGCGCAAATGTTTAAACTTAAAATTTTCCTTCCTACATTTAATGCGATGTAGTCATTAGAAAACGAAAACCTTGGCAAGTGATTTGTTCTAAGTATATGGTTCCTTTTCCCAGAAAACCAATTTCTTCTGGCTTTAAAATTAAAATATATACACATGTTTATTATCATTTGAGGATTACAGAAGAAAGGGGGAAAAAAGGAAAATATTGCTTTGGGAAAAACAGTATATACTTAGAGCTTTTAGCTGGGAAGAAAACCAACCTGCTTTTTTGTGGCATGACTTTTTGTTCATTTTTTGGTTTTTGTTTTCTTTTATCATTTTATTGTAAAAATTTTCAAACACAGAAAAGTTTAAAGACTTGAAGAGTTGTATAGTGCATATATACCCACTACACTTGCACTGTATTTGCTTTATCACATATTCACCTATACATCCATCGATCCATCTTATTTTTAATGCATTTTAAAGTAAGTTGCAGACATCAGCACACATTCCCCTCACACATCAGCATGGACATTATAAATAATTCAGCACGCATGCTAATTAACAAAATATTTATAATTTGTATAAATGAGATCCATACAATTTACAGTGAATTACAGAGAAGGACACAAAGGATCAGAGAGGTCAAGTGCCTGATTAAGTCTGGAACCAGAGGGAACTGCACAGTTTATGGTCTCGGGGAAGTTGACACACGTACAGAAAGACCTAGATAGCAGAGTGTTACACAGTCCACACTCCAGGTCTAGACCGACAGGAAGTAAAACTCCAAATCTGAGATAGAAAAGAAGGATCTAAGGGGGAGGAAACAAGAGTAAAGGGGAGGAATGCATGAGGCAAAGAGGGAGAAGTCATTCTAGGTGGACCCCGTCAGGCAGGAAGACTCCTGGCAAGGGGTGATCTTGCATTCACAATGCTACAACGGATAGAAAACACATCTGTTGCTCATAACCACTTAGCCCCACAATAATAACAACAGCAATGTATTCATTATAAACCGATTTTGAACATCTCTTCCTCTTCCGAGAATGGACTGTGTCCTAAGTAATAAATGCAAACCAAAATCACTCTTAGAATTTAAAAATGACAGCAGTGCTTTACAGTGTGCAGATCTTAGAAGTGACTAGTGATACCTGTTAAGGCAGAAAATAGATTCCGAAAACAATGTAATAACTAAACTGATGATAATATTAAAAATTAATATTTTTATAGAATTGTTACTTGAGAGTAGGTAATTCGTGCATTCAACAAATATTTATTGAGAACTTGCTGTGTGTCAGAAACTCGGCAAGTGCCAAAAAATACGGCAGTAAACAAAAAAGACAAAAATTCCTGCCCTTGGGGAGTTCACATCCTAGGTGGGAGAGACGGATGGTAAACAAAAGAAGTATAATATCTACTTGGACAGATGGTGATAAGTACAATGGAGAAAAATAAAATAAAAAAGGGAGTAGAGAGAGTGGCTAGCAAGTGGAAAAGGGGCCACTTTAAATACAGTGCTCGGAGAAGGCTTTGCTGAGGTGACATTCGAGCCAAAATATGCAAGACTTGACAAGGACAGGGCAGTATACTTTGGGCATTTCTGGATCTCACATTCATTGTGGTTGGTTAATTGGGAGATAGTCCAGGAAAGAAAAAAAAATGAGCTGGGGAGGACAACCATTGGAGATCTACTTTTTTTTTCCCCCTGCATGTCTCAGGGCTATAAAGAATCCCTTGATTGTCTTGAATCCAATGTGCTGATACATTACATGTTTCAGTTTTCCTAACGCTAAGTCCTAGCACTGTGGGGTACTTCCCCAGGACCTGGCACTGATAAGCGTCTTCTGCCCATGAGCCTATTTCATTTTCCTGACAATACTACACCACATCCTCAGCCCCATTTTACAGATACTGAAGATGAGGTTAAATAACTAGCCTGAGGTCACATAGTTCTTTTGTTTTTAAGATTTTATTTATTTGTCAGAGAGAGAGAGAGAGAGAGAGAGAGAGTGTGTGTGTGTGTGTGTGTGTGTGTGTGTGTACAGGCAGGGGGAGCTGCAGGAAGAGGGAGAAGCAGCCTCCCCACTGAGCAGGGAGCCTGTTGCAGGACTCGATCCCAGGACTCGATCCCAGGACTCTGGGATCATGACCTAAGCTGAAGGCAGATGCTTAACTGACGGAGCCACCCAGGTGCACTATGTGACTATGTGACTGTGAGGTCACATAGTTAAGCAAGTAGGAGAGGCTTCATTCCAGCTCAGGGCCCAAACGTTTAGCCACCAAACCAGGTAAGTGGGAGGGCCCACTACACCACCGTTCAGAATGTGTCTTTATTAATTGCAATGTCTTGGCTTTAAAAAAAAAAAACTTATTGTGGCGATCATTTCACAATACATACAAATATCCAATCATCATGTGATACATCTGAAACATAATGTTATACATCAATTATACTACAATAAAATATATATAAAGAAAATAACTGTTGTTTTGTTTTGTTTTGTTTTGAAGCTGCTGTTAATGACACAACGCTCGCAATGGTTCTTCATGTATTTTTTTCTCTTGCAGCTTAGGGCCTCCCACCATACCTCAGCTGGGTCTCATCGTTCTGAACCGCATTAGTTAAGACTGCCCAAGCTTGGATCTCAAAGGAATACTTTCACTGTTCCGTCTGTCACACCAAGTAATTGGGACCCGCTGGATGTCAGGATGCGCGTGGTTACCGTGGTCGTCCTGCTCTTCTTCTGTAAAGCCGCGGAACTGCGCAAGGCAAGCCCCAGAGGCCGAGCCAATCATGGCCGGGCCGGGGGCAGCCGGAGAGGCTCCAGCCCAGTCAAACGCTACGCACCGGGCCTCCCCTGCGAAGTCTACACGTATCTCCACGAGAAATACTTAGACTGTCAAGAGAGAAAACTAGTTTACGTGCTGCCCGACTGGCCTCAGGATTTGCTGCACATGCTGTTAGCGAGAAACAAGATCCGCATATTGAAGAACAAGATGTTTTCCAAGTTTAAAAGGCTGAAGAGCCTGGATCTGCAACAGAACGAGATCTCCAAAATTGAGGGCGACGCTTTCTTTGGTTTAAATAAACTGACTACTCTCCTCCTGCAGCACAACCAGATCAAAGTCTTGACGGAGGAGGTGTTCATTTACACGCCTCTCCTGAGCTACCTGCGTCTTTACGACAACCCCTGGCACTGTACTTGCGAGATGGAAACGCTTATTTCCATGGTGCAGATTCCAAGAAACCGGAATCTGGGGAACTACGCCAAGTGCGAAAGCCCCCAAGAACTGAAAAACAAAAAACTGAGGCAGCTAAAACCTGAACAGTTATGCAGCGAAGAAGAAAGCGAACGGTTAGACCCGAGACCCCAAGTGTCCGGGAGACCCCCAGTCATCAAGCCTGAGGTGGATTCTTCTCTTTGCTACAATTACGTGTTTCCCATCCAAACGCTGGACTGCAAACGGAAAGGTTTGTAAGTTTCTTAGTTTTTCCTTTTCATGGTGGATTACAAATGCTCTTTGAATCTTAGAACCCTCCCTCCACTCTGCCGCGTGTCGCGATTCCTGGTGTCCCTTCCACCAGAGGGCTTTCCCCAGTGACAATGGAATCTACTCCAAGCTTTTTGAAGGTTCAGACTCAACGTGGTTGGTGGTCTGGGGGACAGCAGAGGGGGATAGGAGCTATGCTCAGGAAGGGTAGCCAGTTGGGTCCTACTCTTGCTAATCAGAAGCTGTGGCTGTCAAGAACCCCCTTTCTCTTAAATCACCACATAATATAATTTAGGTAAATAAGTGGGTATAAAAACACATCCAAATGCTGCCTATCTAATGTGACTTAAATCGAAAACATGGCGTGCCTCTGTGGGGAAAGTACCTCAAGGGAAATCACATGTGAAAGAGGACAGGTGGGAGCACTGTGGAGGGAGGGGAAGTGAACACATATGGTACTTCCAAGACTCTGGTCTTGAGGTTTTAATAAACGCTTGCTAACATCCTGTATCTTTATTGCTCCCTAATTAAAACCTAAAAATATTGAAAGAGCTAAGTTGGAAGCAGTTACTCCAAGAATTATGAGGCTAAGGAAATCTTCCCAGAATATTTACTACTTCCTGAAAAATCATTGCTGAGTTTTACCGCCCACACAGTCTTGGTCTGATACTAAGGAGGGTCTGCATGTGCAGAATTAATTCACAAAATAAGAAAATGGGAAATTTTAGTAATGCTCCTGACAGGCTAGTGAAGACGTTCTCAAAGTGTGGTCTGGGAACTGCTAATCCACCCTAGGATAACGTGCCATGGGACAGTGTCTGTTTCATTTCTGGCATGAATTAATGACTTATTCATAATATTCAACTAAAGCTAGATGTCATTGGGTTAGGGTCCTATCAGAACATGGTATCATTCTTTCCACTTATTTTAGGAGGTTTTGCTTTGTTTTGTTTCTTTAAGAACAAAAAGAGGGGGTTAAGAGCAACGCAGAGACTGTGGCTCCTTTCAGGGGAACCATAGGCAGGAATTTGTTGACGCTGAAGAAGCCGGCAATCTGAACCAGGAGAAAACGTGTTCATTTATCAGCAAAGAAGTGCTCAAGCCTTGGCCTCTCTCTCAGACCCAGAAGGGCACCTGGTTAGAGCACACCCAAAGCCATGGGACATGGAAAGGTGTGCTTGCTACAACACCCTGTGAAATGTGCATGAGCTGAGGCCATGGGAGAACAAGCCCAGCATCATCACCGCGGAGATGCCATTCCAGGATCCTCTGAGTTTGAGAGAAAGCGCTCATTCACTGAACACCTACTGTTCTCCCGGTACCCCCCACACATGCTGCCCACAGCTTCCAGGAAATTAGTGGGATCCCCATTTACAGCTGGGAGAAATGAAGCTCAGGAAGGGTTCTGTCATTTGGTTGAGGTCTGACAAGTAAGCAGCAAAGCGAAGATCTGAACCTTGGTCTGCCTAATCCTGCGGTCTTCCTTAATCTGATCACGCTCAAACAAAAAGCTGCCTCAACAATGGAAGCTTTAAAGAATTCCAGAGAAGTCAATATACGCTGTTTCTCTGCAGCCAGATTAGGTGGAAATTCCTTGATGTTGTTACAGTGAGTCCTTAGTGTTTCATCCTGAAGAGCATGTGTTACTCAGAGTGCCTTCATGATGCTTAGATTAAAAACTAAATTATCTATTTAAAAACCTAATACAAAGCTGCTAATCCTAGACTTGGTTTAGAAAAATTCCTCGATATAGCTGAAGCTCTCCCCTCAAGCTAAAGTTAATTTGCACCTGCTACAACAGGTGATAAAGAGAAAATACGTAGAGTTAGGTTCATTGATTATCTGAGAAAAATGCCATCAACACAAAATTAAAGATTTCTACAGCTAGATTACACCGTAAATTCAGAATAGATAATGTGGACGCATCTGGGAGGCTCAGCTGGTTAGGCATTGACTCTCAGGGTTGTGAGTTCAAGCCCCGTGTTGGTCTCCAGGCTGGGTGTGGAGCCTAGTTTAAAAGAAAAAAAAAAATTAAGTGAAGGGAAATGGCTTCCATTTTTACAGCTTGACTGCTCTTGGGCCATTTCCCTCCACAATGAGCCTAGTTCTGCCCTTGTCTTGTTTTCTCATTTTCTTTTGGCAAACGTCAACTTATAAAAACAGATACTTTTTAAATTTTTTTCTTTCCTCAACTTACTGTTGTCTAAACACGACCTTCCAGATATGCCCTATAAATTTGGGGTGCAGATAATGCCCCTTGTTTTAAAATACATATATTATTTACTGGAAACAATGTAAAGTTTCATGGAATACACATTTTATATATATAACAATACTGGACTGTCCATGAAAGGTCAAGTCAAGTTCCTCCAGATGTTAATGACTACATAAATCCGAGCATAGACCTTTTAGATTACAAAATGAAGGGTAGTTTTGTCTTTCAATATCAATATAGATTGTTTCACTATGGTTGATATAAATATTGATTCAGTTGGTTGTTTCTTTTTCATCATGGTGTATTGTTGATTCCCGTAAGTTTAAAGGCAGTGGTTGTGTCTTAAACCTCCTCCCAGGTACTGCCTAGCACAGGGCCATATGCTTTAGATGGATGATAATAACTGAGCTGCTTTCTTCGCTCCTGCAAAAGCAATAATTTAAGCAAACTTTAAAAATAAAAATACATAGAATTAAAAATCATGACTAGAATTCAAGTATGACAATCCGAATTTAATCTACTCTCATTTGCCTTATCCCATTCTAAAAATAGATAACAAATGTCAAATTCGCAGAATGCCTGCCAAACTGTAGTAATACTTTTGCTTATGTTCCACATGTTCGATCTAGAAGCCTAAGACATGCTAGTAAGAGTAGAACTAGCAGTGGCATTAATTAGTGGTATTAATTAGCTGTCAACTAAATGTTCCGTGTGCCTAAGACATAGTAGTTCACATGCATTATGTAATTTACTCCTCATAACCCTCAAAGAGCAGTATGGTACTATTACCCTTATAAAGGAGGACATTGAGGTGACAGAAGCTAAATTGCCCTTCTAAGGTCAAACAGGCAGTCCCCAGGCCATTGTGTCATCTCTTCCTTCAAGATCCTAGGCACATCTACTAACCAAGAAAAATGTAGAAAAGCTTTCTGGGTGCTTTCTCCCAGTACCTACTTTCTTCTTAGGCTCTGTATAATATACCCCGTTCAGGAAGATACACAGGAAACCCAGATTTCCCCAACATAGGAGTTGCGCCTTTCCTGGCTGACAGATGATGAGTCAGACGGTGTACATAGGGTCCCCAATATGTGCCAGTTTGACCACACAGACCTCAAAGATCACTAATTTTGCTTTAAATGTTGGACAGCAGGAAAAAGAAATAATAGCTTTATTCACTGGGGGACAGGCACTTGGCCAACAAAACTTAGTCTTTCAAAGGGAATAAATGTGAGATTAGTTGAAAGTCGTGTTTATGCCATATTGAGGTAAAGGGATTTGCCAAAACTACATGAAAGTGAGAGCTGAAAACTGCCTTTTGGCTTCACATTTACCAGAATAACTTGTAATTTTTAAGGATTCATTTTACTTCTAAGATTAGGGCCAGGGAGAATTATGCAGGTAAATTGCTCTCAGCTGTCTCTGAAGTTAATTTCACTACTAGTTTGAACAATAATTAGTAAGTTTTTATTTGTAAAATCAGAGTCATTAGTGGCTCCTTGCCTACTGCTACTGAGCCTTCAGGGCAGTTCTGACATTGCTGAAAACTAAGATAGCACACTAAATGGGAAATTACATGGAGAACATTTTCCAATTTATTCCTCAAACTCAGCAGGTTTTGGTTGGGGAGGGGTAAGGTTAGTCAAGGGTGGTAACAGAGTAAATGAAGTATTTTTTGAATGTGCACCAGGAATTTTAAGTAGCAGCAAATAACTACGTGGTGCCTGGTCTAGAAATGGGGGCATTGACCAAACTTGACTTGTGGCCTGGAGAAATTTGTATTTATTTAATCTTTTTTTTTTTTTAAGATTTTATTTATTTGACAGAGAGTGACACAGCGAGAGAGGGAACACAAGCAGGGGGAGTGGAAGAAGGAGAAGCAGGCTTCTGGCTGAGCAGGGAGCCCAAAGGGGGGCTCCATCTCAGGACCCTAGGATCATGACCTGAGCCAAAGGCAGACACTTAAGGACTGAGCCACCCCAGCGCCACTGTATTTATAAAGACACACACACTTAGCATCAATATTTGTAATTCTCATTCAAGTTTAAGATAAAAGAACTAAAAAACTGTTTTTATCCATCAGTACAACAAGTAAGATTTTTCCATATTTTTCTAAGCCATACCAGTAAAGGCTTCGGGTTGCATTTCCTGGTTTTACTTGTGGATCCTATTTTAGCCCTATTCTTAACTGCTGACAATGCCAAAGTTGGTTCTGCAATTCATAGTCCCTTTCCAGCATCCACAGGCCTGTCACATTGCTTAAGCTGGGTTTCAGGGAGTTCTCATAAACATTTTTTTCTACCCATTAATTTGTGGTTTACCCACTTCAGCTTGTCATACAGTGGTTGCTTGGGAGGTCTCTGTCATCCACCCTATGTCCAACCTAGCAGATGTGGGTTCAGCAAGCAAGTCCTGCTAAACAGCCTGTTTTTCAGAACCTACGAGATACTTGCTGTGGTGGCAAGGAAGACCTATAGTCCTTAATGGCTTTACTGGAACTTAATGAGGACTTGAGCTTTTATTCATAGTAAGATGGGAACAACTGGAGGATTCTACCATCTGGAGGATGGAAGCCATCTGGGAAAATGACATGATCTATGTTTTGACTGTATCACATGGGTTTAGGACACTTTGGGGATAATCCAGACAAGAGCTGATAGTGGCTTAGACCAATATGGTAGCAGTGGAGGTACTAAGAAGAGGTGAGATCCTGAGTATTGTGAAATAAAACTCTATTCTGCTTCTGAAAGCTTTCTAAGAAGATGCCACAGACATTTTCAATAATTATTCCAAACATTTAATGTCAAAAAATTATTTCTTTGATCTGTCTTCAGTTGTGTCCATGGTTTTTAATTATTGCTGAGATCTCCATCTCCTTGTTTACGTGTAGAACCCAAGAGAATATAGCTTTCCAGTTAGGGTCTCGATAATCATAAAGGGAGGATTACCTCACTGTTGGAACATCATAATAAGTTCAAGTCTTAAAATCTTTCACCTTTCAATATATTAGCAGACACTACCTGGGATCTCTGTCAAACAAATAAAATCTTTTATATATACATATATATGTATATATATACACATATTATATATTGTATAATAATATGTATATAATATGTATATATATAATAAAATATGTATATAATATATACATATTATATATTGGCAGACAAAATTCTAGGTCAAACAGAACCATGCCTTACCAAAGGAAAAAAGTAAGAGAACTCCCTATTTTAAAGGCATTTTTATTACAAGAGTCCTTAGTATCCTTAAATCATTAAACTCAACATTTAATTAGTTTTTATTATTTACAATGTATTATCTGTTGCTGACTATGATAAACTACCCTAGAACTTTGTGGCTTGAAACAACATTAAGTACATTACGTACATTATGTACTTTATGTACATGTACATTAAGTACATAAAGTAACATTTATTACCTCACAGTTTCTGTGGGTCAAGAAACCAGACATGGCTTGGCTGGGTCCTCTGCTTCCAGATCTTTCACAAGGCTGCCATCAGTGTATTGACCAGGACTCATACCTGTGGTTTCATCTGAAGGTTCAACTGAGAAAGACTCAGCTTCCAAGCTCATACTACCACTGGCAGAATTTAGTTTCTCAAGGGTTGTTGGACTGAGGGTCCGAGTTTCTTTTGGGCTGTTTGCCAGAGGGCACCCTTAATTTCTGGCCACATAAGCCTCTCCAGCATGACTGCTTATTTCGTCAAAGTCAGTAGAATGGAGTCTGCTGGCAAAATGAAATACTGAGTGCCATTTTAGAAGCTCTCTGCCACATATCATTGTTTATTTGGGATATATTAGGCATTGTCCTAAGCCTCCACCATGAAGGGACAAAAATGAAAGCAATCAGTAAAATGTATACATGTCTGATGGAATGACTTACCATTGAGGAAAAGCAGGAAAAGGTAGTATTAATTTTATTGCCCAGTTGAAAATTTTGAGATGTCATTTTAAATATAGAGCTAGGAAGTTCTCATGGCCACCCCAGTTATACTGACTCCACCTCACTTGTTCCCTAATTCCAACTTTACCCTTTGTCAACCTTGATAATTCTAGGGCAGATGGAACAGTATAAACGAGGCAGGAAGTTACCAGGAATAGGTGGCAGAGCATAGTGGATAGAAGTATATATTCTGAAGCTAGCATGTGTATTTATATCCTAGGGCTATGGGAAAATCGTGCCTCAGTTTCCTCATCTGTAAAATGAGAATGAATAATAAGAGTACTTAGCCCATAGTGTTCTTGTCACTTAATACTTGCACATAAATATCAAGATACTGAGATCCCATCAAGAAAGATAGAGCAAATTTAGCAATAATGAGGATGCTAAAGAAGGAACTACCAATACTATTCCATTTAGGACCATGGATTTTGAGTATTAAAAGAGGGAAAAAATAAGCCTGAGCCTTTATGAAAGTAAATATATTATGGGATAGGTCCTAAATACCAGAGGTGGTGTTGTGGTGTTTTTTATTTTTGTTTGTTTGTTTGTTTGTTTTGTTTTGTTTTGTTACTATTTAAAAAGAATTATCCACAACTATTCCGTACCAAAAAAGGGCATTATGGATAAATGGATACCACCTATTATAAGCGTATTTTACTGTAACAAGTTCAACAAATTTTATTCAGAAAGCCTTTGGACCATGTTGTTTCTCAGGTGTCAGTTAATTTGGATATTTTATTGCTTCTAATTTTCTTTTGTGGAAACAGGTGTGTGTCTCTTCAAGTTTTCACTTGCCCTACTTAAAATTAAATGAAACCTTAAAGTATTTTGTTAAAGATTAATAGAAAGGACAAATATTACACTAAAACATAATGTAAACACTATATTTTTAAAGGCATGATTTAAAGAGAAACAAATAGTAGAGACAAATTAGGTGAACCCTATTTTCCTATTCAGCTGCGAAAAAGAACCTGGACTCTTCTTCCATGAGGCTTTTTCTATAGTAGTAGTTACAACAATACTGTTGTTGTTCCTGAGGAATCCAGGCCTCTAGGAGTAGTGGCATATAAACTAAATCACAAGGGTTCTGGGAATACATGGTGATGAGGAAGCAGAGGCTACAAGTCAAGACTATGCTTTCTCAAATTGTAGCACCCAAGGAAAGCAGCAATAAGAGAGCAGCTTGAGGACCATCAAGGTGAAAAACTTTTTGTTCTTTTTTTAGGGTGGAGAGACCTGAGCTTTTTTTTGTTGACGGAAGGAATCAAAGGAGAGGGATGAAATGAAAGTATAACAAATAGGCAATAATTAATAGTGAAAACTCATAGAGTGGTGTGATTGGCTTCATTTCCTTTTAGCTTTTTTTTTTCCCCCCTAATGCTTCCCAGGTGCTTCTAACAGAGAACCAGCAGTGAACCCCAGTGCCTCACCTGATGCCTGCTGTCCTCTTAATTTCTTGCCACCACCTCAAGGACATTTCTCTGAACAACTCGGCAAGGAGTGATATCTGTTCCTCTGTGTGTGATGCACCTGGTCCACAGGGCTTTGGTGGAGTTAGCACGTTCTAAGTCTTGTTCTTTGGCTTTAGATAATTCCATTCCCCTTTAAGAGCCCACTCTTCAACCACAGGTGGAAGAGCAACAGAGAATACGGGGTGAGGGGAAACCTCAATAACCAGAATGTTACTAATTTTTCCAGAGCTGAAGAAAGTTCCAAACAACATCCCTCCAGATATTGTTAAACTTGACTTGTCATACAATAAAATCAACCAACTTCGACCCAAGGAGTTTGAAGATGTTCATGAGCTAAAAAAATTAAACCTCAGCAGCAATGGCATTGAATTCATAGATCCTGGTAAGTTCCACAGAATAGCCTTTTAAATGGGTGATGGGTATTCTTTGATTCTTTTTTCTAATGACAACATTTGTAGTAAGTGCAATTTATTTTTTTAACCTAAATAATGAAAAGGTTAAATTAAACATTATGCCTAATTTAGAACTTGTTTGGCATGCTGAAAAATATTTACCAAAATGTTGCTTTATGAAGGTTATAATATTATATATTACTAAGCAACAGTTATTCAGTTGTCCAAGTAAAAGTGTTTTTTGTAGAATAGATTTTAAAAATAAGAATATATGGTCAGTAATATGTTAAACATGTAGTAATTTTTGAAGGGAAGTTCAGATTTGTCATTTTCTTTGCTATCCATTAAATCCCAACTTGTTTAAGGCAAGACTTTAATGACTTATTTAAAGTGAACTTGAGGGGATGAGGCACCCACGTGGCTTAGTCGGTTAAGCGTCAACCTTCGCCTCAGATCATGATCCCAGGGTCCTGGGGACTGAGCCCCAGGTCCAGCTCCATGCTCAGTAGAGAACCTGCTTCTCCCTCTCCCTTGGACCCTCTCTGTGCCCCCCAACCACTCATGCTCTCTCTCTCTCTCTCTCAAATAAATAAAGTCTTTAAAAAATCAATAAATAAACTTGAGGAGTGCCTGGCTGGCTCAGTCAGTGGATTGTTGCAACTCTTGACCTCGGGTCATGAGTTCAATCCCCACATTGGGTGTAAAGATCACTAAAAAAATAAAACTTTAAACAAAGGTCTGCCTTCGGCTCAGCTCATGATCCCAGGGTCCTGGGATGGAGCCCTGCATCGGCCTCTGCTCAGGGGAGTCTGCTTCTCCCCCTGTCCCTGCCCATGTTCTCTTGCTCTCTTTCTCTCAAATGAATACATAAAAAAATAATTTTTAAAACCTTTAAAAATTAAAGTAAACTTGAAACAATCTGCTAAGCACCAAGCTCATAAATTAAGATGAAATGTGCTCAAGCCAGAGCCAGATGTATTTTATCTAATGCTAGATCCAGATTAATTCTCTTTTTCCAACCTTCAAATCTTCTCCCATTTGCTAATAAGAAAAAAACCTCTGGAGAAAACAAGCATGGGACATTATATAAACATGATGGATTTGGAAAGAACTGAGAATTACTGCCATTTAGATCTGATTTGTAACATACATGCCTTCATAGTGCTACTTCAGTTTAAAAAATCCCATCTATAAGAATTGTTTTAATACTATTAATAATGCAATGTTAATATCATAAATATTTTCAGTTCAATTGTTACTTCAGTTCAATTGTTACTGGTAACTTAATACCATGAATAGAATAGTAGGATTTTAACATTATAGAAAGTGCAAATTGAGAATGAATGTTCCGGAGCTACAAGGGCATATTTTAGTGTTAATAACATCTTTTTTAAAAATATTAAGAAATGATAATTTAAAATTTTCCCATGATGACAGCACTATGCGACACTTACATCTTGGCCTGTATAGATGGCGTAAACTTGGGGGTATCTTTGTGTTTTCCTTGCTGACACACAAGGTGAACTTGTTACCAGCGGTCTTATTCTTTTTTCTCCTTTGCTCAATTCAGTCCCAGGAAAGTATTTTCTACATTAACAAATATGTGTTGAACACCTACCAAATGTCAACCATTTTCCTGGAACAAAAAGTATCTCAGCTCTTCAATAAGTCAAAATGACCTAAAGAGGTTTTGAAATAAAAGACCTTGAGGGCGCCTGGCTGGCTCCAGTGTGCAACTCGATGTCAGTGTTGTAGAGTTCAAACCCCATGTTGAGCAGGAAGCCTACTTATTTTTTAAAAAATACTAAGATTAAAGACCTTCTTTATTTCAGGACCAATGAGATGAAACAGTGCCAAAGTAGACTTAGTTAAATGCAATGAGATTTACTGGTTTTAAAAGGTGTGAAATAACAATCTCATGAAATGCCAGACTTTGTTGCAGAAGAGAGAAAGAAGACACCCTATTGGGGTTTGAGCTCCTTTAACAAACAGGTGAAATCCACCTTTCCCAAGTACTTGAATACGTAGGGTTTAAGTAAAAACTACAGCACTTACAAAATAAAATCTAGGAATGTTCTCACATGCTTTCAGTCTGAAGGGCTGAGTTGTTTTGAGGAAAGTAAAATTTGAGATTGTTGGTTCACAGAATGTTAGCAAATAGGGGGAAAAATGCGGTGTCTTCAAAACTGTCATTGCATGGGCTAACCTTTTGCTCCTCCCCAGCCGCCTGCCTGTTCCCAACCCTCCCATCCAAGCTATTGCTTTTGCACCAAAATAGAAAGAATTCTTTTTAGAGGAAATTATGAGTTTTGTCTGAAAACAAATGATATGAAAATGGCTCATGGTATTGGTATTAGAGCACATTTTCCAAACTCAAAATAAGGGCATTGTTGTATGCCCTGGGTATTTTAAAACAGTAATGAGAAAATGCTTGAAATAGGAACAAAATATTTGAAATCAAAGTTGACCAGTAAGTTCCAGGGTTAGTTTACATCAACTGAAATAGGGATAATCTAGGTTTAGATTTCTTTTTTATTCCTGGGGGGGGGGGGAGAAAGAGGTTTTTCTTGTCTTATTTTTGTGTTATATGTTTAATATTTGTTAATTACCCACCCTCCAGCAGAATTAAATACATATGGATTCAAAGCGGATAGCTCCCATAGTTTGCCAAAACACAACCAGATGTTTTCAAAATGTTGATAAAAACTGTTTCATTTTGGACTCTACCGGGATATAATTCCCTCCCTCTAAACAGAGAAAGGGCTGTTTTCACAGCATTTTGAGTTTGCAGATATCCCAGGAACTGTCAAATCATCACCATACACATTTTTTCATTGTTTATGCACTAATGTCTTGCATTTGAAATATTTTCCTAATTCATGCTTTTTTGTGTGGCATCTTTGCAGCGAGTATTTAAAAAAATGCAGTCGAGACCAAAATACATTTTTTTAGAAAGCTAACATAAAACTGATTTTTCAAATAAAATAATGTATTCTAGTCAACTAAATCCAGGAAAAAGCTTTGTGTGAGTAAAAACATACTTCAGAATTTTGCATTTAGACATGTATATGCTGTTAGGAAAATATAATTAAAACCAGAATTTCCCAACACAGAAATTCTCCCCACAAAGGTAGCTGTGGCGGGGGGGCTTTTATTGTTGAATAAGCATCCAATTAGAATGTAATAATGCACTACACAAGAAATCTTCTAAGAAATTGCAAAGACAGAAATCTTCCCCTTTTATATAGCCAAGCAGACAACCCAACTGATACATGTTTTCAGGGTAAATAACTAGTCCTTAAGTGAGAGGACTTGACAGCATTATTTGTCATACATGGTGCCTCTCACTTTATCTGGTAATTGAGGTGACCAGTTGGCTTTATCCAGAGAAAAACAACCTCCATCTTTATATGAAGAGGTAGTTTTGCAACTGGGAAGGAGCAAGGGCCCTCAGGTCCGCAGGAAGGGGAAGATAGGGCTGCTATTGCCCTTGATGTTTACATTTCAGAGATGGCTCTCCAGTCCCTGGGAAAGGCATTCCTGGCTCGTAAAGTTGAGAGAAGCCCTAGTCTTGTAAAGGATATGTATGCATTTCAAAGAGAGTGTAAAGTACTTAAAATTGCAAGTTTTCTCAAGTAAACGCTCTGAGAAAAAGAAGAGGAGGGCAGTCTTTTTCGTCATTTTTCAACCAGGCGAATTAAGTCTCTTACTTTTTTGTATTTGTCCTGATAATACGCCCTACAGTTGGATGAGACCCAGCTACCCGTCTCGTTAATAAATATTTTCTGTTTCTAGCCGCCTTTTTAGGACTCACACATTTAGAAGAGTTAGATTTATCCAACAACAGTCTACAAAACTTTGACTATGGAGTACTAGAAGACTTGTATTTTCTGAAACTCTTATGGCTCCGAGATAATCCTTGGAGATGTGACTACAATATCCACTACCTCTACTACTGGTTAAAGCATCACTACAATGTCCACTACAACGGCCTGGAATGCAAAACGCCTGAAGAGTACAAAGGGTGGTTTGTGGGGAAATATATTCGCACTTACTTTGAAGAATGCCCCAAAGACAAGTTACCAGCGTACCCTGAAACATTTGACCAGGATACGGAAGAGGACGAATGGGAAAGAATACATAGGGATCACGCAGCAAAGAAGCAAAGCGTGAGGATCACTATACTGGGATAACTGAGAAATTGTTCTACTTCCAGCAAGTTCTGTATTTGCTCCTCCGGTGTCAGAAAACCACATGTTTACATTGGGATGAACTTTGTTGCCTGTTGACGCCGGGTTATCCAGCTAAGGGAAGGTTCCCTTTATTAGTAGGAGTATTATTATTGAGAGAATTCTAGCACTCAAGGGAATACTTTGATCCTGCTTGCCTGCCTACCTGCAGACCAGCTTTTGGTGATGATTCTGCACCAGTAAACTGCAGGAGTTGGGTCCTAATGATGGCATTGGAATTTCATAATGTCCTGTATAAATGTTTTCACTGCTTTTTGAAAATAAAAAAAAAAAAAAACTTGGTTCATTTTTATATGCCTTGTGATAGCTGCTTGTTCATACCTCAAGATCAAAATGAAAATATATGAACACTCAGTGATCATAAAATATCATTCTCTCCCCTCTGCCCCTCCCACTTTTTTTTCTTTTTTTCAGTAAGTCAGCGTGTACATAGAATAAAATTCCATCTCAGATTCCTGTGCATTCCAAAACGAGGTCCTGGTAAACCCAAATCCTCAAGTACTCTTCACTGATTCTTATAAAAAACTGTCAAGCTAGACCTGAAGGAGAATTGTCACAAGCAAATGAATAGAGAATCTGGGAATTATATTGGAGATTGGTCAGAAGACAGGACTCTGAAGAAATTGTAGATGGTGTGAAACATGAGTAATGAAGAGGTGTAAACACTAGAGGATGTGGAAATAGCATTGATTTTTTAACAGAGCTCAGACTAGAAAGCCACCTGCCAGTGGGAAGGACCTGAGCCCTTCCTGCGAAGCTAATATGTCAAGCATAAAGCAAAGGATGAAATTAGAATTCAGGGTCAAGATTGGGGATGAGGCAGAAACAAACAGGAGTCAGTGATCTCAAAAACAACCGAGTAAAGAGGGGGTGTCCCAGAGAAGCCCCAGGATTTGGGTTTGCAGGTTAAAATTAGCTCACTCGGGAAAATGGATCAGCAGAAAAAGAGGAAATACCTGGAGCCCAACCCCATCAGCTAGTGTTTTGATACAGCTATACTATCAGAAAAATTTTAAAAATGATATATACAGGGGTGCCTGGGTGGCTCAGTGGGTTAAAGCCTCTGCCTTCGGCTCAGGTCGTGATCCCAGGGTCCTGGGATCGAGCCCCGCATCGGGCTTTCTGGTCAGCGGGGAGCCTGCTTCCTCCTCTCTCTCTGCCTGCCTCTCTGCCTACTTGTGATCTCTCTCTGTCAAATAAATAAATAAAATATTTTTTAAAAAAATGATATATACATATCCTTAAAAATGCCGCTTTTTCCTTTTTATAGAAATTTCCCTTTCACACTGAGTTGAATGCATTTTAATTTTTTTTTTTTAAAGATTTTATTTATTTATTTGACAGAGAGAGATCACAAGTAGAGAGGCAGGCAGAGAGAGAGAGAGAGAGGGAAGCAGGCTCCCTGCTGAGCAGAGAGCCCGATGCGGGACTCGATCCCAGGAACCTGAGATCATGACCTGAGCCGAAGGCAGCGGCTTAACCCACTGAGCCACCCAGGCGCCCGCATTTTAATTTTTTATATCAAGGTATTCCTACAGAGTTTAGGTCTTACTTGATACCTGCACAAAGCATAAAAGATAATACACGACAAATGGTATTGTTTCGTACGCACCGACTAGATGCTAGACACTGTGCTAAAAGATCTACGTATTCTATTGCTCATTCTCACAAGATCCCTCTGAGGTAGGTAATATTATCTGCCTTTCCTAGATGAGGAATCCAAGGCTTAGAGTTTAGGTCACTTGGACAAAGTCATGGAGCAGGCAGGTGGCCGAGCCAACATTCAGGTCCATTGAAGCCTTTTCTGCTGTGCAGGAGTGCAGAACACTCTAGAAGTTACCATTGGCCATGGTTCCCTCACATCAGAACTCGCAGAATCAGACCTCAAGGGAGGAATAGGTCCCAGAAATGTTAAGCCTTTTTCTCCAAAACACCAGTGCAACTCATTTAAATCTGTATTAATACATATAGAAAACCAAGAGAATGGGAAGCTGGAAGAATTGCTGCAGCTGGTGGTTCAGGAAATGACTGGATTGTGAGGCTCTAACCACTCTGCCCATTTTACCAGTGATTTGGGTTAGGGGTGAAAATCCTCACCTTATTCACTGTGAGGTATTAAAGGCAGCTGTTAAAACGTTACTAGAGTGTTAATGTTCACCAACTCTCAGAGTAGAATATTAAGGACAGTAGACCTATTTCAGTTCTGATGGTGGAGAAAGCCTGGGTGGGAGGCTGAGGCACACAGTGCAGACACAAGGGTTCTAGAAAGAAAGGAGATGAAATCTGATTCAGAGAAAGGGATCCAGTTACTCTGATTCCATTTTTGGAGGCTAGTTGGAGATTTTATTGGTTGATTTTTCTATTCAGTGTCATCTTCCAAACCTACTGGGAAATAAAGCTCTGAAACACATTCCAATAGCAATTGATCCATGCCATCCAAAAACAAGTTAGAGTTGCTAATATCTCCCAGGACCAAAATTGAAGTACATTTTTCAAAGCTTAGGATTTGTTCCTTCTCTGTATCAGAGTTATACTTTTCAGGGAAACAGAGTTGATCAATGATAGAATGAATAATTTGGTACATCTTCTTCTGCTGATTTCTTGAGAGTTGAATAACTTGCCTTTGGACCTTCCTTCTGTTCAATAGATGATGAAGGTCAGGAGATTTAAAAAATAAGTATGTTTTGTGGTGGTCAAAAATATGATCATCCTGGGTGGCTCAGTGGGTTAAAGCCTCTGCCTTTGGCTCATGTCTTGATCCCAGGGTCCTGGAATTAAGCCTTGCATTGGGCTCTCTGCTCAGCGGGGAGCCTGCTTCCTCCTCTCTCTCTGCCTGCCTCTCTGCCTACTTGTGTTCTCTGTCAAATAAATAAATCTTTAAAAAAAAATGATCATCCTGAGATCTACATATTTGAGCATACATGTTTAAATATAATGAGTATTTATCCAAATACTTGAGTAATATTTGGATAAATACTCAAGTTCTGTTTCATTTTGTTTGTTTTAACTTTCTTACCAGTCCTCAAATTCCCTGATTTTTCTAAATTAAATAAGATTCACTGCAAGCTAAGGTCTCTTGAGTCCTAAGTCTGAGTCATCTCTGACCTAATGCCCTGTTATTTTGGAAAGATATTTAATATTAAGGAGTTCAGATTTTTCATTTACTGACCATTCATCCTCTGGAGCTTACAACGGAGATCAATTAAGTTCTGTTTCTGAAGAATCTGTTTCTCCCACTCTGGCAAATAGAAACAAGTCAGTACTGAAAATCTACTTGCCTAAATTCGATGAGACATCAAGGCTCCTTTCTACAGGAGGTGGGGGGTGTTGGTGAGAGGAGGGGAAGATGTAATCTGTGACTAACAAATCAGCATCGATGCTAGAGTGAGTAAGAACAACACGAATGGGGCAGGGAGGCTGACAAATTACTTCATAATTCTGTTCAAAACATCTCACTATTATAAGTTCTAGAAACATAAACATGCAACTACAGGGGTAGTCACAAGTCAAAACTGCTTCTGAACTGCTCTCTTGCCCATCACTGGGTGGAGAAAAATCGCAGTTAAGTGGAGCTTCTCATCCCCAATGAATCTGTTTCACTAAAGCACAACAGCACAACTCTTGAATTTAGAAATCACTTGTGTCCCCTTGCCAAATGTTTGCTGAAGTGTTTTAGCATAAACTCTGCATATTTAATTGTCACAGTATTATAGCAAGCATTTTTCTCCTCTGCCCTCATGATAACAATTTAGAGTTAATTTTACTCTGAAGTTTTTGCTGGCAAGGATTTTATACAACTCTTATAGTCATTCAACCAAATAGCTCAAATGAACAGCCAATATTTTATTTATTTATTTATTTATTTATTTATTTATTTATGTTTGACTTTATTTATTTTTTTAAATAAACATATAATGTATTTTTATCCCCAGGGGTACAGGCCTGTGAATCACCAGGTTTACACACTTCACAGCACTCACCCCAGCACATACCCTCCCCAATGTCCATAACCCCACCTCCCTCTCCCTACCCCCACCCCCAGCAACTCTCAGTTGGTTTGTCTCCCTTCCAATCCCATCTTGTTTCATTTATTCTTCTCCTATCCCCTTAACCCCCCCCCATGTTACATCTCCACTTCCTCATATCAGGGAGATCATATGATAGTTGTCTTTCTCCGATTGACTTATTTCGCTAAGCACGATACCCTCTAGTTCCATCCACGTCGTCGCAAATGGCAAGATTTCATTTCTTTTGATGGCTGCATAGTATTCCATTGTGTACATATACCACATCTTCTTTATCCATTCGTCTGTTGATGGACATCTAGGTTCTTTCCATAGTTTGGCTATTGTAGACATTGCTGCTATAAACATTCAGGTGCACGTGCCCCTTCGGATCACTACGTTTGTATCTTTAGGGTAAATACCCAGTAGTGCAATTCCTGGGTCATAGGGTAGTTCTATTTTCAACATTTTGAGGAACCTCCATGCAGTTTTCCAGAGTGGTTGCACCAGGTTGCATTCCCACCAACAGTGTAGGAGGTTCTCCTTTCTCCGCATCCTCGCCAGCATCTGTCATTTCCTGACTTGTTAATTTTAGCCATTCTGACTGGTGTGAGGTGGTATCTCATTGTGGTTTTGATTTGTATTTCCCTGATGCCGAGTGATATGGAGCACTTTTTCATGTGTCTGTTGTCCATCTGGATGTCTTCTTTGCAGAGATGTCTGTTTATGTCTTCTGCCCATTTCTTGATTGGATTATTTGTTCTTTGGGTGTTGAGTTTGCTAAGTTCTTTATAGATTTTGGACACTAGCCCTTCATCTGATATGTCGTTTGCAAATATCTTCTCCCATTCTCTCAGTTGTTTGTTAAACAGTTAACTGTTTCCTTTGCTTTGCAAAAGCTTTTGATCTTGATGAAATCCCAATAGTTCATTTTTGCCCTTGCTTCCCTTGCCTTTGGCAATGTTCCTAGGAAAACGTTGCTGCGGCTGAGGTCGAAGAGGTTGCTGCCTGTGTTCTTCTCAAGGATTTTGATGGATTCCTTTCTCACATTGAGGTCTTTCATCCATTTTGAGTCTATTTTTGTGTGTGGTGTAAGGAAATGGTCCAATTTCATTTTTCTGCATGTGGCTGTCCAATTTTCCCAACACCATTTATTGAAGAGGCTGTCTTTTTTCCACTGGACATTCTTTCCTGCTTTGTCAAAGATTAGTTGACCATAGAGTTGAGGGTCTATTTCTGGGCTCTCTATTCTGTTCCGTTGATCTATGTGTCTGTTTTTGTGCCAGTACCATGCTGTCTTGATGATGACAGTTTTGTAATAGAGCTTGAAGTCCAGAATTGTGATGCCACCAACTTTTGTTTTCTTTTTCAATATTCCTTTGGCTATTCGAGGTCTTTTCTGGATCCATATAAATTTTAGGGTTATTTGTTCTATTTCTTTGAAAAACATGGATGGTATTTTGATAGGAGTTGCTTTAAATGTGTAGATTGCTTTAGGTAGCATAGACATTTTCACAATATTTGTTCTTCCAATCCAGGAGCATGGAACAATTTTCCATTTCTTTGTGTCTTCCTCAATTTTTTTCATGAGTACTTTATAGTTTTCTGAGTATAGATTCTTAGCCTCTTTGGTTAGGTTTATTCCTAGGTATCTTATAGTTTTGGGTGCAATTGTAAATGGGATTGACTCCTTAATTTCTCTTTCTTCTGTCTTGTTGTTGGTGTAGAGAAATGCAACTGATTTCTGTGCATTGATTTTATATCCTGACACTTTCCTGAATTCCTGTACAAGTTCTAGCAGTTTGGGAGTGGAGTCTTTTGGGTTTTCCACATATAGTATCATATAATCTGCGAAGAGTGATAGTTTGACTTCTTCTTTGCTGATATGAATGCCTTTAATTTCCTTTTGTTGTCTGATTGCTGAGGCTAGGACTTCTAGTACTATGTTGAATAGCAGTGGTGATAATGGACATCCCTGCTGTGTTCCTGACCTGAGTGGAAAAGCTTTCAGTTTTTCTCCATTGAGAATGATATTTGCGGTGGGTTTTTCATAGATGGCTTTGATAATATTGAGGTATGTGCCCTCTATCCCTACACTTTGAAGAGTTTTGATCAGGAAGGGATGCTGTACTTTGTCAAATGCTTTTTCAGCATCTATTGAGAGTATCATATGGTTCTTGTTCTTTCTTTTATTAATGTGTTGTATCACATTGATTGATTTGTGGATGTTGAACCAAACTTGCAGCCCTGGAATAAATCCCACTTGGTCGTGGTGAATAATCCTTTTAATGTACTGTTGAATCCTATTGGCTAGTATTTTGGTGAGAATTTTTGCATCTGTGTTCATCAAGGATATTGGTCTGTAGTTCTCTTTTTTGATGGGATCCTTGTCTGGTTTTGGGATCAAGGAGATGCTGGCCTCATAAAATGAGTTTGGAAGTTTCCCTTCCATTTCTATTTTTTGGAATAGTTTCAGGAGAATAGGAATTAGTTCTTCTTTAAATGTTTGGTAGAATTTCCCTGGGAAGCCGTCTGGCCCTGGGCTTTTGTTTGTTTGGAGATTTTTGATGACTGTTTCAATCTCCTTACTGGTTATGGGTCTGTTCAGGTTTTCTATTTTTTCCTGGTTCAGTTTTGGTAGGTTATAGGTCTCTAGGAATGCATCCATTTCTTCCAGATTGTCAAATTTGTTGGCATAGAGTTGCTCATAGTATATTCTTATAATTGTCTGTATTTCTTTGGTGTTAGTTGTGATCTCTCCTCTTTCATTCAAGATTTTATTTATTTGGGTCCTTTCTCTTTTCTTTTTGATGAGTCTGGCCAGGGTTTTATCAATCTTATTAATTCTTTCAAAGAACCAGCTCCTAGTTTTGTTGATTTGTTCTATTGTTTTTTTGGTTTCTATTTCATTGATTTCTGCTCTGATCTTTATGATTTCTCTTCTCCTGCTGGGTTTAAGGTTTCTTTCTTGTTCTTTCTCCAGCTCCTTTAGGTGTAGGGTTAGGTTGTGTACTTGACCTTTCTTGTTTCTTGAGAAAGGCTTGTACCACTATATATTTTCCTCTCAGGACTGCCTTTGTTGTGTCCCACAGATTTTGAACTGTTGTGTTTTCCTTACCATTTCTTTCCATGAATTTTTTCAATTCTTCTTTAATTTCCTGGTTGACCCATTCATTCTTTAGAAGGATGCTGTTTAGTCTCCATGTATTTGGGTTCTTTCCAAATTTCCTCTTGTGATTGAGTTCTAGCTTCAGAGCATTGTGGTCTGAAAATAGGCAGGGAATGATCCCAATCTTTTGATACCGGTTGAGACCTGATTTAGGACCAAGGATGTGATCTATTCTGGAGAATGTTCCATGTGCACTAGAGAAGAATGTGTATTCTGTTGCTTTGGGATGAAATGTTCTGAATATATCTGTGATGTCCATCTGGTCCAGTGTGCCATTTAAGGCCTTTATTTCCTTGTTGATCTTTTGCTTGGATGATCTGTCCATTTCAGTGAGGGGAATGTTAAAGTCCCTTACTATTATTGTATTATTGTTGATGTGTTTCTTTGATTTTGTTATTAATTGGTTTATATAGTTGGCTGCTCCCACATTAGGGGCATAGATATTTAAAATTGTTAGATCTTCTTGTTGGACAGACCCTTTGAGTATGATATAGTGTCCTTCCTCATCTCTTATTATAGTCTTTGGCTTAAAATCTATTTGATCTGATATAAGGATTGCCACCCCAGCTTTCTTCTGATGTCCATTAGCATGGTAAATTGTTTTCCACCCCCTCACTTTAAATCTGGAGGTGTCTTCGGGTATAAAATGAGTTTCTTGTAGGCAACATATAGATGGGTTTTGGTTTTTTATCTGATTTATCTGATTTATTTATCTGATTTTATCTGGTTTATTCTGATACCCTGTGTCTTTTGTTTGGGGCATTTACATTCAGGGTAAATATTGAGAGATATGAATTTAGTGCCATTGTATTGCCTGTAAGGTGACTGTTACTATATATTGTCTCTGTTCCTTTCTGATCTACTACTTTTAGGCTCTCTCTTTGCTTAGAGGACTCCTTTCAATATTTCCTGTAGAGCTGGTTTGGTGTTTGCAAATTCTTTCAGTTTTTGTTTGTCCTGGAAGCTTTTTATCTCTCCCTCTATTTTCAATGATAGCCTAGCTGGATATAGTATTCTTGGCTACATGTTTTTCCCGTTTAGTGCTCTGAATATATCATCCCAGCTCTTTCTGGCCTGCCTGGTCTCTGTGGATAAGTCTGATGCCAATCTACTATTTTTACCATTGTATGTTACAGACTTCTTTTCCCAGGCTGCTTTCAGGATGTTCTCTTTGTCACTACGACTTGTAAATTTTACTATTAGGTGACGGGGTGTGGACCTATTCTTGTTGATTTTGAGAGGGGTTCTCTGCACCTCCTGGATTTTGATGTTGTTCCCTTTGCCATATTAGGGAAATTCTCTCCAATAATTCTCTCCAATATACCTTCTGCTCCCTTCTCTCTTTCTTCTTCTTCTGGTATCCCAATTAATCTAATGTTGTTTCGTCTTATGGTGTCACTTATCTCTCGAATTCTCCCCTCGTGGTCCAGTAGCTGTTTGTCCCTCTTTTGCTCAGTTTCTTTATTCTCTGTCATTTGGTCTTCTATATCACTAATTCTTTCTTCTGCCTCATTTATCTTAGCAGTGAGAGCCTCCAGTTTTTATTGTACCTCATTAATAGCTTTTTTTATTTCAACTTGGTTAGATTTTAGTTCTTTTATTTCTCCAGAGAGGGCTTTTATATCTCCCGAGAGGGTTTCTCTAATATCTTCCATGCCTTTTTCGAGCCCAGCTAGAACCTTGAGAATCATCATTCTGAACTCTAGATCTGACATATTACCAATGTCTGTATTGATTAGGTCCCAAGCCTTTGGTACTGCCTCTTGTTCTTTATTTTGTGGTGAATTTTTCCGCCTTGTCATTTTGTCCAGATAAGAGTATATGAAGGAGCAAGTAAAATACTAAAAGGGTGGTATTTATTTATTTTTGACAGGCAGAGATCACAAGTAGGCAGAGAGGCAGGCAGAGAGAGAGGAGGGGTGAGACTGAGCAGAGAGCCTGATGCCCAGGATGCTGGGATCATGACCTGAGCCAAAGGCAGAGGCTTTAACCCACTGAGCCACCCAGGAGCCCCAATGATCAGCCAATGTTTATCTTCAGGGTAACAATCAGAATGTCAAACTTCTTGCCAATAAAATGTATAATTTTATATACAATTATAATTAATAATAATATGATTTTATAATCAATAGATTGATTAACCTTAGCTGTTGGGAAAAAATTGAAAAGATGAAACATCACTGAGATTGGGTTTTTATCTTTGATACATTCAGGGTAGTTGGATTTAAAACTGATTTCATTAAATACTCTTTAGCAAATTAAAATATAAAGATAAGATAGGTATTACATTTCCTTCCTTAGAATGTCAAGTTCTACACAGGCTTGCGTGTTTAATTTTTTCCATGATAAAGACTTTGGTACTAAGAAATACAGAATTACACTTCTAGATAAATATGAATTTATTTATTTATTTATTTATTTATTTATTTATTTATTTTAGAGCAAGAGGAGGTAGGAGGGAGGAGGGAGGAAGAGAGTGAAAATCTTAAATAGGATCCACACCCAGCATGGAGCCCAACATAGGGTTTGATCTCACCACCCTGAGATCATGACCTGAGCCAAAATCAGGAGTGGGTCACTTAACTGACTGAGCTACCCAGGTACCCCAGATAAATACTAAATATTTTTAAGTAAACCACAAAATATAAAAAACCCTAAGGCAGTATTTTTGGCTATCTTGGACTAATTACCTAAGATCCATCTATCTCTATATATGATACAATGTATGAGATATATATTATATATATAAGGTATATCATTATCTGATGCAAAGAACATATGCCATTGCATAGTACAGAATTGTTTATTGTTTGGCCCTCTCTGTATTCTCTACACAAATTGCAACTTCATATTGCCCATTTCCTCTCCATCCCAAACTTCCCAGCAGACTTTGTGTCTAGGCATCAGAACAGGTATTTATGGGGAAACATAAAAAAATCTAGGAAAGTTCTAGCTGTAAATGCCAACATTTTAAAAGAATATAGACCTCCAATCAATAACCTAAGCTTCCACCTTAAGGAAATAAAGAAAATCAAGAAAATCCAATGCAAGCAGGTTAATAAAGATTGGAGTGGGGATAAAATAGAAAATAGAAAACCAATAGAATCAATACAAATCAAAGTATCTACTTTGAACTAGTTTGAACACTCAGGTTCATAGCAGCATTATTTCACAACAGCCAAAAGTGGAAGCAGCCTGTGTCCATTGATGGATGAAGAGATAAACAAAATGTGGTATATACAGCTAACAGAGCATTTTTCACTCCTAAAGAGGAGGGAGATCCAGATATGAGCTGCCAGATGGGTGAAACTTAAAGACATGATGCTAAATGAAAGAAATTGGGCTCAAAAGAGCATATATGGTATGAGTCCACTTATATGAAGTAGTCAAATCCATAGTAGGAGAAAGTAGAATTGTAGTTGCCACCGGTTGGGAGTAAGGGGAAATGGGGAGGTGTGTTAATAGTTAATGGTTCAGAGTTTCAGTTTTGTAAGTGAAAAAAAAAAAAACACTTTTTGAAAAGTTCTGGAGGTGCCTGGGTTGCTCAGTTGGTTAAGCATCTGACTTCAGCTCAGGTCATGATCTCAGAGTCCTGGGATCGAACCCCACATTGGGGGGGGTCCCCCACTCAGTGGGGAGTCTGCTTGTCCCTCTCCCTCTGCCCTTTCCCCCATTCATGCTCTTTCTCTCTCAAGTAAATAAATAAAATCTCTTAAATAGTTCTGGAGGAAGATGGTGATGATGATTCTACAACCATGCGAACACACTTAATGCTGCTACAAAACTGTACACTTAAAATGGTTAAAATGGTCATTTTTATGTTATGTATATTTTACTACAATAAAAAATTAAAAGTTGGTTATTTGAAATAATCAACAAAAATTAAGAAAGCTATAGCTAGACAGATTAAGAAAAACAAGCGGGAAGACTAAAATTTCTAAAATTAGAAATGAAAGTGCATGTGTTACTACTTATTTCACAGGAATAAAGGATTATAAGAGAATACTAAGAAATATTGCACCTCAACAAATTATGTTACTTACCTGGAACTGACAGATTCTTAGAAACGTACCAACTATCAAACTTGACTCAAGAAGAAACATAAAATCTGAATAGGTCTATAATAAATAAGGATATTAAATCAACAATCAAAACACTTTCAACAGAGAAAAGCCTAGGATCAGATGGCTTCAGTGGAAGATTCAACTAAATATTTAAAGAATAACACCAGTCCTCAAACTCTTTTAAAATATAGACAAGGAGAGGGCACCTGGGTGGCTCAGTGGGTTGGGCCGCTGCCTTCAGCTCAGATCATGATCTCAGGGTCCTGGGATCGAGTCCCGCATTGGGCTCTCTGCTCGGCAGGGAGGTTGCTTCCCTCTCTCTCTCTCTCTCTGCCTGCCTCTCTGCCTACTTGTGATCTCTCTCTGTCAAACAAATAAATAAAATCTTTAAAAAAAAAAAATATATATATATATATAGACAAGGAGAAAATAGCTCCTAACTCATTCTGTGATGCCAGTATTACCCAAATAAAGAAGCCAGACAAAGACCTCACAAGAAAGGAAAACTACAGGCCAATATTCCTTTTGAATATAGATGCAAAAATCCTCAACAAAATATTAGCAAAGAAAATACAGCAGCATATTATAAGGATTGTACACCGTGAACAAGTGGGATTGGTCCCAGGAATACAAAGGTGGTGCAACATACAAAAATCAGACAGTGGGGGCGCCTGGGTGGCTCAGTGGCTTAAAGCCTCTGCCTTTGGCTCAGGTCATGGTCCCAGGGTCCTGGAATCGAGCCCCACATCGGGCTCTCTGCTCAGTGGGTAGCCTGCTTCCTCCTCTCTGTCTTCCTGCCTCTCTGCCTACTTGTGATCTCTGTCCATAAAAAAAAAAAAAAAAGAGAAGAAATAATATATATATATATATATATATATATATATACATAATGAAGGAAGAAATTTCAGTTGTTGTGGAAAAAACATTTGACAAAATTCTATACCCTTTTATGTTTAAAAAAAAATTCAACAAACTAGGAATGAAATCTTCCAGAGATAAGTGCCCTGTCATTTCTCAGAAAGTCACCCCAGGGTTCAACCACCATTGCTAATGTGAAAATATTAGGTCAAACCAAAACTTTGAATGCTGCATCTTGAGTCCATTTTCTTTCTTCAAACAACAGATTTTTTTTTAAAGATTTTTATTTATTTGACAGACAGATCACAAGTAGGCAGAGAGGCAGGCAGAGAGAGAGAGGAGGAGGAGGCAGGCTCCCCGCTGAGCAGAGAGCCCGATGTGAGGCTCGATCCCAGGACCCTGGGATCATGACCCGAGCCGAAGGCAGAGGCTTTAACCACTGAGCCACCCAGGCGCCCCCAAACAACAGATTTTTTTAAAAGTCCATTTTTCTAGAGACAGAGAATGAGTTTGGGTGGCTAGCACATTTTTTGGAAGTTTTTATTTAAATTCCAGTTAGTTTACATACAGTGTAATTAGTTTCAGGTATATAGTACAGTGATTTCAACACTTCCATGTAATACTCAGTGCTCATCACAAGTGCACTCCTTGATCTCCATCACCTATTTAACCACTCTCCCTAACTAACTCCATTCTGGTAACCATTAATTTGTTCTCTATAGTTAAGAGTCTGTTGTTACTTTGTCTCTTTCTCTCTCTCTCCCTCTTTTTCCCCTTTGCTCATTTGTTTTGTTTCTTAAATTCCACATAAGTGAAATCATATGGTATTTGTCTTTTTCTGGTTGACCTATTCTGCTTAGCATAGTACTTTCTAGTTCCGTCCATGTCATTGCAAATGGCAAGATTTCATTCTTTTTTAATGACTAAGTAATATTCCAGGGTATTTATCACATATTCTTTATCCACTCATCAGTTGATGGACACTTGGGCAGTTTCCATAATTTAGCTATTGTAGATAATGCTGCTATAAACTGGGTGGCTAGCACATTAAAGTTTACAATTATTTTGTTAATTCCTTATTACTAATAAAATTATACATTCATTCAAGATGGCAGACTATGCACATATTCAGCTTTCCTCTGCTATCCAAATTCCAAGAAATGATTTTTTTTTAAATCTGTAATATCCCTGGAAAACAAAGTAGAAATGGTATTGATGGATCAGAAATTAATAGTTCCTAAAAGTCTAAAGGCAGACATGGCTAGATTGAATAAAGAACAAGCAAAAAATGGATGCTGTAAAAAAAGGGAATAGTGTTATATCCCTATATAGGATGTATCCCAGAAATAAAAGATGTAATAACACTATTCTCATTAAAAATATTAAAAAAGAGTAAAGAATAAGGCAAGATGGCTGCATATCCCTGCTGCTAAAAAAAAAAAAAAAAAAGAAAAGATGTAAGAATAGGAATGAATTGAAATGAATGATCTGCCTAGAAAACCCAAAAATATCAATGGGCTAAGTATTAAAACCAAGAAAACACTTTAATATATGATCAAGTACAATAACATCATATAAAAACTATAGCTTTTTTCACTATCAGCAGCCAGTCAGAATTATCCCATTTGGTATATTTTTACTTTTTCAATTAAAAAAAATGTACAGTTTTGAAACTATTTGGGGTGCCTGGGTAGCTGTCAGTTAAGCATCTGACTCTTGATTTCTGCTCAAGTCATGATCTCAGGGTCGTGAGATCAAGCCCTGCTTTGGGCTCTGTGCTGGGTGTGGAGCCTGCTTAAGATTCTCTCTCTTCTTCTCCTTTTGCCGCCCCCCCCCCACTTTCCCTCAAAGAAAGAAAGAAGCAAACAAACAAACTCTTTGTGAACCTTTTCCCCACTTCATTCAACTCTGTCCACCTCAGGGTAACCATTACCTTACATTTGAAGTTTTCATTCCCATACATCCTTTTTGTATTTTGCTATATATGTGTGTGTCCCCTTAAAAATATATTATTGAGGGGCACCTGGGTGGCTCAGTTGGTTAAGAAACTGCCTTCAGTTCAGGTCATGATCCTAGAGTCCCAGGATCAAGTCCTACACTGGGCTCTCTGCTTAGCAGGGAGTTTGCTTCTCCCTCTGACTTTCCCCATCTCATGCTCTCTATTCTCTCTCTCAAATAAATAAAAAATCTTTATATATATATATAAAATTGAAAATCTTTCAAAATATTAAGTATATTGTTATTTTGCACATTGAAAAATTGTATGCAAATTGTCTTAGATTATATATGTCATTCTGCAAGTTACTTTCACTCATATATCTCTAGACACATCCATGTTGGTATCTACATATGTTTATGGCATTCTTATCACCTGAAATCAGTATGAATGTATATTTTTTAAAATACATTTTTTCTTTCATTTCCAGAAATATGGACACTAAAAATTGCACCTTAAACAATATATGGGTTAATGCAATGGACTGGTTGTGCGCTCACCATCGAAATCATAGGTTGAAATTTAGTCCTATACCATGTGATGGTATGAGGAGGTAGAGGGCCTTCAGGACATAATTAGGGTGGAGCTCTCATGAATAAGATTAGTGCCTTTATGCAAGGGACTCCAGAGATCTCTGACTCCCTCTTTCTGTCATGTGAGGATACAAGAAGACAATGAGGGTCTCTGACCTGAAAGAGTGCCTTCTCTAGAACAATATTGGCACCCTGGTCTTGGACACCCAGCTTCCAGAACTGTGAGAAATAAGTTTCTGTTCTTTATAATCCACTCAGTTTATGAAACTTATTATAGCAGCTCAGATTGGCTAAGACAGTTAAAGACAAATGTTACAATGAAAGTACAAAGTAGTTTGGAAAAAAATGAAAATAATCTCAAAGTCCATCAAGAAGAAGAAAGTTAAATAAATTATGCTATATCCATGGTATGGAAAATGAGTTTACATATTTAAAATAATTTCATAAGTCTATATAAACTGACATGGAAAATTTCTAGGATATAAAAGAAAATATAAAACAATATGATCCTCTTCATGTTAAAATTTTTAATTGTGTATTTTTAATAACATGTATGTAAATGTATTTTAGAAAAACAGAAAATTGGTTAACATTGAGTACCTTTGAGTAAGTGAATAGGTTTGAGGGAGATAAAGGGAAGTTTTTCCTTTTACTGTCTATTTTTAGAATTTTTAAATTGAGAATATATTCTTGTATTTTTTTAAGAAGATGAATTGAGGATTCGTAGACAAATGCTAGACAAAAAAAGCAGTCTATAAGAATGGACAAAGCACCAATTCCCAGAGCATAAAATCCAGTAAGAGCTGACTGTATTATAAGCATTTTAAATGTTTATAATTGGCATTCTTATGGCCTATGACTATAACTGCAGCTTCTATTTCATTTATATTTTTCTTTATATTTGTTCAGTTAAAAATAGGGAAGCAAGACAAAGAGCTGTAATAAACATACTCACTGACAGATCTCAAGGTTTTCAGTCGGAGAACACAACCACGAAAATTCAAACGCAGCACATTTAGACGCCACCTTTGCAAAGTTGACGCTATATATTTATCTGTTATTATATTTTTTACTGCAGAAAAATCAATCTAAAAAGGGTAAACCAAAGACATTAAGAAATGATAAAGATCTTTTGCATGCAAAAAATTTTAATATTTTAAAAGCATCAAGAAACAAATGTCTTCAGCACATCTCTCACTTCTTCATTTCTTTGTTTTTATGGTCATTTGGGAGTTTAATTACCAACAGATTTTTTTGTTGTTGTTCATGGTCATTCCCAGGTTTAATTACAAACAGATTCCAAATGTCTAATCTAGGTCAACAGCTGGGAGGGCAAGAGCCCCGCACTTCAGGGTCAATGAACCCATAATGGGTGCCTCCTTCTCTATTCATGAGCATAGACAATGTGTTAAGTTCTTGACTATGGGGAAGACAATTTAGAGTGAGAGGTTTAGAGTGGCCTTCTCCTAACTCATAATTTGAGGAGGGAGGTCTGGGGGAAAGGAGAGATGACCTGAGTGTACCTGGCTGATTGCATGTAATATTGAAAAGCACAGAGATTTCTGGGAGCTCCTAGTGGCTGGGGCCGGTTGACAAACAATAGCATTGATATCGTAGTATTAATCATGTCTTTCAGACATTAATCATGTCTTTCAGCTAAGATATTACATTGAGGCACAAAGAACTCCCCTCAAAATCAATAAAAATAAGTCAATACCCCAACATCTAATAGAAAAATTTACCAATCTCAGAAACAAAGAGAAAATCCTGAAAGTAGCTCAGGACAAGAGGTCTGTAACCTACAATGGTAGAAGTATTAGATTGGCAGCAGGCCTATCCACAAAGACCTGGCAGGCCAGAAAGGACTGGCATGATATATTCAGGGTACTAAATGAGAAAAATATGCAGTCTAGCCAGCTAGGCTGTCATTGAAAATATAATAAGAGATAAAAAGCTTCCAGGACAAAAAGAAATTAAAAGAATTTGCAATTACCAAACCAGCCCTACAAAAAATATTGAAAGGTGTCTTCTAAGCAAAGAGAGAACCTAATAGTAACATAGACCAGAAAGGAACACAGGCAATATACAGTAACAGTCACCCTAAGGCAATTCAATAGCACTAAATTCGTATCTTTCTATAGTTACCCTAAATGTAAGTGGACTAAATCCCTCAATCAAAAGGGTATCAGATTGGATTAAAAAAAAAACAAACCCAACAATATGCTGTCTCCAGGAGACTCATTTTAGACCCAAAGATGCTCCCAGATTTAAATGAAGGGGGTGGAAAACCATTTACCATGTTAATGGACATTAAAAAAAAAAAAAAAAAAAAGCTGGGATGGCACTCCTTATATCAGACAAATTAGATTTTAAACCAAAAACTATAACATCTATATATAATATAACTGTATATAATATAAGAAAGAACTAGCTATATCATACTTAAAGGGTCTATCCAACAAGAAGCTCTAACAATTGTAAATATTTATGCCTGTAACATAGCAGCCAATTATATAAGCCAATTAATAACAAAATCAAAAAAACACATCGACAATAATACAATAATAGGGGCGCCTGGGTGGCTCAGTGGGTTAAAGCTTCTGCCTTCAGCTCAGGTCATGATCCCAGGATCCTGGGCTCTCTGCTCAGTGGAGAGCCTGCTTCCTCCTCTCTCTCTGCCTTCCTCTCTACCTACTTGTGATCTCTGTCTGTCAAATAAATAAATAAAATCTTTTTAAGAAAGAAAATCTCCCAACAAACAAGCCCCAGGGCCAGGGGAATTCTACCAAACATTTGAAGAAGAATTAACACCTATTCTTCTGAAACTGTTCCAAAAAACAGAAATGGAAGGAAAACTTTCAAACACATTTTATGAGGCCAGCATTACCTTGATCCCAACACAAAGACCCCATCAAAAAGGAGAATTACAGACCAATGTCCCTGATGAGCATGGATGCAAAAATTCTCATTAAGATACAAGCTAATAAGATCCAACAGTGCATTAAAAGAATTATTCACCACAATCAAGTGGGATTTATTCCTGGGCTGTAAGGTTGGCTCAATATCCACAAATCAATCAAGGTGATACAATACATTAATAAAAGAAAGGAGAAGAACCATATGATACTCTCAATAGATGCAGAAAAAGCATTTGACAAAGTACAACATCCTTTCTTGATCAAAACTCTTCACAGTGTAGGGATAGAGGGCACATACCCCAATCATAAAAGCCATCTGTGAAAAACCCACAGAGAATATCATTCTCAGTGAGAAAAACTGAGAGCTTTTCCCCTAAGGTCAGAAACATGGCAGGGATGTCCATTATCACCACTGCTATTCAACATAGTACTAGAAGTCCTAGCCTCAGCAATCAGACAACAAAAAGAAATTAAAGGCATCCAAATCAGCAAAGAAGAAGTCAAACTATCACTCTTTGCAAATGATATGATACTTTATGTGAAAACCCAAAAGACTCCACCCCAAATGTCCTAGAACTTGTACAGGAATTCAGTAAAGTGTCAGGATATAAAATCAATGTACAGAAATCAGTTGCATTTCTATACACCAACAACAAGACAAAAGAAAGAGAAATTAAGGAGTCAATCCCATTTACAACTGCACCCAAAATCATAAGATACCTAGGAATAAACCTAACCAAAAAGGCAAAGAATCTGTACTCAGAAAACTATATAGTAGTCAGGAAAGAAATTGAGGAAGACACAAAGAAATGGAAAAACGTTCCATGCTCATGGATTGGAAGAACAAATATTGTGAAAATGTCTATGCTACCTAAAGCAATCTACACATTTAATGCAATTCCTATCAAAATGCCCTCCATTTTTTTTTCAAAGAAATGGAACAAATAATCCTAAAATTTATATAGAACCAGAAACATGCGGAAAAATGAAACTGGACCATTTCCTTACGCCATACACAATCAGACAACAAAAAGAAATAAAAGGCATCCAAATTGACAAAGAAGTCAAACTCTCACTCTTTGCAGATGATATGATAGTTTAAGTGGCAAACCCAGAAAACTCAACCCCAAAACTGCTAGAACTCATACAGGAATTCAGTAAAGTGTCAGGATATAAAATCAATGTCAGAAATCATTGCATTTCTATACACCAACAACAAGACAGAAGAAAGAGAAATTAAGGAGTCAGTCCCATTTACAATTGAACCCAAAACCATAAGGTAGCTAGGTATAAATTTAACCAAAGAGACAAAGAATCTATACTCAGAAAACTATAGAATACTCATAAAAGAAATTGAGGAAGACACAAAGAAATGGATAAACGTTCCATGCTCATGGATTAGAAGACCAAATATTGTGAAAATGTCTATGCTACCTAGAACAATTTACACATTCAGTGCAATCCCTATCAAAATGCCATCAACTTTTTTCACTGAAATGGAACAAATAATCCTAATATTTGTATGGAACAAAAAAAAGACCCCGAATAGCCAGAAAATGTTGGAAAAGAAAACCTAAGCTGGTGGCATCCCAATTGCAGACTTCAAGATCTATTACAAAGCTGTATCATCAAGACAGTATGGTACTGGCACAAAAACAGACACACAGATCAATAGAACAGAATAGAGAGCCCACAACTGGGCCCTCAACTCTATGGTCAACTAAACTTCAACAAAGCAGGAAAGAACGTCCAATGGAAAAAAGACAGTCTCTTCAATAAATGGTGTTGGGATAATTGGACAGCACATGCAGAAGAATGACATTGGACAATTTTCTTAAACCATACACAAAAATTGACTCAAAATGGATGAAAGACCTCAATGTGAGACAGGAATCCATCAAAATCCTTGAAGAGAACACAGGCAGCAGCCTCTTTGACCTCAGCTGCAGCAACTTCTTCCTAGAAACATTATCAAAGGCAAGAGAAGCAAGGGCAAAAATAAACTATTGGGACTTCATCAAAATAAAAAGCTTTTGCACAGCAAAGGAAACAGTCAACAAAACCAAAAGACACCTGACAGAATGGGAGAAGATATTTGCAAATGACTTACAGATAAAGGGCTAGTATCCAAAATCTATAAAGAACTTATCAAACTCAACACCCAAAGAGCAAATAACCCAATCAAGAAATGGGCAGAGAACATGAACAGACATTTCTGCAAAGAAGACATCCAGATGGCCTACAGAAACATGAAAAAAATGCTCCACATCACTCGGCATCAGGGAAATACAAATCAAAACCAATATGAGATACCACCTCACACCAGTCAGAATGGCTAAAATTAACAAGTCAGGAAACAATAGATGTTGGCGAGGATGTGGAGAAAGGGGAACCCTCTTACACTATTGGTGGAAATGCAAGCTTGTGTAGCCACTCTGCAAAACAATATGGAGATTCCTCAAAAAGTTGAAAATAGGGGCGCCTGGGTGGCTCAGTGGGTTAAGCCTCTGCCTTTGGCTCAGGTCATGATCTCAGGGTCCTGGGATCGAGCCCTACATCGAGCTCTCTGCTTCGGCGGTGAGGCTGCTCCCTCCTCTCTCTGCCTGCCTCTCTGCCTACTTGTGATCTCTCTCTCTTTCTGTCAGGTGAATAAATAAAATCTTAAAAAAAAAAAGTTGAAAATAGAGCTACGCTACGACCCAGCAATTGTACTACTGGGTATTTACCCCAAAGACATAAATGTAGTGATCCTAAAGGGCACCTGCACCCCAGTATTTATAGTTTATAGCAGCAATGTCAAAACCATACATATATATGTATATATATATATATGTATGGCTTTTCCCATGGATTGGTATTGTGTGTGTGTGTGTGTATACAAATTAAAAATTAAAGATTACGTTTATGAACTTCCAATCTCTCATTACCATCTGAACAAAGATATTCTTTGTGCTAAAATGTTCGTTATGGTTGTGCCATATTTGAGCACTCACAAATGAAGGTAAAACTAATAGAAGATGAAGAACAATGAAGAATTGTGGAGAGGGAAATTTGCTGAACATAAAGAAACTTAACTTCCTATCCAGGCTTTGTTTTTCACTGACATGTGCTCATATTTTCTCCAGCTTTACCTAGTGAGGTCTCTGGGCAAAAGTGCTAGCTTTTCCTGCAAGGCTTCTGTAGGATTTGTTCTGATCTTAATATTGTACATGACCTTTCTCTTTCTGATCACTTGGATTCATTTTTTTATTCTTACAGGTTTTCCAAAGCAAAAAATAACATCCTCAATCTGTCACATAAGAAAGAGATTTATTACTTTAAACCAGTGATTCTCAAAGTATGGTTCTGGGAACTGTGGCATCAATATCACCCAGGAACTTGTTAGAAATACAAACTCTCAAGCCCCACCCCCAACCTACTGAGTCAGAAATTCTAGGTTTGGCAATCAGCAATCTGTTTTAACAACCCCTTCAGATGATTCGGATGCATTCTGAAGTTTGAGTATCACTGCCTTAAACGAAAAATAAACTTAAGGCAGGCATACTACATTTGGAAGCCAAGATGGGTTAGCTGAGACAGAAGCACGTTTTCTTCTTGCCATTGTTGCTCAAGGTGAGTGTGGAATAGTAAAGCCAAGAACGGAACATCAAGATGTTGACTTGATTTATGAATGGCACCTTAGTTTCTTTGTCTAAATTTTGGAATTTTTGTTGAATGGTTCCAGCCATCTACTCATAGGTCAGTCTGAGCACGTGATGTCATTATTCCTCTAACCATTGGCTATTAAGGAGGGGTGGTAAAGTCAGTTACTGATGGAACATTAGGAAACAGGGAAACTGTTGCCACCGCAACATTGGTTGATGGCACAAATGACTACAGAGATTAAAGTATCATCCAAGGAACAGAAAAGAGAAGTCAACAAGGAAAATGTATGCTTGTTTTTTGTGGTTGGCTGAGACCTCTCCCCAGCGTCTCATTGAATTGAGAAATTCTAGGGTACAAGAATAGTATAAAAATAGTACAATGACAAAAATAGTAAAGAGGTACCAGCCTAGAAGCCCATATTAGAAAATGCCAGAGTGTATGTGTGTCTGTGTACATGCAGACACCCTAAGAATATCAAACAAGCCTTGTTTAATGTTGTATAGTTTAGCCCCATTTCATGCTCAGTTTTTTTTTCTTTTACTCCATATTTTGTGCTACTTTGTTATGTTTTGTGAACCAATAATAGCAGCTAATATTTATTGAGTGCTGCTTGCGTGCCAGGTTCCATAGTAAGCACTTCACTTACATTTCCTCAATTTATCTCAGCAGCACCCCGAGTTAGACAATGTTTAATCTAACTCAGATATAATGGAGCTATGTTTCCATCCAAAAAGAATATTTGATTTATTTCTACCATGTAAATTAGAAAATACTGATAGTATCTGTCTTAAAAATAACATTGTTATCTTTCTGTGTTGTCCTTTGGGCTTGTGCCTGGGCAAAAGAAAAACAAATGCACCTACTTTCTGTGGCCCAATGTGCGGGAGCAGGGAAAAAAGTAGTCCCTAGGCCAGTTGGCTTTATAGCAGGCTGTTCTCCTTTAAGAACTACAATAAAAACACAGCTTCAAGTGTCTACTCACACTATTCCATAATGAGCTTCCTTGTGTCATCAGCATCCAGGAGTGACAAACTTGACCACATATTATTATATCTCTTAAAGTGAGGTAGGCGAAAATCTAAACACAAAGAAGAGAAATACACAATCTTGAAAATTAAGTGAATTTGCGTGCAACTCTGCCACTTGCCTTTTTTGTTGTTGTTGTTGTTAACGATGATAAGGTAATCCATATTGTTCTGGCTGGGATTTAAGTGCTGGAATTTTATCTAAACTACTAGAATTTATCTAATGATGCTTTTGTTATAATGGGATCTTTGCAACTGATTGTCACAGAAGGATGGGGCAGAAGATAGGCAGATTTATTTTCAGACTGAAAGTGGTTTCTGTTAGCAAATGAGTGATTTCCCTAAATAGTAGCTGCTACATAGAAGGCATTCAATGACTGCTTGCTGAATTTAACTAGATTCTTTTTTAAAATAATTTTATTTATTTATTTATTTGACAGAGAGAGAGATCACAGTAGGCAGAGAGTCAGGCAGAGAGAGGGAGAAGCAGGCTCCCTGCTGAGCAGAGAGCCTAATGCAGGACTTGATCCCAGGACCCTGAGATCATGACCTGAACCAAAGGCAGAGGCTTAGCCCACTGAGCCACCCAGGTGCCCCAGCTAGATTCTTGTTTTAAAGTTAACGGATTCCTAGGAAATATCAATGAGCCCATCTTGGCTTCTGTTTCTGGAAAAATGATAGACTAGGCAACCTGCAAATCCTCTTGATACAAAACATGAGTAAATGCTAAAACAAAGCTTTCTAAAAAGATCTATTTTTTAACTTAAATTCAATTAGTTTACATATAATATATTATTAGTTTCAGAGGTAGAGTTCAGTGATTCGTTAGTCTTATGTAATACTCACTGCACATTACATCATGTGCCCTCCTTTTTTTTTTTCTTTTAAGATTTTATTTATTTATCTGAGAGAGAGAGCAAGCCAGCTAGAGAGAGACAGCATGAGAGTCAAGGAGGCGCAGAGGGAGAGGGGAAAGCAGACCCCCCACCGGGAGGCAGGGAGCCCAACTCAGAGCTCAGTCCCAGGGTCCTGGGATCATGACCTGAGCTGAAGGCAGATGCTTAACCAACTGAGCCACCCAGGCACCACTCATGTGCCCTCCTTAATGTCCACCACCCAGTTACTCCATCCCCCACCTCCATCCCTTCCAGCAACCCTCAGTTTGTTTCCTTTGGTTAAGAGTCTCTTATGGTTTGTCTCCCTTTCTGATTTCATCTTGTTTTATTTTTCCTCCCTTCCCCTATGAGCCTCTGTTTTGTTTCTTAAATTCCACATAAGAGTGAGATCATATAATTGTCTTTCTCTGACTGACTTATTTCACTTAGTGTAATACCCTCTAGTTCCATCCACATTGATGTAAATGGTAAGAATTCATCATTTCTGATGGCTGAATAATATTATTTATGTGTGTGTGTGTGTGTGTGTGTACCACATCTTCTTTTTTTTTTAAGATTTTATTTATTTATTTGACACAGAGAGAGAGAGTACAAGCAGTGGGAGAGGCAGAGGGAGAGGGAGAAGTAGGCTCCCTGTAGAGCAGGGGAAGCCCAATATGGGACTTGATTCCAGGACTCCCAGATCATGACCTGAGCAGTGGCTTAACCAAGTGAGCCACCCAGGTGCCCTGTACCACATCTTCTTTATCTATTCATCTGTCAGTGGGCAGCTGGGCTCTTTCCATATGTTGGCTATTGTAGACATTACTGCCATAAACATTGGGATGTACGTGCCCTTTCGGATCACCACATTTGTATCTTTGGGGTAAATACTAGTAGTGCAATTGCTGGGTCTATATGCTAACAATGAGACAGAAGAAAGAGAAACTTAAGGAGTCGATCCCATTTATAATGGCACCAAAAACCACAAGATACCTAGGAATAAATCTAACCAAGGAAGCAAAGGATCTGAACTCAGAAAACTATAGAACTCTCATGAAAGAAATTGAGGAAGACACAAAGAAATGGAAAAAATGTTCCACGCTCATGGATTGGAAGACCAAATATTGTAAAAATGTCTATGCTACTAGAGCAATCTACATATTCAGTGCAATCCCTATCAAAACACCATCAACTTTTTTCACAGAAAATGGAACAAATAATCCTAAAATTTGTATGGAACCAGAAAAGACCCCAAATAGCCAGAGGAATGCTGAAAAAGAAAACCAAAGCTGGTGACATCACAATTCCGGACTTCAAGCTCTATTACAAAGCTGTAATCAACCTGGCACAAAAACAGACACACACATCACTGGAACAGATTAGAGAGCCCAGAAATGGACCCACAACTCTATGGTCAACTAATCTTTGACAAAGCAGGAAAGAATGTCCAATGGAAAAAAGACAGTCTCTTCAACAAATGCTGTTGGGAAAATTAGACAGCCACATGCAGAAGAATGACACTGGAATATTTTCTTACACCACACACAAAAATAGACTCAAAATAGATGACAGACCTCAATGTGAGACAGGAATCCATCAAAATCCTAGAGGAGAACACAGACAGAAACCTCTGTGGCCTGGGCTGCAGCAACTTCTTGCTAGACACATTGTCAAAGGCAAGGTGAACATAGGCAAAAATGAACTATTGGTACTTCATTAAAACAAAAAGATTTTGCACAGCAAAGGCAATAGTCAACAAAACCAGAAGACAACCAGGATGCTTGGGTGGCTCAGTCAGACGTCCAAGCGTCTGCCTTTGGCTCAGGTCATGATTCCAGGGTCCTGGGATGGAGTCTCACATTGGGCTTCTTGCTCAGTGGGGAGCCTGTTTCTCCCTCTGCCTGCTGTTCCCCCTTGTTGTGCTCTCTCTCTCTCTCTCTGTCTCTCTGACAAATAAATTAAATAAAATATTTTTAAAAAGGAAAAAGACAACCTACAGAATGGGAGAAGATATTTGCAAATGACTTACAGATAAAGGGCTAGTATCCAAAATCTATAAAGAACTTATCAAACTCAACACCCAAAGAACAAATAATCTAATCAAGAAATGGGCAGAGGACATGAACAGACTTTTACAAAGACATACAAATGGCCAACAGACACATGAAAAAATGCTCAGTATCTCTTGGCATCAGGGAAATACAAATCAAAACCACAATGAAGTACCACCTCCCACCAGTCAGAATGGCTAAAATTAACCAGTAAGGAAATGACAGGTGTTGCCATGGATGTGGAGAAAGGAGAACCCTCCTACACTGCTGGTGGGAATGCAAGCTGATGCAGCCACTCTGAAAACAGCATGGAGGTTCCTCAAAAAGTTGAAAATAGAGCTACCATACAACACAGCAACTGCACTACTAGGTATTTACCCAAAAAGATTTTTCTTTAAGAAATTATTTATTTATTTTATTCTTAAAGATTTTATTTATTCTTCTGAAAGAGAGAGTGAGAGCATGCACAAAAGCTGGGGAAGTGACAGGCAAAGGGAGAAGCAGACTTACCGATGAGCAGAGAGGCCAACATGGGACTCGATCCCAGGACCTCAGGATCATGACCTGAGCTGGAGGCAGACACTTAACTGACTGAGCCACCCAGGCACCCCTAAAATTTGTTTTAAATTTCAGCTTTATTGAGCTTAATTGACATATAAAATTCAAGATATTTTTTAAGGATTTTATTTATTTATTTGAGAGAGAAGCAGAGTGCACAAGAGCCGGGGGAGAAAGAAGCAGACTCCCCCACTGAGCAGGGAGCCTGATGTGGGGCTTGATCCCAGAACCCTGGGATCATGACCTGAGCCAAAGGCAGACAGTTAACCAACTGAGCCACCCAAGCACACCAAAATCCAGGATATTTTAAGTGTACATTGTGATTTGTTATACATATACATAGTGAAAGGATCCACCTTAATTAAGGTTAATTAATGTGTTAATTTACATATCCATCACCTCACATATTTATCTTTATTATTTTTGGTGAGAACATTTGAGTTCCACTCTCTTAGCCAATTTCAGGTATAGAACACAATGTTATCAACTATAATCACTATGTTTACATCAGATCCTCAGACCTTATACATCTTATAGCTGAAAGTGTTACAGGATTTCTTTTCCTATGATGCCCCAGGTTCATGGTCAGGCTGCTTCGGAGAAAGAAGAGGTAGAGCAGACTGTGGTGGGCAGCAAAACAAATTTTTATTGAGCGATAGTGAAGTATATTCAATGATAGAGCTCCCAAAGAAGGAGAGGACGGACCCAAGAGGCATGCCACCTGAGGTTCTAGTCTAGGGGTTTCTATGGGTTTGTTGGTTCACTGTTGTAATCTGATTAACCTCCCTGCACCTGTCATCCAATCATGTTTCTGTCAGTGGGGAAGGGTGGAGGGCTCTTCTCAGGGTGGTGTAAAATCCTTTTAGCAGTTACCTTTTAGGGCAGGGGCCTTGTCCCTGCCTGCCTTTCTTCCAACTGTCCTTCATCAAAAGCTTGTACCCTTTTTTCCAACCTCTCCCTATTTCCCTACCCCACAGCCCTTGACAACTACTTTTCTACTCTCTAAAACAAACTTTTTTTTTTAAAACATACCTGAGTTTTTAAGAAAGTAAGGAAAATATCCAGGCCCACAATCTTTGTAAACCCAGACTCATAATAAGGTGTTCATACCATAGTTGTTCTGGCTAAGGAAACAGTGGGGATGGTTGCTGCTTTTCATGACAAATAGATTTCATGACAAAGAGATTTCAGATTTCACTGGCCACGCAGGGACAGAAAAAGTTACCAGTCTTGTATAAAGCTGGAAGTCCTGAGTCAGAGAGAGGAAGAGAAAGAGAAAGGGGGAAATAGAGAGAAATCCAGGATTATTAAATAGAGAAGATTAAAATAACTACTACTACTACCTATTGGTGAAGAAAAAACTAGGGTACCTAGCCTGGGATTTAAAACAACAACAAAAAAAAATTCCCCAAAATTTATAACCAAAGATCAGGTATCATGTGGACTGGAATTTGAATTTAAATTACTTGTGGGGTCCATTGTGAATTTATTACCTTTGTAATTGGATTTGATACATTAACATGCGAAGAGCTTCCAACTCAGTGGTAACTCAGACATTTGGCAGAAATAAATACCATCTCTCTAAAGAGGTACATCTTCAAACCACATCTTATAGGATTCTTACATATTAATTCCACCTCCAAAAAATGAGTTTTCAATAAAAATTACAAAACATATGAGGGGAAAAAAATCCGGGAGTCAAACAGACAAACAATAAATATCTTCTTAAATCAAATTGTCAGATTGTGATTATGAAAACATTAAGATGAAATAAGACTTAAAAAGAAAAATAGGATTTTGAAAAAGCTGTTATCGAAACAGGACTGGGCAGATTGATAAAGGAACCAAGTAAAATTCATGGGAATTAAAAATAGAATGACTGAAATTAAAAACTCAGAGGATGAGTTACATAGCAGATGAAACCCAGCTGACAAGAGAACTGGCAATCTGGATTATGTATCAGAAGACATTACAGAGAATAAGGCACAGAAAGATAAAGAGATGAAAAATATAAAGGGTGTTAAGAGGCACATTACATAACATGAAAGCATCCAACATTTGATATACATCTTCATAGAACTTCTAGAAGGAAAGAGCCGAGAATGGAATATAGGCAAATTTAAAAATACAACAGATGAGCATGTTCTAGAACTAATGAGAGAAACAGTTCTCTTATTCAAGAAGCAAAAGAAATCCCAAACAGGAAACTCAAAATGTCATATGGCATTGTAGTAAAGTGGCGAATGGCCGAAAGCAAGGGACCACATTAAATTCATCCAGAGACAGAGACAGTGAGAAGAACACCACTTCACAACCACAGAAAGCGGACATCAGCAGAAAGTACTTACCAGTCTCCGATATTTCATGAGGTAAATTACAACTGAAGGACAAGCATTAAGTAAAGGCATTTTGAGACAAAGATTGAGAGAGTTTATCTGTAATAGACCCTTCACAAAAGAACTTCTACAGGACACTGGAATCAGAAGAGAAGAGTGAGATGGCAATAGTAATGATGGATAAAGAAACTAATTAAGTATATAGGGGTAAAGCCATTAACCTTAAAAAACATGACTAATGTGGGGTACAAAAACAAGGTGGAATAAAAACACTAGATAGTCCTAATATTCTGACTAGAGAATAATCACTTCAAGTGTTCTAAGTTGTAGTAATTATGAGGAAGAAAGCGTAGGTAATAATTCACTTTATTCAAGTAACCTCACATGTTAAAAATATTTAAGAGAAACCACAGAAATAGTAGAAATAGAATGCATAGTCTCTAAAGCATAAATATGGGAATAAAGCAGATAGATTTTTAAATTCAATAAATAAAGTTAGGAAAGGAGAAAAGAAGCATATAAAAACAGGATAAATAGTGTGAAATTATAAGAGAGGTATTTATCCCAGTATATCTAGTAACAATAAGTTTAACAAAATTCACTGCTTAGAAAACAAAGATTACCCCTAATAATGTTTTTGCTTTAATGTTTTTCCCTCTGTTATTAGTAGAACCTATCAACTTTCCTTTCATTTGTGTTCATCTTGTTCAGTACCATATTTTAGCTGGATTTTTTTCACTTTAGGTAATACTCCCATTGTAATGAAGAGAAAATTAAGGATGAAAGACTATAAGAACCCCTCTCTATGACACATAGACTGATGTTAAGAAGCAGGAATTCAGGTCTGTTTTTTAAATTAATTTATTTTTGAATTGAAATATATAGTTGACACACAATGTTCCATTCGTCTCGGGTGTACAATACAGTGATTTGTCAGCTCTATACATGATGCTGTGCTCACGGCTGTAGCTACTGTCTGTCACCACACACACACTATTACAATATCCTGGACTGTGTTCCCTATGCTGTGCATTTTACTCCCCTGACTTATTCATTCCATAACTGGAAGCCAATACCTTCACCATTTTGCCCATGTCCCATGCCCTCCCCTCCATCAAACATCATTTTTTTGTATTAATGAGTAATTTCTGCTTTTTTTGTTTGTTTGTTTTGTTGCTTAGATTCTACATTTAGGTGAAGTTATATAGTATTTGTTTTCTCTGACTTCTTTCACTTAGCATAATACCTTCTAGGTCAATCCATGTTGTCCCACATGGCAAAATATTCTTTTTTATGGTTGAGTAATATTTCATTGCTTATATATATCCGCATTTTCTTTATCCTTTCAACTATTGATGGACACTTAGGTTGCTTCCATCTGGGCTATTGTAAATAATGCTGCAAGAAACATAGGAATTCATTTATCTTTTTGAATTAGTGGGGGGTTTTTTATTTAATTTTTTTAAAGATTTTATTTATTTATTTGTCAGAGAGAGAGAAGGAGAGAGCACAAGTAGGGTGAGTGGCAGGCAGAGGGAGAAAGGCTCCCCACTGAGCAAAGAGCCTGATGCAGGACTCAATCCCAAGGCTGTGGGATCATGACTTCAGCCAAAGGCAGATGCTTACCCAACTGAGCCACCCAGGCATCTCATTGAATTAGTGTTTTTGCTGGTAAATACCAAGTAGTGAAATTACTGGATCATTTGATATTTCTATTTTTAATTTTTTGAGGAACCTTGATACTGTCTTCCACAATGACTGCAGCAAATTGCATTCCTGCCCACAGTGGGTTCCTTTTTCTCCACATCCTTACCAATAGTTGTTACTTCCTGCCTTTTTATTTTACCCATTCTGACTGGTATGAGGTGATACCTCATTGTGGTTTTGGTTTGTATTTCCCTGGTGATTAGTGATGTGGAACATCTCATGTTGGCCATCTGTATGTGTTCTTTGAAAAAATGTCTGTTTAGATCCTTTGCCCTTTTTAAAATTGGATTACTTGGGATTTTTGGTGTTGAGTTGTATAAGTTCTTTATATATCTTGGATAGTAACCCCTTATTGGATATATTATTTGCAAATATTTTCTCTCATTCAGGAAATTGCCTTGTCATTTTATTGAAGGTTTCCTTTGTAGGAAAAAAGCTTTTTATTTTAGTGTAATCTCAGTGGTTTATTTTTGCTTTTGTTTCCTTTGCTAGGAGACATATCCATAAATATGTTGCTTAGACTGATGTCCAAGAGATGACTGCCTTTGTTTTCTTCTAGGAATTTTATGATTTCAGGTCTCACATCTAGGTCTTTAATCCATATTTGTATTTATTTATTTATTTATTTATTTATTTATTTATTTATGGTGTAAGAAAGTAATCCAGTTTCATTCTGTTGCATGCAGCTGTCCAGTCTTCCCAGCACCACTTACTGAAGAGACTCTTTTCTCCCTACTGTAAATTCTTGCTTCCTTTGTTGTAGATTGACCATATAAGTATGGGTTTATTTCTGGCCTTTCTCTTATGTTCTAGTGAACTATATGTTTGTTTTAATGCCAGTACCACACTCTTTTGATTATTATAGTTTTTTTTTAAGATTTATTTATTTATTTATTTATTTGACAGAGATCACAAGTAGGCAGAAAGGCAGCTAAGGGGGGGGGGGAAGCAGGCTCCCCGCTGAGCAGAGAACCGATGTGGGGCTCGATCCCAGAACCCCAGATCATGACCTGAGCCGAAGGCAAAGGCTTTAACCCACTGAGCCACCCAGGCGCCCCTGATTATTATAGTTTTGTAATATATCTTGAAATCTGGGATTGTAATACTGCCAGCTTTGTGTTCTTCTTTCTCAAGATTGCCTTGGCTCTTTGGGGTTTTTGGTAGTCCTATACAAATTTTAGGATTATTTGTTTTAGTTTCGTGGAAAATACTATTGGTATTTTGATAGAGATTGCATTGAAGCTGTGGTGTGGACACTTTAACAATATTAATTCTTCCAATCCATGAGCACAGTATGTCTTTCCATTTGTTTGTGTCATTTCCAATTTCTTTCATCAATGTTTTAGAGTTTTTAGAATACAGATCTTTCACCTCGTAGGTTAAGTTTATTCCTAGGCATCAGAGTCTTTTTGGTGCAATTGTAAATGCAGTTGATCACTTAATTTTTCTTTCTGCTACTTTGTTATCTGTATATAAAAATGCAACAGATTTCTGGGGCACCTGGGGGACCCAGCCAGTTGAGTATTCAATTCTTGATTTCAGTTCAGGTCATGATCTTGGGGTTGTGGGATCAAGCTCTGCATCAGGCTCAGCATGGTGTGTGCTTGACATTCTCTCCCTCTCCCTGTGCCCCTCCCCCTGCTTGCACACACACACACATGCTCTCTCTCTCTCTCTCTCTCAAAATAAATGAATAAGTAAATAAATAAATAAAATGTAACAGATTTCTGTATATTAATTTTATATCCTGCAACTTATTCATTCATTACTGCTAGTAGCTTTTTGGTGGATTCTTCAAGGTTTTCCATGTATAGTATTATGTCATCTACAAATAGTGATAGTTGAAATTTTTCCTTACCAATTTGGATGCCTTTTCTTTCTCTTTCTTGTCTTATTGCTATAACTAAGACTTCCAGCACTACTTTGTATAAAAGTGGTGATAGTGGACATCCTTGTCTTATTCCTAATTGCAGAGGAAAAGCTCTTAGTTTTTCACCACTGAGTATGATGTTGTTGTGAGTTTGTTATATGGCCTTTGTTATGTTGAGGTATGTTCCCTCTAAACACACTTGGTTGAGTTTTTATCATGAATTCATGTTGAATTTTGTCACTTGCTTTTTCTGCATCCATTAAGATGGTCATGTGATTTTTATCCTTAGTTTTTGCTGATGTGGTATACACATTAACTGATCTGCAAATATGGTTTAATATTGCATCCCCAGAATAAATCCTATTTGATCATGTTGAATATCCTTTTAATGTGTTGTTGAATTTGGTTTGCTAATATATTACTAAGTTTTGGGGGATCTATATTCATCAGGGATATTGGCCTATAGTTTTCTTCGGTTGTTGTTGTTATTATGTTGTTTTCCCCCTTTGGCTTTTGTACCAGGGTAATGCTGGCCTTGTGGAATGTATTTAGAAGCTTTCCTTCCCCTTCTATTTTTGGAATACTCTGAGAATAGATATTAACTCTTCTTTAAATGTTTGGTAGAATTCACTTGTGAAGCCATCTGGTCCTGGACTTTTGTTTTTTGGGAGTTTTTAAATTACTGATTCAATTTTGTTAGCAGTAATTAGTCTGTTCAGGTTTTCTATTTTTTCCTGACTCAGTTTTGGAAGATTTTTTATTTCTATAAATTTATCCATTTTTTCTAGGTTGTCTAATTTGTTGGAATATAAATTTTTGTAGTAGTCTCTTAAACCTTTGTATTTCTATGGTGCCAGTTATTACTTTTCCTCTTTCATTTCTGATTTTATTTATTTCAGTCCTTTATTTTTTTCCTTGATGAATCTGGCTAAAACAGTTCTTCAGTTTTATTATCTTTTCAAAGGATGAGCTCTTGGTTTCAGTCATCTTTTCTAATTTTTTTAGTCTCTATTTTATTTATTTGTGCTCTGACATTTATTAGTTCTTTCCTTCCACTAACTTTGAGCTTTGTTTGTTCTTCTTTTTCCAGGTCCTTTAGGTATAGGGTTGGATTGTTTACTTGAGATTTTTCTTGTATATATGTATAAATTTATCTCTTAGAACTGCTTTTGTCACGTCCCAAAGATTTTGGACCACTGTGTTTTCATTTTCATTTGTTTCCATGTATTTTTTATTTCCTCTTTGATTTCTTTAGTGAACCATTGATTGTTTAGTAACATGTGGTTTACCATCTCTGTATTTATATATTTTCCTATTTTTTTCTAGTAAATGATTTCTAGTTTCATACTGCTTTGTTAGAAAAAAATGCATGACATGATTTCAATCTTGTCACTTATTGACAAGATCTATTGAGACTTATTTTGTGGCCTAGCATGTGATCTATCCTGGTGAGTGTTCTATGTGCCCCTGAAAACAATATGTGTTCTGTTGTTTTTGTTGGACTGTTCTGCCTGTATCTCGTAAGTCCATCTAGTCTAATGTGTCATTCAAAGACACTGTTTTCTTATTGATCTTATCTCTGGATGATCTATCCATTGATGTAAGTGGGATGTTAGAGTCCCCTACTGCTATTGTGTTACAATCAATTTCCTCCTTAATGTCTGTTAATATTTACACTATGTATTTAGATTCTTCCATGTAGCATGCATAGGTATTTACAATTGTTATATCCTCTTGTTGGATCTATTTCAGGAGGACTTTTAAAGCTTACCCGATAAAGAGGGTCACTACATTATAAATGAGGAAAACAATTCACTAGAGATTCATAACAATTCTAAATGTGTAAGCCTCCAATAACAAGGAAAAATTGACAGATCCAATCACAATGAAAAATTATATCAAAGATCTCAATTGTTGATAAATCAATGTGAGGAAATAAATCTTCCCTCGCTTTCTCAGTGCTTTTATTAAAAGCTCTAGCCTCTGGAGGCATAGAAATCTATATGCTATAAAGATAATGTTTTGCTTTCACTTCCTCTACATTTTTCTTTCCACATATTATGGGGATTAGATCTATAACCATTTGTCCACTTGTCTAGTTAATTTCACAGTTCCAATAGGTAGTAACACTTCACTCATTTCTACAAGAAAGTCCAGTGGTTATAGTTTGGCCTGGTCCTCTAAGTCAAGCTCCCAAGGTGCCAGGAGGATCCCCAGTAATTTACATATAAAGGAGATATGAGTCCCAGGCAGGCCCTTGAAGACATTTCTGGGTCATGAAAATTGGAGACTCTGGGGCTTATCTAGCCCTTGGAGAGCTATATTTACAAAAGGTCCTGCCTTCCTCTTTCACTTACAAGGACCTACGTGATTATACTGAACCCACCCAGATATTCAAGGATAAACTTAACCATCTCAAGTCTTTAACTTAACCAAATCCACAAAGACTCTTTTGCCATTTAAGGAAATAAGCTCACAGGTTCTGAGGATTAGGACATGGGTATCTTTGCAGGGCTATTATTCTGCCTACCACACTATGTAAGGAAATCAGAAACACTGAATTTAAGAGAGCAGCTACTTCTGAGCCAGAGAAGACAATGCAGAGAGGCTTTAATAGTATTTGTTAAACTTTATTTTTTAAGCTGTGTGGTGATTACGCAAGTGTTCATTATATTTCTTTGCATGCCTAAGATATTTTATTTTAATAACCTCACTTTTGAATAAAATACCCAGGAATGAGTTTAACTAAGGAGGTAAAAGACTAGTACACTGAAAACTATAAAGCATTACTAAAAGAAATTAAAGAAGACCTAACTAAATGGAAAGACATCCCATATTCATAAACTGGAAAACAAAATACAAATAACAATAAATGGAACCAAGTCAGAATTTGATGTCTGCCCATGAACAAATAACTACCACAAATAGGCCCAGAGAGTTTTTACAAGAGTATCGTACCAAATATTCAAGGATAATGTAATGCTAATAAGAAAAAATATTAAGAGCTCAATACTATCTAAAGTGATCTATAGATTCAATGCAACCTTATGAAAATTCCAATAGTTCTTTTTTCAGAAGTAGTAAAGCCAATTTTCAAACACATATGGAATTGCAAGGGGCCCCAAATAGCTAAACAGTTTTCAAAAAGAATAAAGTTGGAAGGCCCAGATTACAAAATTTAAAACTTACTACATAAGCTTCAGTAACCAAAAATAGCATGGTGCTGGAATAAGGCTAGACACAAAGACAAATGTGGTTCGATTGAGGGTCCAGAAATAAACCTATATAGCTATAATCAATTGACTTTTGACAAGGATGCTAAGGCCATTCATTGGGGCAAGGACAGTCTTTTCTTTTCTTTTTTTATTTTTTTATGTTGTAATAAACATATAATGTATTATTAGCCCCAGGGATGAGTCGCCAGGTTTACTCACTCCGCAGCACTCACCCCAGCACATACCCTCCCCAATGTCCATAACCCCACCCCCCCTCCCTACCCCGCTCCACCCCGGCCACCCTCAGCTTGTTTTGTGACATTAAGAGTCACTTATGGTTTGTCTCCCTCCTGAGCCCATCTCGTTTCATTTATTCTCTTCCTACCCCCCCAAACCCCCCACATTGCATCTCCACTTCCTCATATCAGGGAGATCATATGATAGTTGTCTTTCTCCGATTGACTTATTTCACTAAGCATAATACCCTCTAGTTGCATCCATATCGAAGGACAGTCTTTTCAACAAATGATGCTGGGACAGTTGGATATCCAAATACAAAACAATGAACAGTTGGATATCCAAAAGCAAAAACAATGAATTTACCTCATGCCGTTATGAGGTAAGTAAATTAACTGAAACTAGATCAACAACTCAGTATAAAAGCTAAGAACTGTAAAACTGTTGAGGAAAACAGGGGTAAACCTTTATAACCTTGAGTTTGGCAAGGATTCTTAGATATGACTCCAAAAGCACAATTAGTGAAGGAAAAGATGAATCATATTTCATCAAAATTTAAAACTTTCAGGACACCTGGGTGGCTCAGTCATTATTCATCTGCCTTCAGCTCAGGTCATGATCCCAGAATCCTGGGATCAAGCCCCTCATCGGGCTCCTTACTCAGCAGGGAGCATGTTTCTCCCTCTGCCTCCAGCTCCCCTTGATTGTGCGCGCTCTCTCTGTCTCTCTCTCTCTCGCTGGCAAATAAATAAATAAAATCTTTTAAAAACATTTAAAACTTTTGTGTATCAGAGGACTATATCAAGAAAGTAAAAACTTCACCTTTTGTCTATACGCTTAACCAACTGAACCACCAGGCACCCCTACTTGTATATTTTAAGACAGAAAACGCATACGACAGGGCCTATGCCCAAAGGTAAAAGCAACCTAGGAAGGAGAAGTAGCAGCAGAGAACAGCACTAGAAGAAGAGGGCCACACTTCTGAGAGTATAAGAGATAGAAGAATAGATGACCTGTGTAAGAGTCGTTTAAGAACAACTTAAAAGAGAGGGAGGGCAGGAAGGAAATCCCTCTGGGTAGCAAACTGTGTAGAACTGGTGAAGATGTAAAGCCAATAAAGGGAGCACCTCTGGCAAGTGCTCACATACAGGCAGGGACACAAGAATACAGCTGCTTCGGGAGGACTGGGCCTTTATTCCTGAGTCAGCACTACTCCTTGGAAGGTTATTGTCTTAGTTTCCTAAGGCTGCTGTAACAAATTAGCACAAACTGGGTAGCTTAAAATATCAGAAATGTATTCTGTCACAGTTCTAGAGGCCAGAAGTCTGAAGTGAGCATCAGCTGAGCCAGGCTCCCTTTGAAGGCTCAGGGGAGGATCCTTCCTTGCCCCTTCTGAGCTTTGGGTGGTTGCCAGCATTCCTTCGCATTCCTTGGCTTGGAGTTACATCACTCCAGTCTTTGCCTCTGTCATCACATGGCCTTCTCTGGTATGTGGATCTGTGGATCTGACTGTCCCTCCCCTTTCTTATGAAAATATCAGTCATTCAATTTAGGACACACCCTAATCAAGTGTGACCTCACCATAGCTAATTACATCTGTTTCCAAATAAGATTACATTCTGAGGTTCTGGTTGGACATGAATTTGAGGGCATAGTACTCAACCCAATACCATTATCTAGCTCTTCTGAGTCTGCTTCCTCAACCACAAAATGAAGGTCTTTGATGAGACAGTCTCTTAGGACCTATTTGATACTGAAAATTTTGGGTTACTTTTATGATTTGTGGCCAGAGAGTCCAAACTAGACTCCTAACTTATATGGCTATTGTGTAATCTTTAATGCCACATTTAAAAGCTTTATTTTTTCCCTGTCATGTGATGAATTTATTTTCAACTACGAATTTTAACAGCATATTATTTATAACCAAAAGAAAGTCCTTACTTAATTGGATTGTACCCATCAGCCAGATGCAAATTCTTGCATAAGTGGAGACACTTTTATCTGAAAGGCTAACCTAGATACTTGTTTACATGGTAAAGAAGAAGGGAGCTATTAGATAGACCACCTAAATGCCTTTTCTAATACGTAAGGAGTTATTAATTTACCCACTAGTGCATTTAATACTCATTGTTAAGCACCTACTCTATGACAGTCATACCTCACTAATTCCATAGAACTTTGCCCAGGAAATATTTATAAGGCAAGTGCTCCACATCTCAGTGTGGAATAATCTTTTGCAAAGACTTTACATGCAATTACCATGAACACATACATTCTCTTAGGGAGTCATGCCATTGTTATATAATATATATTGAGAATTTAAAAACCTTCATATGTATTTGCACTTAGAAAAACTAGAACATAACTCCACAGGGAACACAGGCTGTTGCCAACATGGAAACCTGGGGAAAATATCAGGGCAAATGAATGTGGATTCTTAATTCAATTCCATACATAATTACTATGTGGTATTTCTGTGCAAGACATTCTAACCAAAAAACTGTTAATGTGTGGCACAGGAAAAGAAGGGGAAGTTTTAAGAAAACTTGGTGTCACTGAAACTGTGTATAATTATGAAGTATGAGGCCACTCAATCATCCTATTCAACACCTATCCATTTTTCATTCTGTGCCAGGGGGAATTGGGATCTTTAGGAGAAGAAAGAACATCTAGTGGTCCATGAGCAAATAATGAAATGACCAAGGGGAATGAAAGTCCACATCACAAGGGAAATGGAGGGATGTAGTAAAGAGGATAAAAGAGGCAAGAAGAGCCTTTCACCCCTAATAGAGACAAAAACAAAAAGAATTCTCGAGGGCAAGGAAGCCTGCTTCTGCCCCTTGAAACAGGTCCTGATGGCTTCTGATCCCAGCTAAGAACTATCAAGGCAACTTCAAGAGTCTTCCTAGAGTCTGAGACTTTTTACACGCCCTGCCCACTCCTCATTGCTCCTCACTCATGTGGCGATGAACGGCACTTTGTGTCCTTATGGCTCCTGGGATGAGGTTACCGTGCAGTGTTGACAACAAACGGAAGCCCCAAGAGTGCAGCAGGTGTCTTCATTTTTACTTCAAATGCCAGAACTAGCATCCCTGGGAGGAGGCAACAGCTGCCAGAGTTCAGCTTTAGGTAAGGAAAGGCCTCTAGGCTGGTCCCTAATTAGCACGAAGACTCCATGGTTTTAAGATTTTGTCATTCTCTGCTCTCTGAAACAAGCAGGTTCCAAAGGAAAAGACTTCACAGTGTTCATGATGAGAACTAAATCTATTCTGCAAGCCCCTGTGGTGCTGGATTGGTCTTGGGGTGTCAGTACTTATATTCCACACAAGAGCAGGGACGAGGAATAAGAAAGAGCTAAAATGGAGTGGACTGACTCAGAAGGGTGCCTGTTCACAGACTGTGACAGAACATTGGGTGTGTTACTGAGGGGACACAGACTTGAGTGGGGAGAAACCTGGTTGAAGAGATGGACTTCCTTCCTTCCAGCACAAAAATTCTAACATTTTGTAATTCTTGGCCACCAAGACAAGCCAGCTCTCAAGAAAAGAACTTCGTGAGAACTAAGTCTATTCCCCAGCAATACCAACACACCCTGCTTATTTGTTAGATTGCCTGGATCATAATGCATTTCATGTGGGAGACTTGCTGTAAGAACAGTGGAAACCAAACAAAAATAAGTCCAGACGCTATTGGCACTGGAGGGAAAAAAGTTACAGTGTAAATCTTCTAAATTAAACACAGTTTATGCATCACAGAATTATGTGACAATGTCAAATAATAGCAATGCCTCCTTAGCAACTGGATAGCACTTAATTTACAAAAGGCTGGACACACATACTAGCCAGGTCATTTTGCAAGGACTCTGTCAGTGAGTTGCATAACCGAGGGACCATATCTTAAACTTGGAGAAATGGAAAAGATCCTTTCCCTTGGTGGAAAATAAAATATAATAAAAATTAAAAGTCCGACTTTGGTCTACCATGCATAATGTGCCAAAGCCTATATCACAGTCTTCAGGCAGGCCTGTTCTTCTCTCCAGGAACAAAGAAGAGTGATGGAGGGGTGGGAGAACATAGATTCCTTCCTCTTTCTAAAATCATTAAGTAGGACTAACAAAGTATGCATCTACATGGAATGTAGGTAGTAGCCTCTCCTACGGGAGGGTGTCAGAGTCCAAGCAAAGTAAGGAGAATGTCCACTTAGCAGGGCTCCCCAGGGCTGATGTCTACACTTCATTGGAGGAGGCAGGCATCCAAGTGAGGCAGGGAAGAGGGGTTTGGGCCAGGGTGGGGAAGGGCCATGGTTTGGAATGTGGGAGTCCCCAAAGTGTGAGAAAACTGGGTTGGCACAAGACCTAGAGCCCAAGTGCACGGGAAAGTGGTCTAGACACAGATGGTGACCCTAGAGGACATAAAACAGGTGGTTGGAGGTAGAGTTTAGTGGTATAAGAAGCTCATCTATGGGGCACCTGGGTGGCTCAGTCCACTGAGCGTCAGCTCTGGGTTTCAGCTCAGGTCATGATCTCAGGGTCCTGATACCAAGCCCCATGTTGGCCTCTGTGCTCAGTGTGGAGTCCGCTTCAGACTCTCTCTCTCTCCCTCTGCCCCTCCTGCTCTCTCTCAAATAAATAAATAAATCTTGATTTTAAAAAAAGAAGAAGAAGAAGTTTGTCTACTTATGGGATTAGGGACTAGCATGGGATTAGGGACTAGCTTGTGTGGAATGTCAAATCAAAAGAGTATAAGGGGGTTACTTGCACAGGAAAGGAGGCCACGGCAATGGGAGATTAGTACATACAGGGAGGGGGAAGATAGATCAAATAAGTAAAAATATTAGGAAAATGGGAACCCGGCTTCTCTAGGACACAATAATTACAAGTATGGAAAGAGAACTTTTGTGAATTTTGTAGTATTAGATTGGAATTGGGGTTTGGTGGGAAATCATGGTGTTCAATGTATCAACTAGATAGATAGGTGAGGCTAAGAGTGGGAAAACTTCCCTTGAAGCTCATAGAGAGTAGATTCTTGAACAAAGAACAACGAGAGTAGATTCTTGAACAAAATCATGGTTCTGTTTGCAAGAAAGAGAGGGAGGGATTGACTGTTAAGTAGCAAACCTCCTGCCAGTCACTGCCCAGTGGATCATCAAAGTAGGAAGCAAACACCTTTGGCTCCAGAATACTTTCACCAATTCTTTGACTTTCTGGGTGTTACCCACAAACCTGTAGTAACTAACCTATAGTGACCCCCTAAACCAGGAGTCAGCAGACTCTTCCTGAAAAGGACCAGATAGTAAATATTGTGGACTTTGTGGACCAAGAGGCAATGTCCTAAACTCTTTGAGCAACTGTTCATCAAAAGGTGAATGATCTTTGTTTTTTTTTTTTTTCAGCACTTTACATTTGAAAATTAAAAAAAAAATTATTCTTTGTTCAAAATTAACACAAAAACAGGCAGTGGCTAGATTTGTCCCTCAGGCCATAATTTGCCAACCCTGCTCTCCACCCACCCATTCACCCCTATCCCCAGCATGCCCTGCTTGGCAGCTCTCCAGGGTCTTAATCTGCAGCTCTGTGACATCTGCAAGAATCCTTGGAGCAAGACAAAGTCTTAAACCTACTCACTTCTTGTCACTCTTGTTGAGGGCTACCTATGTCCTGGAACACCCATTTCAGCAGAACAAAAGGAGCCAAATTTAGGGACAAAAAAAGAAAAATCCCATGATATCTTTTTTGTCAACATTGCATTTGCCTCAAAAGGACCAGTTTTCGCAACTCCCAGATATTGAAAGTAAAGTTCTGTTAGAATGTGATTGTATTTAAACATTCACTAGTGATGTGGGTCACTATAGGCAGTTTGAATGTAAGTTTTTTTTCTTTTAAAGATTTTATGTACTCATGAGAGAGAGAGAAAGAGAGAGCGCACAAGCCACAGGTGGGGGAAGAGGCAGAGGGAGAGAGAGAAGCAGACTCCCCAATGAGCAGGGAGCCCGATGCAGGGCTCAGTGTGGGGCTCCATCCCAGGACCCCAGCTCAGGACCTGAGCCGAAGGCAGAGGCTTTACAGACTGAGCCACCCAGGCACCCTGAACATAAGTGTTTTTAAATGTCAGGGTAAACCTCTTGGGTCCATTCCACCATCAACTGTCTACCAATGGGAGTGTTTAGCATTGGTTTAGTCTTGGTCTGGTCATGTTTAGTATCAGTAAGCCTACTGTCGACTCTATCCCCACTATACCAATCAGGAAAACCAAAGAGATTAAGTTACATGCTGTAGGTTACACAGTGTTTCAGTCAGCTTAAGCTGCTATAACAAAATACTGCGTGGCTTCAACAACAGACATTTGTTTGTCACAGTTCTGAAGACAGGGAAGTCCAAGATCAAGATTCTGATAGATTTGGTTCTCGGTAAGGGCTCTCTTCCCTGCAGACGGCTGCCTTCTTGCTGTGTCCTCACATGGCTGAGATAGGAAGCTCTGGGGTTTCTTCCTCTTCTAAGGGCACCAATTCCACTAATTCCCAACATTCATGACTTCTTCTACACCTAATTACCTCCCCCAAGGCCCCACCTCTTAATATCATCTCACTGAGAGTTAATGCTTCAACATATTAATTTGATGGGGTTACAGACATACAGTCCGTAACACAGAGTTATCCAGAGCTGGGATTCATACTCTGGTTCACAGGATTCATCTCCCCACACAAGTTCCACAGAAACCTTATACCATTCTAGAATAGTGGATTGTTCCTGCCTGACCACCATCCTGTTGAGGATAGATTGAGTTTCTTTATTTATGAAACACCTTTTACCATAAAATTCAATCTCCATCGTATGAACTCTGTTTTGAACATTTTCCCAAAAGCTCATAATTATTGGACATTTTCCAATAATAAACTACTTGACAGTATGTAACAATGAGTTTCTTCATTTTTGCTGACAAATTTTCCTAAGAGATATTCATGACAAAATTTGCCAAACACCCATGTACCTGAGGACAGAATTTGTTCAAAAGTAAACCTCAGTTGTCTAATGAAGTCATTTTCCTCACCCAAAATAAAAATGAAACTTTGACCAGTACAACAAGGTCAAATTTTTTGTTCCTTTTTTAAACTAACCATTCCGTTTCACACATCTAATGTCAAAAAATATAACAACACTTTCACTTCTAAATACTTAGAGGAAAATTTAACCACATTGCATTAGAAATAGAACTCCCAAGAGTAAAGCACTTAACAATTAAACAATCTGCTTCCATGACTAAATTGTATGTTTTATTTAAACTTAATCTTTAATAATTTTAAATATTAATACAACACTTGGACTATTCTTAGCAATTATCTCATTCTGCTTACCCAAAGTAGGACATTTTATCAAAGTTATTTTAGTTTTTAATGCATTATTTCTGATGCACAAAATGGCAGATATTTTAAAAATTCTTTAAAAATAAAAAATAAAATTCTTCTCATGTATAGAAACTTTTTTTTTCATGTATAGAAACTCTTAAGGGAAAAATAATAATCAATGTCTAGGTTTTTCATTCTGTGTTTTTCTTCTATTTCTCCCTAATTTAAACTTATCTTCAAAAAAGATATATGATCTCTAGAAGAAAATATCCTAAAACCAATCCTACTGTATTTCCCAAATGCCATTAAAAGTCACAATACTATTTTGGCTATAATAAGTTCCATATAGGTTTGGGCCATGCAAGCATCGGTTCCCAGGGACATATTAACCAATATTTCTATAAGTATTCCTTAAACTATTAAAAAATATTTTGTAGGAAAAAAAATGATTGCACGGCCAAATAAGTTTGGGAAATTCTTATCAAAACAAAGTAAAACATTATGAAACATTTAAGCATCTGAAGAAAGAAAGAAATTTATAACAAGCCCATATCCACTAAATCAATGAAACAAATATTACCCTTTTAGAAACTGAAGTCAAGAAATTTTCTTTAGGACCATCTTTTATGCCCGGAAAGACAGTGTTGTTGACAATTTACTGTGGACCTCACGGTGCTTTTTGTTTGTTTGGGGTTTTTGTTGTTGTTGTTGTTGTTGTTTTTTAATGAAAATTCTCCCAGCTTCCAGGATGTCACTTATCCATCCTGTTTTTTCCCTGACTCTCTATTTCTGGTTCTCTGCTCCATTTGTCCCTGTGTTAGACCAGAGAAACCGAACCAAGAGGAGGCATCTATCAACCAAAGATGGATAGATTAGATAGATAGATAGATGGATGGATAGATAGATAATCCCCAACCTCTTGTGATGGTTCAACTTAAGATTTTTCAACTTTACAATGGTCAAAAGCTATATGCATTCAGTAGAAACTGTGCTTCAAATTTTGAATTTGGATTTTTTTCCCAGGCTGTGTGTGATATGATCCTGGCAGCAAGCCATGGCTCCTAGTCAGCCATATGATCATCGGGCTAAACAACCAATACACTTAAAATCATTCCGTACCCATACAGCCATTCTGTTTTTCACTTTCATCACAGTATTCAATACATTGCATGAGACACTTATAACATGATTATAAAATAAGCTTTGTTTTCGATGATTTTGATCAACTGTAGGCTGATGTAAGTGTTCCAAGCATGTTAAAGGTAGGCTAGGTTAAGCTGTGAAGTTCTATAGGTTAGGTGTATTAAATGCATTTTTGACTTATGATATTTTCGACTTATAGTGGGTTTATTGGGACATAACCCTATCATAAACTAAGGAAGATCTGTGCTCTTGCTCTCTCAAATAAATAAATAAATCTTTAAAAAAGAAAAGGAAAGGAAACTATCTGAAATTCAAATTTAACTGAACATTTGTATTTTTTTTTTAAAAAAGAGAGAAAATATGTGTGCATGCGTGAGCAAGGGTGGGTGTGGGGCAAAGGGGCAGAGGAAGAGGGAGAATCCCAAGCTGGCTCCACTCCCAGCATGGAGCCCGATATGGGACTCAACGTCACAACTCTGAGATCACCACTCAAGCCAAAATCAAGAGTTGGACATTTAATCTACTGAGCCATCCAGGTGTCCCACACCCTGTATTTTTATTTGCTAACTCTGACAACCCTCACCTGAACTGGGGTTCTACGTGGCTTGCACTGGTCCCCCCTCGCCCATAGCCCTGCATACAGCCCTCAGAGCCTGCCTGACCACTGACCACCACCTGACACTGTCACCAATGTCAGCACATGCTGACAATTTCTGTACCCTCATCACTGTGCTCTACCACCTACAGGAAACTCACCAGGCTGGAATCCTTCCACGATCACCACCTGGCCTGACTGTGGCCATTTGGCCAAATTCTCTGAAGACTCTTTCTTATGACAAGCAAAGCAGCTACAGAACAGTTTGCCTCTCACTCCACCCAGAACTCACACCACCCTGGCTCCTGATTGAGTTTTCCTCCCACATACATACCATCTCCACCTTCCATATCATATGAGGTCTTGTGGAAAGGGGGAAAATGTGGATATATAACTGATAAAAAGCCACCCCAGAGAGGCATGTCACAGCTCAGAGCAGCAGAATGAGCCCCAGAGAAGGGGTGTAGATGGGGTTGGTGGTCAACATTTTTTTCAACAAGGATAAAGCTGGAAGCATCATGTTTATCACATCAGTGAATTCCACAAGGCTGGATCACATAGCTAACTCCCTGACTTTTGGAATTAGAACCAAAATCAACAAGATGAAATTGAACAGGAATAACAGGAACTGCTGTGTTTAGCTTGAGAACAGCAGTGACATAAGGTAGAACAGTGGCCAGCAGTTCAGATAAAGAAAACCTCAGCATTTTGGTTCAACACAAGTTCAAGGATGGGCATTATGTACGAGTGGAAAAAAATAAGCTTTAGTTTCAAGCAAATCCTATCTCAATTCCTCATTTCACTACTGAATTCTTATGAACCCAAGTGTCTGTCTCCTCATTGTAAAATTGTGAGGATTGACATGATAACGTACATTAAGCATGCCACAACACTTGGAGGAGAATCTACTGAAGCATTCATTTTTGTTTTGTTCTCTCTACTATAGGAGTCCAGAGGAAATGGGAAGGCAAGCTGTGTGCCCTAGTATTTGCGTCCTTTCATGTCATTTACGTGGGAGAGCCAAGAGCAGAAATTGCCAACCAGCAGAAACCAAACAAGCCCCACAAAACACCCAGAGAGAGGAATCGGGTTAATCAGTGAAAAGCATTGCCGGTGAGTGGAGGGGTTCCTGAGACTTAGAGAAAGAATTGGGGCTCATGGCAGACACGGGTGCTACATTCCCATGCAGACCGTGTTAAGATGTGATGGGCCCTCAGATGGGTGCCCCTGGAAAGCCACGGCAACTGATCACTAAGAAGCCTGCACTGAGCACGATGGTAAATATCCTGGTGTCTAGACTTGGCTGGAAATCGTGGAGCCTCCTTCCTTCAAGGAACTGAGTTCATTTTGGCAGGAAGCACAAGCATGGAAGCTAGCGTAGGCTCAAGTCCAGTGTACTTCTTGGGTACATGGGTTGTGAGAGACCTCTAAGATTCCTATACAACCAAGGAGCAGGGCCTGGGGGATGGTGGTGGTCGGGGGTGGTGATTGGGATTGAATTTCACAATTGAGATTGATTTTACTGGCTGCCAAATAAGTAGGAACCTGTAGCAAATTGACCTGATGTAGGAGAATAAAGAACTATGACGTTTAATTTCATCCACATATTAGGGAGTATAATTCACACGCTCTACAAAATTGAAAAGGCTTGTTCAGTCAGACTGAACCCAACCACACCACTGTGATTTAACCCACTTCTCCATGTATCATTTCTTTCATTTGCAAAAAAGGAAAATAATACCTACTTCACCAAGCTCTGCAGAAAACTGCATGAGATGACTTGTAAGAAAAATCCTACCCAAGTCTCAGTGTAGTGTGGTTGCATTTTACACAAATTTGAATTCTGCAGGTTTAACAGAGTGCAATTAAGATATAAGCCTTATTACATAGAAAAATTTGAAAGAATGTGAATTCCATTTTATATTACCTTTATGTGGAAATGCATTTTGAGTTGTTATCATTTGCTAATCATTAATTGGATATAGAGAATAAAAATAAAAGAAGTCTGGGGTGCCTGGGTGGCTCAGTGTGTTAAAGCCTCTGCCTTTGGCTCAGGTCATGATCCCAGAGTCCTGGGATCGAGCCCCACATCGGGCTCTCTGCTCAGAGGGAGCCTGCTTTCTCCTCTCTCTCTGCCTGCTTCTCTGCCTACTTGTGATCTCTGTCAAACAAATAAATAAAATCTTTTAAAAAATAAAAAAATAAAAGAAATCTAAGATGACCCCCCACATATAATTTAGGTGACAAAAGACAGTGTTGTTTCCCAGAACAAGACCAGGAATATGAAAGGGTGGAGAGAAATCTTGTATAGGCAGTGGGAAGGTGAGGTCTTAAAGTTGGGCATACTAGGTAGTAGACACTGTGGAATGAACATTCAAGTGTAGTTACTTAGCAGACATTGCTGATAATGGCCTGGGTCTCAGAGGAGAAATCTAGCTGGAGATATACAGATTTGTGAGTCATGAGTAGACAACATATAACTTAAACCATTTCTTTGACATCACACGGAAATTGAGGATGGAGTGAGAAAAACAGAGAAGCAATGATGTAGCCCTCACAAACACCATCATATAAGAACTGAATAGAAACCTATTACCCTAAAGGAATCTTAGATGGAATGATCAGAGAGGTGGACAGAAAGCCAAGAGGGAGTGTGGTCACTGAGGCTGAGTTTGAGAGATAGATTTCATGCTAAAGACAGTCGTCATCCACATCAGATCACAGGCCCATAAAGTCATAAAATTTTCATTAGCTGTTGAAGGTCCATGGTAAGCCTAGCCATACAGCTTCAGCGAAAAAGTGGGAGCAAAGATGGGCAACAGGAATGTCCACTTTAAGGGAGGTAATACTTGTACTAGGTGCTGTACTAACTGGGTCACACTTGGAAGACTTTTTAACTACAAGACTGATGGTAGCCAGGAACACAGTGGGAATCAGACCCCATGGGGTTAAGGGTCTGAGAACAGTACATTCGCCATTCCCTATGCTTTGCCAAAGGACTCCATGATGCAAACAGCATTATGAGGCTATCCACAAGCTAGGAAGGAAACCATAAATGGTGCAGAGCCTTAAGTGATCTAGGTATCTCTATCCAGGAGAGAGAGCTTTCCATGTAAAAGTTTTAACTTGAACCTGAGTGTCCAAGACACACTTTGGGCTGCTGCTTCTCCTATTGATTTATCTGTAAGTCAGTTATCTGACTCCATAATAAGTCATTTGAGTGAATACTTATTGTCTTGTGGTGTTTTCTCTTACACTACCACTTGAAGGACCAGGAAAAGGAGGGAGCTGAGCATAAGGGTAGGAAGTGATGCAGGCAACTTTTATCTGAGGAGCTCCCCTGCCCTTCAAACGGTTGGGCCACTCAGACTGGGGAGAACACATGGTCCACTCTAGAGAATTGTCCAAAAATAGAGATTTTTTAGAAGATGGCAACCAGGAAAGTCTCAGAAGTGGAAACGGGGAGGTTGAGACTGCAAACTGTCATGCAAGAATAAACCGTTGACTGAATTGGGAATTTGTGACCACATAAGGACTACAAAATAAAATTATGTTTATGTAATTGATAAGTGTGGTCTTAATCCTTGGGGATGCAGGAAGAGGAATGAGAGACAGAAGGTACCGGGGAAGCTGCTTTCTCTGATATGAGGAGCAACTCTCTAATCATCCAGTCTTTCCCCAAGTGGAACAGAATAACCTCCATGTCACAGTCTCTCCAACACACAAAGCGTGAAGCTAGAGGCAAGATAAACATTGCCGTTAATGGAGATTTTTCATTCCCTTGGCCTCCTCACATTTCCATCTGGAAGCACTTCGGGAACACCATATGCCTCTCTCTCAACCCCCATGCCTCTGCAGGAGAAGAGGAGAGACAAACTGACTGAGAAGTTTGGGAGAAAGAAGGCCTACGAGTCAGCTCTGGCTCTGCTCTGCCTGACCTGAAAGCAAGATGCCACATCTGGCTGCTCTGAGTGGCCTGAGGAAGGTCTGCCATTGTCCAGCTCTGCCATGACTGAGGGGGAGTTAATCTGATTCAAGGGTGAGGCACCTGGCAAGCCACCTCGGCCGGTGACCTTAATCCATAGTTTCCTATCAGCTGTCTCAGATTAACATTGAGATCTCCTCTATTTGTCAACTTTCCAATTGGTTGCAAACTCAGACAAGGAGGAGATGTTATTATATTGTCCCTAAAACCTCACGTGTGTCTGTAAGGAATATTGTCCTGGGAAAAAGTTTGGACCACATAACTGAAGTTGCTCTCTGTGTAGGATTCTATGACTTTATGACTCTTCGGATACTCCTAGGACCTTCTAACTTCAGGTCTCATTGACATTTCAGTTTCAATGAATCTAAAATTAAAATTATCTTCCCTCCCAAACCAGCTCACTCTCCCAACACACACCACATTGCTGCACATCAAAGGCCCAAATGGCCTCATATTCATTCAGATTTAAAAGGTTAAGGTTCCCAAAAGGTAGGGAAGTTGCAAATGTCCCTACCATAATTGCAAATCAGTGCCAACGTCAGTGAGTGGTAGTCAAAAGCCCAACTATGATTGACACGATTCAGTGTTAAGTGTAGAGAAAAGAAGGCCAAAGTCAACATCCAGAGATGCTATCAGGGAGCTTGGTGATAAGGGGAGAGTGAGAATCTTATCATGAATGCAAATAACTAATTCCCAGAGGAGATAACTAGGAAATGTCATGACTGAGAAGAAAAAAAAGAGGGGAAAGGGTATTTCAAGAAAGAAATATAGTCAAATGCTACAGAAGGAACAAGGCAGATGCAAGGTGAGCATGGACTATTGGATTTGATTTTAAGAAATTCCTGGAATGAGAACAAGTTTGTACCATTGGAACCGAAAGGGCAAAATCATTCTTCATTCATTCACTTAACCAACATTTATTGAGCATCTAGTGGTTGTGAATTCAAAGCATGTAAGACACTGTCCCTGTCCTCAAGGCACTTACAGCCCAAGAGAAAAACAGGAAATAAGGAATTATAACAGACAGTAAAGAAGTGCCTCAGGAGCTCTAGGAACACATATGATGGGCAACTAACTGAGATTAAGGTAGAGGACCAAAGAGCGAAGTTGACATCTGATCTGCGCCCGAGCAGGAGTGAGCCAGTCGAAGAAGGTGAGACAGGGCTCTGTACAGGAAGGGCTTCATGGCTGGAGGGAGGGTCTTGCCCTTGGCTAATGGGAGTAACTTAGTGGGACTGGATCCAAGGATTTCTGTGGGGAAATGGTGGAGAATGATGTTGAGCGGCAGGCAAGGGCTACAACATGAAGGGCCCCGGGGGGGGACGCTAAAGCCAGTGGTGAGTCAGTGAGTGATTTTAAGCAGGAAAGGAATGTGAATAAATGTGACTTTAGAGGGGCATCTGGGTGGCTCCAGTGGTTGGGCATCCGACTCTTGATTTTGGCTTAGGTCATGACCTCAGGGTCACAAGATCAAGCTCTGCATCCATTTGGCACTCAGATCGGAGTCTGCTTGAGATTCTCTCTCCCCCTCACTCTCTGCCCCTTCCCTCACTCTCTAAATAAAAAAGTAATAAAATCTGTTTTTTTAAATGTGACTTTAAAAAGACAGCTCTGGGGGGCAACTAAAAAAATGAGTTGGGAAGTCAAGTTCAAGAGTAGATGGTGGAAGCCCCATTTAAGTAGCTTTGATAATATCACTGATAGTTATTAAGTACCAAAGAGAATGGAGAGGAGACAGTAAGAGAGATTACAAATTTAAAAAGGAAAGAATATGCAATGTGGGTTAAAAGAAAAAAGTCAAAGGTAATTTCCAAATTCTACCTAGGTCAATTGAGTCAATGATGATGCCATTCATTTAGAAACAGGATAAAGAAGAGAGAGTTGGAGGAAGGAAATGGTGAGTTCTATTTTGGAGATGGTGAATTGGCTTCTACCTTTGGAACACCCAGGTCAAGACTGTTTAAAAGCAATTTCTGAGTGTCTCAGTGGGCAGGTGGGAGGTCAAGAAGTTGACAACATATATAAATATAATATATATAAAATATACATCTAAATATATAAAAATATAAAAATATATAATATATAAAAATATATATAAATATACAAATATTATTTAAATATATATAAATATGTAAAAAGAAAGAGTCAAGAAGTTTGACGACATATATAAGGAGAAAAATAGAATATTAACTCAAAAGAGAAGGAGGATCAAAAAATGTTTTAAAGATCTTATTTATTTATTTGACAGAGATCACAAGTAGGCAGAGAGGCAGGCAGAGAGAGGAAGGGAAGCAGAGAGCCCAGGACCCTGGAATCATGACCTGAGCCAAAGGCACAGGCTTTAACCCACTGAGCTACCCAGGCGCCCTTCAAAAAATGTTTTAAAGGAGTGAGTTGATCACTTCTTTAAAAGATATCAGGGAATAAATCAATGAAGAGAAAGAAATTGAAGATGATGGGGCCAGAAAAGTCACAGGGAAGGAGCAGGGGTAGAACTCTCTCCTATTTAATTTTACCTTGTGGTGCAATAAAAGGAGAGTTGTCTTCTGAACATAAAACACAAACTCTTGAGTTAATTAGTAAATTGCTTCAGCGCAGATCACAAGCCATCAAAAACAGATGGCAAACTGCTAAAGTGAATTAGACTCCACCAGCCATTTCAATGGAACATTGTATGGTATGGAAAGAAAAACACTTGGCAAGACAAGAAGCATGAGTCAGGAGTAAGTGTTGAGTATGAGTCATGCATATAAGATCAGTAACAACCTGGCTCTGCTCCGAACTTAATGCTTCTGAGCTTCCCACTCCTCCAGTCACTCAGGCTCAAAGACACCCTGTCAGGCTCCTCACTCACTCTTTCACTCCACAAAGTGCTGGTCCCAGAATTCTTTTAACACTTTGCTCCCCACGTGGGTCATTCCCTTCTTATGCACACGCATGTGCATTGGCAATGAGTTGTTTTTTTTTTTTATTTCAGTTTTTTTTATTGATGTGTGGCTGACATACAGTATTATATTAGTTTCAGGTGTACAGCATAGTGATTCAACATTTATATACACAACAAAGTGATCACCACAGTAAATCTAGCTGCTGTCTGTCACTATACAATGTTGTTATATTTGATTAACTCTGTTCCCAATGCTGTACCTCATATCCCTTTGTCTTATTTATTTTATAATGGGAAGTTTGTACCTTTTTATCCCCTTCCCCTAGTTCACCCATACTTCTACCCTCCTCTTCCCTCTGGCAACCACCAGTTCGTTCTCTAGATCTACGTGTCTGTTTCTGTTTTGTTTTGCTTCATTTGTATTTTAGAATCCACGTATCATTCCCATTGATGCTATCCTTATGCTCATTCTTCAGGAAAGCCCATTCTGTTTTCAGACTTCACCCCTCTCCACAACCCTAGGGCAGGGGGAGGAGAAAGGAAGACAGGTAAAGGGGAAAGAGAGCCGCTTTCTAAGCTGGCCATCATGTCACTGCCCAATTATTTAAGCCCAGCATCTGAGTGGATACTCGAGGCCTCAACAATTTAGCCCCATCCAATCATTCCAATTCTACATCTTGCTGCTCCCAACGTAAACTCTTCATTCCCGCCAAACTGACCTTCCTCAACCACCGCTAAGACATTTCTCCCATTTTCTTGTCGTTATTTTCTTTCAGTTCTTTCAACAAATATTTCACAGAGAGAAGCCTCCCCTGACAGAGTAGCATACTCTAGTCATTCTTATTTTTAAGTGAGATATAATTGACATACAGCATTATATTAGTTTCATGTTTACAACACAGTGATTCCATTTTTGTAAATATTACAAAGTGATCACCACAATAAATCGAGTTACTATCCATTACCACACAGAATTTTTTTCTTGTGATGAGAACTTTTAAGATCTACTCTCTTAGCAGTTTTCAAATATATAGAATATTATTAACTATAGTCACCATACTGTACATTATATTCCCATGACATTTATTTTATAACTAGAAGTTTGTCCCTTTGACCCCATTTACCCATTTTGCCCACTCCCCACACTACTTCTCTGGCAACCACCAATCTGTCCTCTATGTATCTATGGGTTCAGTTTTTTTTTCATTTTGTTTCTTTTGCTTTTGTTTTAGATTCCACATATAAGTGAGATTATACAGTATTTGTCTGTCTTTCTCTGACTTATTTTACATAGCATGATGCCCTCAAGGTCCATTTATGTTTTTGCAAATGGCATGATTTCCTTCCTTTAAATGACTGGATAATGTTCTGTTGTGTCATATACAGATATAGATACAGATATATAGATATAGGTATTACCCCATTTTCTTTTTCCACTCTTCTGTTGATGGATATTTGGGTTGTTTTCATGTCTTGGCTATTGCCATTATTGCTGCAATAAACATGGGGATGCATAGGTCTTTTCAAATTAGTGATTTTGTTTCTTTTGGATAAATATCCAGAAGTGAAACAGCTGGATCACGTAGTATTGCTATTTTTATGTTTTGAGAAAACTTCATACTGTTTTCCATAAAGATTGTACCAATTTGCACATGACGGTTCCCTTTTCTCCACATCCTCTCCAACACTTACGACTTCTTGTCTTTTGGATACTAGCCATTCTAACAGGTGTGAGGCGACATCTCATTGTGGTTTTGATTCACATTTCTCTGGTGATTAGTGATATTGAACATCTTTTCATGTGCGTTGGCAATCTGTATGTCTCCTTTGGAAAAATGTCTATTCAGATCCTCTGCCCACTTTTTAATCAGATTGTTTGATTTTTGCTATTGAGCCATGTGGGTTCTTTATATACAGTTGACCCTTCAACAACACAGGTTTGAACTGTACAGGTCTACTTGTATATGGATTTTTTTCCCAATACAATACAGTATTTTTTCTTCCTTATTATTTTCTTAATAACATTTTCTTTTCTCTAGCTTACTTTCTTATAATAATACAGCACATAATACATATGACATACACCACATGTGTCGATCAACTGTGTGTGTTATCGGTAAGGCTTTTGGTCTACAATAGGCTATTAGTAGTTACGTTTTGGAGGAGCCAAAAGTTACACATGAATTTTCAAGTACAAGGTAGGTTGGAGCCCCTAAATCCTCTATCATTCAAAGGTCTTAGCCCTTGAATATTTTGTATTTTGGATATTAACCTCTTATCAGATGTATGATTTGCAAATGTTTCTCCCATCCGGTGTGCTGTCTTCATTTACTGCTGGTTTCCTTTACTGTGTGGAAGCTTTTTAGTTTGATGAGTTCCACTTGTTTATTTAGCTTTTGCTACCTCTTCTTTTGGTATTCCTTTTAGTAAAGGTGCTCGTCCTTTATCCAGACTCCTTTAACATGTTCTTGCTCATTTGTTTACTTGCTTGCTGTTTCTTAACACAAAACTACACGAGAGCACTACTGTCTCCCCAGTACTTAAGACAGAGCCTTGCACATTGTAGGAATCCAATATCATTGCTTAATAAATGAAATGAAATCTTGATTGAGTGCCTGCTCGTGCCAATCTCTTAGTTGCTGAGGGTAAAGAAATAATCAAAACAGGTATAATATCTGAACCTAAAAAGCATATATTTTAGTAGAAGAGACAGATTTTTAAAACAAGCACATTATTGAAAATTATAGCTACTTACAATGATAAGTGCTGTGGAAGAAAAGAACAAGGCCTTAGAGCAGGGATTGATTTTAGATTGGGCCACCAGGAGAGGTCTCTCAGATGGGGGACATTTACGCTAAAATATAAAGAAAGAGAGAGAACGAATCCAACTAACAGTGGGGTGGAGAAGCATTCAGGACAGGGGCATGAATATGGGCGAAACCCTCTCTATGATTTTGTGCATTCACCCCTGATATTTTCCTCTGCTGGGAGGATTGTTTCTATCCAAGAGTCATAGATAGTGACAGATGTTTAAAGCTAGAAGTGGTCTGAGAGGCCATCTAGCTTGCCCTCTCATCTAACAGAAGAAACTACAAGTACATATTCCACTAGAGATTTTCAAAGTCTTTAAACTGAGGCTGAGAAAAGTTAGATGCCCCGTGGGAGGTCAGCAAGCTGACAGAGCCAGCAGGCCTAAGTTTAGAACCTGGTCTTCCGTGACTTCCTATTCCGTGGTTTCTCCATCATTCAGACATCTAAATCCAACATATCAATAATACTAACTTCCACTGAGAAATTACCATATGCTGGGCATCATTCTAAGTGCTTCGTATGTATTAAATCATTTAATCCTCATAATAGCAAATACAGGAGAGATTTTTTTTTTTTAATTATCCGCCCATTACCAGGGAAACAACTTAAAAACAAAAAGATTAAGCCACATGCCCAAGGTCACACAGCTATTGACAGGATTGGCCACCCGCACTCTAGAGCGCACACTCTCCATTTCCAAGTAGCTGCCTCTTTCTGTGGAGTAGTTTTTCATCTTAGGAATGATGTATCATTTTGCCAAGGTGGTCCCTGCTAAAATTAATATAGCATCTTCTACAATTTGTCATGAAAACTTTATAGGAACATCATTTGTAAGCTATTTCACTTAGTGTTACCGATTAGAACAGACATTGACAAAATCAAGGTCCACGGGCAGAGCAGTCTTCCATCAAAAATAAGCTGATCCTAAAACAATTTTTAGATGTTTTGCTTCATCTGCTTCTTCACCCACACCACAGATGGAGCCAACACACACATAGTTCCTTGATAGAGCAAGGCTTTGGAACCTTCCCTTATCTGAAGTTCCCATAGTACATGCCTATGAAACTTGGAACCACTCTCTGCTTCAGTGAATTAACATCAGACTGACCCCTGAGGTTATCAAAACATGGATTCAAGAAGTCATTGAGAATTCTCTCCTGCTTTACAATTCTAAGTAATTTAAACCAAAGGCCTGAACCATCTGGTTCTTCTCCTGCAACATGGTACAAGTTTTAACACCTGTCCAGGGTGTTGGGGTTTGGTTTTTTCCCCCCAAGTGAGATGAGTCATCAATACTCAAGGTGATTTTATAACTCCTTGCAAGTTCATGTGCTATTATCTTTTACAAACAAACAAAATATTATAGTTATTTAAAATGAAAGGCAGACCTAAGACGCTACTTATATTCTTAAGCTAACCAAGATATTTTATATTTTAAGGCAACTGCATTCATTACCTAACTATATTATTCAGACTTTCTAAATTCATCAACACAAGGCTTTTCTCTGTATTGCTTGCCAAACCACACATCCCCAAACAAAACAAAACAAACACCCAATCTTGCATTTTCATGGAAAATGATCTTAGGCAACCTTCCTGCTAGCTCTGAATTTGAGATACAGCGTATGAGTCCTACCATCTGCTAACTAATCAGCCTTTCCCAATGGGCAAATGATACTAAGGAAAATGGTTGTAAAACAGAACCTCACCAGTTTTCATGGATTGATGTAACTGAAACTAAAAAGCAAGCCTGGGGCACCTGGGTGGCTCAGTGAGTTAAAGCCTCTGTCTTCAGCTCAGGTCATGATCCCAGGGTCCTGGGATCGAGCCCCGCATCAGACTCTCTGCTCAGCGGGGAGACTGCTTCCTCCTCTCTCTCTACCTGCCTCTCTGCCTACTTGTGATCTCTGTCTGTCAAATAAATAAATAAATAAAATCTTAAAAAGCAAGCCTACATTGGGGCACCTGGGTGGCTCAATGGATTAGAGCCTCTGCCTTTGGCTCAGGTCATGGTCACAGGGTCCTGGGATCAAGCCCCGCATCGGGCTCTCTGCTCAGCAAGGAGCCTGCTTCCCCCCTCTCTCTGCCTGCATCTCTGCCTACTTGTGATCTCTGTCTGTCAAATAAATAAATAAAATCTTAAAAAAAAAAAAGAAAAAAGTCAAGCCTACAGTGTTAAGGGTGTTTTCCAAGTAAGTTCAAGTTGTATCTCATTCCAGATGGCTCTGCTTTTATTCCTTCAAAACATTAGGCAACCTAAATTGTACTAATCTCAACTTCTTTTAATAACCAACACTTTTCAAAATGTCAAATAAAGTTAGATCCACATTACATTTCCATGTTTTTAACATCTTTGCTCTTCAAGTCCCTGAGAGTTATTTGACCAGAGAAGTCACCAAATTAGATGCCATTTTAAACTATGGTTTAAAAAATCAACTTTGCAAATCTATAACACTAATAAGGTTAGCAAACCAAACTGTTCAAGACATGAATTGTAGAATCATTAACTTCCAGGTTTTCACTATTATATAAATTCATTCTTCTATTACCTTTGCATTTTAATGGACATTCTTAACAATTTATTTGACAGGGAAAAAAATTTGAGAATATTCAAAAATAATGCGGTACTTCAGTGTCATACCAAGATTTAGTCATTTGGAAAAGAAAAATGTTATTCATATACTTTAAGGGTAATACAACTAAACAGATATAAATGGTTCCATTCCTCTTTTGTCTCAAAAGTGAAGTATTCATGTACATATTCTATTTCTTTAGAATTCTCCCAGAGGAATAAGCAGAATGGTATAGAGCTTATAATTTTATTTTTTTAAGATTTTATTTATTTATTTGACAGAGAGAGACATAGTAAGAGAGAGAATACAAGCAGGGGGAATGGGAAAGGGAGAAGCAGTTTTCCTGCTGAGCAAGGAACCAGATGCAGGGCTCAGTCCCAGGATCCTGGGATCACAACCTGAGCCAAAGGCGGATACTTAACAACTGAGCTACCCATGGGCCCATAGAGTTTTTAATTTTAAGCAAGAATTAGCAAAATCAGGGTCTGTTCTCAGTTTTGTAGTAGTCTGACTTCGGGTATGTCATTCTTAGATCCTCAGCTCCTGGAAAATGTAAAAGCTGAACACAGAAACTTCTTTGTTCTTTTCTAGATCATGCTATGGTTTGAACACTGGCAAAGTCTACAAGCCTGATCCCAAAAGCACTCTATGTATCGTTCTACATGGAACTGGGGGTGGGAATCAGGGTAGAAGGGATGGGACGCCTGATCATAACCCCACAACATGATACCAGAAATAATATGTAAAATGCAAAAACTGGCAATGATTTTCATTGTTCTAAAACTTCAAGTAATCCAACCTAAGCTATTCTCCCTAAATTTAGAGTTTGGAGAGATGAGAACAAGGAAGTTTTAAAGATCAAGTACCACAAGGTGCCTGGGTGGGTCAGCCGGTTAAGCATCTACCTTTGGCTCAGGTCATGATCCCAGGGTCCTGGGATTGAGACCCCCCCCGCCCCGCCCTCGTGTCCAGCTGCCTGCTCAGTGGGAAGGCTGCTTCTCCCTCTCTCTCTGCTGCTCCCCCTGCTTCTCACTCTCTCTCTCAAATAAATAAATAAAATCTTTAAAAAAAAAAAAAAAAGATCAAGAGTCAAGAGGGCTGAAATTGCCTAAAGTAATATTGCTGGTAATTGATGAGGAAGGACATTCTTCTGTATTATCAAACCAAAACACTTCTTATGACAAAACAGTCCAGTTCATAGCTCATGGTAAGTGTTGAAATTTCCATATTCAAGTCTCTTGTTAGACCCTGGATCACTTTATGAGATGGTTTGCAGACTCTGGATACTGTAGTTCTTTATTAATTGGCATTTTTGGCTTCTCTGAATTAGGAGAGGGAAGAGCATTAAACCAGAATTCCTTTGCAGCAATTCTGTACTGACTTCTTCAATAATTGCTTGCTCCTTATCTGTTGTAACTCACCCAATCCCCACTCAGACTCCCCTCCTGCCTAGCCACTTGCAGTTAGACATGGCCTAGTGACAAAGTTCTAGCCTAAAACACATCAGTGAAAGTCTGACTGTGGTACCTTGGGGGAAACTGGCTTTTCTACACAAGAATAGGCCAACCTTTTTGCCTCCTACCAGTGTGATTTTCCCCCTTCTTAGACCTAGTGAGTGAAGATATGGCTGGACGTAGGGTAGTCATTTTGCAATCATGAAACAATAAGCAAGAAGATGCTAAGAACTGTGGAGCAAGACAATAGAAAGATTCCATTTTTATTGGCATTGTGGAGGACCAGACCTGGGTTGTCTTCCTCTGGACTTTGTGTGGTAGGAAACAAATAAGACCTTGTTTCAGTCATGTTCTCTTATATTGGTAGGTGAAGGCAGTAGTAGCTTATACCTTAGAGAATAACTAAACCTAAACACTGTATTTAAAATAGCTGTTTCGGGGCTGCCTGGGTGGCTCAGTGGGTTAAGCTTCTGCCTTCGCCTCTAGGTCATGATCTCAGGTCCTGGGACCGAGTCCCACATGGGTCTCTCTGCTCAGCAGGAAGCCTGCTTCTCTCTCTCTCTCTCTCTCTGCCTGCCTCTCTGCCTACTTGTGATCTCACTCTCTCTGTGTCAAATAAATAAAATCTTTAAAAATAAATAAATAAATAAAATAGCTGCTTCAGGGGCACTGGGTGGCTCAGTTGTTAAGCTTCTCCCTTCAGCTCAGGTCATGATCCTAGGGTCCTGGGATCAAGCCCCGCATTGGGGTCCGGGCTTAGCGGGAAACCTGCTTCTCCCTCTCCCACTTCTTCTTGTGTTCCTGCTCTCGCTGCCTCTCTCTCTCTCTCTCTCTCTCTCTGTCAAATAAATAAATAAAATCTTAAAAGGAAAAATAGCTCCTTTGGAGCATACATGCAGTCATCAGTAAGTTCCCAAAACTATAGACTTCAAATTTTTTATGCTTTCCTTAAATCATCCATATGGAGGCCCATAAAAAAGATGGGGTGTTCTTGAAAAGATGTGAAGTCTAAAGATCTCTCAAAACTTGATTCCTTTTCTCTTCTGTTTCAACTGGCATGGATATTTTTGTAGCTATTCTAAGTTTACCTTTTATGTCTATTTATCAATAATTGTTTAGAGAATTGACTTTCACAGACAAAAGAAACTGCCTGGGGAAAATATTGACACTTTTATTACAGATCTCTACCTTTTCTTAAACTTGAATTGGGGAAGCATAGGATAATTTCTTAAATGTTAAATTCATGCACTTGATAAATTTTTTTGGTTGCTTATAAATCAGGGAACATGAATAAGACATAGTCCTAGACATCCAGGAATGATTCCGTGTGCGTGGACCACTGAGTGCTCTGGTTAAGAGGCAACAGAAATTGTGTTGGGAAATGGCCTTGTATTTCAAGTAACTATGCTTTATGTCAACTATTCCTCGTTGACTCAAAACTGATATTGATAACGATCTGAAAATAAGATTGCATCATCTCCTGTGGCAGAAATTAAAGAAAGCATCTGATATCAATATTGTACATTATATAGGCCAAATCCCTGAGAACAGAAAAGGAAACAAAGGTGGGCATGGATGGTACACTTGAAAAAGGGGGAAAGAGATCAGGAAAACAGGACTGAGGAAAGGGGTCAGGAATCAAGTTGGAGGAGTGCCCACCTGATGGCATATATTTTCTCAGTAAAGAAGGACAGAAAGTGAAGGTGAGGGGTGAGGAAGGGGAGGATGTGTCGTAAGAAGAATGAAGAAGAGCATTAGTCTGTTCAGACGCCAAAACAAAGTATTATCCACTGGGTGGCTTAAACAACAGAAATTTATTTTTCACAGTTCCAGAGGCGGGGAAGTCCAAGCTCAAGATTCTGGATAATTTGGTTCCTGGTTACCTGGAAAGCCAACTGTCTTCCTGGCTTTCAGATGACTGCCTCCTTGTGGTGTGCTCACAAGGCAGAGACAGAGCTTTGGTATCTCTGACTCTTCTTATATGGGCAAGCCCCCTCTTGGGTTAGGACCCCACCCTTATGACCTCATTTAACTTATATCACCTTCACAGCCCTATCTCCAGAGAATCAGGGCTTCAACATAGGAATCTGGGAGGAACACAAATATTCAGTCCATAACAAAAGTTTAAATAGTCTCTGTAAGAAATGGAAGAAAGAAACCCATAAAAGGATTGACAGGCATGGTTTGGAGCCCCTAAGCCTGAATCCCATGTAGATTCAGAAAACCATCAATAGCCTTCTACTTCCAGCCATGATGAGGTGACTTGTACCAGGCTATGCCTCCCATCACAAACAGCTAGAGAAATGGACCAAATATATGAAACAACTGATAACAGGTATCACAATATTGTGATCTCTGAAAGAAGGGAAATCAATGAGGTGACCATATTACACCACAGGCTTTCTTCCTAGAGGCATTTATTAGCCACTTGTGAAAGAAAGGTGGTCTCACTAAGCCAAGGAAATAGTTAATGGGGCTCAAGGATGTTGAAATTGCTGGAGTTTATGGGCAGAGTACTAGAAAAGTGGGAGTTACACAGAAAAAAAGCTTGAGAAATAAGCGCAGAGATCCTTGCATCTTTGAGTGCATTCTAAGCTGAGTGTGTGTGCAGGATGACATGCCACAAGACTGGACAAAAAATGCCTACCAGGGCAAAAACATCTACCAGGGATCTGTAAGCAGAGCAACTACTACAGTTCATATAGTATTGGGAAATTTATAAGTGGAGACAAATCAGAGTGGAGACATGTCATTGAACTCTTGGAGCATTCAAAAAAGACCCAGGAAGATCACATGGGAGGAGTAAGGATAAATTAGCCTTCAATAAAAGTTACTCTAGATTTTCTTTAACCAACCTTAAATATAAGCTGGGAAAATTAATATTTGAGTAAATTAGCTGACTATCAAAACAAAATTCAACATTCCTTAAAGAAAGACAAAAATATCCAGACACTCAACAATGTAACTTACAAAATATCCAGCATGTAATAAAAAAAAGTACTGTATCTGTGAAAAGCAAGAAAATCTGACACATAACCAAGAGAAAAAAAATTTTTAAATGTAAGCACAGAGAGAAATTACAGGGATAATAGACCTAGAATCTGACAAGTCCTTTAAAGCAGCTTTTATTTAAAAAATGTTTAAGGATTTCAAAGAAAAATAAAGGAGAGAGGTGGAAATTTGAAAAATGAACCAAATAAAACTTCTGGAGATGAATACAATATTCATAGTGAAAAGGTTCACTGGAAAGACTTGATAGCAAATTAGACACTGCATTTTTTAGACTAAGGAAACACTATTTAATTCTTTTGGGGAGAGGCAGTCAACAATAACAACGACAAAAAAATCCCTACTATAAAACTAGCCAGACACTACTAATGACCAATGATTTTCATGCTATACACTATGAGCAAATAATTGCTTATTGTGCCTTTCCCCCTGTCCATCTCTTTCTGAGATGCTTCTAAAGTCAAGATAGACTACATGCATTTTTTTCCTTTTAAAGTAGTTGAAGATTAAAGAGATTAACGAAAGCTAGTAAGAATTAGAAAACATTCTAATTCATCTTATTTTCAAAATTCAGCAATGCGTTGCTGGCTATATATTCCACGAATTATTGGTGTCTTTTTTTTTTTCCAGTTTTGGTGAGTAATGCTCTCTTCACAGGTGATTTGGACAAAAGTTAATGGCTTTTAAAGACAGTTTTGTGTGCAGTGTGCTGAACTTGCAGACGTAGCAATAAACGCTATTTAAAATGAAGCACAAGAGCACCTGGGTAGCTCAGTCCATTAAACACTTGCCTTTGGCTTGGGTCATGATCTCAGGGTCTTGGGATAGAGCCCCTCATTACATTGGCTCCCTGCAGGGCAGGAAGTTTGCTTATCTTCTCTCTACCCCTCCCCCGCTTGTGCTAGCTCACTCAAATAAATAAATAAAATCTTTAAAATAAAAAAATAAACAAATAAATAAATAAAATGAAGAAGCACAGAAAGAAAAGGAAGCTAACAAAAAATTAATAGGAATTAAATGACCTGTGGGAAAATATTAATTTGTCTAAGCAAAGTAGACATCTATGCCAAGGTGAAGGTGCAGAGGAGCTCTATTGGCCCAGAGCAGGGTATCGAAACTGGGGTCTATAAAGGACTATCCACTCAGTGAATAACCCTGCACAGGGTTTTGGAGTCCAAGATGGGTGAGGAATTTCCTAAGAAAGAATGGCTGGGAGGAATTTCAGCGCCCAGATGGGAAAAGGAAGGCAAATGAGGAAACATGGCTCACTCTGGGCTATTGAAGCCCCAAGGAAATGAGGTTCAAGAAGAAGACATCTGCCCAGTGCAGACAGTCAGAGACTACGCAAGGTGAGGAGGGTATCCATCCACGTGGAAGAATATCTCAGGGTAGAAACTTGGGGCCTAAGAGGGATGAGGAGGGTGTTCCTAATGAGAGGAAGGCAGAGAGGGAGGTTAGACCTGAGTAGGACAAAGAAGGTGAAACAAGGAAAGAAAACCCTGCGTAAGGGGCCAAATAGGATGTGGAGCGCGCCTCTGTGTGGGCAGATGGCATGGAGTGACAGAGTCTATGCAGCGTAAGGAAGGACAGAGTGTAAGTAAGGACAGAGTCTAAGTGGTGTAAGGAGGGCATCCCCAAGGAGGGGCAGCTTATGCATGCATTGTCAGAGCCTGCATAGGACAAGGAGGGGATCCACCTAGGAAGTGCTCAGTATAGTGTGTCTTAGGCCAAAGTTAGTAAGGAAACCATGCAGTGGGGAAGGCAACGGCCACATGGTGTCAGAGCCTGAGCCCGTAAGAGGGTGGCCTGGCAAGGGATGTCAAAGTCTGAGCAGAATGAAGAAAGGAGGGGTTAGTGGCAACAACCTGTGTGACTGGTGACACACAGGGGGAATGGTCAAATAAGTAAAGATACAAAGAATAATGAAGGCTAGGATCCTCACTGCTGGAGAAGGACATTGCAAATATGGGATAAGAGAGAATTAGAATGAACCTTATGGTCCAAAAATAAAACTGCAAGTATCTGTGTGCTATTTAGGTTTGTAGCTACTTAGTGTCTCTCATTTTTCCTACCAAGAAGACCTAAGGGGACGTGACGCTGCAATGGCAACGAACACAGCTAGTGCTCATGGTTTCTATGTACACTTGCCATTGAGAAGGACTTAGGGACTTTTGGAGAAATGACTTATCCACGGTGGGACAAGGAATGTATGAGGTGAGCCTGGGCCAGCAAGCTGTGCTATAAAGTAAGGAAATACTGAAGAAATGATGATGATGTGTCAAAAGGACACAGAAGGCAACTTGACTCTGTCCAAATCTAGGACAATGTGGGCACCAAAATAATTAGAGTAATGGATTATAACCCACAAATAAAATAGAAAACTGGGAATCCACACTGATGTAAATAAACAAACAAACTGAAATGACTAGGAATGCTTATATAATTTTAAAGTAGCCGTAACATACATATCATTTACACAGGAGGTGACTGAATTGTAGTGAAGAAGCCTGACTGACAGACACCACTATCATCAAGTGATCAAAGTGACCATCCCCAGTCATAGGCAAATCCAAATCCTGTCGCTGATATGCTACAATGGGAAGAGCACAGCATGATGTCCGTGGTATTTCTTTTTTTTTTAATATTTTATTTATTTATTCATGAGAGACAGACAGAGAGAGAGGCAGAGGGAGAAGAAGGTTTCCCACTGAGCAGAGACCCTGACACGGGACTCAATCCCAGGACCCCAGGATCATGACCTGAGTGAAGTCAGACGCTTACCCATCTGAGCCACCCATGTGCCCTGTCCGTGGTATTTCCAATGAAAATGCATAACCTGAGTATATTCTTGAGGAAACACCAAATAAGCTCAAGTTGTGAGATATTCCACACTAAAACAGACTTAATCTTCCTGTGAAGATCATGAAAATTAAAAGACTAAGAGGCCATCGCAAATGGAAGGAGAATTGAGGAGACATAGTAACCAATTGTTATGTGTGATTCTAGACTGGATTCTTCTGCATTACTGGGACATTATTAGAACAACTGGGGAAACCTGAACTAGGTTTGAGGATTTTGATGGTTGCCTCTAAGGGAATGCTCTAGTTCACAGGAATAAACCAATAGTAGTCAGCGGTGATGAGGTCTTATGTCGGCAACTTACTTTCAAAACTGTTGAGGAAATGTTCTCTGTACAGTACTTGCAACTTTTCTAGAAGCTTCAGATTGTTAAAAGTAAAATGTATTGAAAGTTTTACTTGTTTCTTACCAGTTTGGATGCCTTTTACTTCTTGTGTCTGATGCACCTAGGACTTCTAGCACTATGCTGAATAAAGATGGTAAGAATGGTCATGCTTGTCTTGTTCTTAGAGGAAAAGCTCTCAGTTTTTCATCATTGAGTATGATGTTAGTTGTGGGTTTTTCATAAATGGACTTTATTCTGTTGAGGCATGTTCCCTCTAAATCCACTTTGTCAGGGTTTTGTTTTGTTTTTTTAATCATGAATGGATGTTGTACTTTGTCCAGTGCTCTTTCTACATCTATTGGGATGATCATGAGGGTTTTATCCTTTTGTTGATGTGATGTGTCATGTTGATTGACTTCCGAATGTTGAACCACTTATGCATCCCTGCAATAAATTCCACTCAGTCATGGAGAATGTTTTTTAATGGACTGTTGGGTTCAGTTTGCTAATATTTTGTTGAGGATCTTTGCATCTATGTTCATCAGAGATACTGGCCTACAGTTTTCTTCTTTTGTTGTGTCTTTGTCCGGTTTTGGTATCAGAGTAATGCTGGTGTCATAAGATGAATTTGGAAGTTTTTCTTCCCCTTCTATTTTCTGAAGTAGTTTGAGAAGAAGAGATATTAACACTTTTTAAATGTTAGGTAGAATTCATCTCTGAAGCCATCTGGTGGTGGACCACGTTTATTGGGAATTTTAAATTACTGATTCCACTTCATTGCTCATAATCAGTCTGTTCAAATTTTCTTTTTTTTTCTTGAATCAGTTTTGGAAGGTTATATGTGTCTAAGAACTTATCCACTTCTTCTAGGTTGTCCAATTTGTTGACATCTTATTTTTCACAATTATCTCTTATAATCCTTTGTACTTCTGTGGCGTTGGTCATTATATCTCCTCTTTTGTTTCTGATTTCTGTTTATTTGAGTCCTCTCTTTTTTTTTCTTGACCAGTTTGGTGGAAGGTATTTTTATCCTTGCAAAGAACAAGCTCCTATTAATTAATTGAATTCGAATAATGAAAAAAAGAACCAACTCCTGGTTTCATTGATCTTTTCTATTGTGGGTGGCTTTTTTTGGACTCAATTTCATTTATTTCAGCTCTAATCTTTATTATTTCCTTCTTTCTACATGACATGAGACTATATATAGAAAAACCAAAAGACTTTACCTGAAAACTACCAGAATGAGTAAATGATTTCAGTAAAGTCACAGGATACAAAATTAATACAGAACACTGTTGCATTTCTATACACTAATGAAATAGCAGAAAGAAAAAAAATTAAAAACAATCCCATTTATGATTACATCAAAAAAAATAAAATTCCTAGGAATAAACCAAGGAGATGAAAGACCTATATTCCAAAAACTATAAAACACTGATGTAACAAATTGGCAATGACACAAATAAATAGAAAGATATTCCATGCTCATGGACTGGAAGAACCGATATTGTTTTGCTTTGTTTTTTTGAAGATTTTATTTATTTATTTGACAGACAAAGATCACAAGTAGGCAGAGAGGCAGGCAGAGAGAGAGAGAGGCAGAAGCAGGCTCCCTGCGGAGCAGAGAGCCCAATGCAGGACTCGATCCCAGGACCCCGAGATCATGACCTGAGCTGAAGGCAGAGGCTTAACCCACTGAGCCACCCAGGTGCACTAGAACTGATATTGTTAAAATGTCCATAGTACCTAAAATAATCTACAGATTTAATGCAATCAGTACCAGAATACAAACAACATTTTTCACAGAACTGGAACAAATAATCCTAAAATTTGAATGGAACCACGAAAGACACCAAACAGCCAAAGCAAAACTGGAAGTATCACAATTCTGGATTTCAAGATATATTATATAGCTATAGCATGCAAACAGTATGGTACCTGCACAAAAATAGACACATAGATCAAGGGAACAGAATAGAGTCCAGAAATAAACCCATGCTTATATGGTCAATTAATCTATGACAAAGGAAGGAAGAATATACAATAGGGAAAAGACAATCTCTTCAACAAATGATGTTGGGAAAACTGGACAGCAACATGCAAAAGAATGAACCTGGACCACTTTCTTACACCATGCTCAAAAATAAACACAAAATGGATTAAAGACCTAAATATGATACCTGAAACTATAAAACTCCTTGAAGAAAACATAGGCAGTAATTTCTTTGACATTAGCCATGGAAGCATTTTTCTAGATATGTCTCCCCAGACAAGAAAAATAAAACAAAATTAAACTATTAGGACTATGCTAAAATAAAAAGCTTTTGCACAGTGAAGGAAACCATCAATAAAACGACAAGGCAACCTACTGAATGGGAGAAGATATGTGCAAATGATATATCTGAAAAGGGGTTAATATCCAAAGTATACAAAGAACTTATGCAACTCAACATCAAAAAGACAAATCATCTGATTTAAGAATGGGCAAAAGATATGAACAGACATTTCTCCAAAGAAGACATACAGATGTCAACAAACACATGAAAAGATGCTCAGCATCATGGGTCATCAGGGAAATGCAAATCAAAACCACAATGAGATATCACCTCACCCTTGCCAGAATGGCTAAAATCAAATGCACAAGAAACAACAAGTTTTGGAACCCTCATGCACTATTGGTAGGAATGCAAATTGGTATAACCACTGTGAAAAACAGTATGGAGTTCCTTAAAAAATTAAAAATAGAATTACCACATGATACGGTAATTCCACTACTGGGTATTCACCCAAAGAAAATGAAAACACTAATTCCAAAAGACATATGTATCCCTATGTTTATTGTGTTATTTACAATAGCTGAAATATGGAAACAACTCCAGTGTCCATCACTAGATGAACGGTTAAAGAAGTAGTAGATGTACAATGGAATATTACTAAGCCATAAAAAAGAACAAGATCTTGTCATTTGCAAAAAATGGATAGACTTAGGGGGTAGAATGTTAAGTGAAATAAGTTGGAGAAATACACTCATATGTGGAATGTAAGAAACAAAGCAAATGAACAAACAAAGAAAAAAAAAGGCAAACAAAAAATCAGACTTTTAAATACAGAAAACAAACTGGTGGTTGCCAAAGGAGAGGTGGGTGGAGGGATGGATGAAACGAATCAAGCAGATTAAGAGCACACTTATTGTGACAAGCACCGAGTAATGCACGGAACTGTTGAATCATTACATTGTACACCTGAAACTAATATAACACTATGTTAATTACACATCAATAAAAAATAAATAACAAAAGAAGGATATGCTGAATAAAGTATAATGACTATTTAAAGCAAAAATAATACATTATAGGGTTTATAAACACCGGCGATATAATGCATGGCAATAACAGCGGGAAGCACAGGAGAAGGAAAATGAAAACGTATTCTTGTTAGGATATTACCTTATATGTAAAGTGGTAGAAACTTATGTGAAGGTGTAATCTGTGATGAATTGCAAACCCCAGCGCAGCCACTGATAAAGTAAACAAAGAAACTTCAACAGTGAACAGTGTGAGAATTCAAAGACAAAAGAACAGCCGTATCAGTCTAAGAAAGAGCGTGATGTGGCTTAGAAAAACCACTAAGAATAACATATTAATATGACACAAAAAGAGAAATAATTAGGGCAAGAATGCTAGGCTTGGTTATACAGAGCTCTGAAGCTTCTCTCATGGAAAGACTGTACAGACAAAACGGAAGGCAAGCGTCAGGCATAGGAGGGAAATCTCTGATATGTTCCAGGCAAAGGGTTGATATTACCATTATACAAAGAGCTATTACAAACCAGCAAGCAAATTATGGGAATTCCAATTTCAAAATGAACAAGATAGAATAGACACTTTATAAAGAGGAAATCATGGGCGAAAATATCCTTATCCTGGGGCACCTGGGTGGCTCAGTGGGTTAAAGCCTCTGCCTTCAGCTCAGGTCATGATCCCAAGGTCCTGGGATCGAGCCCCGCATCGGGCTCTCTGCTCAGCAGGGAGCCTGCTTCTCCCTCTCTCTCTGCCTGCCTCTCTGCCTACTTGTGATCTGTGTCTGTCAAATAAATAAATAAATAATCTTTTTAAAAAAATATCCTTATCCTAACTCCACGCGATACGTAAAATGCTGGACTAGACATAGACGCATAGACACCCTGTCCCCAAATAAAACTTGAGCTTAATTCTGCACATTCAGCAGGGTGTATTTAACGCATGGGATTTTATAATGTGAAGCTTTCACCGATCAGAATAAGGTGATATTTTATAACTCTTCAATGATTTCTCAGGCAGTCTCACAAAGAAATTATTTATCTATCAAATTAGGAGAGAATATAACTTATAGTTGGAATTATGGCTGATTTTTCAGAGATCAATTCAGTGAATTGTAAGCTGTAACTACATGATTCTCTCTATGAATTCACAATCTAGGGGAAAAGGATACTACAAATATTTCATCTAATTGAAAGGTGCACTAAGACAAGCCCATTTACATCCCAGAGTGAAGGCATCATGTGAAATTTAAAAGATTAGGGATTAAAAATGAAAAAGTGTGTGCTGCAGTAGCTAAAACCTGTTCCACCTTAAATGACAATGTATGCTTGAAGGAGGAATGCCTTCCCTTCTTATTTCCTGCAGCTTTACTTTCTCCACTTTTGATTGCTAGAGTCATCTTACAGCCATCCAAAAGGATGACCTCTAAAAATATGAGTTGAACCCACAGCTAGTTGTAAAAAAACATGTTTCTTTGAAATAGGATTTCCATCATTCATGTCAGGTTTATAAAACCACTCTTTACATAAACATTGTGAAAATGACTAGTTACAATACATGAATTCATACGAACCCGTGAGATCACTCTTTCGGGGAACAGCGAAATGTCACATTCAGGAACCTCGCTTCTAAGAAAGACTTCAGACGCACTGTGTTCAGGAAATAGGAATTCTTCCTTAGCAATGACGTTGCGTTTTAACCTGCTTCTCCATTTCAGCAACTGAAGTTCATGTTTTAATATCTGCCATGAAAATAACCGGCAAATTCCATGTCATCATCGTGAAGGTTAAATGAGATATGTATAGAGCACAGCACTCGACACCATGATAGAACCAAATAAACATTCTGTATTATTGTCATCCCCGCTGTGTAAACTGCCTTTGTCCATAGCAGGGCGATATGCTCCAGACCACCAGAGCATTAGAGATCATTCCCATGTGTTGTCAGACACCAGTGGCCTAGGCAGCAACCTCGATGATGTGGTCCAGCCTCCTCTTTTAGATGAAGAAGCTGAAACCCACAGAGTCAAGGTTCTGGTAATGACTGATGGGATATTTGGGGTATGGAAAGGTGGCGGTTAGCACAGAGATAAAAAAGGAGAGGCAGAGGAAAGCATTTGGGGTCTTGCCTGATTTACTGTTACAAGAAGTCCCCATTCTAATGCTGAATACGTTCCTTAAAACTGCATAATCAAGGGGCGCCTGGGTGGCTCAGTGGGTTGGAGCCTCTGCCTTCAGCTCAGGTCATGATCCCAGGGTCCTGGGATCGAGCCCCACATCAGGCTCTCTGCCTGGCAGGGAGCCTGCTTCCTCCTCTCTCTCTGCCTGCCTCTCTACCTACTTGTGATCTCTGTTTTTCAAATAGATAAATAAAATCTTAAAATAAAAACTGCATGATCGAGAAAAAGCCATAAGGATAAATAAATGTTACACACACACGCATGAGCCTAAGGAAGGGCACACGTTGGAGAAGATTAGTGCATAGAACTGTTCCCTGCGTTCTCTGCGCAGCACACACCAGCCATGCTCACTTCACCCACTTAAGTGAGTGATTGTTAGGCCAAGAAATCACATAGCTAGAAGTAAATGTTTTCTCTAAACACCCAACTAACTGTACAGTATACATCTATATGAAGGATAATACTACGTTATGTGTTATTATTTATATTAATAAGTATCAACTATTGCATGCAACACATTATGCTCAGGGTATGGGGATGATTAAAAAAACAATACTGCCTCCGAGATGTTCAGTTCAAGCGGGTTGTGAACGGGGCAGACTAGTCACGTACAGTTGTTTATTTCGCCATTAGACAATCACTGATCAGGCTTGGCGGGAGCCAGGATCAAAATGCTAGCTTAGTGCACAGTGTCAAAAATCACTGAACAGGGGCGCCTGGGTGGCTCAGTCAAGGAAGCATCTGACTCTTGATTTTGGCTCAGGTCTTGATTTCGGGGTCTTGAGATCAAGCCCCACATCAGGCTCCCTGCTCAGTGGGGGGTCTACTTGAGAGTCCTTGTCTCTCTCTCCCTCTGCCCATCCTGCCTCTCCCAATGCTCTCTCTCTCTCTGTCAAATAAATCTAAAAAGAAAGAAAGAAGGAGGGAAGGAAGGAAAGAAAGAGAAAGAAGGGAAGAAGGTAAGAAAGAGAAAGAAGGGAAGAAAGAAAGAAAGAAAGAAAGAAAGAAAGAAAGAAAGAAAGAAAGAAAGGAAGGAAGGAAGGAAGGAAGGAAGGAAGGAAAGGAAGGAAGGAAGGAAGGAAGGAAGGAAGGAAGGAAGGAAGGAAGAAAGAAAGAGAGAGAGAGAGAAAGGGAGGCAGGAAGGACAGACAAGCGAGCACTGAACAAGCAGACTAAAACAGTGGTTACCTAAAGTGTAACTGTTGAACTGGCAACACTGAACATGAACTAGTAACATTGAACGTGTACTCCACAAATGCTAGAGGACATCCTAGAAGAACACCATGATACCAGTAGGGGACAGATTTGCAGAGAGCAAGAACTGTGCTTTATGCATCTCAGTGTCCTCTGTAGACTCTAGCACTGTTTCCAGCATAAATCTTTGTATACCCTCTTGGTACATGTATAGTATCATCAGTGTCAGTGTATGAACCCGTTAGTGGTGGGAGGGCATTGATCCTGCCCTCCACCGGGTGATGACTAAACAGGGAGTTTAATTTCTTATTTTTCTCTTTCTTATTTATCCCGACTTTGTCTTTCAAGACTATTGATAAAACATTACCTATGAAGTAATATAACTAAAAAAAATCCATTTTTCTATGTCTGATCCTAATAGTTACTGTGAGTGTTCTAAAACAACATTAAGTAATAATGTATTAACAGCTTAAGCAAACTTAAATATTTTTAAGTTTGGAGGAATTTGCTTGGGTCCTCTATTTTCATTGCTTTAATTAAAGTGTCCCAGTTAAGAACGATCCTTTAGTTTAGCAATTTGAAGATTTTTATTTATTTATTTATTTATTTATTTGACAGACAGAGATCACAAGTAGGCAGAGAAGCAGGCAGAGAGAGAGGGAAGTGGGCTCCCTGCTGAGCAGAGAGCCCGATGCGGGGCTCAATCCCAGGACTCTGGGATCATGACCTGAGCCGAAGGCAGAGGTTTTAACCCACTGAGCCACCCAGGCAACCCCCATAAGTTTAGCAATTTAGTAATTTTTTAAATAATTTATATTAAAATTATAATTTATTATATTGAAGGTTGAAAAAGAATAACAATCTAACCTTATCTAGGACGGAAAAAATTTATTCAATCTTTGTCATATCAAATGGTTTCTCTTCCATTTTAAATTCTTTTTTTTTTAAGATTTTATTTATTTTTATTTAACAGAGAGATCACAAGTAGGCAGAGAGGCAGGCAAAGAGAGAGAGGAAGAAGCAGGTTCCCTGCTGAGCAGAGAGCTGGATTCAGGGCTCGATCCCAGGACCCTGGGACCATGACCTGAGCCAAAGGCAGAGGCTTTAACCCCTTGAGCCACCCAGGCACCCCTCTCTTCTATTTTAGACATCTATATCTATCTAAACACTTACTTCAACAAAATTCTTCGTTTTTACCAATAACTTTAAACAAAATGTTGAAATTTTTTCTCAGTGTTCAGAGTTGAAATGAAACAACAGAATTTATTAGAAAATATTTTTCGTAGCTGAAGGAAAATTTAAATTATTCAATTAAAAGAATAAAGACCCCATCAAAATTATATAATATTGGGGCACCTGGGTGGCTCAGTCCGTTAAGCACCTGTCTTCAGCTCAGTTCATGGTCTCAGGGTCCTGGGATGGAGCCCCCCCACCGAGCCGTGCCTCTGGCTCCCCACTCAGCAGGAAGTCTGCTTCTCCTCCTCCCTCTCACTCTGTCTCTCCACCCCGTCCATGCACACACACGCATGCTCTCTCTCAAATAAATAAGTAAAATCTTTTTTTTAAGTGCCTAATATTCAATATTTTCACACTTTCATGCATGGCATTATTATCTGAAGCAACATCAATAGAACAACCAAATTCAGTTTCTAAACAAATTAAGTTTCCGAGATACCATACCAGCTCCTCTTCTCTCTTCTTATACTTATGTTGAACTTCATCCCGCCACCTGGTTAGGATAGCCAGTAGCTTGTAACGGCGGCACATCGTCCGTATCCGCACTAGTGTGACTAAAGAAAAGTTATTCGATGATTGTATATATATAAAGATGTTTCCTAAAAACAATGTTTAATATTCTATCATGTTTATAATACAAACTAATATTGTGTCTGGTGGGTTTTGTTTGATTTTAATTATATCTAAAATTAATTACTTTCGGCAGCAGTACATCTCTACTCCTGAAACTTTATTAACCTGTAAACATCACATTTGCCCTTGGAAATTGAGATGGAGGGATGCCTGGGGTGACTCAGCTGGTTAAGCGTTTGCCTTTAGCTCAGGTCATGATCACCTGGTCCTGGGATCGAGTGCCACATCGGGATCCCTGCTCAGTGGGAAGCCTGCTTCTCCCTCTCTCGTGCATGCTTCTCTCTCTCTCAACTCCCCCTGCTTGTGTTCCCTCTCTCGCTGTATCTCTCTATCAAATAAATAAATAAAATCTTAAAAAAATAAAAATAAAGATGTAATAGATGTAATAACACATCAGGATATATATAGGATACATATCTTTTCTTTTTTTAATCAAACTGTTCTTTATAAAACCAGAACTCCTAAACTTAATCATAGAAATACAATTATAAGGTAGTATTCTGATTTAGTTAAATGCCCTATGATTAAATAAATTGCTCCATTTTATGTTTTAACCAAGGGTCCAAAGCTCAAATACAGGGGTCAGGCCAGGAAGAAGGATGACTAAGGCAGGCCCTGGGGACACCAATGAAGAGGGCATTGGCTTCTTTTTTTTTTTACTTTTTTTTTTTTTTTAAGATTTTGCTTATTTATTTGACAGAGATCACAAGTAGGCAGAGAGGCAGGCAGAAGAGAGAGGAGGAAGCAGGCTCCCCGATCCCAGGACCCTGAGATCATGACCTATGCCGAAAGCAGAGGCTTTAATCCACTGAGCCACCCAGGTGCCCCGAGGGCACTGGCTTCTTAAGGAAGCCAGTTGCTTCCTTTCTGAATTAGAGGCCCATCAATCTTACTTTAAAACCTTCAGAGGGCACCTGGGGGTCATTCAACTCTTGATTACCACTCTGGTTGCGATCTCAGGTTCATGAGATGGAGTCCCACCTCAGGGTATGGAGTCTGCTTAGGATTCTCTCTCCCTCTCCCACTTCCCCTCCCCAACCCCCATGCTCCCATGTGCACGCTCTCTCTTTCTCTCTCTCTCTCTCCCTCTCTAAAAAAAAAGAAGAAAAAAAAACCTTCAGAGGGCTCACTGTGACTGAGGTACCAATAGTAACTGATCAAGAGGAGATGATTCTCTGATTTGCAACAGCCATAAACCAGTATTTGGTAAGTGGCAAAAATCTGAGCAAAAGGCTGGGGTTCCCTATTCCTGCCTCAAAGATCATGTACATGCCCTCTCTATTTTTTACAACTATCAAGGATTTAAGGAAAGGAAAATGCATTTTCTTTGTTTCCTCATGTATCCATTAAATGAAATATCTCTAAGGAATGGAAAATTCTCTGCAAGAAATAGTCAGTTTTGGTACCTATCATATACCAGCTTTCTCTGAGTAAAAATGATGATAGTAGATCTCTATTTATATTTGTACATATATCACACAAATCCATACAGAATTTTTATTTCAAACATGCCTGTTTTCTGTTACAAGAAAACCCTTTGAGACAAATCTCATTTAAATGTAAGACATTTAATTAGTGGCTTTTCATGACATTTCATGACAGTTCTCTAGACATAATAATAAATTCTCAGTAAAAACTGTTTAATCTTTTGTTAAGATTTTTATTTATTTATTTATTTGACACAGAGAGAGAGAGAGAGAGAGAGAGAGATCACAAGTAGGCAGAGAGGCAGGCAGAGCGAGAGGGAGAAGCAGGTTCCCCGCTGAGCAGAGAGCTCTATGCAGGGCTCCATCTCAGGATCCTGAGATCATGACCTGAGCTTAAGGCAGAGGCTTAACCCTCTGAGCCGCCCAGCCACCCGCAAACTGCTTAATTGTTAAGTGTGTTGATTCTTTGTATAAGCAATACAAAAACTAACCGTTACTATGCAAGGATTTACCTGTAAGTAGTTTTTTTTGACCTTCTGTATAAGAGTGCCAGAGACGAAAGAAGTATTTTTGAAGTCTGAAATTGTCATATTCCCTCGCTTTTTCCATCTTTTCAGCCAGAAGTTCATCTTCATTTATAAGAGGTATTGCTATGTCTCTCCATGTGCTATAGGCAGTAAATACAGAAAAATAGTATTTTGATAATATCAGTGGCAATACATTCCTAATAAATGGAGAAGGAGAAGGAGTAACAATACCTCCTTTATTGCTTCAAATACCAAAGCATAGAAAGAAATTGTTTGATTATTGTTACTGTTCTAGCTACTTCTAGTGTTTCCTTTGAGCTTGTACTTCCCTTTGCTATATTTCTAAAACCCAGTAAAGGTCTGAAATTCGGAAGGTATTTTTTGTAACCTGTTTTTTTTCAAAACCCATTTAGAGGCAAAACTAGACCTGACCTAAAGTAATTTTACCTCAGGGCGCCTGGGTGGCTCGGCTGATTGAACATCCAGCTCTAGATTTCAGCTCAAGTCATGATCTTGGGGTCCTGGGTTCAAGCCCCACAACAGGCTCTACACTCAGTGCAGATTCTCTCTCCCTCTCCCTGCTCCCCTCACACTCTCTCTCTCTAAAATAAATAAATAAAGCTTAAAAGTAAACAAATAAAAATTTAAAAACCTAAAGTAATTTTGCATCAAAAACTCTCTGGACTTGACACATAGCTATTCGTAGTCTTTTTAAAATTTCATTTCATAGACATTTCATTTTATATACATATATAACATATGTAATAGAAATACTAATATGTTTTAATATGTTTGGTTCCAACATGCTGCCCCAGACACCACTGAAGATGTTATATAATACATAGAATGTGTAGAAATTACCTCTGTAAATTTTTTTTAAGAAAAAGAATCTAAATTTCGAAACATATCTCCAAGGGTTTCAGATGAAGGGATTGTAGACTTACACTTCGAAAAAAAGCAATACCTTGAAGAAGTAAAGAACGTATTTTAACTAAGTAAAGGCTAAATAAAAATAAAAGAAATATAGAATGCAAAATGGTGGAAACATGATTAAATAGATAAAATCAGAATGGCCAAAAATGAGTTGTTCTTCCTATAGAGAATATTAAGAATAAAAACACAAAGGAATAGGATGCGAAAATCACATTCTTACCAAAAGTGGGTCTTTACTAAATGTCCAGTATAAAAAGTGCATGCTTTTATCATCAATTCCGGAGTCATCTAAAGTAAATAAATAAATTAAATAGCACACATTAGAAATAAATGGAATGCAGAGGCCAACTCCAGAAGATACAGAGGAAAATGAGAGCAATATTTGCATTGGGCAGTAGGGAGATGGAAACAGATTAGAAGAACTATAGGCCATTTATATATTTTGTAACTTTATTGTGTATGTCCATTATCTGTTTTTCAAACATTAAAATCACAACTTAAAATTTTCTCTATACATTATATTGTATTTACTTTAAAGCATTTTAAGTAGATCTATGGTACTATTATTGTCAGGTGTATTGTTAGGAGTATAGAGTTGTGGGTCTGCTGGTCACCATTAAACTGAAAGATTTTGCATTCTCAAGAGTATAAAATGAAATTTTCTTTAAAAAAAAAAAGCTGGGGTGCCTGGGTGGCTCAGTGGGTTAAGCCGCTGCCTTCGGCTCAGGTCATGATCTCGGGGTCCTGGGATCGAGTCCCGCATCGGGCTCTCTGCTCAGCAGGAAGCCTGCTTCCCTTCCTCTCTCTCTGCCTGTCTCTCTGCCTACTTGTGATCTCTCTCTGTCAAATAAATAAATAAAAATCTTTAAAAAAAAAAAAAAAAGCTTGCCTCACCAAACAGTAATAGGAAAGCCACATAAATTAAAATTTTGGAATACGCTGAAAGAGATGCAAATTAATTGATCACTTGCAACTGTTCACCATAACATATGTTAACGTGTGCGAACAGCTAACTGAGGATTCCTGAAATCATCTGTACCTTCTGTGCCTTCTTTAATGGGTAAGATAATATCATATTAACACATTTGTTATATGTACATGGTACTGTGAAGTGCTAATGGTGTTATTTTTTCTCAGGTTATCACCACCTTGTTTGTCAAACATGTGGCCACATCTGTTTGGTTCAAATCTATACCAACTGCCCAGAACTCTGAATTCTGATTTTCAAAGACAAATGTTTTTCTCCTTTGCACACTGCTGTCAATGCTTTGTTGAGTTCACAGATACAACACACACACGTTAATCATGGGGCTATTTTAAGCGTATAACAAAGGCCCATCAACCCCCTGATATTCTGCCTGATGTTCAATGACATTTGGAAATCATCAGCTTGATGGCGATTATATGCAGATTATTCTTGTGGTGAGGGAGATCATAAATCATTGAAGTCATTTTACTAAAATGACAGAATTGTACTAAATTCTGATTTTCATAAGCGAAAGGAATCCAGACGAACAAAGTAGAAGTATTGGGGATATCACAGCAAGGTAGAGCTAAAACCAGGAAAGGAATGAAAATGGCAGAAGTAAAGACAAATTTCATCTACAATACGATTTTCTTGCTCTGCCATTAGCTGCTAAATTTCCTAAGATTAAGCTTTTTTCTCTAGAGGATATAACCTGGAAAGAACTATATAAATATCTATAGTAAATGGCATAGTTCATTTTTAAATGAGCATATTACATGATCAAATGAATGAAAACAAAAATTATTCAGTCAGTAACTCTTGAACTCGAGTTTTCTAATAATCAACTCTTTAAATCAGCATAAAAGTGTTTTTTCAATTCTATTCTTGAAAGAAGTTAATGTCCTCATGAATCCACACAGAGTTTATATTCCGGAAGAGTTTGTCATTCTAATATTCTTTTATCAAGAGTTCCTTTCCCTAAGTTCTTTTTTTAAATTTTTTAAAAAGATTTTATTTATTTGAGAGAGAGAGAGAGAGCAGGAGCAGTGGGAGGGTCAGGAGGGAGAAGCCAGCTCCTCCTTGAATAGGAAACCCTATACAGGGCTCAATCCCAGGGCCCTGAGATCAGGACTTGAGCTGAAGGCAGACCCTTAACCAACTGAGCCATCCAGGCACCCCTCCTTTCCCTAAATTCTTATTTTAATTTCACATATATTGTTCTCCCAACAAAACAAAACAAAAACACTAATAGAATGAAAATAGCCACGGTTTTTCCTCATTGTTGGCATCCTCTTGTTTTCTCCAGAGGGAAAATAGCTTTAAGAAAGTGTCACTGGGTGCTCAACGGGGACTCTGCTTCTCCCTCTCCCACTCCTCCCCAGTTGCTGTCCTCTGTCTCTTTCTCAAATAAATAAAATCTTTTTTTTAAATAAAAGACAGAGTATGTGTGTCAAGGCACTGACCTGCAGTAAAGGCTCAAGCCCAGGAATGCCCCACCCCCACTTGGGGCCACGCATGCATCAGCGCCACTGGGGCTCAGCAGCACCTCTGGCCAGTCTCACCATCAGACACATGCAGGGACACTCAGTCACGTGGTTCTACTTCCACCGTTCAACATCTTCACTATGCTCCAGCAACATGCTACTTGAAATATTTGTATTTATTATTATTATTTATTACCATTGTATTATTATTATTTATGTATTATCATTGTTGCAATATACTTGACATATTTCTATTAGTTCAGGTGTATAACAAAGTGATTTAAAAATTCTATATATTACTCAGTGCTTACCACAACTAGTGTGGTAAACATCTGTCATCATACAAGATTTTCACAATGATATTGACTAGATTCCCTATGCTGTGCTTTTCATCTCCATGACTTATTAATTTTCTAAGTCGGAGCTTATATGTCTTAATTCCCTCTGCCACTTCACCTATTCCCCACACACCTCACCTCTGGCAACTATCAGTTTTTTCGCTGAATGTAGGACTCTGTTTCTGTTTTTTGTTCGTTCATTTGTTTGTTAAACAAAATTAATTTGTTAAATTATTAATTTGTTTTAAAAATACCATCATTTCTCCTGGGGTTTTTTTGGAGTCCACATGTAAGTGAATTCATATGGCTTTTGTCTTCTCTAAGTTACTTCCCTTAGCATAACAGCCTCTGGGTCCATCTGTGTTGTCGCAAATAGCAAGATCTCATTCTTTTCAAATGGCTGGATAATATGCCTTCATATATATTCATACCACCATTTATCTTTATCCATTTATCTATTGATGGACACTTGGGTTGCTTCCATATTTTGGCTAGTATAAATAATGCTTCAGTAAACATAGGGGTACACATATCTTTTCAAATTAGTGTTTTCATTTTCTTCAAATAAATAATCACAAGTGGAATTAATAGATTATATGGTATTTTTAATTTTTTTGCAGAACCTCTGTACTGTTTTCCACATTAGTTGCACCAATTTACATTCGCACCAACAGTGCACAGGGCTTCTCTTTTCTTCACATCCTCATCAACGCTTGTAATTTCTTGTTTTCTTGATACGAGCCATTCTGACTGGTGTGCGGTGGTATCTCATTGTGGTTTTGATTTGCATTTCCCTGATGATGAGTGATGTTGAGCATCTTTTCACGCATATGCTGGCCATCTGTATGTCGTTTTTGGAAAAATGTTTATTCAGATCCTCTGCCCATTTTTAATTGGAGTATTTGTGTTGGGTCTTTTGGTGTTGGGTTGTACAAATTCTTTATATATTTTGGATTTTAAGCCCTATCAGGCATGTCATTTGCAAATATCTTCTCTCCTTCAGGAAGTTACCTCTCCATTTCGTTGTTAGTTTCCTTTGTTGTGCAAAACTTTTTATTTTGGTGTACTCCCAGAAGTTTATTTTTGCTTTTACTTCCTTTGCCTGAGAAGACTCCATAAACATGTTGCTAAGGTTATTGTCTAAGAGATTACTGCCTGTTTTCTCTTAGAAGTTTTATGATTTCAAGTGTCACATTTAGGTTTTTAATCCATTTTGAGTCTATGTTTGTACATGGTGTAAGAAAGTGGTTCAGTTTCATTCTTTTACATGTAGCTGTTCAGTTTTCCCAAAACCATTTGTTGAAGAGACTGTCTTTTCCCCATTGTACATCCTGCTCTCTAAACTATACTTTCATGGTTCATTTCTATAGTTTGTATATTCCTGCCTCCTTTGTCACAGTTTGACAGTGTAACTGTGGGTTTATTTCTGGACTCTCTATCCTATTCCCTTTATCCATGGGTCTACGTTTGTGCCAGTACCATACTGTTTTGATTGCAATAGCTTTGTAATATATCTTAAAATCTGAGATTGTGGTACCTCCAGCTTTGCTCTTTCCCAAGATTGCTTTGGCTATTCAAGGTCTTTTGTGGTTCCATACACATTTTAGTATTACTCCAGTTTTATTTAAAAAAAATGCTGTTTGTACTTTGATAGAGATTGCATTGACTGTAGATTTCTTTGACTATTATGGACATTTTAAGATTACTTCTTCCAATCCATGAGCATGGTATGTCTTTCCATTTGTGTCATCTTCAATTTCTTTCATTGATGTCTTATAGTTTTCAGAGTATAAGTCTTTCACCTCCTGGGTTAAGTTTATTTATAGGTTATTTATTCTTTTGATGCAATTGTAAGTAGAATTTTTTTTTATTATTATTATTTCTATTTCCGCTACTGTGTTATTATACTGTGTATACAAATGCAACAGATTTCACTATATCAGTTTTCTATCCTGCAACTTTAGTGAATTCATTTATTAATCCTAATATTGTTTTGGTGGAATCCTGTGGTTTTCTACATATAGTCTGATGTCATCTGCAAACAGTGACAGTTTTACTTCTTCCTCACCAATTTGGATGCCTTTTATTTCTTTTTCTTGTCTGATTGCTGTGGCTAGGACTTTCAGTACTTTGTTGAATAAAAGTAGTGAAAGTAGACATCTTTGTCTTTTTCCTGATCTTAGAGAGTGGCTTTCAGTTTTCACCACTGAGTATGTAGCTATGGGTTTTTCATATGTAGCCTTTATTATGTTGAGGAGTGTTTCCTGTATACCCAGTTTGTTGACAGTTTTATCATAAATAGATATGTATTTTGTCGAATACTTTTGCATCTATTGAGATAATCATGTGGTTTTTATCCTTCTTCTTGTTAATGTGATGCATCATTTTATTTATTTATTTGACAGACAGAGATCACAAGTAGGCAGAGAGACAGGCAGAGAGAGAGGGGAGGAAGCAGGCTCCCTGCTGAGCAGAGAGCCCGATGTGAGGCTCGATCCCAGGACCCTGGGATCATGACCTGAGCCGAAGGCAGAGGCTTTAACTCACTGAGCCAGCCAGGCGCCCCTGTGATGCATCATTTTTGATTGATTTACTAAGATTGCATCCCTGGAATAAATCCCACTTGATTTTAGTGATCGATCCCTTGAATGTAAGATTGAATGAGGTTTGCTAATATTTTGTTAGGGACTTTTGCATGTATGTTCCCCAGGAATATTGGCCTGTAGTTTTCTCTTTTTGCAGTGCCTTTGTCTGGTTTTGGTATCAGATTAATGTTGGTCTCATAGAATGAATTTAAAGCATTCTTTCTTCTTCCACTTTCTGGAATAGAACATCTCTAAATGTGTGGTAGAAGTCACCTAAAAAACCATCTAGTCCCGGACTTCCATTAGTTGGGAGTTTTTGGATTATTGATTCAATTAAATTTCATTACTAGTAATTGGTCTACTCAAGTTTGCTATTATTTTCTGATTCAGTTTTGGGAGATTGTATGTTTCTAGGAATTTGTCCATTTCTTCCAAGCTGTCCAATATTTTGGCATATAATTTTCATAATATTCTCATATCCTTTGTATTTCTGTGATGTTTGTTATTTCTCCTCTTTCATTTCTAAAAATATTTACTTGCATCCTCTTTTTTTCTTAATGAAACTTGCTAAAGGTTTATCAATTTTGTTTAGCTATTCAAAGAATCAGCTCTTGCATTCATTGATCTTTTCTATTGATTTTTTTTTTTTTTTTACTCTCTCTCATTTATTTCTGTTCAAATCTTTATTATTTCCTTCCTTCTACTAATTTGGACTTTGGTTTTGTTAGTCTTCTTTTTTTGTTGTTGTTCTTTTCGGTATAAAGTTAGATTGTTTATTTAAGATTTTTCTTGTTTCTTGAGGTAGGTCTCTATTATTGTAAATTTTTCTCTTGGAACTACTTTTGGTGTATCCCAAAGATTTTGCACCATTGTTTTTCCATTTTCGTTTGTCTCTATGTATTTTTTTATTTTTGGTGTTTGGGGTTTTTTTTTTAAGATTTTATTTATTTATTTGACAGAGAGATCACAAGTAGGCAGAGTGGCAGGCGGGGGAGGGTGGGAAGCAGGCTCCCCACTGAGCAGAGAGCCCAATCTAGGGCTGGATCCCGGGACCCTGGAATCATGATCTGAGCCAAGGGCAGAGGCTTTAACCCACTTAGTCACCCAGCACCCCTATTTTTTAATTTCTAATTTGATTTCTTCTTTGACCTATTGCCTCTTTAGTAACACAATGTTTAGCCTCCATGTGTTTGTGTTTTTTCCAGGTTTTCTTTTCTTGTAACAGACTTCTAGTTTCATATCATTGTGATTAGAAAAGATGCTTGATACGATTTCAATCTTCTTAAACTTATTAAAGTGGCATATTATCTATCCTAGAGAATGACCCATGTGTTTTTGAAAAGAATGTGTATTCTGTTGTTTTTGGTTGAGATGTTCTGTGTATATCTCTTGAGTTCATCTGGTCTAATGTATTGGTTAGAGCCGCTGTTTCCTTATGGATTTTCTGTCTGGACGATCTATCAATTAATGTATGTGAGGTGTTAAATTCCCCTAATATTACTGGCAATCTCCCTTTATGTCTGTTAATGTTTACTTTATGTATTTAGTATTTATGTATGTTGTGTACATAATATTTACAATAGCATTCCCTGGTTGGATTGATCCTTTTAGCATTGTGTAAAACCCTTCTTTTTGTTGTTGTTGTTGTTGTTGTTGTTGTTGTTGTTCTTCTTCTTCTTCTTCTTCTTCTTCTTGCAGTCTTAGTTTAAAGTCTATTTTGTCTGTTATAAGTGTTGTGACCCTGGTTTGTGTTTTGTTTTGTTTTTCACTTCCATTTGCATGGAATATCTTTTTCTGGCCCTTTACTTTCCATGGGTATGTATCTTTAGGTCTAAACTGAATCTTTTGTAGGCAGAATATTGAGGGGTCCTATTTTTTTATCCATTTGGTTGCACTTTTTTTTTTATTAATTGGTGCATTAATCCATTTACATTTAAAGTAATTATTGATAGGTATGTACTTATTGCCATTTTGTTAATTGTTTTCTAGTTGTGTTTGTAGTTATTCTCTATTCCTCTCTTCTCTTGCTTTCTTTCCTTATGGTTTCATGTCTTTCTTTAGTGTTATGCTTGGATTCTTTTCTCTTTACTTTTTGTGTATCTATTACAGGCTGTTGATTTGTGGTTACCACGAGGTTCATATAAAACACTGTATGCATATAATAGTCTATAGGAAGGTGATGAAGGCTTAAGTTTGAACACATTCTGAAAGCACTGAATTTTTACTCCCCATTCACATTTTATGCATCTCACATCATATTTTACATCTTTTTACTTTGTGTATTCCCTGACTAATTATAGATATAATTGATCTTACTACTTTTGTGTTTTAACTCCATATTGGCTTTATAAGTAATTAATCTACTATCTTTATTATATGTTTGCTTTTACTAGTGAAATTTTTTCCTTTCCTAATTTTCTTACTTCTAGGCATGGTCTTTTCTTTCTAAGTAAAGAATTCCATTTAACATTTCTTGTAAGAGAAATGTTAATGTTCATCACCACGGTTTGGTGGTGATGAATTCCTCTAAGTTTTATTTAGCTAGGTAGCTTTTAACTCACTTTCAATCGAATGATAATTTTGCCAGGTAGAGTATTGTCGGTTGTAGTGTTTTTCCCTTCAGCACTTAGATTATTTCATGCTATTTTTTTCTGACCTACAAAGTTTCTGCTAAAAAATCAGCTGATAACCTTATGGATTGTTTCTGGCATGTAATTGTTTGATTTCTCCTTCTATATTTGAAGTTTTCTTTTCATTTTTACATTTTGCCATTTTAATTATTATGTGTCTTCATGTGGAATTCTTTGGGTTCATCTTCTTTGAGGCTCTCTTTGCCTCCTGGACCTGGATGTCTATTGCCTTCCCCCAGGTTAGGTAAGTTTCAGCTATTATTTCTTCAAATAAAATTTTTTACCCCTTTCTTTCTTCTCTTTCTGGGATCCCTATAATGTAAATGTAGCTATATTTGATGATGTTGCAGAGGTCTCTTAACTTATTTGCATCTCTATTATTGTTTTTCTTTTTGCTATTCAGCTTTGTTGCTTCCCACTACCCAGTGGGTTCCTGATCCTTTTTATTTTTATTTTTTTATTTTTTCAGAAAGGGAGAGCATGAGTTGGGGGGAGGGACAGAGGGAGAGAGAGAATCTTAAGAAGGCTCCATGACCAGCAAGAGCCCCAATATAGGGCTTGATCATATGACCCTGAGATCATGACCCAAGCCAAAATCTAGAGTCAGACACTTAATGAACTTAGCCCCCCAGATGCCCCACTGACCCATTTTTCTGCATCATTTAATCTGATGTTGACTCCCTCTAGTGTATTTTTCATCTCAATTATTATATAGTTCAGCTCCGACTGGTTTTTGTATTTCTTATCTCTGTTGAAGTTCTCATTGAGTTTACTCACTCTTCTCTCCAGTCCAGTAAGTATCTTATGATCATTATTTTGGTCTTTATTAAGTGTATTGCTTATCTCCATGTAGTTTAGCTCTTTTTCTGTGATTTTTGTCTTCTTATTTCATTTGGGACATATACCTCCATCTCCCCCATTTTGTCTAACTCTCTGTATCTGTTTCTATGTATTAGGTAGGTCAGCTATGTCTCCTGGTCTTGAAAGTTGTGGTCCTATGGTGCGGTCCTATGGTGCGTCGTATTGCAGTCCCCCCTAGACACCAGAACCAAGTGTTCCAGGGGTGTCCCCTGTGTAGGCTGCATGTGTCTTCCTATTGCTATGGACACACTGGTGGGTCAGACTGGTCCTCATCCTGGCTCTCTGCAATTAGTTGCTGTGACAGCTATGGATGCACTGACAAGCAGGTCTTGTTTCCTATGCAGCCAGCTCAAAGGTTCTGCTGAAGAAACTGCTGAGCTGATGGGCTGGTGTGTGGCATTATCTCCCCATGCCTACAGGGCAAGAGTCACTTTGGAGAGGGACTGGTTCTAGCCAGGACTGCCTGTCAGGTATGGCAGAGTTGGAGCCACTTTGAAGGAACACCTCCCAAGGTAGATGGATTGGATAGTGTGGGGCTAAAAGAGAATGCCAGGGCAGCAGTCCTAGTAATCAAGAGATGGAGAGCATTAGAATAGGCTCCCCCAAGCAGGCAGCTATCTAGGCTGGGGGAGGGCAAGAAAAATGGCTCCCCCTAGCTCTTTTGCTCCCAAAGAACTCTCCTGCAGATCCCTGCCCTTCCAACACATGTCCTAAAATTAGTCAATAAATCTCCTTCACATATACCCCAAGCACTTTTCAAATTTCTGTAACTGTGCTGTGTCTCCACAGAGTCATTTAGTATCCTGGATCTTTAAGGGTGGAGGCTTGGTTTCCTACCACACCCCACCTCCCAAGCTCTCTTAGAGCTAAGCCCTGCTGATTTTTAAAGCTCCCAGAGTTAAGTCCCACTGATTTTCAAAGCCAGGTGTTATGGGGACTCATCTTCCCAGTGTGGGTCCTAGGGCCAGTGGTGCCTGGTGTGGGGTCTGATCCTCTCACTCCTCCATGCTTCTGGAGTCCCTCCCATTTGTGGTTCATTTGGTTCTCAAGAGTTTGGTTCTTGACCACATCTCTACCCCTCCTATCCTTTTTGATGTGGACTTCTCTCTGCAAGATATGATCTGCCAGTCTTCAGCTTATTTTCAAAGTTAGTTGCAATATATGTAGCAGCTATTGACTCGGTATGTGATGAGCTCAGGGTCCTGCTGTTCCACCATCTTCCCAACTGCCCTCTATTCTTGATAGCAGCTGTGTATTAGTTAGCTGCTAGTGATTAGAAAATATTCTTTCTCTCACTTTTTTATTCCAGCTGATAGGATTGCACGGAGTAGGAGCTCAACAAATATGTATGGACTGAATTCCTTGGAAAATTACCAATTCTCTGCCGTCTGGCTTCTAAAAATGGAGATTAAAGGGTTCAGGCAATGACCATGCAGAAGTTGCTGGATAAAAAGCAACTTGGCATTGGTATAAAGGGTCTCACAGTGAGCTCTCTGTTTCCAGGCCCTCACAGACCACTCTCCCCAATTTCCCAAAAGGACTGCTACACACAGACTGAGTGATAACTGAAGAGAAGAAGGAGAGAAAGGTGCATCTCTATATAATTTCTGAGAATCCAGTAATATTATAAGATTAGTTATGAGTCTGGAAATAAAAGAAAAAATTCTGCCATGGGAGATGGTTTCTAAAGTTAGAGTGGGAACATCTCAATAATGAATTAATTGCAAAAGAATTTTGTCAGCATTTAGTTAGAATTTGACACTGCTCTTTTCTTTTAGACTGGTGGCCCCTTCTCTAGAGGCCAATTAGAATCTCCTGTGAACCTCTGTAAACTGCTCATGCTCACTCCCCACCTCTGTAGGAATTATCACTGTGGTGAGTTGCTATTACTACTGAGAATACGTCTTATCCCTTGTGCTAAGGCCCTCTGTTTTAAACTGAGTTCCAACAGCATACAATATGATTCAAGGAAAATAACTCAACCTAACACCCTAGTTTCAGGTAAACATTTTTATAGTTTGGAAGAAAGATAAAATCACAATAGTGATCCTTTTTAAAAAGATGCTACCTGTAGCATATTACAATTCAGTCTTAAAAATATCTTATTAAAAAAATTCAAACTTACAGAGAATTAGAATGAATACCTAATACCCATAGTCTACATTTAACATTATCAACAATGTCTTTGAAGTATATAAAGTATACAAACCAAAATTTTTAGTACCTATTTCTAAAATATAATCACATTTTCTTCACAACCACAACTGCATTATCACAACTGAGACAACTAAAAATAATTGTTTAATATCATATATTATCCAACTCTCTGGAATTGTTCCCCCAAATATCTTAAGTAGTTAGTTTGTTCAAACTAGGGTCTAAAGAAGGACTGCATCTTAACACTGATGATTCAGTTGATACGAAAACTATCCCACTTTTTTCTTTGTTCTCCTTCTCTGTATTTTTCAATGTTTAATGACTATGAAGGGCAAATAAGGCATGGTCCCAGACTAAATCTGATGAATTCAGTATCTGGGTGTCTTTAATGTATTTTTACAGAAAAAGTTCTAGAAGCCAATTTAAATGTTTTTGTTTTGAATTTGTTTTGATGAGAGGCTGGAGAAGAAGTTTGAGTCTATCATCTGAAAGAATGACTGGAATGCGGGGGGTGTTGCATATAGCATTGGTCTCAGCCCAATGGATTGGGGGTCAGAGCCTTAAGGAAAAAGAAGCTGCAGGGAAAATCCCAAAGAACTGCTCTTATGAGGCACTTGGTACTATTGGTGTGACACAAAATGAGAGAAGACATTTCCTCCACTTCTCTCCAGCACACACAGCACCATGCTATCAACTTTTGTCTGACTCTGAAGTTCTGAAAATTTGAAATAATGTAATAAAAATATTACAAAAGTCTTACGTTACACCAAATTTTGAAATAATGCAATCCCTCCAATTAAAATTTAATCAAGAAGCATTTCACTCCAAAGCTACTGGGAACATGGATATTTTGAGCTCTTGCCACATAGTGGTACCATTTTGGCAGGCAAACAGTTGTGGAATTAGTCTTAAAGTGCAAGTTTGGTTTAAGGTCTTCATAAAAGTATGTCTTTCAAACAGTGTGACCACTGGATATGGTTTGAGTAGAGCAACAGTCCAGAGAACGGAGCACTGTTTTGGCACATTAAAGATTTGTGGTTGAAGAAGCCTCAGTCTCCACCTCCATCAGACCTCAGGGCTCTCAAGAAGGTAACAGCCTCAGTCCAGAGGCTCACCTTCAGGCAGCTAAATGGGCTTGGGACAGACCGTGACGGGGAATTCTTGAATTCACACTAGACAGCTTTGGAATTCCCAAATACAATTGGTTGTAATTTTAAGGGGAAACCAACCTCTTAGATTATGAAGATAGGGACTAGAGGCAGTGAAATTTGGAATATTACTATCAACTTTGTTCTCCTTGCATCCTAGGCTGGTGAGGCCTGGCGAAATTTTGTAATAAATGAAAAAATAATGAAATACCAGCACCAACCATGAATGCTAACTGACAAACAATACTGAATTTATGGTTCTTTAGTGGCAGCAATAATTTGGTCCCCCTTAACTTTTAACTTTGTTAGATATTGTCCATTTATTACATCTGAGAAAACTGATATGTTTACATAATGCCAATTGAAGAAAAAATGTTTTACCTCTATAATATTTGAAATACCTACTATAATAATAGGTAAGAACCAAACAAATCTGGTAAGAACCAAACAAAAAATAAATGTAAATCATTGAATTCATATTACAATTTTTGTTTTTTAGTGTACTATAACAAACTTTTTCTTCTGGTAGGCAATTCCTTTTTTTGCTCGGTTAATCCTTGAATTGAGAGATCATACATTAAATTACCTTAACATATCTCATCATATTTTAAAGTACCATATCTTTACTTCATTGATGAGCTTCATTACTATCCCATATAGCATCATTCTAGAATAATGCTAACAATGTAGTATGGGATTTGCTATGGATTGAATGTTTATGTCCACTAAAATCAGTATGTTGAAACCCAATCTCCAATGTGATAGCATTTGGAGGTGGGGCCTTTGGGAGATGATTAGCCCATGAAGGTGGAGCCCTTATGAACCAATCGGTGTGTTTATAAGACACTCCAGGGGGCTCCCTCACCCCTGCTGCTATAAGACAAAATAGCAAGAAGTTGGCAGGTAATGAACCAGGGGCTGGGCTCTCACCAGACACAGAATCTGCCAGCACCTTGATCTTGGACCTCCCAGCCTCCCCAACTGGAGAAACAGACTTCTGTTGTTTATAACAGCTTTATTTTGTTATAGCACCCTGAACAGACCGAGACATGGTTTATAAATACATGTTGAATGCATTACTTCAAATCCCTCCTGACTCTGATTTTTTTTTCTATAGACTGGAAAAGTTCAAAGAAATAACAAAAATACTAAAAAGAAACCACGTCTTTAATGCAGAAGTGAGCAGTGTCTGTGATAGTACATGACATGCTATAAAGTGTTGGATTTTTCATGAGTGATTTTCTTAGATTTTTTTATCTTTTGCAAATTATTGTAACAGTCTTTAATGCCCAAGGGGGTTCTTATGCCTGGAGACAAACATTGACTGATATTTGTATTTTAGGGTTCTATTTAATAAACACTTATCTAAATAAATACAACTTTGAAAAATCAATTTCCTAAACATGTAAATGTTTATTACAAATTTTATGTAAAGTACCTGAAACAATTTAAACAAAATTAAAAACTTACAAAAACGTTCTTTAGAACTCTCAAATGCCATACATAGCAGACAAGCATACAAAAATGCCCTATCATCAACTATTATTACTTACTTTACACTTAAATTCATCTTAACATAAACAATGTGAATCCAGGTCATATCTTCATCATTTCACACCTTCACTATTTTTACTCATTCCAGCTTACTGCAATACTTAGCTTGATGCCTTCTCAAGAAAGAGTAATCAACCAAATTTTAAAAGAAAAAGGATATTTTGCAAACCAGCAAGGATACAGGATGTGATTATCAACCAGTTGATTCTCATTTGGGGCCCAGGATCTGCCTGCCTCTCCCAGATGATTAAAACCCTCACCACTGGGGTCATCAGGTTAGGTTTCCTTTTCATAGTTCACCAGTAAGACTTTTAAGTCCACAACTTTCATTTAGGTTTTAGGGTTTTATTACACAGTGCTCCCTATGATAGAATCATTTTAAAATTCATAGCATTATTTTCAAAGGGAGCAATCTCAGGGACACCAGAGTAGTTCAATTGGTTAAGGTCTGCCTTCTGCTTAGGTCATGATCCCAGGGTCCAGGGATCGAGTCTCACATTGGGCTCCCTGCTCAGTGGGGAGCCTGCTTCTCCCTCTGCCTCTGCCTGCTGCTCCCCCTGCTTGTGTTCTCTCTCTCTTTCTCTGTCAAATAAATAAATAACATCTTCAAAAAATAATAAAATAAAAAATAACAGGGAACAATCTCTAGGACATGTTAAGTGAGAAAAGCAAGAAGCAGAAGGCTACACATCATCTGCTACTTCAATGTAAGAAGTTGAAGGGGAGGAGAATACAGTGTATTTGCTCATATTTTTCAAGAGGAAACAATGGAAAAACTATATAGATAAATTAAAAACTACTAAAATCGGATACTTAGAAAAAGGGATGGAATAGGTAAGAGCAAAGGTAGGTATAGAAGCAATACTTCTCAGAATACTGGTTTTATTGTTTTGATTTTGCTGCCATGTACTATTATACATAACTGGAAAAGCATAGTTATATCAAAGAGGAAAAAAGATGACTATCAGCACAAAGAATTATTTTGGGCAACAAAAAATGTGTTATTTTTACTGAAAATATTTCGTAGGACATATACATCTTAAGGACAAAAAGAATTGGGGTTTTTTTGGAATTGTGTACTTTTCTTAAACTGCATTCAGTGGGTTTTTTGGTTTTCACTTTAAATATTTATTTATTTTGAGAGAGTTGGGGGGATGTTAGAGACAGAGGGAGAGGGAGAAGCAGACTCCCCCCGGAGCAGGGAGCCCAATGCAGGGCTCACTCCCAGGGTCCCAGGATCATGACCTGAGCCCAAGGCAGACATTTAACCAACTGAGCCACCCAGGCACCCCTGCATTCAGTGGTTTTATTGTTAGTGGTCTTGTAGTATCGTTATTACAATGTCTGTGTTGTAAGATGAAACTAATAAGCAATTACATTACTGTCTATAGGAATGAAGATTCATAAAAAGTCAGTCGACCAGACTACTGGGTGTCTCCCCATGCGATGCCCATAACACCCCCTATGCAGCTACTCTTGTCACCAAGAGGAAAAAAGGAAAAAAAGAACCTGAATATCAAGTCTGTTGATCTAACTAAAAACTTGCAGGAAATACAAGAAACAGAGCAAATGAAATAATGCCAGAGGAAACAATGAGAGTGTGGGACATTTTACAAGACAAATGATGTTTTCCTCAATAAAGAAGTGGCATGGGAAGTAGGGAAGATTAATTACAATTAATTACAAGAGGCATTCTTGTAATTAATTACAAGAGGCATTCGATCTGACACCCGAGTGCCATGTGGACCCTCCATCGATTCCGATTTGACAGACCCATGTGTAAAAAAGGCATTTTTTAAAAAAGATCTCATTTATTTACTTGACAGACAGAGATCACAAGTAGGCAGAGAGGCAGGCAGAGAGAGGGGGGGGGGGAAGCAGGCTCCCTTCTGAGCAGAGAGCCTGATGCAGGGCTTGTTTCCAGGACCCTGGGATCATGACCTAAGCCGAAGGCAGAGGCTTTAACCCATGGAGCCCCCCAGGCGCCCCTAAAAGAGGCATTTTTGAGACAATTTGGGAAACTCAAATATGGGCTGAATATGGGGGGAAAAATAATATATATGTATATATATAGAATCAGCCTGATGTGGTGTTCAGGAATTATTGTTAATTTCATTACACAGAAGATGGCACTGGGCTGTGCTCTCTAAACATGTTCTTTTTTGTTAGAGATACATATTGATGCATTTACTGGTAAAATAATATAATTCCTGGGATTTTCTTTCTAATACTTCAGCAAAAAAGGGGAGAGGCAAAGGGAGAATGATTAACAAGATTGGCAAAATTATTGATTATTGTTTAAGCTGGATGAGGGGGGATCATTATGGTGTTCTTTTTCTGTGTTGTGTTTCCATTTTTCTATGATAAAAAGAGTTTTAAAATGTTATAGATGACTTTTCTTCTTGTAATTAGTACCCATCTGGAGATTTCATTTCCTAAGCAATGAGAATCAAGTCTGTGAAGTTAATTTCCTCCTGACAATGGTGGATTCTTTCATCTTGGGACACACAGACAAAATGTCTTTCTATTTGCTATTATGAGAACAGTTCCTACTTTTCTGTAACTATGTGGCTTACTCACAGTTTCCTTCTCTGTTTGCACAAACAGAAACAAACACATAGTTATAAATAGCCATATGCAGGCGGTCCTTGCAGGACAGTGTCCTGACAGATCATAAAAATGATTTCACGCTGAAAGCATACAAAATAGTCTTAATAATTGGAACAATTACAATTGTTTTTGATCTTTAAAATGTCTTGTCAAGCTATATACAGAAGAATGAAACTCGAGCATTCACTTACACCATACTCAAAGATAAACTCTAAATGGATGAAAGACCTCAATGTGAGACAGTAATCCATCAAAATCCTAGAGGAGAACATAGGCAGTAACCTCTTCGACATTGCCACAGCAACTTCTTTCAAGACACATCTCCAAAGGCAAGGGAAACAAAAGCGAAAATGAACTTCTGGGACTTCATCAAGATCAAAAGCTTCTGCACAGCAAAGGAAATAGTCAACAAAACAAAGAGACAACCATGGAATGGGAGAAGATATTTGCAAATGACACTACAAAGGGCTGATATCCAAGATCTATAAAGAACTCCTCAGACTCAACACACACAAAACAGATAATCACATCAAAAAATGGGCAGAAGACATGAACAGACACTTCTCCAAAGAAGACATACAAATGGATAACAGACACATGAAAAAACAACATCATTAGCCATCAGGGAAATTCAAATCAAAACCACATTGAGATATCACCTTACACCAGTTAGAATTGACAAGATAAGAAACAACAAATGGTGGAGAGGATGTGGAGAAAGGGGAACCCTCTTACACTCTTGATAGGAATGCAAGCTGGTACAGCCACTTTGGAAAACAGTGTGGAGGCTCCTCAAAAGCTAAAAATAGAGCTACCCTATGGCCCAGCAATTGCACTACTGGGTATTTACCTCAAAGATACAGGTGTAGTGAAAAGAAGGACCTTATGCACCCCAGTGTTCATAGAAGCAATGTCCACAATAGCCAAACTATGGAAGGAACCAAGATCCCTTTTAGTAGAGAATGCATAAAGATCTCCATATATACAATGAAATATTACTCAGCCATCAGAAAGGATGAATACCCAATATTTGCATCAACATGGACGGAACTGGGGGAGGTTATTCCAAATGAAATAAGTCAAACAGAGAAAGACAATTATCATATGGTTTCACTTATTTGAGGAACATAAGGAATAGCATGGAGGACATTAGGAGAAGGAAGGGAAAAACAAAGGGGGGAAATCAGAGAGGGGAGAGGAACTATGAGAGACTATGGACTCTGGAAATCACTGAGGGTTTTAGAGGAATGGGAATGGTGGTGTGGGGATGGGTGAGCCCAGTGATGGGTATTAAGGAGGGCACATATTGCATGGATCACTGGGTGTTATACACAAACAATGAATCATGGAACACTACATCAAAAACTAATGATGTACTGTATGGTGACAAACATAATATAGTAAAAAAATTATAAAGAAAAAAAATGTTTTGTCAAAACATTAAAAACTCTCTTACCAGCAATTATAGCTGTATAAGAAACTGTATGGGAAAGAAAAATGGAAAAAAAAACAACAACAAAGCTGATATTTGTTATATTGTAATTGAAAATATTGGAAACTTTAAGGATTAAAGTATTCTTTGTAAAAAAAAAAAATTTCATTTTTCTCTGAGGGTGAAGGGGAAATAAATTAATATATTTTCAACTGTGGCTGAGCCCTCTAACTCAGCAATCCTAGGCACCTGGAGATTTACCTTTTGTGAAGTCACATCTAGTTTCTATTTTTCCTACCTTATAATATGAAGTCGGCATTTTTTTCTATGCCTTGGTGAGTTGTCATACTCTAAGTCCAGATAAGCTTCCCATAGTTTTCCCTTTGTACGTTCAACATCATGAAATATCTCTGAGAATTCCTTTTCTAATAAAACTATGGTTTCTCAGAATTCCCTGCAATTCTTGAAAAGATTCTCTATAGGTTTCTAGCTACCCATTGGGCACAATCTGATTATATTTCATAAAGTCACTTTCAAGATATTGACAATGAGGTAGACCCCTCTACCCTTCTACCCCAGGTTGTTAGGAATTTTAGTATCTTATTGCAATGATGTTTAAGCTTTTCTCATATGACATTATACTCAAAGTGGAATTATTCTAGAGTGTAAAGCAAGGATGAGAGACCTAGAATCCCATTTCCTGGGTCTCCCCCTCAGCTCCTGAGGTGACCCCCCCACAAAACACCTCCAAGAATACAGTTTGCAGATATCTGCACTTGATAGTAGATAGAGTCCATGGCTGATAAAGTGAAGTCATTAAGACATCCACACACCATGATGCAGATCAACTAGGATTCATCCTGTGGGTTCTTCCCAGCATGCTGGTCGTCTGAATCATCCCAGCCTTCGCAGAAATATCCTATACCTCCATTGCTGTCTCTGTTGCAGACACCTGATTAGAAGCCTGTGCTACCCTTCACCCGGCCTTCCCACTGATGCCTCAGACTGATCTGGCTCTCAGCATCCACCGTGACTGGGGCTCTGAATCTACCTTTCAGTGCCCGATGTCACCAGCAACTCCCAAGTGCTGCCCTCTACTTTCCAAGACATCAGCCCGGGATCTAGAGGTATCACACGCAGTTCTACCCACACGTAATTTGCGTTGGTATCTCTCTCCCCACATGCCTTTTGCTATTTTAGCTTCTCTCAGATACATAGTGTTTGTTCTAAAAGACTCCATGTCCTGAATTACTTCCTTGCCCTCTTTACAAGGTCAAAACCAGTTGTTGGAGTTGGTCATTCCTTTCATTAACAATCGGGTCTGGGGGCCGCCTGGGTGACTCAGTCGTTAAGTGTCTGCCTTCAGCTCAGGTCATGATCCTAGGGTCCTGGGTTCAAGCCCGGCATCAGGCTCCGTGCACAGCAGGGAACCTGCTTCTCCCTCTCCCACTCCCTGGGCTTGTGTTCCCTCTCCCACTGTCTCTCAAATAAATAAAATCTCAAAAAACAAAAAACAATCAGGTCTGGCTTTTAAGTTGGACCTCATTAATATCTGGCCCTATCTTTAGAAGCATAATACTGGGGCAGATGGCAAAGAAAACGGAGAAGGGTAGAACAGAAGGAAGTAGATTAGAACAGAAAGAAAATATCCTTCTTTAAAGTTTTGCATAATGCTGTGTTTATCATTATAAAGATGCGAGAGAGGAGGAGGATGAGAAAGAGGAAAGGAAGAAATATAAAGATTTTCTCAGAAGTGAAAGAATAAAGGCTTGGTAAATGCTTCTTGAAAGTTTGGGGAGGTTACTATGAACGTGGTTCGGGGGGGGTGTGCATGCGTGTGTGTGTGTGTGTGTGTGTGATATTCCTTCACTCTTCTGAATGCCTCCAATTCCAAAACCCTTTGACCTCATACATGTTATAAAATCTAATGCCATTTGAGAACTTCCAACAAAACTTATTTTTAAATGTTTGATTACTAATACTGACCAGCTGATCATCCAGTCCAAAGAGCTGCTCCATGTAAGTTTCAGACAATCTTCGAATTTTTGGCCTCATTGATGGATCGATGCACATATCCCTTTAATAAAATCGTCAAACAGAGGAAGACATTTCATTTCATAGTCGTTAGTTTTATCATTAAATCAGCAATTTGAATCAGTGATTCCATGGGTGGAGGGGAAGGAAGAGACACTTTGGGGAGAAGCATATCAAAATCACCTGCGGGGCTTTTTCAAACTACCCCCTCCTCAAGATTTTGCTGTGCGTCCCAAGAGGGCATACCTCCCTTTCTTCATCCCCAACTTGAAATATCTGCCCTGTGAGGACGTGATTGATGAGAGAAGGCTGTATTTCTCAGTTAAGAACCAGTGGGCAAACTGTTCCTATTAACGTCTTTGGGACTTCCAAGCCTGTGGAGGGATTCTTCAGCCATCTTGAAAATGGAAGCGTTTGTTGGCAAGACCTCTTTCATTACCACACAATGAGGGCTTTACCTTCAAAATAAAATATCTCCCTACTGTAAAGCAAAGCAATACTCACCAGAGAAGACTTTCAAGACCATTTTCCATGATAGTAATGATCATTTTCTGTAAATATTTCAGCGGATCCTCAGGACACGTAATAAGTAGGCCGCATAACAGAGCCTAGGGAAAATGAAACAAATCACTCTTCCCGGATTTGTGTGTTCTTACTAAACAGCAGATGGGCTTCTCTCCTACAATTACAAAGTTAAATAATGTGACAGTTTTTTAGGTCAACGTGCCCCCTCTTTCTATCCAGAGTTAGTATTTTGTTGAAGTTCAACTAAAATGCCTCCCTTTACTATTGAAAGAAAAATCCATTGTCGACGACACAATAGGGTTGCTGCTTAGTGTTTTCCCTTATGTGAGCAGAGATTTGTAGCCAAATTGAAGACATAGTTGTGGTACTTTTGATCAGTGGGTTCTACCCTTTTTAAGGATGAAGACCCCTGACTGATTTCTTTCTCCCCCAGAGCCAGAGAATATAATTGCACTAGAGGTCAGTGATTCTCATCGCAGTTGCAAGATGAATGTAAATAGTATTCTGTGACCTAAGGGCTGAAGTCTATTACCCAGAGGCCAGACTTCCAACAGCTCCCTGAACAGCCCTAATGACAGGCCCTTCTGCCTTCTGGCACTTTAGGGCCTGAGTCCCCAGAATACGGACTTTCTCTACTTCCCACCGCTCGCCGCTTCATTCATTCTGTTGTAGCACCCCGAGAACATTTACCTCAGAATCACCTGGGGGTTGAACAAGTGAAGATGGGGCCCCGGGAGCTGCATTTTGAGGAGCTCCCCAGGTGATTCTTAAACACACTAAAGTCTGAGAACTAAGGCCTAAATGGAACGCAACATTGAGGTGATTTTTTTTAAAGTTAGGATCTAATTAATGAATATAAGAAATTACTTGTTTCTTTATATTTCTAAGTTCCACAGATTAGAAAATGACAGTCCCTGCAGAAGTCAAATCAAGTTAAAAGGTAAGTCTCTAGAACACTAGTAGAGGCATAAGGAACTAGCAGAGTTCAAATGTTCACCTTCTGGGTAAGAAATCTCACTGTTTATTTTCCCACTGGGCAAAATAAAACAGACTGAGGCTTTATAGAATTAACGCGTGAATGCTACATAGCCCTGTGCTAATAAGAAAACCATAACTAGTGAACAAATAGCTTTTTTTCTGCGCAATGAAAATAAAAATTATGAAACCGCTGGTTTGGTCTTTATAAGCAGAGGCAAAATATGCAAACATTCCCACAAGATGAATGTTTGACTCTCAGAAAACATCAATTAGGGCTTTATCAAGGCTAGTTTCTTAGTGAAAACTTACACAACGAAGGACAAAAAAGACCAAGTTTCACAAAATAAGTGTGCAATCCTCCACTTTCTTTTGGTTCTGCCTAACTCCATTCCCAATATTTTTCAAATATTCTGAAAGGTGTCTGGGGACTGATGACGAACGTAGGTTTATTCAGGGCAATTGTTTCTTTTTTTTTTCTTTTTTCTATTTTTTAAGGTTTTATTGATTTATTTTAGAGGCTGGGGGCAGAATGAAAGGGAGAGTCTTAAGCAGACTGTGCGCTGAGCATGGAGGCCAACGTGGGGCTCGATCTCACGACCCAGAGATCATGACCTGAGCCAAAACCAAGAGCTGAAACAGATTGTGCCACCCAGGCATCCCCAGGACATTGTTTCTCTTTTCTACTACTACCCATCTTTCAAGGAACAAGATAATGCAGTAGCTGGAGTCCACTGGGTTTAAATCCTGGATGGGCAATCTTCTAATGTGGAACCTTGGACAAGTTACTCCTCTGTTCCTGTTTCCTTACCTATACATGGGATCATAAAGGTACATATGTCATAGGCTATCATGAGAATTAAGTGAACTAATATATGTAAAGTACTTTGAATAGTGTCTAGCATAAAATAAGTACTCAATAGATAATAATGATATGTTATATTATTATATAATAATGATAACAAGCCATTACTATTTTTAACCATTCCACTGCTAATTCTTACCTCCATTAGAGGGAAAGACTTGAGCAAAGAGAAAAGAAATTCAAATTCAAAGAAATTCAAAACTATTCCCTTGTACCACTCAAAGCCAGTGGGATGATAGAGGGATTGATTTCATTGATTTCATACCAAGCCTAATGGAAAAGATTAGGACAAATGTATTTGGGGGGAAATGATTAGGAGAGAGAACTTGATAGAACAATAGTTTAAACATAAATAATAAGACAGTAAATGTCTATGAGAACTGTGGGTAGATATAAAACACTTAAGAGAGCAAGTCCTTATTTTTTTCAAGATTGTATTTTTAAATCGTTTTTACACCCAACATGGGGCTTGAACTCACATCCCTGAGATCAAGAGTTGCATGTTCCATCCACCGATTGAGCCAGCCAGGTACCCTGAAAGCAAGTCTTTTCAGATATGCAGGTAAGTATGGTAAAATATACTAAGGGCCTGTGTAGCAATGCAAAAATTAATTGTTTCATGAGTGCAAAGGTAAAGTGATTGCAAAAGGCTTGTGAAGCCCTCAATAGTTGGAGAAACTTCCAAGGGTCAAGGAATGGGCAGAAGGTTTACAGGTAGGGTCTTTCTCTTGGCAAGAGCAAAGCCTCATGGGTGTAGACCCGTTTGGCTGGAGTAAAGGGTTCAGGTGAGAGAGAAGCAAACATAGCCATTCTGTGAAGAAGCCGGAATTCTATACCAAGACCTGGGACTGGGTCCTCCTCTAGAATCCTCTAGGCCATTCATGATCAAACCCCAGCAAGATCAACCACGTGGCCAAAGGCCAATCATCAGAACTTCATGGCTCATTTTGCTTCCTAATACCCCATTAGGGATGACCTGGACTTTTAGAGGGTATATTCTTGCTTCTGGGTTTCACAGATGAGGCAAAGAAGGGCCAGGTGATTCACAGAGTGAACAGGTTTTTAAACTACAAACTCAGGGCTCCTCCCTTGCACATAGCATGCACTCGCACAAAATTGTCCACATGTGTATCTTCCTCCAGAACTTGAGGGATTTTTTTTCCACATTATCTATCTGGAAATATTTTATGCATATGCAAACCCACAAACACGTTCTTCTTTTATGGTAGAATAGGGTGCCTGAGTGGCTCAGTCAGTTAAGGGTCTGGCTTCAGCTCAGGGTATGGTCCCAGGGTCATGAGATCAAGCCCCAGACTGGGCTCCTTGCTCAGTGGGGAATCTGCTTCTCCCTCTACTTCTGTCCCTCCCCCAGCTTGTGCGCTCTCTCTCTCAAATAAATAAAATCTTTAAATAAATAAATAGATGGCAGAGTAACCAACATATAGCTTTCACCTTGTTCGTTTTTTGTTTTTTTTTAGATGAAGATTGCTTTTAAAAATGCAATGTCAGAATCACAAAGTTACAGAAACCTCTTTCCTTAGGAATAGGTTTAAGTTTCTTTTTTTCTTTTTTAAAGAATTTATTTATTTATATGACAGTGAGAGAGAGAGAGCATGAGCAGGGGATAGGGAAGCAGGCTCCCCACTGAACAGGGAACACGATGGGGGGCTCCATCCCAGGACCCTGGGACCATGACCTGAGCTGAGCTGAAGGCAGATGCTTAACCAACTGAGCCACCCAGGCGCCCTGGAATAGGTTTAAGTTTCTGTTCAAAGTCTCTTGTACCTCCCTAAGCCCCCCCAATCAAGCCCCAAGTGACATCTCACAAACACTTGCCATCCCCACCTCTGGTAGAAATGGAGTTGGCATGCCGTTGTGTCATTTGAAGGGACCTCTTAATTTGTTTCTGTGAAAGTTAATAAGTTAAAAATGTGAAAATACAGAAGTTTCTGTGTCTTCTTGACATTTAAATAGAGGGTTTGTTTGTTTTGTTTTGTTTTTGTTTTTTTACTTTAGAAACTCCATAACTGAAAATATAGTGAAGATTATTGAAAAGGGTCAGCTGACTTTGGCCATTCAGGAGGGACCTCAGGGAGAGGAAGATGCCCCTTGAGGGGTTTTAAGGCAGAGTGGACATGTGAGGAGACAGTCTCCACGAAGTGAGAGCAAGACAAGGATTCTGTTACCTGCTGGATTGCACCGGGCCCGACAGGGAGGGACCCACCAGCTGTGGAATCCCTAGACAAGTGAATTGCTACTGGAGAAAAAGATAATTATATACTTTTTTGGTTATTTAAGTGTTCCACGAATTTGCCTCTGGAACTACATCTGTGAAATGGGGGACTGGGCTAAGGGAACTCAGCAAACATAACTGCCCTCAAGAGAAGCCACAACCTGTTAGCCCCAAGGTCCCATAAAATGAGTCAGGGTATCTAGTTCCTTCTGTCCCACATTGGCTGTCAGTCTCTTGCTCCCATAGCCAATAGCTCCTCATTCTTGCCTCTCTAGCAAATATTTAGCTAGCAGCTGTTAGTCCCTAAAAGAAAATACCCAGGAATAGTCTATGTGATATAGAAATAAATGCAATATTTTTAAAATTGCATTTATGTATTTATAAAATAAATTTATAATAAATTTATTAAATATTTATTTATAATATATTATATCATAAATATATAACATATTAAATATTAAATATATTAAATATTAAAATATATTATATAATATGTTATAATATATTAAATTTATAATAAATTTATAAATTCATTATATAAATAAATTTATAATAAATTTATTAAATAAATTTATAAAAATTGCATTTATATATTTATAAAATAAATGCAATATTTTAAAAATTGCATTTATGTACAAACTGGGATCAATCACGAGAGAAACATAAAACATAAATATCATAAAAATTTAAAAAGTTTTATAGTATTTCTAAAAATAGAAAACTTTGCATAAGGATCATGATTTGTAACTTAAATACGCCCTCTGCTGGGAATATCTAGTTTTGCAAACTGAGTCTTAAACAGAAATGCGATCTTAGGTTTTGAAGAACACTTTTCCGCTCTCACAGACAACCACTACATGTAGATGTTTAATAATTTGGTAGACACTTTACCCATAGTATCTCCCCCATCTCTGGTCCCATGGGTTAGGCCTTGTCTATACGCAGTGTGCTCGCTCCTGACTAGTAGAAAACAGAGAGAGAAACTGATCTCTAAATATTACTGACAAAGTATGTCTGAAATTCTACCAAATTCTACCAATAAGGCTTCATCGTGTATTGCCCCATCTTAATATCTTTTTAAATACAAATGTCTCGGGGTGCCTGGGTGGCTCAGTGGGTTAAAGCCTCTGCCTTCAGCTCAGCTCATGATCCTGGGGTCCTGTATCAGGTTCTCTGCTCAGTGGGGAGCCTGCTTCCTCCTCTCTCTCTGCCTGCCTCTCTGCCTACTTGTGATCTCTGTCTGTCAAATAAATAAATAAAATCTTTAAAAAAGTCTTAAATACATACATACATACATACATACATACATAAATACATATATACAAATGTTTCTTGTAAGTAATATATCCAAGGAGATGTCCACAGTGGTGGGGTGAGTATTTCAGAGTTGTCAGAAATTGAGTGAAGAACCAAAAGATAATTCTCAGTTTTCCCACAGTTCCATCTAGGTGCAGGCTCTGAGTCTCCACAGGCAGACATTTTTTAAAAACCTTTGAATTTCTAAAATATACTTTTCCTGAATTTAAAATGGTATATAGAGAGTAAAACTTTTATTGCCCAGATTTACAAGTATTTGATCAATCAGTTCATTTATTTCAAACCGAGAATTAAAGTTTAAAAAATACTAGCCTCCAAGGTCTTAAAAAAAAAAAAAAAACCCTTCTATTTCTCAATGTTTCTATCTCTTGTACAAACAGTACATGTAGATTACATGGAGGGCATATTAGATACTGGTGGTCCATGATGGAAATAGACCAGCTTGTTGCAACATGAGGCTATGAACCATGGCAGAGGATATTATTTTGGGACAGAAAACAACTGTGGTGATTAATCATAGTGATTTCAAATTCATTTTGTGAAATCAGGAAAAAAAAAATCTTTAATCCCCTCCTCCAAGTTCATGAGAATCCCAAAATATATCCACATAGGACCAGAACTGTTCTTTGATGTTGCAGGATGGGTGGAAAGGGAAGAAGCAGAGCTCTCTTCTTCCAATGCCCCTTCTCCGGCCGTAGAACATTCCTCCTAGGAGTCAGGACAAGCCTGAGATTCTGCTAACACAGAACCAAAAAACCTTTGGAATCTACCAGCATGCAATTAGGCACACACAGGCCTGCCTGCAAACTGAACCAAAGTGAGAGAGTTTTATGAAGGTGCTAGTTGGGGCAGACACTGAGCCATCTAGGAATGAGGTGTCCAGGAGACCTCAGTCATGTGGCCAGAGCCAAAGGGATCTCATCTCAGGGAGACCAGACACAGGCCAGCAACAGGCCAGCCAGCTGCACCTGGGATGAGAAACCGGAGCTTCCCAGTAATAAATGCTTTTCTGCTCCCTGTGCTCTTTATTGCTTTCTAGTTTATTTGGTAACAGTATGCAAAAGCAAAAAAAAAAGGGGGTATTTTTTCCTACATTTAGGCCAGCATTTCAGTATTTTCTTTTAATATATGAACATTTTTTTCTGATTATAAAAATAGTATATGGTCTATGCAATTTGGAAAATTCAGAGAAAATATAAAGAAAATAAAAATCAACCATCATCCTGCCCACCAGAAATAACTTCTAATAAAACTTTTAACTTCAGGGATGCCTGGGTGGCTCAGTTGGTTGGACAACTGCCTTCGGCCCAGGTCATGATCCCGGAGTCCCAGGATCGAGTCCTGCATCGGGCTTCCAGCTCCACGGGGAGTCTGCTTCTCTCTCTGCCCTTCTCCTCACTCATGTTCTCTCTCACTGTCTCTCTCTCAAATAAATAAATAAAATCTTAAAAAAAAAAAAAAAACTTTTAACTTCAGTCTTTCACAAGGCATATATTTTTTACAAATTAAATTTTAAAATTATAGTTCTACAAATTAAAATGAGGATTATGTATTGTTATTGTATATCTTTTTCGGGGGGTTATCCCTTTTTTTTTCTCGGTTATGAAACATTTTTCCACGTCTGGTCAAAATTCTTCAAAACATCACGTACTGGGGCGCCTGGGTGGCTCAATCAGTTAAGCGTCTGCCTTCAGCTTAGGTCATGATCTCAGGGTCCTGGGATGGCATCCAGTGTCAGGCTCCCTGTTCAGGGGGGAGTCTGCTTCTCCCTCTCCCTCCGCCCCTCCCTCCACATTCATGCTCTCTCTCCCAAATAAATAAATAAAATCTTCTTTAAAATTTAAAAAAAAAAAATCATGTATTGAGGTTGGTTGGTAATCTACTACAAACAATAGTACCATAAATTTTTATAACTTCTAAATGGTTGGCCATCTAAGTTGTTTCAAAATTTGTCCCATGATTAAAAATTATATGATGTAATATTTTCACTATTAATGATGAAATGTACACATCTTCAGCTCTGACTACTTTGTTAGGATAGATTGTAAGAATATAGAATCAGGAGGTATGGGGTTTTTTTGTTTGTTTTTTGTTTGTTTTAAAGATTTTATTTACTTATTTGACAGACAGATATCACAAGTAGGCAGAGAAGCAGGCAGAGAGAGAGGAAGAAGCGGGCTCCCTGCTGAGCAGAGAGCCGGATGCTGGGCTGTATCCCAGGACCCTGAGATCATGACCTGAGCTGAAGGCGGAGGCTTAACCCACTGAGCCACCCAGGCCCCAGGAGGTATGTTTTGAAGCTCTTCATACATATCTCAAAGTTGCTTTCTAAAAAGGTATTATCAATTTATACTCTCATTAACAGCCAATGGGAGTGTCCATTTTACCTTGCAAGCACTGATAATTATAAAATTCTAATTTTTGTTGATTTGATGGCTGGAAAACAGTAATTCATTTCATCCACACTTTGTTTTGCCAGTGCGGTTAAATAGGAGTTTTCTTCCACTGACTAGCTGTTATGGGCTAATTGTGTTCCCTCAAAATTTATGTGTTCAGTGTGATGATATTTGGAGATGGGACCTCTAGAAGGTATTCAGGGCTGGATGAGGTCATGAGAATAGGGTCCTCATGATAGAATTAGCACTGTTATAAAAAGAGACACCAGCTAGCTAGCTTGCTCTCTCTCTGCTGTGGGAGGACACAGTGAGAAGGCAGGTGTCTGCGAGTCAAGATGGGTGCCATCACCAGAACCCACCCATGTGGGCACCCTCATTTCACACTTTGAGCTCCAGAACTATGAGAAGACAAATTTCTGTGACTTAAGCGCCCCAATACAATGGTATTTTATTATGGCAGCCCAGGCAAACTAAGACACTAGCCATCTCTGATTTTGCATACATTTTATTTGTCCTTTATTGGGATGGGCTTCATCTAGATAGGATTAGGGAGGTAGCTATAACAGTATCCAAAAAGAGACAACCCCAGAGAATGAGAACTTCAGAAGGACTGAACCAAGGCCACTTGTTGAATCTCCATCTGTGTCACCAAAAGTCTCCCCTAGAGTCCTTCTCAGCTATGGGGTTTATTTTGTTTTGTTTTGTTTGTTTTGTTGAGAGAGAGAGAGAGAGAACACATGAGCACCAGGGTGGGTGGGGGGAGGGGCAGAGGGAGAGATCGAATCTTAGGCAGGCTCCACATCCACCACAGAGCCCAAGTCGGGGTTCGATCTCATGACCCCGAGATCAAGACTCGAGCCAAAATCAAGAGTTGGGGGCTGCCTGGGTGGCTCAGTGGGTTAAGCCTCTGCCTTCAGCTCAGGTCATGATCTCAGGATCCTGGGATCGAGTCCCACATCGGGCTCTCTGCTAGGCAGGGAGCCTGCTTCCTCCTCCCTCTCTCTCTGCCTGCCTCTATGCCTACTTGTGATCTCTGTCAAATAAATAAAATCTTAAAAAAAAAAAATAGAAAAAAGAAAACAAAATCAAGAGTCGGATGCTTATCTGACAGAGCCACCCAGGCACCCCTCCACTGTGGGTTTAAAGGGGTTTGTGGTTTGAAACAACAAACCACATCAACAGTTTGTCCAGTCAGGCTGCTGCAACAGAACACTATAGACTGAGTGACTTATAAACAACAGAAACTTCTCAATAGAAATTTATTTCTGGAAGCTGGGAAGTCCATGATCCAAGTACGGGAAGATGCTGTGTCTGGTGAGAGGTGCTTCCTGGTTCATAGACTTCTCACAGTGCTCTCATATGATGGACGGGAGAGAGCTGTCCCTCAGGCCTCCATTATAAAGGCACTAATCCCATTCATGAGGGCTTTACTTCATGACTTAATCAACTCCCAAAGGCCTCATCTCCAATACCATGACATGGGAGATTAGGTCTCAACATAGGAATCTGGGTAGACAGAACATTCAATCGATAGAATGCTTTTATCACTTTTTTCATTTTCACAATAAAATCTATTTCTATTTTTTAGATTTGAAAATAGACATCAATTTCCTTTGGTGTGAGAACAGCTGTCCCACATGTGACCCCGCTGATCACTGGGAAGGAGGAGACCATGTTGATTGGCCATTAGACTGCCCCTCCACCCTCACTGTGCCACTCAGGCTTTTCCTGAAGTTCTAGAAGCCTTGTGCCCTTGAAAAGTACAACCTTAGAGACACAATGATCATTTCTGGGTCCAGGGTAATTTCCCTTAGCTTATTAAATATGTTAATATAGTCTAGACCTGCACCATCTAATATAGTAGGAACTAATTACATGTGGCTATTGAGTACTTCAGACATGGCTAGTCCAAATTGAGACGGGCTGTTTAAGTGTAAAATAAACACCCAATTTTGAAGACTTAATATGATTATATTTATATTGAGTCCATGTTGAAATGATTATATTCTGGACAGATTGGTTTTATAAAATATATTATTAAAATTAGCTTCACCCATTTATGTTTCTTTAGTGTTTCACAGGACACCCAAATAGATAAATGCACAGAGAATGCAAGAGAAACATCTGGGCTAAATACAGCTTCAGATTCACAGCTCCAAGTGCCTAAAGCCATTGAGGAATTTTCTACTAGCACATGGTAGATGCCCAGCAAACATTTGCTGATGGAGTGGTCTGATGTTCCCTCCTTACCACTCTTGCTGTCCCCCAAGAAAAAAAGGCTGGCTGGTGCTAAGACCCTGATCTGTTGTTCAAAAAATGTTATCTGACTAACATGAGTTGAACATACAATCCAACGGTCTTTGAGATGGGTGTACAAACCTCTAGGAATCCCAAACTATTTCTCCTTGTGGGCACGGGATAATCAGCAGTGGCTCCCAGGGCTGCACACTTCCCCATGGACATCCAGAGATGGTATATCTCTGTCCTGGCACTCCAACCAGCAACCTGACATCAACTGGCCTGATCACATCTTGCCTTCTCTCATGATTACCACCACCCACATTGTCACACTGTGGCCAGAGAACCTTATTGTTGTAAGCCAATAAGGGCTGGACCACCAGGGACAGAGATAGTCAGTTTCCCTGAAGCATATGGTCTATGTGGGGAAGAAGGAGGTTATAGAAGAATATAAGAACTATTAGAAGGAAGAGGGAAACGCATATTGTGTGGACAACTTTTTAATGTCCAATGTACATCTACTCCTGGGGAACACAGAAAGGAAGAGGAAAAGAAGGGATAAATATGTAGAAGGGTTGAAACCCACTTACTGGGTGACACTGCTATGATTCCCATCTTATTTGTCCACATAATGCTTGTAACTACAACTTGATCCCAGATTCCCCTTGTATGAGCAAGCCATGTATGGCTAATTGTATGGCCATGACAATATATCCCATCCCACGGGCTATTGTCACAACGTGACTTTAATATGCCTCCCATCACAAAGTGGGGTCTATATTCCTTCCTCTTAAATCTCGGTGAAATAATGTTATGTTGACTTCTGAGCCGAGGTCACACATGGTGGTATAACTTCTACCTAGTTCTCTGGAGAAGCTTGCTCTTAGAACCGAGCTGCCATACTGTGTGGAAGTTCAAGTTGCTCATGAAGAGGCCCATATGGAGAAACCAAGCCTCCTGGCTCACAGACATAGCTGACCCTCAGCCCCCAACCAACGCCCAGCACCAACTTGCCAGGTATGTGAGCAAACCATCTTGAAAGTGGGTCTTTAACTCCTGTTCATCCACCCCAGATGGTACCACATGGAGCAGAGACAAGCTCTCCCTGAAAAACCTTTCAGAATTCAGAGTTTTGAGTAAACGAAATGATTCTTGCTGCTTTAAGCCACTAAATTTTGTAGCTGTATTACAAGGCCATGTATAACTGATACAACGAGCAAATAGAAAAGAACTACACAGCCCAATCAAACCTGTCTAGCATCCATCCCTAGCTATGTACATTATGAGAAAAAACACCCAGCCATTGCTATCCTTTGACATTTTATTATGGAAAACTTCAAACATACAGAAAGTAAACGAGTATCATGAACGCCTATGAACCCATCACTCAGTTTCAACAATTACCCCATTCAGAGAGTCTTCAAAGTTATTCATGTTAACAATGATTTTTAAAATAACACTTTAAAGAAAACAGGAAATGATAGATAAAACGGATGAAAACATGCAAAATTTTCATCAAAATTTATAAAAAAGAATCAACTGATAATCCTGAAATGGAAAAATATACTGTTGGAAATTAAGAATCCATTTGATATATTTAATAGTAGACAGGACACAGCATAAAACAGAATCAATAAACTTGAAGAAAATCAGTGAAAAATATCCAAGCTTGAGCACAAAGGGAAAAAGAAGGAAAAAAACAGAACAGGGGGGAAAAAAACCCAAAAAAGCCTAACATATTGATGATTGGAGTCCCAGAAGAAGAAGAGAGAATTGGGTAGAAACATTATTTGAAAATGGTCAAAAATGTTGTAAAACTGATGACAAGTATCAATCAATAGAATCGGTATTTAAGTCAGTAAGTCAAGCAGGGTGTTTTGTTTCAGTTTTTCAATCAGCCTCTGTGCAAGCATTTGCAGGGAAATGATACTCAGGTTTTATTTAAGATAGGTAGGTGAAATTCAGAAGAGGTTGAGTATACAGGAAATCTATGATAAAAAAAAATTACGTTTTCCAAAGTTTGCAGAAGATGGGTTTTAGAAGATCCTTAGTCTTGTCAAATTGGATCAGATGAAGAACTATGCAGGCTTAAGAGGCACAGGGCGATTCATCCTGATAGTCTCCTAGGTGAAGCAGGAAACCAGGTTAAGGTGGGAGTGTGGGCCCCGGAAAGCCGCTCCCTTGCTCCTACTGCTAATGTGGTACCAGAAGGGAGAGAAGGACTCCTCATGACAATATCGCCTTAGGCAAAGGGCTCTACTGAAGGCCTCTCTCCTCTGGGAGCAATGTGGTAGGCTGGAGAGCAAAGGGGGTTTGTACCCAAAGGAGGGACCAAGGATCCTCTACCAGCCTCCTAGTGTTATGGCAAGTGGAGAGCAAGATGAGGAGAGGCTATCACTTCCTGATGTTCCCTGACCCTCAACTCAAGTCCACTTCTGCTACTACTCCACAGCCAATCTAGACGGAGTCATCACTCAGAAGAGCTCGATCCTAAAATCTTAAATATAAACATTCCACTTTCTGACCCCTACCCTCCTACTCTTCCAGCTCCCTCCCTCCATTACTCCCTCTACCCCTCTTTAATCCTTAGGAACCTCCACTTTCTGCCCATATATCAGTGTAAGGAACTGTTCTCCCTTCCCACCTAGTCCCTCCGCCCATCCCTCAGACACTCTAAAAAGCTTAGCTCCTTCGCCACCACCGCCCCTCCAAACTATATGTCTGGCAAACGCCTAACCTGGATGAAGTCAACTCTTATTTTATACCTACATCTGGTTTACTGACTGTTACTTAAGAAAATCACTCAGTGGGGAAGATGAGTACCATGCTCTCTACATATTTTCAAACATAATTGTATGGAAGTAAAACATGAATGAAACTCAGCAGAAAAAAATTAAAACAATACAGAGGTATATGGCAAAAATTAAAAAAAAATAAAGCCGCCCCCCAAACATTTGCTTTAAAAGTTTTGCGTATGTTCTATGCATGCATTATTGTCTTAAATGTAGCTAGATATATGTACCTACATATACATATACACACATATACATATGTATACGAAATCAGAGTAGTTACATTGTAGTAGACACTTCTGGGGCAACTTGCATTATTTTTCCTCTTTTAAAATATGTCTTGGGGGGCACCTGGGTGGCTCAGTGGGTTAAAGCCTCTGCCTTTGGCTCAGGTCATGATCCCAGGGTCCCAGGATCGAGCCCCACGTCGGGGTCTGCTCAGCAGGGAGCCTGCTTCCTCCTCTCTCTCTCTCTGCCTGCCTCTCTGCCTACTTGTGATCTCTGCCTGTCAAATAAATAAATAAAATCTTAAAAAAATAAAATATGTCTTGGAAAGCTCTTCTTCTCAAAAAATACATATATACTTTATATACTATCCCATTCCCTTATTCATATATAAGTTATTTGCTATTTTCACAATAATGAATACCCTTGTACAGCTTTCCGGATACAGTGAAAGTCTATGTCTGAAGCGGATCTCTAGAAGTGAAATGTTTGGTCAAAGGGTGTATGTACTTAACATTTTTTTTTAAAGATTGTTTTATTTATTCATTTGACAGACAGAGATCACAAGTAGGCAGAGAGAGGCAGGCAGAGAGAGGAGGAAGCAGGCTCCCCACGGAGCAGAGAGCCCGATGTGGGGCTCTATCCCAGGACACCGGGATCATGACCTGAGCCGAAGGCAGAGGCTTTAACCCACTGAGCCACCCAGGTGCCCCGTGTACTTAACATTTTAACAAATACTTCTAAATTACCATTCAGAAAGGCTCTATCAAATTGCCCTCCCAACTGCACAAGAGACTTACCTTCCCGAGCACGGCTCTCAACATTGGCTGGCTCTCTTCTTTCCTTCCCTAGACTTCTCTCCCCCTTAATCTCCACATACCTTATCTCTGCTCCAAACCCCTTCTGCTGCCTCCAAATGTACACATTCTTAGCAAATATCTCACCAAATATTTGTAGAGAAAATGGAAGTTACTTGGCTTCCTACCCCCAAAACAACAAAACCTACCCACCCCTCTCCTGTTCTCCTTCCTCCTAATGACCGGGTACGGTAGTCTCCTCGGGTTAGGGCAATCCCGGCTGTGGGCTCCTTCCCTTCGCAAAGGGCTGGCTGCCTTCCGTAGAGGTCTCAGCGCCCACTCTCGCTCAGCCTACCTGAAATCTATCTTCTGCCTTCATCACACAGGCTCACCGTGTGCCAAATCCACCATACCTCCTCTTAGGGGACACTACTGCCCACTCTCTTCATAAAGCCACACTCTTCTCATTTTGCTCCTCTGTCTCTAGAACACTTTTTCCGCGGTCCTCCTCGGTCCTCAGGCCCCTCTTGACCAGACCTTAAAGTCTGGAGTTTGTGATTTCTGTCCCCGGGGCCCTGCGCTCTTTCTCCGGGGAACATGTCACCCTTCCCCTCCTTTCCGCCACCATCGCCCCCTCTGTCTTCTCCTCTCTGATCTGTATCTTCAGCCCAGATGGCCAGTCTATTCAAGGCTGACTTCATCCTCTCCCATTCCGCTCCTCAGACCCTCCACTCGCTCTCTGGCCAGACCCCAGCCCCTCCTCTGGGAAATCGCCGGGGTCCTCTCCCTTTTAACTCCGCCGCCACGTGGCTCCAGTACCTCGCAGACCTGAGGAATGTAGTTCTCCTTGAAGTAGTTCCTCAGTCGGGGGTTGGCAGTGCGTAGCGAGGCCATGACCAGAGGCCCCACTGAAACTCCCCGCCGGCCCTCCGCGTCGCCGGAAGCAGGCGCCGCGCCGGGGCCGGGGACTAGCGCGTCCCGGCGTTGCCCCGGCAACCGCGAGGCAGGGAGGGGCGGGCGCTGCAGCGTAAGGTCCGCGCCCCCTAGGCGGGGCGGCGGGTGGGGGAGCAGCCGGGAGGGCGGGGGGAGGAAGGCGGGCCTCGGTCCCGGCGGCAGCTAGCGAAGTCCGCCTTCGGGCGGCGGCCTCCGGGGGGTCCCTTCGGGTCGCGTAGTCCCTGAGGCTCTGGACTAGTCCTGCACCCCGCCCCGCCTCTGCCAAGCCGCCGGGACGCTCCGGGGCCGCAGGGGGTGGTCTTGCTAGTCTGGCAGGGTCGTTTCCGGGAGGCGGAGCTCAGGCCCGATTTCCTTTCTCCTCCGCGAGCTCGCGCTCGCTTGGCGGCGGGATCCGCTGGCTCCGGGGCCTCCTGCGCCAGGCCCAGCGCTGCGCCCCAGCCCCGGCGGCAGCATGGGCGGCGCCCGGGACGTGGGCTGGGTGGCGGCGGGCCTGATCCTCGGGGTCGGCGCCTGCTACTGCATTTACAAGCTGACGCGGGGGCAGCGGCAAGGTGGCCGCGGGTTTCGGCTGCGCCCCTCGAGCTCTGCAGGTGAGGCCACGGGATGCTCGGCAGGTGGCGGGGGACGGCGGATCGGGGCTGGGTGTTATCCCTGGGGTGAAGGTTGAAGACAGCGGGCGCTCGTGACCTTCCCGTGCTCGCGGCCAAAGGAGCCGAGCCAGGGGAGGGCGGGAGGCTCGTGAGCACGGCCAGGTGGAGAAGCCAGGTGCAGAGGACTGATCGTCCACTTGATGGGGTGCGTGTAAGATCCTGAGCTGCCTCCTGCCTCCACTTAGTTCAAAATCCCGTGATGAAAAGTTGCCCACATTTTCCTGCCTGAGTGCGGCGTCACAGCGGAGGATTGGCTGGGTTTCTCAAAAGCATGTCCACTGCCCCGCACGTTAAAGCTTGCTCCGGCCTTTGTGTTACCAAGGGGATTCTCCCTGCGGTGGCGTGGGTGTTGCGGGGCCTGGAGCGGTAGACGAAATTGTGTCTGCAGTTGCCCTGGGAGAAGGAAAGCTGGAGTTGTAGTTCTGCCTCCTCTCGGCCAAGCCTCAGCGGGGAGGTACCTTGAAGTCACTGCGGTTCATATACAAAGTCGCAGAGAGATTCTGGAGATAACAGACACCGATGTACATATCAGTTTGAAACAGTTATCTGCGTGGGAAAGGAGGCTACCCTCCCGGCGAAAAAGTGCATGGTTAGGTTGCCGTCCAAAAGTCCCGATTGGTGCATTCGGGATTCTGAGGATTTACTGGATGTTCTGGAGGGAAATTTCCGGTCATGGACGTTGTTACAGAAATAATTAAAAATGAAATCTCCTGCCAGCCAAGAAATTCCTCTCTACAAATACAGAAAAGAACTAAAGTTTTATTGTTGAGTAAGCATTAAACTAGATTGCTGTGCTCATCCCAGGCAGTCAGCTAATGGGATTGAAAAGAGAATTCTCACCCCTTTATGTATCTAGGCAGGTAAAATCTATTTCATACTACCTGCATGTTTTCCAGAAAGACAGTAACTTGTCTTTAAGAAAAGGCTTGACTGCACCATTTACACATAATTCATCCTAAATTCACTGGTAATTGACGTGGCAATTTGTGTCAGCTAATTGCTTTTATCCAAAGGAAAAATAAGACTTCTCAGCATCTTTATGACAAGCAGGTGGTTACAACATAGAACCAGGTTGGGAGGCTAAATTCAGAGATCTGGGCTCCACCTTTTTGATGTTTACATTTTAAACAGATGACCCCAAAGCCCAGAAGAAAGACTTTCTTGGGTTGTAAACTGGCAGGAGAGTTACTTAGCTTTTAAAAAGATGTCATTTATGGGGTGCCTGGATGGCTCAGTGGGTTAAAGCCTCTGCCTTCAGCTCAGGTCATGTTCCCAGGGTCTGGGGATCGAGCCCCACATCGGGCTCTCTGCTCAGCGGGGAGCCTGCTTCCTCCTCTCTCTCTGCCTGCCTCTCTGCCTGCCTTTGATCTTTGTCTGTCAAATAAATAAATAAAATCTTTAAAAAAAAAAAAAGATGTCATTTATATTAAGGAGACAAAGGAATTACAGTTATAGCTGGTTCTTGAACAAGGGGAATGTGAGCTGCACAGGGTTACTTACATGGAGTTGTTTTTTGGTTTTTGTTTTTTAGTAGATACAGTTCTGTAAATGTATTTTCCTTATGATTTTCTTAACATTCTCTCTAGCTTATTTTATTGTAATAATACAGTGCATAAGACATATCACATACAAAATAAATGTTAACTGTTTTCAGTGAGGCTTTCAGTTCATCACAGGCTATTAGTTAAGTTTGGGGGAATCCAAAATTATACATGGATTTTGGCACCCCTAAACTCTTCATTGTTCGAGGGTGAGCTGTACAAGTTTACTCAAGGAAATACTCTGAGAAAACAGTAGGGAGAAGGTCTGTATCCCTTTAGGGACAAAGGAAAAAGCAATTTTCAAAAAAAGGTTTTATTTACCCTGACTTACAAAGCCTAATTTGTTGTCTGTGTGTGAAAGAGATTTCTGGATTCAGATACATTCTCACTTACACTGATTGAACCTGGTGAACACTGACAAAGTCAGTGTTTTAAACTTAATTTTACCAGTTCCAAATTCACCCTTACCTTAAGTCAGGCACCTTACAAAATAAGGTGCTCCTGGTCCCTTCTTCCTGAAACTACCCCTTTATCTTTTTTTTTTTAAGATTTTATTTATTTATTTGACAGAAATCACAAGTAGGCAGAGAGGCGGGGGTGGGGGTGGGCGGGAAAAGAAGGCTCCCCGTGGAGCAGAGAGGGGTTGGGAAAGTGGGGGGAAGCAGGATCCCCATGAAGCAGAGAGCCCAATGCGGGGCTCGATCCCAGGACCCTGAGATCATGACCAGAGCCCAAGGCTGAGGCCTAACCCACTGAGCCACCCAGGCGCCCCACCCCTTTATCTTTGAAGAAGACTTGACAAGTGTCCATTTTTTTCAGCATCATCTTTAGATTTCTGAAGATGATCTTTTTTGTTGTACTTGAGATAAAATTGACATAAAATATTGTATTAATGGTAGGTATACAATATGATATGTGGCTATGTATATATTTGATATCAAATATATGTAATATATATTTGGTTTGATTTGATATAGTTGGTTCAGGTATCTGTACATATTGCAGAATAATCATCATGAAAAGTTTAGTTGACATCTCTCACTTCATAGGCACAGATTTTTTGTTGTGATGAGAACTTCTAAGATTTACTCTCAGCAACTTTCAAATACATAATACAGTATTGTTTGCTAACTATAGTCATCAAGCTGTACATTACTTTCCCAATATTTTCATATCTTTAAACTTGTTCTTCTCATCACTCTCATCCATTTTACACTGCCCCTTCGCCTGCCTCTGGCATCCCCAGTCAATTTAGATTCGACATATAAGTGAGATTATGTCGTATTTGTTTTTTCTTTCCTGTCTGACTTGTTTCACTGAGAATAATGCCCTCAGTGTTTACCCGGGTTGTTGCAAATGGCAGGATTTCCTTCTTGTTATGGCTGAGTAATATTCCACTATTTCAGTTTTCCTATATATATATAGACCACATTTTCTTTATCCATTCATCTATCAATGAACACTGAGGTTGTTTCTGTGTTTTCCTGTTATAAATAATGTTGCAGTGAACATGGGGATGCATATGTCTTTTCAAGGTAGTGATTCTTTTTCTTCACATAAATACCCAGAAGTTAAATTGCTAGATCTGCATGCTAGTTATATTCTTAATGTTGAGGAACCTCCAAACTGTTCCATAGTGGCCGCACCAATTTACATAGTCTCCAGCAGTGGACCAAGGTTCCCTTTTCTCTACATCCTCACCAACACTTGTTATCTCTTATCTTTTTGTTTTTTTTTTAATTTCTTTTCTTTTTTTTTTTTTTTTAAAGATTTTATTTATTTGTTTGTCAGAGAGAGAGGGAGAGAGATGGAGCACAGGCAGACAGAATGGCAGGCAGAGGCAGAGGGAGAAGCAGGCTCCCTGACGAGCAATGAGCCCTATGCGGGACTCGATCCCAGGACACTGGGATCATGACCTGAGTCGAAGGCAGCTGCTTAACCAACTGAGCCACCCAGGCGTCCCCTCTTATCTTTTTGATACTGGCATTCTAACAGGTGTGAGGTGATACCTCATTGTGGTTTTGATTTGTATGTTACTGATGATTACAGATGTTGAGCACTATTTCACATATCTGTTGGCCACTTACATGTCTTTGGAAAAAATGGCTGTTCAGATCCTCTGCTTATTTTTTTTAATGATTACTTGGGTTTTTTCCCATTGAGTTGCGTGAGTTCTTTATATATTTTGGATATTAACTGTTTATCAGATAAATGGGGGATATTTTCTCCCATTCCATAGGTTGCCTTTTCATTTTATTGATGGTTTCCTTTGCTATGCAGAAGATTTAAAATCTGATAGTCCACTTGTTTATTTTCGTTGCTTTTGGATTTGGTGTCAAATCTGAAAAATCATGCAAAGACCTATGTCAAGGAGCTTACTGCCTACATGTTCTTCTGGGAGTTTGATGGTTTGAAGTCTTATGTTCAAGACTTTATTATAAGTTGATTTTTGTGTCTGATACAAGAGTGGCCCAGTTTCATCTTTTTATGTGGCTGTCCAGGTTTCCCAGCACCATTTCCTGGAGCTGATGAAGTCTTAGAATATAAGTGAGGTTCGGTGGGGTGAGGTCCAGAGCCAATGACCAAGAAAGAATTCTTGAGACATCTTTGGTGCAAAATGGTGGTTTATTAAAGCCCTGGGACAGGACCCATGGACAGAAAGAGCTGCTGCCCCGGGACTGTGCGGAGTGGTCCATTATACGCTTGCAAGTTGGAAGGGGATCAGGGATGATGGCATAAGTGTCTAAGGAATTTTGGAAGCAAGGTTTCCAGGACCTTGAGGGGCTAGCTGTTGTTGGGCAAAAGGTTATTCATTACCGTGAATGAAACCTTTTCCTGAGACCCTTTAGATGTGTATCAGTGGGCCCTGTGCTTGGGAATCATTGTCAACACTGTCTTGGAGGGTTTAGAGATAGTTTCCAAATGAATTGTTAGAGTAGAACTTACAGGATCCTGGTCGGGGGTAGGGGTCAGTCAGGCCAGGATTGCCCTTTGCCCTTAGCAAAGTGTTAAGGGGAAGGCAGTTGAGTCCCTAGAGGAATGTCACTTTGCCAGTTTCAAGGGCTTGTCAGTGGGTAAGGAAATTAATAATTTTTCTTCTGCCTGTTTCCACATCTGAGCCACTATCTTTTCCCCATTGTATTTCTTTGGGTGCTTTGTCATAAATTAATTGACTGTAAATGCATAGGTTTATTTCTGGGCTGTCCTGTTCAATTGATCTGTGTGTCTGTTTTTATGCCAATATTATACAGTTTTGATTACTGTAACTTTGTAATGTATTTTGAAGTCAGGGACCGCAATGCTTCCAGCTTTGTTCTCAAGATTGCTTTGGCCATTTGGGGTCTTTTCTCATTCCATACAAATTTTAGGATTGTTTATTCTATATCTGTGAAAAAGACATTGGAATTTTGGTAGGGATTGCATTGGATCTGTAAATGGCTTTGGGTAATATGGACATTTTATTAGTTCTTCCTGTCAATGATCTTGAATAGCTTCCTCTTTATCTGTATTTTCTTCAATTTCTTTCATCAGCGCCTTAACAGTATTCTGTGGACGGGTCTGTATACCTCCTTGGTTTAATTAATCCCTAGGTATTTTGTTCTCTTTGATGTAAATGTAAATGGAGTTGTTTTCTTTTTTTTTTTTCTTCTTGGAGTTATTTTCTTAATCTCTCCTTCTCATAGTTTGTTATTAGCATATAGAGATGCAACTCATTTTCTTATATTGATTTTGTATCCTGCAATTTTCCTGAGCCTGTGTATTCGCAGCTTTTTGGTGCAGTCTTGAGGGATTTCTCTATATAATGTCGTCGGCAAATAGTTTTACTTTTTCTTTCTGATGGGATGGCTTTTATCTCTTTTTGTTGTCTAATTGCCCTAGCCAAGACCTCGAGTACTGTGTTGAATAAATACAGTGGACATCCTTCTCTTGTTCTTGGTGTTAGAAGAAAAGCTCTCACTCAGTCGTTCACCACTGAGTATGATGTTAGCTGTGACTTTGTCCTAAATGGCCTTGATAACGTTGAGGTACAGTCCCTCTCTACCCTCTTAGTGTTGAGAGTTTTTATCATGAATGGATGTTGGATACGGTCCAATGCTCTTTCTGCATCTGTTGAGATGGTATGATTTTTATCCTTCCATTTCGTTACGGCGGTGTGTCATACTGATTGATTTGCCGCTGTTGAGCCATCTTTGCATCCTGGGGTACATTCCACTTGATCTTGGCGTATGACTTTCTAATGTTTTGTTTGCTCATATTTTGTTGAGGCTTTTTACATCTGTATTCATCATGGATTTTGGCTTGTAATTTTCTTTCTTGTGGCAGTCCTTGTCTGATTTTGGTATCCAGGTAATAGGGCTTTGTAAAATGGGTTTAGAAGTGTTCCCTCCTCTTCTGCTTTAGGGAGAGTTTGAGGATTGGTATTCTTCTGCGAAGACTTTGGTAGAATTAATTAGTGAAGCCCTGCGGTCTTGGACTTCTGTTTGTTGGGACTTTGTTGATTACTGATTCAATCTCCTTACTAGTAACTGGTGTGATAAGATTTTTTGTTTCTTCAGTTCATTTTTTGTAGATTTTATATTTCTAGGAATTTTTCCATTTCTTCTAGATTGTCCAGTTGTTGGCATATAATTGTTCCTAATACCCTCTTATGATCCATCATTTTTTTTCTTTGTATTTTTGTGATATTAATTGTAGTGTTCCTTTTTCATTTCATTGGTAAATGAAGCCACTCTCTCTCTGTTTTCTTGGTAAGTGTAGCCACTGGTTTGCCTATTTTGTTCCTCTTTTCAGTAAACCAGTTCTTATTTTCATTGATCTTTCCATTGTCTTCCTACTCTCATTTATTTCTGCTCTGCTCTTTGTTATTTCCTTCCTTCTAACATTGGGCTTTGTTCTTTTTATGGGTCCTTGAGGTGTAAAGTTAGGTTATCTATTTGAAATCTTTCTAATTTCTTCACATAAACACTTAGCACTCTGTACTTCCCTATTAGGACTCTTTTTGCTTCATTCCATAAGTTTTGGTATGTTGTGCTGATGAAGTTTTAGAATATAGGTGAGGTTCAGTGGGGTGGAGTCCAGAGCCCACGACCAGGGAAGAATTCTTGAGATGTCTTTGGTACAAAATGGTGGTTTATTAAAGCACGGGGACAGGACCTGTGGGCAGAAAGAGCTGCTGCCCCGGGGTTGTGAGGGGTGCCAGGTTAAGTACGATGGTGTTGGGGGAGGTAAGGAAAAAGGGAGGTTTCCGTAGAACTTTCATATGCTAAAGACCTACAGGATACCAGATACCAGAGGCCTTGCCATTGTCAAGGTCGTTTTTCCTTTCTTAGCAAGGTATTAACCTTAAAGTAGTTGGGAGATTCCTAAAGAATGTCACATATGTCCCACTCAGGAGTGGGGGTGGGGGAAGGTTGCATGATGTCAGCTTCTGCTCTGTCCTCCGCCAGCCTTCTGTTCCCTCATCAGTATTTCTATCTTTATTTTTTCTCGATATTATTTTCCCCTCTTTTGATTTCTTCTTTGATTCACTAGTTGTTCCGTAGCATGTTTAATCTCTACATATTTGTGAATTTTCCATTTTTCTTCTTGTAGTTCATTTCTAGTTCGCTACCTTAGAGTTGACAAGTTTGTATATTAATTCTGTTGGGTCCCCCAATAATGGGTCCATGATTAAAGGAGCGAGACTGATACAAAGCGAAGGTCAAGCAAAGCTTTATTTAGCACCAAGCATCAAGAATCAAACCAGCCCTCCGGGGCGCACGCCCCTCCCTGCTTTCCAGACTATTGTAGAGCAAAGGCCAAGTGGTTGGGCCTGGCCACACACAGGTGGCTAATTGAATTACAATTCACCCCATAGTAGCTATGCAACCCAGCCCACCACCTTGGTAGCTAGGAGACAGTATGTGCCCCCCCACTGATTGAATGTCTCCACCTGACCTGACCCACCCTCGAATTTGGGCGGTCACCTGGGACTGGTTTCCTCGGACTTGCTTTTAAGTAAGTTGGGGGGGGGGGCAGGGTCAATTTAAGTTTTACTGCATAAACAAAAAGATGGCAAAATGGGCTGGGGCCCGCTCTGGCTGAAAAGGCCCTTACAATTCAGTCTTCTTAGATTTATGAAGACTTACTTCGTTGCCTCATGTGATTTATCCTGGAGAGAGTTCCATGTGTGCTTAAGAAGAACATCTGTTTTGCTTTTGAATGTTCTGTAGATGTCTGTTAAGTTCATCTGGTCTAACATGGCCAATGTTTCCTTATCAATTTTCTGTCTGGGTGACGTGTCCATCGGTAACACTGGAGTATTGAGGTCTCCTGCTATTGTACTGCAGTCTGTCTCTCCCTTTGAGTCGGATTATTTTTGCTTTATAAGGTGCTTCTTTGTTGGGTGCTTATGTATTTACAAATGTTATGTGCTCTCCTTTTATCATTATATAATTATCTTCTTTGTCTCTTATTACAGTCCTTGTTTTGAAGTCTTTCGTCTGATGTAAGTGCGGCTGCCCCAGCTTTTTTAAAGCTTCCATTTGCATGGAATATCATTTTCTCTCCTTTCTCTTTCCTTCTGTGTGTGTATCCATAAAGCCGCAATGAGTTTCTTGGCAGTGTATAGTTAGTCTAATACTGTGATTTTGAAAAAGAAATATTTACTCTTCATCCCCATTTCTGGCACAAACCTCCTAAAACCCTCAGAATCTTCTAAGTGCTGTGAGCTATAAATGTGTCTTTTGTTATGCTAATGGAGCTTTTGGAAAGCCCTGTTAAGGATGGGGTCTTGTTACAAGGGAGGCAAACGGGATTAGAGGGCAATAAACTTGATAAGCAAAATTTTCTCTGAGTTCTGTGAGCGGCTCTAGCAAATTAATTGGACCCAAAGTGGGGTTGGTGAATCTCTGACCAGAAGCACCGGTGATGGGGCGCCTCGGTTGCTCAGTTGTTAAGTGTCTGCCTTCAGCTAAGGTCATGATCCCAGGGTCCTGGGTTCAAGCCCCGCTTTGGGCTCCCTGCTGAGCAGGAAACCTGCTTCTCCCTCTCCCACTGCCCCTGCTTGTGTTCCATCTTTTGCTGTCTCTCTCTTTGCTGTCTCTCTCTCTCTATATATATATCAAATAAATAAATAATCTTTAAAAAAAAAATTTTAAAAGAGGAGCACCGGTGATAACTTGGGCTTGCTCCTGGCATCGGAAATGGTCGGGGGTGGGGGCAGTCTTTGAGGACTGAGCCCATAACCTGTGGGGTCTGATGCAGGTAGAAAGTGTCTAAGTTGAATTGAATTGTAGAACCTGCTGGTGTCCAGGAATTGCTTAGTTCTTCGGAAAAACTCACTCTATGTTAGAATGGGTGACCAGAATCAGAATGTGAATTGGGTCTTGTTTTGGTTTTGGTTTTGGTTTATTTTTTTTAATTAATATATAATGTATTATTTGCCCCAGGGGTACAGGTTTGTGAATCGTCAGGCTTACACACTTCACAACACTCACCATACATAGTACATACCCTCCCCAGTGCCCATAACCCAACGACCCTCTCCGTACCGCTCCCCACCTCCGGCAACCCTCAATTTCTTTAGTGAGATTGAGTCTCTTAAGGTTTGTCTCCCTCCCAATCCCATCTTGTTTCATTTTTTTTTCTTCCCTGCCCCCCAAACCCCCCACTTTGCCTCTCAAATTCCTCATATCAGGGAGATCATGTTATAATTGTCTTTCTCTGATTAACTTATTTAGCTCAGCGTAATACCCTCTAGTTCTATCCACGTCATTGCAAATGGCAAGATTTCATTTCTTTTGATAGCTGCATAGTATTCCATTATATATATACACCACATTTTCTTTATCCAGTTATCTGTTGATGGACATCTAGGTTCTTTCCATAGTTTGGCTATTGTGGACATTGCTGCTATAAAATTGGGGTGCATGTGCCCTTTCGGATTGTTACTTTTGTATCTTTAAGGTAAATACCCAGTAGTGTGATTGCTGGGTTGTAGGGTAGCTCTACTTTCAACTTTTTGAGGAACCTCCATGCTGTTTTCCACAGTGGCTGCACCAGCTTGCATTCCCACCAACAGTATAGGAGGGTTCCCTTTTCTCCGCATCCTTTCCAGCATCTGTCATTCCCTGACTTGTTCATTTTAGCGGTTCTGACTGGTGTGAGGTGGTATCTCATTGTGGTTTTGATTTGTATTTCCCTGATGCTGAGTGATGTAGAGCACTTTTTCATGTGTCTGTTGGCCATCTGGATGTTGTCTTTGCAGAAATGTCTGTTCATGTCCTCTGCACATTTCTTTTTTTTTTTTTTTTTAAGATTTTATCTATCTATTTGACAGAGATCACAAGTAGGCGAGGAGGCAGGCAGAGAGAGAGGAAGGGAAGCAGGCTCCCTGCCGAGCAGAGAGCCAGACGCGGAGCTCTATCCCAGGACCCCGAGATCATGACCTGAGCCAAAGGGAGAGGCTTTAAACCACTGAGCCACCAGGTGCCCCCTCTGCCCATTTCTTGATTGGATTATTTGTTTGAGTTTGATAAGTTCTTTATAGAGTTTGGATACTAGCCCTTTATCTGATACGTCGTTTTGCAAAGATCTTCTCCCTTTCTGCCATGTGTCTTTTGGTTTTGTTGACTGTTTCCTTTACTGTGCAAAAGCTTTTTTTTTTTTTTTTTAAGATTTTTAATTTATTTGACAGAGAGAGATCACAAGTAGGCAGAGAGGCTGGCAGAGAGAGAGGGGGAAGCAGGTTCCCTGCTGAGCAGAGAGCCCAATGTGGGGCTTGATCCCAGGACCCTGAGATCATGACCTGAGCCGAAGGCAGAGGCCCAACCCAGTGAGCCACCCAGGCGTCCCTGTGCAAAGGTTTTTAATCTCGATGAAGTCCTAATAGTTCATTTTTGCCCTTACTTCCCTTGCCTTTGGCAATGTTTCTAGGAAAAAGTTGATACGGCTGAGGTCAAAGAGGTTGTTGCCTATGTTCTCAAGGATTTTGATGGAATTCTGTCTCACATTGAGGTCTTTCATCCATTTGGAGTCTGTTTTCATGTGTGGTGTAAGGAAATGATCCAGTTTCATTTTTCTGCATGTGGCCGTCCAATTTTCCCAACAACACTTGTTGAAGAGACTGTCTTTTCCATTGTACATTCTTTCCTATTTTGTCAAAGATTAGTTGACCGTAGAGTTGAGGGTCTATTTCTGGGCTCTCTATTCTGTTCCATTGATCTATGTGTCTGTTTTTGTGTGAGTACCATGCTGTCATGGTGATTGCAGCTTTGTAATAGAGCTTGAAGTCTTGAATTGTAATGCCACCAACTTTGACTTTCTTTTTCAACATTCCTCTGGCTATTCGGGGTCTTTCCTAGTTCTATATAAATTTTAGGATTATTTGTTCCATTTCTTTGGAAAAAAATAGATGGTATTTTGATAGGAATTGCATTAAATATGTAGATTGCTTTAGGAAGCAGAGACATTTTCACAATATTTGTTCTTCTAATCCATGAGCATGGAACATTTTTCCATTTCTTTGTGTCTTCCTCAATTTCTTTCTTGAGTGCTTTATCATTTTCTGAGTACAGATTGTTTGCTTCTTTGGTTAGGTTTATTCCTAGGTATCTTATGGTTTTGGGTGCAATTGTAAATGGGATCGACTCCTTAATTTCTCTTTCTTCTGTCTTGTTGGTGTATAGAAATCCAACTGATTTCTGTGTATTGATTTTATATCCTGACACGTTACTGAATTCCTGTACAAGTTCTAGCAGATTTGGAGTGGAGTCTTTTGGATTTTCCACATAAAGTATCATATCATCTGCAAAGAATGATAGTTTGACTTCTTTGCCGATTTGGATGCCTTTAATTTCTTTTTGTTGTCTGATTGCCGAGGCTAGGACTTCTAGTACTATGTTGAATAGTAGTGGTGATAGTGGGCATCCTGCCGTGTTCCTGACCTTAGCAGAAAAGCTCTTAGTTTTTCTCCATTGAGAATGATACTCGCTGTGGGTTTTTCCAGATGGCTTTGGTGATATTGAGGTATGTACACTCTATCCCTACACTCTGAAGAGTTTTGGTCAAGAAAGGATGCTGTATTTTGTCAAATGGTTTCTCAGCATCTATTGAGAGTATCATAAGGTTCTTGTTTTTTCTTTTATTAATGTACTGTATCACGCTGACTGATTTGCGGATGTTGAACCAACCTTGCAGCCCTGGAATAAATCCCGCTTTGTGGGATTGTGGGGTTGTGGTGAATAATCCTTTTAATGTACTATTAGATCCTATTGGTTCGTGTTTTGGTGAGAATTTTCACATCTGTGTTCATCAAGTATATTGGTCTGTAATTCTCTTTTTTGATGCAGTGTTTGTCTGGTTTTGGGATCAAGGTAATGTTGGCCTCATAAAATTAGTTTGGAAGTTTTCCTTCCATTTCTATTTTTTGGAACAGTTTCAGGAGAATAGGAATTAATTCTTCTTTAAATGTTTGATAGAATTCCCCTGGGAAGCTGTCTGGCCCTGGGCTCTTGTTTTCTGGGAGATTTTTTTTTTTTTTTTAATTTTATTTATTTGACAGAGAGCAAGAGATCACAAGCAGGCAGAGAGAGAGGGGAAAGTAGGCTCCCTGCTGAGCAGACACCCTCCCCCCGCCCCCATGCGGGGCTCGATCCCAGGACCCTGAAATCATGACCTGAGCCGAAGGCAAAGGCTTAACCCACTGAGCCACCCAGGTGTCCCTGTTGGGAGACTGACGACTGCTTTAATCTCCTTACTGGTTATGGGTCTGTTCAGGTTTTCTATTTCTTCCTGGTTCAGTTTTGGTAGTTATAGTCTCTAGGAATGCATCCATTTCTTCCAGATTATCAAATTTGCTGGTGTTTAGTTGCTCATAATATGTTCTTGTAATTGTTTGTATTTCTTTGGTGTTGGTTGTGATTTCTCCTCTTTCATTCATGATTTTATTTGCATCCTTTCTCTTTTTTAATGGATAAGTCTGGCCAGGGGTTTATCCATCTTATTAATTGTTTCAAAGAACCAACTCCTAGTTTCATTGATTTGTTCTGATGCTTTTTTGGTTTCTGTTTCATTGATTTCTGCTCTGCTCTTTATTATTTCTCTTCTGCTGGGTTTAGGCTTTCTTTGTTGTTCTTTCTCCAGCTGCTTTAGGTGTAGGGTTGGGTTATGTACTTGAGACCTTTCTTGTTTCTTGAAAAAGGCTTGTATTGCTATATACTTTTCTCTCAAGACTGCCTTTCCTGTGTCCCCACAGATTTTTGTACAGTTGTGTTTTCCTTATCATTTGTTTCCATGAATTTTTTCAGTCCTCCTTTAATTTCCTTGTTGACCCATTCATTCTTTAGTAGGATGCTCTTTAGCCTCCATGTATTTGAGTTCTTTCCAACTTTCCTCTTGTGATTGAGTTCTAGTTTCAGAGCATTGTGATCTGGAAATATGCAGGGAATGGTCCCAATCTTTTGGTACCCGTTGAGACCTATTTTGTGACCCAGGAGGTGATCTACTGTGGGGAATGTTCCATGTCCACTAGAGAAAAATGTATATTCTCTTGCTTTGAAATGGAATTTCTGAATAGAGCTGTGATGTCCAGCTGGTCCAGTGTGTCATTTAAGGCCTTTATTTCCTTGTTGATCTTTTGCTTGGATGATCTGTCCATTTCAGTGAGGGGGGGGGTGTTAAGTCCCCTACTATTATTGTATTATTGTTGATGTGTTTCTTTGATTTTGTTAATTGGTTTATATAGTTGGCTGCTCCCGTGTTAGGGGCATAGATATTTAAAATTGTTAAATCTTTTTGTTGGACAGACCCTTTGAGTATGTTATAGTGTCCTTCCTCATCTCTTATTATAGTCTTTGGCTTCAAATCTAATTGATCTGAAATAAGGATTGCCACCCCAGCTTTCTTTTGATGTCCATTAGCATGGTAAATTGTTTTCCACCTCTCACTTTAAATCTGTAGGTGTCTTTGGGTCTAAAATGAGTTTCTTATAGACAACATATTGATGGGTTTGGTTTTTTAATCCATTCTGATACCCTGTGTCTTTTGATTGGGGCATTTAGCCCATTTACATACAGGGTAAGTATTGAGAGATATGAATTTAGTGCCATTGTATTGCCTGTAAGGTGACTGTTACTGTGTATTGTCTCAGTTCCTTTCTGGTCTACTACTTTTAGGCTCTCTCTTCGCTTAAAAGACCCCTTTCAATACTTTCTGTAGGGCTGGTTTGGTATTTACAAATTCTTTTAGTTTTTGTTTGTCCTGGAAGCTTTTTATCTCTCCTTCTATTTTCAGTGATAGCCCAGCTGGATATAGTATTCTTGGATGCATGTTTTACTCATTTAGTGCTCTGAATATATCATGCCAGTTCTTTCTGGCCTGCCAGGTCTCTGTGGATAAGTCTGCTGCCAGTCTAATATTTTTACCATTGTATGTTACAGACTTCTTGTCTCCGGCTGCTTTCAGGATTTTCTCTTTGTCACTAAGACTTGTGAGTTTTACTATTAGATGACGAGATGTGGACCTATTACTGATTTTGAGGGGGGTTCTCTGTGCCTCCTGGATTTTGATGCTTGTTCCTTTTACCATATTAGGGAAATTCTCTACTATGATTCGCTCCAATATACGTTCTGCCCCATCTCTCTTTTTCCTTCTTCTGGAATCCCAGTTATTCTAATATTGTTTCATCTTATGGTATCACTTATCTTTCACATTCTCCCCTCGTGGTCCAGTAGTTGTTTGTCTCTCTTGCTAAGCTTCTTTATTCTCCATCATTTGGTCTTCTATATCACTAATTCTCTCGTCTGCCTCATTTATCCTAACAGTAACAACCTCCATTCTTTTTTTTTTTTTTAAAGCTCTTATTTATTCACCTGAGAGAGAGAGAGATCACAAGTAGGCAGAGAAGCAGGCAGAGAGAGATGGAGAAGCAGGCTCCCTGCTAAAAAGAGAGCCTGATGCGGGGCTTGATCCCAGGAGCCTGGGATCATGACCGGAGCCTAAGGCAGAGGTTTAACCCAGTGAGCCACCCAGGCGCCCCAAAAGCCTCCATTCTTGAGTATACCTCATTAATAGCTTTTTTGATTTCAGCTTGGTTAGATTTTAGTTCTTTAACTTCTCCAGAAAGGGCTTTTATTTCTCCAGACAGGGTTTCTCTAATATCTTCCATGCCTTTTTCAAGCCCGACTAGCACCTTGAGAATCATCATTCTGAACTCTGAATCTAACATATTACCAATGTCCTTATTGATTAGTTTCCTAGCCGTCAGTACTGCCTCTTGTTCTTTTTTGTGTGTGTGGCTTTTCCGCCTTGTCATTTTATCCAGATAAGACTATATGAACAAGAGAATAAAATACTGGGGCGCCTGAGTGGCTCAGTTGGTTAAGCAACTGCCTTCGGCTCAGGTCATGATCCTGGAGTCCCAGGATTGAGTCCCACATTGGGCTCCCTGCTAGGCAGGGAGTCCGTTTCTCCCTCTGACCTCTCTCTTCTCATGCTATCATTCCTTCTCTCTCTCAAATAAATAAATCTTAAAAAAAAAAAAAAAAAAGAGAATAAAATACTGAAAGGGTGGCAAAGACCTTAGAAAAATGTATGCTAACCAAATCAGAAGAGATCCCTAATTGGGAGGAGAAGAAAGGGGGGTAAAAAGAAATTTTTTAGAATATTGAAAAATTATATATATATATATATATATATATATATATATATAAAAGACTGTTGAATAGAACAGAGCCATCGACTTGATTTTAGGTGTGTTTTAGTCTCTTAGAAGAAACTACCTCCCAAAATTTTATTTAAAGAAAGGAAAACACATATATATACAAAAATAAGGGTAAACATGATGAAGGGATGGAATATGACTGTAAAGATGAAAAATTAAAAAGAAAAACTTCTTAAAAAGTAATTGATAAGATAAGTCGCTTGGAAAAAGAAAAAGAAAGTGGAGAGAATTTGCTCAGGCTGGAGACTAGAACAAAGCCCTGTGCTAGATTTAGGGTATATTTTGATCTATTAGAAGAAATTGTATCCCAAAATTTTTCAGAAGACAACATCCTATATGTCTACTAAAATAAAGTTAGATACAATGAAGGATAAAACATAATAGTGAAGATTTTAAAAGTTTCTTTTAAGAAAGGTATTGTTAAGATAAACTAGTTTAAAAATTTTAAAAAGGAAAGAGGAAAAGTTAAAAATAGAATAAGAAAAAAATAAAATTAAAAAAATTTAATTGGGGTTCCTGGGTGGCTCAGTGGGTTAAGGCCTCTGCCTTCAGCTCAGGTTCATGATCCCAGGGTCCTGGGATCAAGCCCCATATCGGGCTCTCTGCTCAGCGGGGAGCATGCTTCCTTCCCTCTCTCTCTGCCTGCCTCTCTACCTGCTTGTGATCTCTGTCTGTCAAATAGATAAATAAAATTTAAAAAAAATTGTTTTAATAACTTTGCAAGACTAAAGAATCATGGGGAGAAAGCCATGAGTTCCGTGCTTTGCTTTCCCCTCCTCTGGAATTCCGCTGTTCTCCTTGATTGGTGAACTTGGTCTTGGCTGGATGTTCTTGCTGATCTTCTGGGGGAGGGGTCTGTTGCAGTGATTCTCAAAAGTCTTTGCCCGAGGCGGAATTGCGCTGCCCTTGCGGGGGCTGGGCTATATAATCTGCTCTGCTCGGGTTCGCTCTCGGGGCACTTTTGTTCCCTGAATGCTTTCCCTAGAGCTCTGGAGGACAAGAATGAAAATGGTGGCTTCTCAGTCTCCAGGCAGGAGGAGCCAAGAGCTCGGGGCCCCACTCCTCAGTGCGCCCTCAGAGAAAAGCAGTCAATCACTCCTGTCTCCCTGGTCTCTGGCTGTGCTTGGAGCTCACCCAGCCTGTGACCCGGCATTTCTGTCTCTGGCACACAGCCCCATTTGGCGTCTCTGAACCCAGCAAATTCCTGCTGTGCTGCTCTTCTGGCAGAGTAAGGTGGGTCTCCCCGGATCTGCCACTTGTGGAGTCCCTGCCCAAAGAGCAGTGGTCTGACTGTGGCATAGATCACAGTTTAAGGTAACGCTGAGCTGAGAGCTCATTCCCCAGCTCTGTTTCTGTAGCTGACTTCCCCGCTCTGATACCTGTGAGCTCTGCTGCACTCAAGACACCCCAGATCCTTCTGTGACCCCCCGTGACCTGAGACCACACTACCCCCACAAGGGCTCCACCCCTGCTTAGCCTCTGGAGCGATGTCCCCCAGTCCCCCCAAACTTCTAGAAGCAGACTTCTAAAAGTTTGGATTTTTTGCTCTGTTGCTCCGCCGCTTAACGGGAGCTGGCCCCTCCCACCACGGTCTGTCTTCCTGTCGCTTCAGATTCACTTCTCCACACGTCCTATGTTTCAGAAAGTGGCAGATTTTCTGTTTCTAGAATTGCTGCTCCTGTTCTCTTCGGTCTCCTGTTGGGTTTATAGGTGTTCGGAATGCTTTGGTAAGTATCTACCTGAACTCCTGCGACCTGATGTCGTCTTAGTCTGCTACTCCTCTACCATGTTGACTCTCTCCTCCAGTTTTTGTTTTCGTTTTTATCCTTTGGGCCACTCTAAGCTTTTTGATTGGAGGCTTGAGGCCATTTACATTTAAAATAATTTTCAGGGGCACCTGGGTGGCTCAGTGGGTTAAAGCCTCTGCCTTCGGCTCAGGTCATGATCCCAGAGTCCTGGGATCAAGCCCCACATCGGGCTCTCTGCTCACCAGGGAGCCTGCTTCCTCCTCTCTCTCTCTGCCTGCTTCTCTGCCTACTTGTGATCTCTGTCTGTCAAATAAATAAATAAAATCTTTAAAAAACATAAAAATTAAAATTAAAAAAAAATTTTCATTAGGTATGGATTTAATGCCATTTTGTTAATAGTTTTCTGGCTGGCTGTATTTCCTTTGTGCATTTCTTTTCTTACTCTCTTTGTGGTGTGATGATTTTCTGTAGCGGTAGGTTTAGATTCCTTTACCTTTAATGTTTCTTTATCTACCATACATTTTTGCTTTGTGGTTACCATGAGGCTTACCTAAATCATAACAGTCTGTCTTAAGTTGATAATAACTAGAATTTGAATGCATTAAGCTGTACGTTCTTACCCGCCCCCCCCGCCATATACACACAGTTTATGTTTCTGGTATCACAATTTATGTCTTTGTCTTCTGTATCCCTTAAATTATTGTACTGATAGTTATTTTTACTATGACTTTTAGCTTTCATACTGGATTTGTAAGATAAGTGATTTGCCCACCACCATTACATTATTCAGAATATAACTATGTATCTTTACCAGCAAGATTTATACATGTATGTATTTTCCTGCTACTAATTAGCACCCTTTGTTTCAGCTTCAGGAAATTCCTTTAACGTTTCTTGTAAGACCAGGCTAGAGGTGCTGAACTCCTTCAGTTCTTGCTTGTCTGGAAAATTCTCTCTCTCTATTTATGAAGGACAATTTTGCCAAGTTAGATTTTTCTTGGTTAACAGGTTTTTTTTTTTTTTTTCTTTAAGCACTTTGAATATATTGTGACACTCTCTTCTGGCCTCCAAAGTTTTGGCTAAAAAATCTGCTCATGGTCTTATGTAATGAGTTACTTTTCTCTTGCTGCTTGTAAGATTTTCTCCTTGAGTTTAGCTTTTGACTTTTTTTTAAAAGATGTTATTTATTTAGGGGCGCCTGGATGGCTCAGTTAAGCATTACCCTTCGGCTCAGGTCATGATCCCAGGGTCTTGGGATCATGTCCCGCATCAGGCTCCCTGTTCAGCAGAGAGCCTGCTTCTCCCTCTCCCTCTGCTGCTGCCTCTTGTGTGTGCACACTCGTTTTCACTTTTTCTCTCGCAGACAAATAAATGAAACCTTTTTTAAAAATCTTTTTTTTTTTTTTTTTTAAGATTTGTCTGAGAGAGAGAGAAGGTCCTCTAAACTATCTTCATTTTTATTTTCCTGCTCTGACTGGATGAGTTCTCCTGCCCTGTCTTCTAGTCCACTGATCCTGTCTTCTCCTTCCTCTAGTCTGTAATTGAATCCCTCTAGTAGTTTGTTTTTGTTGTTGTTTTCAGTTCAGTTATTATATTCTTCAGCTCTGTGACTTCTGCTTGGCACTTTCTTTGATTTTCTGTCCCAGTCTTAAAGGAGTGATCTCATGTAGGAAATGAATCTTACTGTTCAACTGTGCCCAGGTCTTGGTTGTCTCTCCAAGCTTTGTAGATTGTTCAAGCAGCCTGTTTCTAACAGCTCATGGTAGTTGAGAGTATACCAAGCCCTGTCTGTGTCCCAAAGGGAAGGATCTCATTCAGTGCTTAGATACAGGCTGAGTAGAAGCCAAACCTTCAGGTAGCAGCTTTGACAGTATGGAAGTACACCTGCCAGTGGAAGACAGAGATGGGTGTTTGATCTTTCTGTACTGAGCCCTGGGGTGATAGCTAGTTTTGAACTGTTTCTTTGTTTGCTACCATCCCACGGAACCTGTGGGTCCTCCTAGCCACTAGATCCAGGTGATCAAGGGGCATCTCTTGGGCAGCAGCCACAAAAACCAGGGTGCCAGACATGTGTGCAGACTCCTTTCTGGGAAATCCAGCATCCTAGAGCGAGGCACGGGGAGAGTGCAAAGATGGGACCATCCAGCCTTCCCATCTCTGGAGAGTATTGCTGTCAGCCCCTTGTCGTTTGTTCAAAGGGAAGTCTGCCCCTCAAGCTGCCTTGCAGTTATTAAGATAAGTAAATAGGCCTCTTTGATGGAAAGACTGGTGCCAGTCTACTGCCTCTGCTGGCCGTAGGGGGTTAAGCCATGGTTAGTATGTGCAAGCCCTTTAAAAACGCTCTCTTAATTTGCTGTAGCCTGGTGGGTGTAATGGATGCAAGTTTCGTTGGCTTTCAGAGCCAGGTATTTTGGAAGCCCGTGTCTCAGCTAGAAGTATTAAAAATTGGAAGATAGGGTGTGGGGTCCAAAGCCTTTGCTCTTCAGGGAGATGCTGGGAGTTGCGAGTTCTGGCCGGGTTATATGTTGCCGCACCAGGGGAGGTGGTGATGGCAAGATTGTGTTTCATCCTCTACTGTCAGTTTTAGTGGGGGGGTTTTCTCAACTTTTCTCGTTTCTGGATTTCTTCCAGAGAGAATTATCCTTGATGTAGCAATAGATTGAAGGTGTCTGTGTGAAGAGATCAGTTCAGGATCTTCCTATGTCACCATCTTGAACCAGACTGGGTCTTTTTTTTTTTTTTTTTTTTGGTCTTCAGTATTAAGAAATTTGTAATTCCTGTAACAGCTTAGACTGTTTGAGAGCATTGGGAAAGATGAAAATACATTCCTATGATTTATTTATTTTATCACTGGAAGTTTGTACCTCTTAATCCCCTTCACCTGTTTCACCTGCCCCCCAAACCCTTCCCACCTCTGGTAACGAGCAGTTTGTTTCTTGTATCTATGAGTCTGTTTCTGGTTTTCGTTTATTTTGTTTCTTAGATTCCACATATAAGTGAAATCATATGGTATTTGTCTTTCTGGCTCTTTACACTTAGCTTAATACCTTCCCAGTCCATCCCTGTTGTTGCTAATGGCAGAATTTCAATATTTTTTATGGCTAAATAATATTCCATTGTGTATCTGTGTGTTTGTGTGTGTGTGTATCTACACATCACTTCTTTTTAATCCATTCATCAACTATCAGTGGACACTTAGGTAGCTTCCACATCTTGGCTGTTCAAAATAATGCTGCAAGAAAGGGGTACATAATGTCTCTGTTCTAATTAATGTTTTCATTTTCTTCAGATAAAAACCCAGGAGTTGCTGGATCGTAGGGTAGGTCTATTTTTAACTTTTTGAGGAGACTCCATGCTGTTTTCCAGAGTGGCTGCACCAGTTTGCGTTCCCACCTGCAGTGTAGAAGGGTTCCCTTTTCTCCCTATCCCCACCAACTCTTGTTATTATTTGTGTTTTTGGTAACGGACAGTCCGAGGAGTGTGAGGTAACAGCTCACTGTGGTTGCAGTTTGCATTTCCCTGATGACAGTGCTGAGCGTCTTTCCACGTGCCTGTAGCCATCTGGATATAGACTTCAGAAACATGTCTGTGCAGGTGTTCTGCCTGCTTTTTAATCAGGATTTTTGTTTTCTCCCACAGATATGTGTACAAAATCACACAACTTTAGAGGTACACCTTTGGAATCAGTTATAGTCTTAGATCACCCCCTCTTTTTTAATAGATGAGGAAAGCTGAGACCCCAAAAGAGGTTGAAGGACTTGCCTGCACTTTGTATTTTCGTTTCTCTGGCTTTTTGCTACTAACTACCTGTGTGGCTTTGGGCAAATCTTTAAACAGTCCTAGCTTTGGTTTCCTCCTGTATAAAAAGCGTTCAGATGAACCCCCAAATTCTTTCCTTTCTAAAATCTGTTTTTGTCATTCTTTCACTTTTCAAATATTTGGGGGGTGAAATCCTGTTTTACAAAGTACACATGAGGCAGGTAATGGATTCAGAAGTAAAAGCAGAGTCCAGAGATCCTAATTATTAAACTTGAGAGTGAAAAACTTCTGGCCTCTCGGCTTTTAGATGTTCCTAACGGGCTTCTTACGTGCTTTCTCAGGACAGCATATCACTTATTATCTCCACCATCTCTACTTGGCCCTTTCCCTCATATATTTCTGTGATTCATCCTTAAGGCAATATACGTAATTGTTTTTATTACAAGAGTAATGCGTATTTATTGTAAAAAAAAAAAAAATCAACATGCTCATAAGCACAGGGTAGAAAATAAGTCATTCGTAATCCAGCACCCAAAGATAACTACCCTTAATAATTTGGTATGTATTTTTTTAAAGATCTTATTTATTTATTAGTCAGATCACAACAGAGAGCACGAACAGGGAAGAGCAGGGAACCCACACCCACTGAGGGCTCGATCCCAGGAGACCCCGGGATCATGACCTGAGCTGAAGGCAGATGCTTAACTGACTGAGCCACCCAGGCGCCGCTGGTAGGTGTTTTAAAAGAGGCAAGGCAGGGGCGCCTGGGTGGCTCAGAGGGTTAAGCCTCTGCCTTCGGCTCAGGTCATGATCCCGGTGTCTTGGGATCGAGCCCCGCATCGGGCTCTCTGCTCGGCAGGGAGCCTGCTTCCTCCTCTCTCTCTGCCTGCCTCTCTGCCTGATTGTGATCTCTGTCTGTCAAATAAATAAAATCTTCAAAAAATAAAAATATAAAAGACAAGGCACAGGGTGCTTAGGTGGCTCAGTCAGTTAAGCGTCTGCCTTTGGCTCACTTCGTGATCTCCGGGTTCTGGGATTGAGCCCTGCGTTAGCCTGCCTGCTTCACCGTCTCTCTCTCCCTCTGCCCTCTCTCTTACTTGTGCAGGTACGGTTTCTCTCTCTCTTTCAAATAAATAAAGAATCGTTTAAAAAAAAGAGGTACAGATGTGACCTCCTATAGCACCTATTGTGTAGGCTGCCCCTGCCCCAGCTGTGTTCTGTGGACACGTGCACTAACTTATATTCATGGTTTTAGTTTTCAGGACTCATGTTCTATTTTTATAACACAATGATGGTGTTATAAAATAGTTCCTATTTTTTCTGTGATAATTTCTATAAATAGGTTGTTTCTTTTCTTTTTTCTTTTTTCTTTTTTTAAGGTAGAGCTAAATTCTAAGTCACTGACCAGATCCAGCATTTGACTGCTGTAGCTTTTACTCAGAATGGAAGCTTTCCTGTTGTCCTTGCCCCCAGCAGGACTGTATCCTGGTCATCAGGCCATGTCCATGTAAACCAAACAAAACTGCCACACTGGCAACATGATTGAGTGACTCCCACAGATTTTTCTCCTGCCTGAGGTGCTCCAAAAATTGTGATCACGGGGCGCCTGGGTGGCTCAGTGGGTTAAGGCCTCTGCCTTCAGCTCAGGTTATGATCTCAGGGTCCTGGGCTCGAGCCCCACATCGGGCTCTCTGCTCAACGGGGAGCCTGCTTCCCCCACAACCCCCTGCCTGCCTCTCTGCCTACTTGTGATCTCTGTCTGTCAAATAAATAAATAAAAATCTTTAAAAAAATTATGATCAAAAAGCTTTACTTAATTAAATCTTTTTCCTTAAGTAATGTATGCCTCTAGGCAAGTGTCCATTGGATACACGTACCTGATTTTTAAAGAAGGAAAAGAATGTGCTCTGGTATGCAGTGCCTCACTGAGGGAGAATTATCAAGTGACCATTGGCTCATTTCTTTTTTCTTTTTCTTTTCTTTTTTAAGTGGGCTCCATGCTGAGTTTCAGGAAGCCCAATGTGGGGCTTGAACTCACTACCCTGAAATCAAGACTTAAGCTGAGATCAAAGTCGAATGCTTAAACCAAGTGAGCCACCTACGTGCCCCCTTTGGCTAATTTCTTAATGTCTGTAAGCCTCAGTTTCCCATCTGTAAATTGAGAATTTTAATATCTTCTTCCAAAGGTTACTTGAAGATTAAATGAGATAAAGCATATGAAGTGCTTAAACTGTGCCCGGCATCAGAGTGTGCATTCTATTACTTAAACTTCTGGGGCAGCTGGGGGGCTCCATCGGTCAAGTGTCTGCCTTCAGCTCAGGTTATGATCTCAGGGTCCTGGGATCGAGCCCCACATTGGGCTTTACCCTCAGCGAGGAGTCTGCTTGTCCCTCTCCCTCTGCCCCTCCCCACCACTTATGCTCACTCACTCTCTCTCAAATAAGCAAATAAAATCTTTAAGTTAAAAAAACACTTTTTTTAGGGGCATCTGAGTGGCTCGGTCAGTCAAGTGCCGGACTGGACTGCAGCTCAGGGTCCTGTGACAGAGCCCCGTGGCAGGCTCATGCTGGGAGTGGAGCCTGCTTAAGGTTCTCCCTCTGCCCCTCCCCCTTTCACCCCCATCCCGCTCGCACACTTGTGTGCTCTTTTTTTTAATTTCATATTGATTTTAAATGAATTTTAAATCATTTTGTTCTTTTGCAGAAGACTTAACCAATGGTTCCCATGATGATGTCCTCAACATTGACCAGCTCCAGAAACTCCTCTACCTGCTTGAGTCAACTAATGATCCTATAATTATTGAAAGAGCTTTGGTCACTCTGGGTAACAATGCAGCCTTTTCAGCTAACCAAGTAAGTACCTTGTCTCTGAGTGGGTGCCCCCCCATCCTTACACACTGGTAGTTAATTGTGATCCTGATAAGGTATTTAATCCTGGAGCCCCTCTCTCCTTATCTGTACAGTGTGGGGATATGTACCTACCACGTAGCGTTTGTTTATTTCTGAAAAGCACAGCCGAATAGTGACATTCGTATTCCTGGGATTCTAGATCCCTAGGAAGTTGGTCACAGGCATCACATTTGTGGTAAGTGTGATAAACTCCACTTAGCATTACGTGGCCTTTTTAATTATTTAAAATTCAGCAGTGTTGCAGGAGAACAGTGAAATCATCTAACATTGAACTACATGCTTTCCGTTATATGTAGGTTTTGTGGGGGGTTCGAAGGCAGGGGGAGCCAGGACCATCGACAACCGCCGACCAGTGTAAACCCTTCTACCAGTAGAGATTTAACACGAGGTCTAAAGTGCTGAATTGGAATGCTTCCTTCTCCCCACTACCTCTAAGGAGAAAGTTTTTGTTTTTGTTTTTTAAGTGTAATGATTTTCAGCTAATGCATTTCATTGACTTGGTCATGAAAACATTATGAACTTTTCATAACTTTGTCATGAAAAAATGATGTTGAATTTATACTCTATTTCAGTCAAGTTTTTGCCAGCATGGCAAGGTTTACTGTAAAGCTCTGGAGATTTATAGGGAGATTTAAAGGATATTTGTTGATTACTCGTATTCTTTCCGTTGCAAGTGACAGAACCCACCTTACATTATTTTAAAACAAAAAGGGAAAATACTGAGCTTGGTTAACTTGAGCATCAAAGAATAGCCCTGGCTTCAGGCGCAAGTGAAAACAGTTTAAGGTTACAGAGAGCGTGACCAGAGCACTCTCACCCCCTCCATCTTTTGGCTCTGCTTAGCCCTGCTCCTTTTTGTGTACTGGGTTTGGGGTTTTTGGTTTGTTTGTTTTTTTTTTTAATCTCTCTGGCCACAAAGACGGTTTTGTCACTGGGATGGAGAGAAAGCCTCTGGCCTCCACAGCCTTCATCCCTGTGCCGGTGATCCCAATGGCGGAGTTGCTCGGCTGTAGTCAGGTGCCAGCCCTTTGGCTCAGGGGCTGTTCTGTGGCATCCCAGACCCCATGGGAGCACCCCACAGCCGGACAGCGGGGATGGATGGGAGCACATTCGGGGACTAAACAGGATAGGGGAGGTGCTCTCTCTGCCCCAGTGGGGGAGGTGCCCGGCAAATAAAAACCGCAGATGGTGACTCATTTATTCGAGTCCCTGGAGCGGTTTCTGATCCCGTAGTTTTGATCCCTCAGAGAGGAGCTGCAGTGAAACTGGTTCCATAGCCACTAGCTGAACAAGTGCTTTCCTGGGTAATGGAGTCTGTGCCCCTCGTCATAAATTACAGTGCCCTGATCTGCCTTAATAGGATAGTTTAAAAAACAACAACAACTGTTTTCTATTAATCACAGATCATTAGGAAGAACCTGGGATTGCACAGGGAGTTTCTTTCCGTCCCACTGCTGAGCCCATTCTTGACAGTAGAGTAGGGTTTGGGGCTGTTGATAAAAAGTGGATGACGCCAGGAGACTCTCTCATTCTTTCCCTCGTAGAAGGGCATGTTTTATCCTGACAGGAGTAATTCTCAACTTACTTTTCTTGTAAGAAGTGGTTAATGTATCATTTAATACTGGGGCCAAAGGCACAAAGTAGTGTCGTGTTGGAACCAAGTATGAGAAATCCCTAGATTATTTTTTCTTTGAAAATTTGGGCATCATTTCTCAAATTGTGTAGAACTCTAATTCTTCAAGATGTTGGTAGGTGCTTCCTCCTAAAACTCCCCACCCCCACTGAAAAATGACACTCTCTTTTGTGCATAGTTCATGGAAATACTCCGTTCAGTGCTCCCCTCTTGGAAATTGCCAATACTCATGAACATCTGAGTGCTTCACAATAAAGAAGTGTCTGCACTTAAACCCAGAGTTTCTCAAACTTACTGAATCACGGAACCTCCCTTGTCTTAATGGAACATCTGTTAACATCTTGAGGGATTTGTATTCCAAAGAATACATTTTAGCAAAATGTTACTTTGGTATCCTAAATCCTAACACTTGTGTCTGTAATAGGAAAATCATATAACTTATTTCAAAGTAAAATAATTTGTAAATTGCTTTGATATCATTTCAGTAGCTCTACCAGTCTTCATTATAGATCTCCAAGCTATAGTTCTTAAATAATTATGTATCTTAATTTATCTTCAATCTGTTTTCTTTACCTTTAAAATTAGAGAAAATAGGGTGCCTGGGTGGTACAGTTGGTTAAGCAACTGCTTTCGGCTCAAGTCCTGATCCTGGAGTCCCAGGATTGAGTCCCGCATTGGGCTCCCTTCTCGGCAGGGAGTCTGCTTCTCCCTCTGACCCTTCCCCTTCTCATACTCTCTCTTTCTCTCTCTTTCAAATAAATCTTAAAATATATATGTTAAAAAAATAAAATTATAGAAAGTAATTTTTTTTTAAATAAGAACTACAGATTGTGCATAGAAAAGTTATTTCCAAAGAGTCATTAATTTTATTTTGTATTTGTGGATCCAAAAAATTTGATGAAGGGAGTGGATATTGAAGCGTGCTCCTGTTTTTTCCCCTCTTAGGTCATTATTCGTGAATTGGGTGGTATTCCAGTCATTGGAAGCAAAATCAACAATCCCAACCACAGTATTAAAGAGAAAGCTTTAAATGCATTGAATAACCTGAGTGTGAATGTTGAAAATCAAGTCAAGATAAAGGTAAGTCGGGGCGCCTGGGTGGCTCAGTGGGTTAAAGCCTCTGCCTTCAGCTCAGGTCATGATCCCAGGGTCCTGGGATCGAGCCCCGCATCGGGCTCTCTGCTCAGCAGAGAGCCTGCTTCCTCCTCTCCCTCTCTCTGCCTGCCTCTCTGCCTACTTGTGATCTCTGTCTGTCAAATAAATAAATAAAAAATCTTAAAAAAAAAAATAAAAAATAAAGGTAAGTTACCTGAGACCGCAAACGTGTAAGTTTTCTATAAATGACAGAGAAAACAATCATAGGGTTAGTTACAAACCTCTGTCCCCTCACGTAATTGCCCTTTATGTCTACGTGGTGAGAACATTTACGATCTCTCTTAGCACCTTTATGTAATACAGTGTAGTCACCCTGCTGTACATGAGATCCCAGAACTTACTCGTCTTCTAACTAGAAGTTTGTACCTTTTGAGCAAATCTCCCTATTTCCTTTATCCCTCAGCCCCTGGCAGCCACCATACCTCTCTTGTTTCTGTGAGTTGGGCTTTTTTACATATCTTTTTTAAGGAAATCTCCAGTATTTTTCTCTGTCTTATCTCACTTGGTATAATGCCCTGAAGGTCCATCCATTTGTTGCTAATGGCAGGATTTCCTTCCTTTTCATGGCTGAATAATTTTCCATTGTATATACAGACCACATTGGCTTCATTCATTCATCTGTCAACACGAGTTGTTTTGTGTCTTGGCTATTATGGATAATGCTGCAGTGAACATGGGTGCGTGTATCTTTTCAAATTATTCTTCCCGAGCTCTTCAGATGAATACACAACTGGAATTGCTGGATCCTATGGTAGTTTGTATTTCTAATTTTTTGAGGAACCTCTACTGTGTTCCCATAATGGCTGTGCCCATTTACATTCCCCCGACAGAGCATAGGGGTTCCCTTTTCTCCACATCCTTGCCAATGCTTGTTGTCTTTTTGACGTTAGCCATTCTAACAGGTGTGAGGTGATACCTCATTGTGGTTTTGATTTGGATTTCCCTGGTTTCCTGATTTTCCTGATGATCAGTGATACTGAGCATCTTTTCACGTACCTGTTGACCATTTGCAGGTCTTCTTTGGAAAAATATTTAGGTCCTCTGCCCATTTTTTATGGAGAATAAGGCAGAGGAAGGAGGAATCTGAACCAGCCAATAAGAGATGTCTTGGGCTTTTGAATTTGGGATTCATGGTAATCCAACTGTGCTAAAGGAACCTGGCCAGAGTCTGTTAATACCAGCAGAAAAGGAAATTAGGAAATTGTGTTTTTTCAACATTTCCTGAGGTCCTGCTCTGTGGTAGAATTTAGAAATGAACATGATTAACTCTTGTTTTAAGAAAGCTAGAAAGAGAAAAGGCCATAAATAGGTGTAATACAAGGTAGAACATGATAAAGTACTTCAAGGAAACATGTAAGTAAAATACTGTTGAGAAAGGAGAGATCTCATCCAAAAGTTTTGTAAAACATAGAGTACAACTTGGCTCTAAAGAATGTCTAAGGGCGCCTGGGTGGCTCAGTGGGTTAAGCCGCTGCCTTCGGCTCAGGTCATGATCTCAGGGTCCTGGAATCGAATCCCACATCGGGCTCTCTGCTCAGCAGGGAGCCTGCTTCCCTCTCTCTCTCTCTCTGCCTGCCTCTCCGTCTACTTGTGATCTCTCTCTGTCAAATAAATAAATAAAATCTTTAAAAAAATAAAAAAATAAAAGAATGTCTAAGGTTTGGGGGCATCTGACTTGGTTTCAGCTTAGGTCATGATCTCAGGGTCCTGGGATGGAGCCCCACATTGGGCTCCACGCTCGGTGTGGAATCTGTTTGTCCCTCTCCCTCTGCTCTCCCTTCCTCCCTCTCCCTGGAATAAATAAATAAAATCTTAAAAAAAAAAAAAAAAAAAGGAATGTCTGAAATTTCTACAAGCACAGTTGGGGAAGGAGGGAATTCCAGAAGGAAGCAGCAAAGGGAGGTAGACACAGCCTCAGGAATAACTGATGTGACCCATTTGGTGATTTTGTTACTGAACTTGAACCAGTGACTCAAAGATAATAAGGATCTGAATGCTCAACACATTTTAGGAAATTCTTAGAAAGGCATCAACATCTTACGAAAATAAATGGTTTAGGGGCACCTGGGTGGCTCAATGGTTAAAGCCTCTGCCTTTGGCTCAGGTCATGATCCCAGGGCCCTGGCATCGATCCTGCATCAGGATCTCTGCTCAGCAGGGAGCCTGCTTCCCCAACCGCCCCCCCCCCCGCCTGCCTCTCTGCCTACTTGTGATCTCTGTGAAATAAATTAAAAAAGAAAGAAAGAAAATAAATTATTTATAAATAGCTGAGAAAATGGCTTTTTTTTTTTTTTTTTTGAAGGACAGATGTGTAATGAGATTGTGGCCAAAGAGAGCCAGGTGGCTTGTAAATGACATTTAGCTCTAAATCGAGATTAAAAATTTCATCTCTTTATTGCCATTACTCTAGGGTAACATGGATGTTTACAGATTTTTTTTTTTTTTAAGCTTAATACTGGCTTATGGGACAGTTGGTCATTTCTTAGCATTTTATATTAGGAACTTTTTCTTATCAGTTGGAATTTAGGGTGGAGTTTTAGTTAGGTGAATAGCAGTTATCTGTTATCTGTGAGACATCTATGAGCTTTTTCCAAGCTTGGTAAGATCCTGACCAGAAATAGAAAACAGTTCCAGAAAATTTTCCATCACGGTGGGTTTCATTCTATCAGGTGTAAAGTAGGAGTACTACTGGCATTGTATTACGTTTTGCCAGTGGCAGTCATAGTATCAGGAAGGGGCAAATCATAGACAAATACCCGGGTAAAGATAATTTTGCCTCGGCTTACTGTTGTTAGAACTAACCCTAGAGAAAAATTCTATTTCACTTTGATCTCCCTATTCTTCTAACATGATGTGGCTCCTAAACCCTGTTGTTAAGGTACTTACCGTGTTGCAGAATGACCAGACAGGTCTTCCTCCTCCATGTTCATGTGCCCAACAAAGCAGCTCACAAGAAAGAAAGACTGAGCTGCGAGGCCCCCAACAGTTGAGAGGCCGCTGGTATTGAGAGCATGGTCTCTGGAATTGGACGTTGCTCCCCCACCAGCTGGCTTGATACTGGGCAGGGATCCAGGTTCCTTGAGGACTTGCCCTGGTCTGTAAAGTGCCCATTAATCACACACACACATACACACCCGCACTAGAGGTGTCTTCCGGATTAAGTGGGGTGTGTTTGTAAAATGCTCCCACAGTGCCTGGCATTAAAAGGTTGTTTGAAAAAAACAAAAAACAAAAACAAACAAAAAATCCTCTAAAGCTTGAGGGCTGGAGAGAAATACCATCGTTTTTGAGGAGCCAGCCTCCCCCTGAACTACTGTCCTCCTCTGCTGTATAGAAGTTACTGGGTCATAGACAGATTTCGGGAGATTCTAAAATGCTCACTTTCTCCCCCCGACCTCTAGGTATACGTCAATCAAGTTTGCAAGGATGTCCTTTCCGGGCCCCTGGACTCTGCTGTGCAGCTGGCCGGACTGAGATTGTTGACAAACATGACGGTCACCAACGACCACCAGCACATGCTTCGCAGTTACATCACAGACCTGTTCCATGTGCTGCTTACAGGAAATGGAAGTACCAAGGTACGAGTGAAGCAGTTTTGACTCGGAAGTACAAAGAGCTGAGGCATCAAGCTTTCTAAGACTGGAAATGAATTTTAAGTCCCCCATCTTAAGTTGATATCCCTCAAAAAAGAGCAAGTGTAGTTTACTAAAAGCCTTTTCATGAGCCCAAAAAAGTAAAATATTATATTTTAAAGATTTTTTTATTTCAGAGAGAGAGAGAGAGAGAGATAGAGCATGAGGGACTCCCCATGGCGCTTGGAGCCTGATGGGGGACTCCATCATGGGACTCCAGGATCATGACCTGAGCCAAAAGCAGTCGCCCAACCAACTGAGCCACCCAGGCACCCCAAAAGTAAATTATTTTCATCCCCAAGTAATCAACCTCAAAATGAATTTGTGAAAATGTGTTATTTCACTTACCAATAGATTAGCATTCATTTGATCTTCCAAAAATGAGTTTACCTTTTACTAAAGTGATACAGCCAGCTTCCCCCCTACACCAGGTTTAATTAGACATAATTGACTAACAAGAGTCTTTGAGTGATAATGCTGGTTAATTGAATTTTTTGCTCCCCTTGAGGTTAGAACTTTTTTTTTTTAATTTACCCATTATTTGCAGAAAAAAATCTTTTGAAAACCACTTTTAAGTTAGTAATGGATGTCTGGTGCTTGATTTTGACCAGTAATGCAGATGTAGGAGGCTCCAGAGACTAAGCAGGATCTCAGGACACACACCCTGAAAGTAACTTGAGTAAACCTCTCCAATTAGTGCTCATTTTTCTCAAGTGCCATGTTTCAAGAAATAGCATAAAAACAGAAGGTTGGACTGATCAAAGGCTCTGATGAGTTGTGTTGATCAGCATTTTACAATACTGGTGTGTTTTTCTCACACAGTTTTTCTCACACAGTTGAGAGAAAAACACAAGAGCGTTTTAGAAGGACCACACTTGAGATACTCAACATCACTCACGTTATTTCTGGGGTCACCAAATGTGATTACAGGAGAGCCTCACTGTAGCCCTTTTAAAATTTGTTCTGGGCTTTCCACATTTCCAGTAGCCAGAGGGACTTGGATCTGGTCTAAGATGTACCCAAAGGCATTCAGAATTAAATGTAGTACTTTTTTTTTTTTTGGAAGATTTTTATTTTATTTATTTGACAGAGATCACAAGTAGGCAGAGAGGCAGGCAGAGAGAGAGGAAGGGAAGCAGAGAGCCAGATGCAGGGCTCAATCCCAGGACCCTGAGATCATGACCTGAACCGAAGGCAGAGGCTTTACCCACTGAGCCACCCAGGTGCCCCAAATGTAGTACTCTTATTAGCAGTATTTCTGAAATACGCTCCATCCATGGGCAGTTTCCAAAGTGCATGCACCACTGACATCTCTCTCTCTCCAGTGGGACAAGGTGACTTCCAGCCTCTGAGGCCCCAGGGAAACCCTTCTCTCTGCCTTAACTGCATCACAACTACAGGACAGAGCTCTCCTCTGCCTGTGTCTGCAGCTGCTTTACCCAAAACCTCAGGAGGAACAAGGAGTTCAGAGCCAGGCGAGTCTGGCCTTGGGGCCGTATGGATCTGTCTCAGACGTGGTCTGTGTTTTAATGTATTCTATGACTTCTTAGAAGATGACTCACACCACAATAGTATGTTCTATTTTTGCTTTGTTTTTCCATTCCATTGCCTGGTATGGCATTTCTGGGATAGAAAACTTGCTTTTTTGGTCTTCTGGGAACCCAACCACCAATTATAACATTAAACTCATTTTTTATGGAGAAACAAAGTTCCAAGTTACAAATGAACTTTTGGACAGTAATCCATTTGTGAGAAAATGTACCCATTTTAAATATTTTCTTAGTAGATAACCAAATGACTTTTTAGAAATCTTATTTTTAGTAAGAGATCTCACCATAGTAGAACAACCTTTTGGGCACAACACTGATTCATAATCAAATATAGATAATGTAAGATAAACATAAATCCTGTGTTAATAAAACTGCAAAGAGAACAAAGAAAACTAATGGCTTAAAAGAAATGTCGTGGAGCCACCACAAGATGGCACATGTGATGAGAGGACTTCACATGGTTCAAACCAGAATACACACCCCGGCGTCCCCTGGAAGCAGGGCGGTCCCCTGAAACCTTGCCTAAGCCGCAGTGGCGTGAGGCAGAGCAGCACTTACAGTTAATGTATATGGGAACACTTTTGAACGTTCCCAGACCCCTGCCCCCAGAAAAACCTGTCAGACTTTTCTGATAGTTTGGAACATACCTTGTTAGCAGCTGCACAAAATAAATCAAGACAAGCACAGATGTTCGCAGCTCTGGCCACTCCGTGCTGACGGGCTGCGCGTGCCTCCTGGGGGTGTTGCCCCGCCAACACTCGCGGCAGAACACCCAATGCTGCTTTCCTTTTTTTCTTTATTTCTTTTTAAATGAAAATCCTGTTTGGATTTCTTTTGGTTCGTGGAAATAGGTACCAGTAACACGGGTCTTTTATAAAAGTGAGGTGGCATAACGCAGACATTCGAAAAGCAAGGGGTGTCTGCAGCTTTTTATTTATATATTTATTTTTTTAAGATTTTGTTAGACCACAAGCAGGGGGAGCAGCAGGCAGAAACAGGCAGAGGGAGAAGCAGGCTTCCCACTGAGCGGAGAGCCCGACGTGGGACTCAATCCCCCGACCCTGGAGTCATGACCTGAGCCTAAGGCAGAGGCTTAACTGATGGAGCCACCCAGACTCCTCTACCTGCGGCTTTTTAATCCGCAGCTGTGTTTGTAAATTATTTACTCATGTTTTACTCCCTTCCGGAGCATAGCAACGTGAATTTTAATTCAGGCTTCTAACTGAATAATTATGAATTAGAATATTGTTATGCAAATTATAAATAATTATTACTACTGTGACTGTACCCGGTTATGAACCTGCCCACGTTGGCCAATAGTGGGCCTTATAGATTTTCACTTCATCCAGACTTAGATCCTACGTTTGGGACCTTCCTGTTTCAGAACTCTTGTCCATTTTCTTAAAACCTCACTGCCCTTGGAGACAAGTGTTTATCCCTAACACCTATTCTTTTTGCTGGCAGCCAGTCAGGCCAGACCAGATCCGCACGAACGGTTAGAAGTGGTCTTTCCTCTCTTAAGAGGCTGTAATTCATAAGGAATATCTGTTTGAAAAACATGATCTCTGCCTAAACAAGAAACCGTTACCTGGGGTTTCTGCGGGGGGTAAGATGGGCAGGTGGGACAGTGGCTTTTGTTTTCACCCTACCTTCCCTTCTGCACAGTTTCCATTTTATCATGACGATGTATTTCATAAGTTTTTTTTAAATAGTTGATAAATTAAGCAAAGCCTTTTATCCCGCTTAACAGGTTAGTACGTATAACATGAATATGGAAGGTGTAAGTATACAGGTGTGTGAAGACCAGAAAGAAACAAAACTTAGTGATTGGTTTTGGTCATGGAAATAGGGGTGAATTTCCTTTTCCTTTGTGCTTTTCTATCGCTTTTTAAAAACGTTCTATACGAGGGGCTCCTGGAGAGCTCAGTTGGTTAAGTACCCAACTCTGATCTCAGGGTCATAAGCTCAAGCTCATGTCGGGGCTACTTAAAAATAAAAAATAAATTAAAATGTTCTCCCGGAAACACACAATGTTTTCTAAACATTTATCTTTGTCATACAAAAGGTTTTCTAAAATAAAGATCTGGGTTCCCTTCCAGGTCTAGTAGAGAGCACATTCCTCCCTCCCCACTCCTCACTTTGTGTCATTTCAAGTATCTTATACAAAGTATAGCTTTGTATGACCTGTGTCTTTGAACAGGAATTCTCTTTGAATGTTGTTACTACAGTAGCTCCCCGTGCCACCCTCCCCCACCCCCATCCATGGTTTCACGTTCCACGGTTTGTCATCTGCTCTCAACCACAGTTGGGACGCAGATGATCCTTCTGGCTTCCCGTCAGAGGCTGCGTCACAGCACCTGTCATTCACCCCACTTCCTCTCGTCACATGGGCATTTTATCATCTCATAAGAAGGGTAAGTACAGAACACGAAGATATTTTCAGAGGGTGTCTCTTCAGCAGCACATTTACTAAATTAGAAAGATATTTTGAGAGATGACATTCATATGACTTATTACAGTACATTACTGTAATTGTTCTATTTTATTATTGTTAATCTCTTACTGCACCCAATCTATAAATTTTAGCACAGGCATGTATGTATAGGAAAAAACAGTATATATAGAATATCAAACAGATATTCCTTATGTATAGAAAAAACAGTATATATATTTGCTATTATCCATGATTTTAGGCGTGTGTTGGGGGGGGGGTCTTCAAATATATCGCCTTAGAATGATAAGAGGGGGGCACCTGGGTGGCTCAGTGGGTTAAGCCTCTGCCTTCGGCTCAAGTTGTGATCCCAGGATCAAGCCCCGCATCAGGGGCTGTGCTAGCACAGAGCCTGCTTCCTCCTCTCTCTCTGCCTACTTGTGATCTCTGTCAAATAAATAAATAAAATCTTAAAAAAAAAAAAAAAGAATGATAAGGGGGGCTATGGTACCGACCAGTTCTAAGTGATGCTGATATTTTAGTTGTCAGCTCTAAGTTAACATTTGCCCATTATTTATTACTGCCTGCTTGAAGGATATTAAAAACATTTTTCATGGGGCAGCTGTGTGGCTTAGTTGGTCAAGCATCTGCCTTCAGCATCTCCCTCTCCCTCTGTCCTTCCCTTCTGCTTGTGCTGGCACACTCTCTCAGATAAATATATATAATCTTTAGAAACAAAATTTTTTAAATTTTAAAAAACATTTTTCACATAAAAAGATAAGCTCAAAGTTTCATAGTAACCTACTAAAAAGGACTATATGTTTATCTAGTCTTGGTAATCAAACTGTTCCAAGGTCTTCATACTTTAAATGTAAACAAGCTTTGAGAGAGTCCTTTTTTTGTTCCAAAGATCCTATTTCACTTACCAGTAATTGTAATAAAGCTCATTTATGTAAAATAATATTAAGCTTATTACCCTAGGTTAGGGGGCGAGGCAGGTAGACCGTGAGACAGACATTCACCGTCTTCTCCCTAACAATGTGGCTGGAAGAATACGGTCTCACTAACCCTGCCATGTGAGCAGTACTCTGGGAGTGCTGTACAGGAGAGGGCTCCGTGGGGTGCAGAATTTGAGCCGGAGACTGAAGCCCAGGCTGGACTTTAAAATGTGGACACACTGAGAGGATGGTATGCCAGGGAGAGCAAATCCATGCTCACGGGTCTGAAATAAACACTGTTCTTTCAGGTTCAAGTTTTGAAACTGCTTGTGAACTTGTCTGAAAATCCAGCCATGGCAGACGGACTACTTAGTGCCCAGGTAAATAGCTAATATACGTATTTTATAACTATATAAATATATAGATTTGGATGGATCTAGAAAGATTTATCCCAAAGATGTTAACAGAGATTATCTGTGAGGAGCACAGGGTTTTGTTTTGGTTCTTTTTGCCTACACAAATTTCCTAACTTTTCTGTAATGAACCGATTTTACTTTTAAAAAAATCACTTTGGAAGGGGCCTCCCTAACAACCACAAATTGTTCTGTCTCTCCATTTTGGGGTACACGTATGTAACCACATCTCTTCCCCTTGACGTGTTTGTGTCCGCACATCTCCTCACGGGGCACTGAAACACTAGTCCCCAGGACGTGCCACACACCGAGCCCAGCGCCAGAACACCAGTGAGCACACTCGCGCAGCTTATGAGAAAAGACGTAGCAAACGAACACAGTAACTAAAAGCTGAGATAAGTGTTCTGAAGGAAGCGAAGGTGGTGCAGACCATGAACAGGGCTCCACTCCTGTAAGGGAAGGATCTGCTCCTCCCTGCGCCCAGGCCCTGCAGGTTACAGGAGGTGCGACGTGTCCGGGGAACGGAGGGCCGACGGGAGGGCTGAATGATGGACGTTAAAACAGATGTGGGTGTTTTTCCCAAGACTACCTTTTAGAACTCCAAGAAAATAGTATTTTTCAGCTGAAACAGTGAAACCTTTGTTTCCATTAGTGTAAAGCATAAGGGTGCCTAAGATTTTATATTGATGTTAGGCGATATTAGGGATAATTTTCTATGACCCACTTTTTTTAATGTATTCCGTGTACTTTTAAAATGTGAAAATATGCATGAAAAATGTTTCCATGAATCATTAACACAGTTTCCTTTTCCAGGTGGACTCCTCATTCCTTTCCCTCTATAACGGCCACGTGCCAAAGGAGATTCTTCTTCGAGTTCTTACGTTCTCCCAGAATATAAGTAACTGCCTCAAAAAAGAAGGCTGCTTAGCTGTTCAGCCTACTTTCCCTAAAGGTTCCTTGTTTTTCCTGCTATATGGAGAAGAATGTGCCCAGAAAATGAGAGCTTTAGCTGAACACCATGATGCAGACGTGAAGGAAAAGGTAACGGTCCTACCCAGGTTCTGATGGTGGCAGTTTTCATCTTCCAGCTGCCGAATCTAAACAGTAGATCTCACATTTCATCATCAACACAGCTGGACCCTGCCATGGTCTTCTGGTTTATTTTGAACCACTTTATTGATAGCAAATGAATAGAAGAGCTTGTTCTGACATCATTTCATTTCGCCGTTTGCTGAGTTTACTTCAGTTACCTCCTTGATGTGACCAGCCAGTTGCCTTATTTACGAGTAAGCTAACCTCCCGCCCGTCTGAGACCGCATTCTTGTGTGACTGGCTGGCTGGTTCAGGGCTGCTGCAGGAGCGACCTTGGTCTTGTGCTTGTGAGGAGTTGCGCAGACATACCGCTTTCCCCGAGTCTAATCTGAGTCAGACTCGATTCTCGTCCTCACCACGCCCATTGGGTGTGGTGGGCTGGGGCCAATCTGATTGTCTGTCTGTAGGCAACTGGTAAAATCAGTTATCTTAAAAGAAACAAGGAAGCCTGACTGTGCTTATGTGGAAAGGCCTCCAGAAAATGTGGATGTGTTTTTCAAATGAAAACTATGCTTCTATCCAGAGAACAGTTTCTAGAACAATAGCCAGATTCCGGGGAGGGGGACTGAGGAAAGGATGTTTTTATGTATACCACCTTCTACTGTTTGAGTTTTTTTAACCATCAGCATAAATTTTGTAATTTTTTTAAATAAAAAGGAAAAAGGTTTCTACACATTTTCTCTTAATAGTACTTTATTCATTACTTTTCATATTTTACATAGCTGAGATTTTCATACATTGTAAATTTTAGTCATTGTCACAACAGCTTATGGAATAAAAATACTATTAACAGACTTCGGTTCAGCCAGGTATTCTGTAATATTCCAGTTCCTCCCCATCACCATGCCCGGTACGAGGCAAGTCAGTGTGCAGGCCGCAGCTTTCCTGCTCCAGGTATTTAAGGCAAAGCTGTGCGAGTACGTTAGATCTCATTTGTACATACAGGGATTTCCATAGGAAGTCACAAATCCTCAAACAGAAAAGTGTATATTTTCAGGGCTAGCCTGACACAGAAATCAAACTTGCAAGAAGTATTTTTACAGTAGAGAGGTGAAACCCCGGACGTTCCCAGCTGGCTACAGCAGTGGGGGGATAGATGCTGGCTGAGAACACTGCTTAGGCTTGCAGTGCTGACAAAAGTCCTCGTTCCGTGAAAGGCACATTTCTTTATAATGAATTTTTTAATCTGCCTCCTGATTTAATGAAAATATGTAGTCAAATGGGCACCGGATTAGAAAATGGGATTGGGCTCTGATGTGCTTCAACAGCACTGGATTCTAAACCCCATCTCTTGTTTCCTGTTTTTAGTTTGAGTAGCTAATACCATTTCCTGGAGATCAGAGTGTTGAGTCTGAAATGTCAGAATGCTAGAGAAAAAAGGAGAGTCCTTTTTAACTACCCTGATCTTTGTCTGTTGGGGTCAGGGCACATCTTGGTTTTTGTTGGCTGAGACTGCCCGCAGTGCGGGATCCCTGCTCTGGGCAAGGAGGAGCCTCTTTACCACAGGGGCTCGTCCGTAAAACCTGTTGGTGTCTGGGGGATGCCAGCTAATCAGAAGAGCAAAATGAAAGTGATCAGAGACGACGGAGTGAGAGGCATCACCCACACCTCAGACTGAATGAAAGCAAGAGAGTGGATTTGGCTTATTTTTCAAAATTTGGTTTTACTTTTGTATTTAAACCTTGCAAAAAGGTAGCTAAGTGAAAACACGGAAGCCATGCGAAACAAAAGGTCAGCGTAGAAAGAAGGTGAAGGGTAATAGAAACTAAAGCTTGCGATTGGACCTAGGAAAACGCGGCAGGCCCGTTAAGCGGAACTGGAACAAAGTGCTCGGAGACCTGCACTTCCACGGTACACGTGAATGCAGGAATCATGTTAAGGCCATTCATGGAGAAGACAAAGTAAGACGAATTTGGTCTGCTTCACAGAGCAGAGGTAAGAGGCGAATTCTCAACGCAGCATGCCATAGCAGGGAAGGGGACCACACAGGTGAGCGTTAGGACACCAGCCCCCTCCCCCGAGACCTCATCCCCATCAACCTACCAGCTCCATTCCCATCTGCTTGCTAGGATGTTCCTTTGGAGTGAAAAGGTTTAGGGCTGTTCTGTTTTTCTCCTGAAGGTTATGTTACAGGGAAATTGTACTTTAGTGCCCCAAATCACACACATTCACATACATTATTTATACACGTTTCTCCTGGACTGATTTGCGTCTCTAAGATAAAAATGCTAAATTCTGATAAAGATCATTGACACTTATTTTGGCTATCACTCTTTAAATTTACAAAGGAGACAAAGATGTCCTCAGGGTTTCATGTCCTAAATATATATATGCTTGAATCTGCAGCAGCAAGACACTATCAAAAGCAGCAGGAGCCTATTTTCAGCTTTCAGAGCTACCGATCTATATTAGGCAGTGATGTCTTAAGAAATAATGTTCTCTCTTATATTTTCAAAGTGCTTAAAAAAAAAAAAAACTACTTATTCACATTTTTTGGAGGTAGGTCAAAATGTCCTCTTGTTCCACGTGAGGAAACTGAGGCATGGTGAGCACAGGTGACTTACTGCAGGATACACAGAAAATCCGTGGTGGAAACGGGATTAAAACTGAGATTAAGTGGCTAACAGGTGGCGTGCATATATATATGTATGTGAAAATCAATAGATACTGCCTGGGTAGCATTTGCTGTAGAAAACCTATTTTGATTATTTTGTGTAAATAACGTTTGCTTCATGGAGACTGGGGAGCCAGGAGCACAGGAGGGCCTCTAATGTGTCTCGTCGGCTCTGGTGGTAGGTAGAGCAGTCAAGGGCCACAGAGCCCCTATAGGACTAAACTCTGGTCAGCTAATTCCCCAAAACCATTTCTCTCTTAACTGCTAGTGTTCCACACTAGCTTAGTCAAAGTAGAATCGGGCTTAGAGGTCACGCAGTATAAAAATATAAGCCATGTGAATCCTGTAAAACAAACTATATAGACCTTATTGATACATTCATAGTTGGAATAAAGAAAGGAGGTGGGAAAATGAGTAGATGGAGAGAAGATGGAATAGAGAATTAACATTTGAAGAACTGCATTTGTCTTTGTAAAATATTATTTCCTGGAAGCTATCTTTGTGCTTAGCAGGTCTGACTTTTAGATTAAAAATAGAAAATGTCACCAATCATGTCCTCCTAACCAACCCCCTTCCCTGCCCCTTGCCAGCTCTGCTTCTGATTTGGGGATTGTAGATGTAAAACAGAAAATACTCATCCTCTTTTAAAAAAGTAAGTCTTTAAAAATGGGAACTTCGCCCAACCTCTTACGTTTCTATGCTTAAAAAAATAAATCACTGCGCATCTGGCATATAAACTAATCTGACGGAGCAGGGAGGGCTGCTGTAAGCGCGTGAGTGGCGGTGTCCTCACGTCCATTAATGTGAATAGAAAACAGGTTTAGATGTGCGGCCTCAAACCGTCTTGTTAGATAGACTCACCTTGTTAGGAGGCCCTTTACCAGAAGAACAGAAATGAGACCTTAAAATCCATTTTCATAACCTCCGACTTCTACCATTACACTATAATATGAAAAAGAACAAAGTTCCATTGCAATGCTTACACTGTCGAGAGGGTTTTAATTCCCCTTAGCCAATTCACTCAACTCCTGCTTCTCTGTATGGATTGGCAGGCAGAGCAGCAAGCAAGTTACCACGCAAAACAGAACACTAACTCGTTGAAGTTGTTTCTTAAGTATTGGAATTCCTCATGTTCGTGCGTTTGTGAGTCTGTCTGAGCTTTGCGGATACCTTCATCACTGACGGCTCCTGCGCTCACATTTATTCCGAGTTGTCCTCATCAGTATTGAGGTATCTGGATTCTCCATGCTTCAAGACAAAAAAATCTTCCGGCTTAAGTCCGTATCTTCCTAGAGCCTCGCTCAGCTTCACTGGGGGCTCCAAGTAATGCTGGCAAAGGGCAGACGAGGGGAGGGGAGGAATGGAAAAGGATTAACCACGCATATATTTGGGGGATATTTCAGGTAAGAGTTGAGACTAAAATGACCAACATATGGGGCGCATGGGTGGCTCAGTGGCTTAAAGCTTCTGCCTTCGGCTCAGGTCATGATCCCAAAGTCCTGGGATCAAGGTCCACATTGGGCTCTCTGCTCAGTGGGGAGCCGGCTTCCTCCTCCCTCTCAAATTACCCATTTGATCTCTGTCAAATGTGTGAATATAATCTTTAAAAAAATAAGAATAAAATGATCAACATAAGCCTCCTTAACATCCTTTCCATTCAAGCAGCAGCAGCTGAGTCCATCCAGTTTCTGATCTAGAGTCATCACTTTGGCCAGCAGCAATACCAAACTCACCTGTCCAAGTACCGTGAATGTCAAATGTGGTGCCAGCCTAGCCTGAACAGACTAGACTGCACGACAGCCGGTCACTGCTTCACTACATGAAATTCCAGCCTAAATGGAATCAATACCAAAGACAGTATTACAGAATGAGAGGTTACCAAGATCTTTGAAGAGGACAGAAGCTTAGGTTCTGTAAGTCAGAGTGTGTATGTGTAAGCAAACTCTGGAGAAAAGACTTCTGGCTCACAGAAAGAAGGTCGTGCCCCTCAAACCGCCAGCCAGGCATCGACGAGAGCTCTGGTCTCCAGCATATGAGGACCCAGAGGACAGAGCTAAGACAGGTCAAACTTCCTTGTTTCCCCTTCTCCTTTATTCTGAAGTTGTTCTTTTCTCAATTTCAACTAGAAAAGCTGTAAAATGAGAAGTATAAAATAGGAATAAAAAAATCTATCTCTGATCCCATGGACAGTGATGGGTCTGCCTCCACCCGCCAGACAACATCTGATCTCAGAGCGCTGATCTGGAGTAGCCAACATCCGTCCACTCCCAGAGCGATACGGGAATGCTAAGAAACGGGTAAGATGTTACCACACTGCGTAACACAACGTGGGGGGAGAGAGGGAGGGGTGATAAGCACAGCAGATGGAGGTTTAATTTTACATACCACGGGTTAAGAGCAGGTTAAGAGATCCTCTAGGAGAAGGCAGTGTTTGACCCAAGACCTGGCAGAGGACGACACTGGGCTTGGGAAGCAGTTGGGGGAGATGAGTGGGAGGAAAGCTACTGACTGGAGTCAAGGCATAAAGGTCTTTGCCTTTGAGAGTGCTGAGAACAGACGGGAAGGGGCAGAGTGGTAACAGTGCGAGTAGTGAAAAGTAGTCAAGTGTGAAATACTCTGGGGGTGGGTGCACCTGGTTGGCTCAGTCAGTAGAACATGCAGCTCGCTTGATCTTGGGGTCGTGCATTCAAGCCCCATGTTGCGGGGAGAGATTACTACGTATGCTGAAGTTTGAGCTGCCTGCATGTGGGGTGAACAGGACGGGGGACAGGAGAGAAGTCCAGGTTTTGACCTGAGTAACTAGAACCATGTTCCAAGATGTAAAAGAAACAAGTTTGAGGGAAGATCAGAACTCAAGTTTTTAGTGCCTGATGGACATCCAAGTGGAGATGTCAAGCAGGGAGCTGGAGATATAAACATGGATTGTGGAGAAAGAAACATGGGTTAAGGTACAGTGGACCAATGGCCATAAGACTGAAGATATCCCCAATCAAGGGAGTGACCCACTAGAGAAGAGGCCCACAGATGGGGTCAGAGGGCACTTCCTGCTAGGGTGGTGGGGGATGGGGACATGGTGACCCCAAAGAGACAGCCAGTGATGTACTAGGTGTAAGACACACAGGTTGGCTCATACGTATTAGCGACATGATCTTTTCTCCTCCCTCACTGGCTTCTGCATCATGGAAGAAATTGCTAAGATTCCCAATAAAGTGTAACTTTAACAGCTTAAGTCTAAATATTTCCCTTATAAAATTGTTAGTATAAGAGATTCAAAAATGAAATTCTTTCCCACTGAAAAAGGACTTGCTTTGTTAAGTCACACCGTCCCTGCCCCCCTGCAATACACACACACCCGAGTGCTCTACAAGTCTTGGCCAACAACACACTGACGCAATCACCCTACACTAATTGTTTCTTTGCTCAACACTTTAGTAATAGGCTCTAATTTAATGTGGATTTTGATGTTGCCTTCTGAGTTTCTTCACGGGTCAATTGTTGGCTGTTTTGGCCATTGAGAAGGTAACCCTAGAAGAAGGCAAGAAAGCCTTCTGAGTGACTGGTGGCAATCTCATTGTCCAAACACGTTAGTCCCACAAGAGAGGTAAAAATGCCCCATGGCCAAACAGGAGGTATGAATCCAGCAAGACAGCAGATGAGAGAAGTGAAGGGGTAAAGGAAGTGCCCAGCACTCGCCCCATTCATCAAACCACCCAGACATAACCTAGCTTATGTGATGCCTGAAATTAGGTTCCACCAAAACTAGTGAGTTTTTAAAAGTTTTAGTGCTTAAAAACATCACATAGAAATCCCACTCATAATTGCTGACATAGACTAGATGTTGCCATATATACAATTTTAAGTGTTGCCAGGTGAAGGACATCCTCAGTCTGCTATTATAGTAAGTAGCTATTAGAACTACCTCTATGCAAATCATGTTAAAGTGTTTACTCATAGGGTAAATATCCAAAAATTCTTCTTTATAATTTAACAAATTCATAGTTGCCCAGTTTATGCATCTAATGCAAAGTGTGAACATATTCTGAATTGCTAAGATTTATTAATGAGTTTGTTACAGGTTTCATTAAGAAATAAAGATGGTGGTTAGATTTTTAACAGGAAGAATTCCTGGGAGGCTGAATAACACTTAACTCCTGAAGATGGTGGTTTCTATCTTCTCATCTTCCTCATCTCAGGAAAGTAATGGGGAAGATGGTCACGCTCTTCATTTAAAAATCTAGGAGTCATCCTTGATCTTTTTCTTTGAACAGATGTAATAAAATAGTGGGACTTCATCTAAGTCTCTCTGTAGATCATACATAGACACGTGTACCTAGATCTATACCCATGAGCTACATCTATGGAATAAGAAAGCCACCGAATGGTACGGTATGCCACGGGAAACCAGCATCGAATTTCCCCTTCACGTACACGCAGGCACTCTTGTTCTCATTCATTCTCCCTGGCCCTGGGGTCGTTCATTCATTGGCTCCCCGAGAGCGCCTGGCTCAGGGATGCTGCATCACGGGGTGGGAATTTGGCTTTGGGGCAGGAGACGGTGGGCAGGCCAGAAACAGAGCAGAGGTCGTTCCTTCAACAGCCTGAAAACATAGGGTTCCTGCAGCACGGCCGTGGGGTGAGGAAGAGGCCACACGAAGCAAAGGAGAAGATGCCAAGTTCAACCATCCATTTCTAAATTTTGCATAGGGTAGGACCCGAATCCAGGAAAGGAGAAAACGCTGTTTTGCTATCCCTCTGCGTGATCCCAGAACCTTGGTTAATAGCAGAGTTCTAGGACTCACCTACCTTACGGAAAAAATCAGCTCTTCTGCGTTAGTCTAGGAATAAAACCACCATTTATCCCACCACCTGGTACATAGCACCCCGTCACTGCTTCCTGAATGAATAACGTACTCCTAAAAAGTTCCAAGCTGTCCAGCCTCACTTCCCAGATGGCCTTCCATGTCACATCCATACTCTGGCTCAACTACTTCCTCACCATTCTCCTTTGCTTGCTGCCTCTGATCCTATGCTCTGCCCATTTCTCCTCTTGAAATGCCTTCCTACCTTGCCCTCTCACAGGGAAGTTCAGATGTCCCCTCTTCCAGGAAGCCCTCCCTCCCTGATCCTTCCAAATCACTAACAGTCTGTGACTCGTGAGACCACTTTGTCCCACAGCGAAGCACTTCTTTCCACGCCTGTTTTAGAATTACACTCCCTTACACCTTCTGCTAGAACAAAAGACCCCTTGAGGCGGTGGCGGAGTGGGGGGGACATTATGGTTCATTTTTCTATTTCCAAGACTATACATGTATACATGTTTGGTTCTATAAACACATGCTTCAGTGACAGAAATAAGCCCAAAGCACAGCACGTAAGGAGGGTTTTTTCGCTGTATATAAATACCGTTTTACCAGCTAGTGTGATCGATCACCTTACTGCACGAGAGGGCTGCGCACGTGTGATGCCAGTCAGGCCTCTGAGCTCACTGCAGGGGGAGCCAACTCTGGAACCCCCTCGGTCAAGCACATAACCAAAGTGATGTTTACCATGATCAGACTCACCTCATTTGCTAAGGCAAAAGTTCCCCAGTGAATTGCCACAGATTTCCTTGTCTGAACGTCAATGTGAATCCTCACAGCTTCTTCTGGGTCTATGTGCTGGTATTTCATAAACCACCTGATAAAACAGCAATTTATTAATTCTGGCCTTTGGAATACACCCTCAATTCTCATTACTGCTTCATTTAATCAGCCTTGAAACGTTCTGCACAGGAGTGAGAAAGGCAAAAGCCATCTCTTTTAAGTCCACTTTTCTGCTGGAAGACAAGATAAGCAAATCTTAAACACTTGCTAAGTCTCAAGCAAAGCTCCCCTTTGCAAGCCAAGATGTCATTTCACAAGCATTTGATTTTACTGATCATTTATTCTGAAGGTACGTTCTACTCTTAAAGAAGCAGAGTCTTTGCAATCCTGGTATGAATCAAAGAAACTAATGGGTCGAGAGCTAGAAGCCAAAAGCGTGATTCAAGATAACCTGAATAAACTTGCTGAAACCATTGTTTTTTTAGCTTGCTAAAGCAAAAAGCAAACAAAAATTAGTGTAGGATATTTAAAGATTGGGAACAACAACAAAAAAATCAGTTGCTATTCAAGGATGTTATTTAAATACCATACACCATACTGAACCGTGAGGTATAGGATTTAAAGGGAGAGTACCTGCGGGGGGCTACGGGGAGAGTGTGGAAACAGTGTGAGGCTGCCCAAAGTCTAGGGAGAGCAGGGCCCAGAAGGCTGGGGCCTGCACAGAGACCCCAGCTCTACCCCTGCTGGGTGTGTGGAGCTCAAGCCTTCGGCTCCCAGCTCTGCTGCATCGAGACTCACAGACCTGGACTCAACACAGGTGCTTCTGTGTTTCACAGAACACACCACGGACAAGTTCATCGGCAACAGCTAAAGGGTTGTTATTAACTGTTGGGAGCTGCCGAGACCGCTGGGAGCCTGGAAACAAAGCCACTGTGTTCTACTCAACAGCAGGTCAGAGAAGCACTGTTCTGTCCTGCCTCCTGACACTCAGATCCCGGGCAAGATGCAAACAGCTTTTGGTGTTTCTACGGATTTTTTTTTTTTCTTTAAACTCCTATAGCCAATCAAAGCTATGGACATACTCCTTTCCACCCTTCATGTCTATCTGACATAAATTCAGAATTTTTATTTTGATGTGAAAGTTAAAATAAAAACTTAACATCCTGGGGCACTTGGCTGGCTCAGTGGGTGGAACATGTGACTCTCTATCTTGGGGACGTGAGTTCAAGCCCCATGTTGGGCATAGAGCTTACTTAACAACAACAAAACGCAAAACAGAACTTCTTACCAGCTTGCATAGAACATCTGGTGACAGATCCCCACAGGGATACTACTGAAAGCTGCTTGGGGGTAATCATTGTACATTCGGAGAGTACTCAAACTGTGCTGGTAACCTTAGTTCTAAAACTGTTCGTACTGACCAGAGAGATGGATCATGCAGCAGAAGCTACACAGCCTAATTCTTAGAGCAAATACTGTGCTGCTGGCCTCTCCCAGCTTAGTAACAGGACAGCTGCAATGCAAGCAGGAAGGGGGAATTCTGTGAGGGAATTTGTATAGTGAATCTGTACACAATATACCATCACGTATATGGGATCTTTATATATTGTGACACAGGAAAAATCTTCAGAATTACAAATAAGGTATTCTAATATATTAAGAATACCCTGAGGGGTGCCTGAGTGGCTCAGTCAGTTAAGCCTCTGCCTTCCACTCAGGTCATGATCCCAGGGTCCTGGGATCAACCCCTGCATCGGGCTCCCTGCTCAGCGGGGAGCCTGCTTCTTCCTCTCCAACTCCTGCTGCTTGTGTTCCCTCTCTCACTGTGTCTGTCAAATAAATAAAATCTTTAAAATTTTTTTTAAAAAGAGGTGGAAAACCAAAGTTCAAAGACAACTGATTCATAGTAATTTTTATAAAAAATAGGGTAGAAGTATCTAGCGCCTTAAAGACACTAGGGAAAAAAAAGAAAGAAACACTGAAGAAATGGTTTTGGTGAGCTTTTTAAATACAACAAAATCAAATGGAAATAATCAGATTTGCACAGTTCATTTTTGAGTTAGTGTTTCTCCTGCTTGTGGGATTGCCGAAATTAAACGCCATCCTACATACAACTCTGTATCTGTGCCTGTACCGTAGGAAAGAAGACATTTCTTCTACTATTAGTGTTTATTTTCTCTTAACTGGTACCTGTCACCCAGCGTTCGCTGAAATCGAGCTGCATTCTCTGAAATCACCTCTCCTTCCCTGAGCCGGACAATATGAAGAAGAGCACAGGCAGGGCCGGCTCTCCTGGGTCTCCAGTGCCCTGTGACCTTCAACTGCTCTGACTGCAGGCGAGGCAGGTACAGCGGGAACAGCGGGAACAGCCACACTGACGGACACGGGACCAGCGCAAGGGACTCACTGCTCGGATTCCTCGCTTGTTCTCTGCCCAGGGCAGGAGAGCTACAGCCTGGGGACGGGCTCGCCGGACGTGGAGTGGAAGGTGGTTACAGAGAGTTCCCCACGTGACGAACGAGAGCCGGCTTAGCTTTGCTGACTGGCTGATCGGTTTAACCCAAGTCAGAACCGTACCTGAACTTGCAGCTAGGCTGCAGCAATTCTTCAACCCTCGGTCCAGCTTTCCTGGTGACAGGATCTCGGATTCTGAGTCATCACGTAACAGGTGTGACGGACGGAGATACTTGACAAGAACTGAATCTGACCCCCCAACCTCCAAAATCATCACCGGTAACAAACGTCCACCGTAAAAATCACAAACGATACCCCAAATTATCCCGAATTCCAAACTCCTTTAGAGTCAGGCCACCCGTCACGGAGCAGGGCTGCCTCCCCGGGGGGCCCACACACCTGGGTTCATACGCGCCGATGGGAATAGCTGCGAGGTCGAAGGGGCCAAACCGTTTTCCGATCTCTTCGAAAGCCGGGCAATAACCAGTGTCTCCTGCGAAAAAAAACCGACTCCAGGGCCCCAAGACAGACCAGCTGCCCCACAGAACCTTGTTGTCATCCATGAGAGTCCTTTTACACCAGTGCTGTGAAGGAGTGAAGACAAAGGTGACCTGATCGTGGCCGGGGACACAGTTCTCCTCCCACCAGTCCAGCTCGATCACGTTCTCGCAGCCGCACTTCTGCATCCAGTCGAGGAGGCCCAGAGGCACGAACCACCGCAGCTCCGGGCCGAAGCGCTCGTTCAGGGCCAGGACGGAGTTGTAGTCCAGGTGGTCGTAGTGGTTGTGGCTGATGAGGACCGCGTCTATTGGGGGCAGTTCGCTCACGGTGCAGGGCGCACGGCGGAACCGCTTGGGACCCATGCGCTGTGACGGTGACGCGCGAGAGCTGAAGACGGGGTCGGTGAGGAAGATGAGCTCGTCCATTTCCACCATCACCGTGGCATGTCCCAGCCACGTGACCCGCAGGCCGGCCTCCCGCACTCCGGCCTCCTCTGGCTCGTCGATAAAATACGGCTTCAGCACCGGGAGCTCTTTGTCAAGTTCCTATGCAGAGAAAGAAAAGCAGCCGTTGGAGGGGGTTAGAAAAAGGTACATCAGAACAGAGTTTGACATAAATCAGAGAGAAAAGGGCTATTTGGGAGAGAACTGACCTCATTCAGTAAATGTGCTATTTTTGCTTATTGCTTAAAAATGCACATTTCTTTCTGAATCTGACTCCATAAAACCATGACAGTATAAGGTCTCAGTCCCAAATGCAGGAGAGAAAGGGAAAATTAAATTGGCCACTCTGAGCACCGCTGAATGTATTAACCTTCTGAAAAGCTCTCTCCTGTAAGTGCTGGAAGCCAAGCTGGCCGAGCCGTGGTCACTCTGCCACCACCCCTTCACGTGGCCGGTGCCTTTGCTGCGAACACCGGTATCTGAAGCAGCTCAGCCTGGAGGGTCAACAGAACTCACAGCCATTTCTTGGCAGATCTTGTAGCTCAGATAAGAATCGGGACTTTCTGAGCACACAGAGCTCAGAGCAGAGCGCGGTACTGATACCCCGGCGACCCCTACCCCCACCCAGCCCCTGTACAGAGGGCTCACCCCATTCCTCACCCTCAAGGCTTTCCACCACCCAGCAGGCCACAGCAGATTGTGGTCCCTGTGAAAGGATTGCTTTTGGGGGGTAAAGAGATGTAAAAATGCTAACGACGCAAAACAGAAGCATTAATTCCTTCAGTTGATCTACATTTTCTCCTCAGAAGCATTAATTCCTTCAGTTGATCTACATTTTCTCCTCCGATTAAGCGAGAACAAGCAGCGGTTCTGTTTTGGGGTCACAGTCCTGGCTTGTATCAGTGCTTTCAGAATTGTGCTTTGGCGATCTGCTCTACAGCCGGATCGAACTCTCTTACAGGGAGATGCTGTGTGAACCCGGCCATCCTCGTGCCGGAGGGACACTACAGCTCCAACCTCCGTCCCCACCTTCTCATCCACCCCAGAAACATTTCTTTCAAGCCTCAGTAATAGGACAAGCTCTTCTCCAGAGCAACTGGCTTTATTCATTTGACTGCCACTGGGAAACTCTCACCAGTGTCTGCTCTGCTCTGCGCTTGGGCTGGGAAGCAGGGGTAAGTCTCCTGCCGGTGCTGCCCTGGCACGATGGCGCACGTTTCTTAATTGTGGCTTCTCTTCTCTGCCCTAAGAGTCTGTGTGCTCTTCTGTGTTCATCAATCTGATTTTTATTCCTACATCTATTTTCCTAAGTTGCTGCACATCAATTTTGAAGAGTCTGGTATTGGATAATTAAGGAGAAGACAAGATGTGCTACAGCCCAGGAAGGAGGAATGAAGAGCGGGTTGCCAAAGGCATCAGGGACGCGGTGACCTGTGTCAGCTGCTGCAGAACTGATGTGAAGTTCGTGATGCAGAGGAAAGGAAGTCATTTCAGGTGGATAAAATGCCCAAGCAAAGGCCCAGAGCCTAACAGGAACGCGGCATTCGGGGGCACAGGACAATCTATATAGGATCAGAACACAGCCAGGGCCCTGAATGCTACCCAGAGACAGGAAGCATCTTAAAAGGGGGGGAGGGAGGCAGTGCCAGGCTGGCTCAGTCGGCTAAGTGTCCAATTCTTGATTTCGGCTCAGGGCGTGATCTCAGGGCTGGGAGACAGAGCCCAGCTTCTGGCTCTGAGCTCAGCCAGGAGTCTGCTTGCGAGTCTCTCCCTCTGCCCCTCCCCCCACTCGTGCATGCACATACACGCACTCTAATAAATGATTAAAAAAAAAAAAAAGAAGAAGAAGAAGAAGGCTTGTCCCAATTAAGGTTTAAAGGAAACACTTTTAGAGTGCAAATGATGACCCGGGATGTGTCACAAGAGCTGCGGTGACAGATGAAGACCAAACAAAGGAGACAGCAGTGAGACAGGCCAGAGAGGGAAGAGAGCCGAGAGGTCACAGGCGGTGTGAGTGGGAAAAGGCCCATGATGGGGGGAGAGCAGGAGCAGCAGAGGTGGAGGACGACAAAGACGCCTCTTAGCCACTCTACGCCTTAGTCTCCTCATCTGAAAAATGGGTACAGTTGTACCTACACTTCGCTGTTGTGGGGACTGTATCAGCAGTAGCACACTGTAAGCACACTGTATTCTAGATGGGAAAAGAAATCGCAGCCCCAACCACCAGTCAGGCACCAACTTCGACGTTTTTACCGGTTTCCTTTCTCATAGTCACTAATCTAGTTAAGATCCTGGATACTACACAGACACGTTAAAGTCTTCCTCAATGCTCAACTGGCTTCCTGTCAAACTCAATCCCTACCCAAGAGCCACCTCAAAAGCAGCCTACTTCCAGGGTACCACTCTCCCCACCTAGAACAGCTTCACAGGCTCGACTCTACTGATGACCAAAACCCGACTCACCGCCTCAGCCCAGCTGGACGCCCGCCGGTGGACTCCCCCGCTTTCCCTTCCAGCAGTGTTTCACCCAACTCCTGCAGACGGTGTCCCACCTACACGGGGGCTGCTTGAGAGCCCCTCACTATACTGATCCCGCTTCTCAGATTCAAATGCCCTCTCTCTAATCCCATGGAGACCGCAATCGAACTGTGTACCCTTCATGGGGCCAACACGGGGTCTCGACAGGGACAATCACTCCAACCACTGACCCTCCATGCCATTTTGTTCGTGCACCAGCCCGTGGACATTCTGCCCAAACCCTAGCTGAGTGTATAAAGGACGTATCTCATGTCTCACTCAACTTGGAATCAGCCACAGCACCCAGTGCACGGAGCAGTGACGAACACAACACTTGCTCAATAAAATGTGTTGGATGAATGAGTGTAAATTTTTCCAATCGGTTTTCAAAGTTGGTAGTTAGGGTTAGTGAACAAGAACGAATGTTCCATGGTAGCCTTTCAACAATGGAGGAGGAGAGAGGGAGGGAATTAAATAAATAACATTGCATCTGGTACACCCATAACTGGAGGTACAGCTCCTATTAACTACGTCCACTTACAGGGGAGAAAACTATTATGGCACGCACACAAGGTCATGGCAGGCCTTCACACTTACTGCCTCGCACCACTGACTCCTAAGTATGATCTCATTTAATACATATTTTTCTAGAAAACAAGTAACAGTCCAAGGATCTGATAGTAATCCACCTCTTATTCTCCCCTGAGGAGACAAGGAAACTTTTGGAGAGGGCAGGTAATGTACCTTCTCCTGATTCCAGTGACCATTTCATGGGTATATAAATAAGGCAAAACTCATTAAATTATATTTTTTGAACAGGTGGAGCTTGGATTAGGTTATTAAAACCATTTTAAAAATCTTTAGCAGCATCATGTGTTAAAAGGGCATCAAAATATCCATAACAAAATTCCTTGAAAACATTTGCACTTTCTTTTTGCTCTAATTTTAAAAGCCACTTGAAGTTCCCAGTGTCCCATGACCTGCAGACTGGTGGGAGGTAACAAAACCCATGGCACAGAGCTCCTGGCAGCCTCCGCTACCCTCCAAAGGATTAACAGGGAAAAGCGGAAAAAGAAGCCAGTCACCCAGGACCACATAGGTATGATCCTAACTACAGGAAATGTCCACAAGAGACAAGTCCATAGAGACAGAAGGTAGACTGGTGATTTCCAGGGGCTGCAGGGGGGCAAGAGAATTTGGGAGCTGATGACTAGGACATGGGGTTTCTCTGAGGGGTAATAAAAATGTATTAGATGTGGGAACGGTTGCACAACTCTGAATGCGCTGAAAACCACTACAACTGTAGAGTGTGTGAATTAAAGTTCAACAAAGCTATTTTTAAAAGGCCAAGTACTGACAACACATCTGAACTAAGCAATCATACCTTCATGCTTCCTCCTGCATGCAGTTTGTTTCTAAGCCCAGCATAAAAGAACACCTTATTTTAAAGAATCTGATCTCTAGCACCACTGTCCCCTAAAATGCAAAGAAACAGTCTATAACTGAGATTCCAAAAAAGACAAAATAACTTTGTCCTTTTGATCCTCAGAGTCTGAAAAAGCATGCAGAGGGGCACCCAGCTGGTTCATTTGATGGAACTCATGACTCCATCTTGGGGTCGTACGTTCAAGCCCCCTGTTGAATGCAGAGATTATTTAAAAAAATAAAATTTTAGGGGCGCCTGGGTGGCTCTGTGGGTAAGGCCTCTGCCTTCTGCTCAGGTCATGATCCCAGGGGCCTGGGATCAACCCCTGCGTCAGGCTCCCTGCTTGGCAGGGAGCCTGCTTCCTCCTCTCTCTCTGCCTGCCTCTCTGCCTACTTGTGATCTCTGTCTGTCAAATAAATAAATAAAATCTTTAAAATAAATACATAAATAAAGTAAATAAATAAAATTTTACAAAAGCATGTAGATTAGGGATAGAGAAATTCTTGTTTACTTGAAGAAACCAAGTACTCACTTGACATCTTTTTTTACAGGTCAGGACTTTTCTTGGCTGGCCTTCCTCTTTTTAAAGCCGCAAATGGGAAAATCCCTGGGCCCATAGTTAATGGGGACACTAGTTAATGTTTACTTTTCTTGGGGAACTGGAAAAATCCTACCATGCATTCAATGGCTGTTCTTTGCCAGACACTGGAAGTGGGTTCTGTCATCTAACTCTGTGAATCAGATGTCACCGCCATTTTATAGATACCCAGACCAAGGGGAAGGGGTCACTAAGAAACTTGCTGGGGTCACACAGCAAATGCATGCTCAATCAGGAGTGGAATCAAGGCCTTCCTGGCTCTAAAGTCCCTATCTTTTCATTAAACCATAATTCTCTCCATGGCATAATTTAAAACAATGAAACCCATATTCCTATTAATATACTTATTATTTTTAGAGTATATATGTGCAGGAGACAGAAGAGAAAAATTTGATATAAATCTGCTAAAATCGATTTCTTTAAAAAAAATCACATTAAAAGACTTGAGTTAAGCCTTTTCTTCCACCTGAAAGCATATTTTTACTGAGGATACACTATACTTTGTAATTCAGATTTAAATAAACTTTTTCGTATTTATTTTGACAATATCATGTTAACATTGAATAGAGACTGTGCTTGTTACCAAAATACCTCCAATGTAATTAATTATTAATGCTAATGTTTTATATTTTTGCCATGCTATCTGTATTAGAAGTACCAGATCCATTGAAATGGCTTAATATTTTTAAACTTCTTGATTATAAAAGAAAATACCCTTCATAAAATATCTGCAAAATACAGGAAAATAGAAAGAAGAGTGGCCATCCATTACATCAGTCTGCAGAGATTACAGCCACTGTTGACATTATGCTGTCTTTAGTCACAGTCCTATTTCTATGCATGGTTAGCAACATAAGGTATCCGTACTTTCTGAGAGAATGGGAGACAACGTGAGCAGGGAGGGACAGAAGAAGGAGAGAGGATCTTAAGCAGGCTCCATGCCCAGCACAGAGCCAGAACCTGAGATCATGATCTGAGCCAAAATAAGGAGTCAGATACTTAACCAACAGAGCCACCGCGGTGTCTCTAAGTTTTTTTAAAAAGAATTTCAGTGGCACCTGGGTGGCTCAATGGGTTAAAGCCTCTGCCTTCAGCTCAGGTCATGATCTCAGGGTCCTGGGATCGAGCCCTGCATCAGGCTCTCTGCTCAGCGGGGAGCCTGTTTCCCTTTCTCTCTGCCTGCCTCTCTGCCTACTTGTGATCTCTGTCAAACAAACAAACAAACAAATAAATAATCTTTAAAAAAAAAAAAATTCAGATTGTGACATTTTCATCCACCCCTTAAAACTCTGAGATACATACTTAAGTATTTAAAAATGAAACAAACAGGGCACCTGGGTAGCTCAGTTGTTAAGTGTCTGCCTTTGGCTCAAGTCATGATCGCAGGGCCCTGGGATCAAGTCCCACACTGGGCTTCCTGCTCCATAGGAAAAGTGTTTCTCCCTCTGCCACACCCCCTGCTCATGCTCCCTCTCTCGCTGTCTCTCTGTCAAATAAATAAATAAAATCTTTAAAAAAAAAAAAAAAAAATGAAGGGCACCCAGGTGGCTCAGTGGGTTAAAGCCTCTGCCTTCGGCTCAGGTCATGACCCCGGGGTCCTGGAATCGAGCCCCACATTGGGCTCTCTGCTCCGCAGGAAGTCTGCTTCCTCCTCTGCCTGCCTCTCTGCCTGCCTCTCTGCCTATTCTCTCTCGGGCAAATAAATAAAAATTAAAAAAAAAAAAAAAAGAAACAAACAGGGGCACCTGGGTGGCTCAGTCAGTTAAGCATCCACCTTTGGCTCAGGTCATGATCTCTGGGTCCTGGGATTGAGCCCTGCACTGGGCTCAGTGAGTCTGCTTTTCCTTCTCCTCCTGCCACTCCTCTCTGCTTGTGCTCTTTCTCAGTAAATAAAAGCTTAAAAATTTAAAATAAAATGAAAGTGAAACAAATAGATTGAGGAAATCTGTCAGAATGTGAATGGAAGAAAGGAAGGGAGGAAGGAAGGAAGGAAAAAGGAAAGGAAAAGAAAGGAACAGAACAATGAAATACAGAAAAAGATCTAAATGAAATAGAGATAAGCAACATGCCCAAGAAAGACTCCAAATAATGACGGTAGGGGTGTCCACTGAACTGGGGAGAAGAGTGCAGGAACTCACTGAGCACACCAACAAACAGAAAACATAAAACCAAAAGCAATCCAAGTTAAAGAATGACAAACAAAATAAAAAATACACTAGAGGAAATCAAGAGTAAATTAGCAGATGTAGAAAAACACATCAATAATCTGGAAGACAAGGCAATGGAAAGCACACAAGTTAAAAAGCAAAATAAAAGAATTTTTAAAAATGAGGATAGGTTAAGGTATCACATGGACAACATCAAGGAAACATTCCCCTATGAGGGGTTCCAGAAGGAGAAGAGAAAGATAACTTATTTGAAGAAATAATGGCTGAAAACCTCCCTAACCTTGGGAAGAAAACAGACATCCAAGTTCAGGAGGCACAGCGAATCCCAAAAAAGATGAACCCAAGGAGGTCCACAGAACACATGATTAAAATGTCAAAGGTATGGGGCGCCTGGGTGGCTCAGTGGGTTAAGCCGTTGCCTTCGGCTCAGGTCATGATCGCGGGGTCCTGGGATCGAGCCCCGCATCGGGCTCTCTGCTCAGCAGGGAGCCTGCTTCCTCCTCTCTCTCTGCCTGCCTCTCTGCCTGCTTGTGATCTCTGTCAAATAAATAAATAAAATCTTAAAAAAAAATAAAAATGTCAAAGGTAAAGATGAAGAATTGTTAAAATAGCAAGACAAAAATGAAAATTTACATAAAAGAAAAACCTCATAAGGCTATCAGCTGATAAAAAACTCTGCAGGTCAGAAGGGAATGACATGGCATACTCAAAGAACTAAAAGGAGAAAACTTACAACCCAAAATACTCTATCCATGAGGTTATCATTTATAATGCAAAGGGAGAAAAAAAGAGTTTCCCAGACAAAAAAAAGTTAAGGTAGTCCACCACCTAAATGTTAAAAGGGCTTCTTTAAATGGAAGAAAAGAGGCCACACAGATGTAAGGAAACAATGGATAAGACTACAAAAAATGGGACAATGTAAACATAAAACATAGCGGGGGGGTAAAAAGAAAGTTCTTCTAGAACATGTTCTAACTTACTTGACCATCACTGAATAGAAACTGCTCTAGACTTAGGATGTTATATATGACCCTCCTGTCAACCACAAACCCAAAACCCATTCAAAAGTAAAGAGAAAGAAAGGCACGCATAACACTGCAGAATACCAGTCACAACAGAACATGAGAAGAAACAACTACAAAAACAACCAGAAAGCAAAGAACAAAATGACAATAAGTATATTCACCAACCAATAATTACTTTATATGAATATGGTCTAAATGTTTCAATCAAAAGACATAGGGTGACAGAATGGATAAAAAAACAAGACCCATCTCTACGACGCCTACAAGAGACTCACTTCAGACCTAAGACAGTAACAGACTATAAGTGAAAGGATGGAAACAGACGTTCCATACAGATGAATGTGGGGCAGAAAAAGTCAGGGTAGCAATATTTATATCAGACAAAACAGAATTTAAAAGAAAGACTGTAATAACAAAGACAGGCATCACATAATAATTACGAAGTCAATCCAACAAGAGGATCTAACAATCACAGATACCTGCGCACCCAACACTGGAACATCTAAATACATAAAACAAATATTTACAGACAATAATGAGAGAAACTGACAGTAATACCCTAATAGTAGGGGACTTTAACATACCATTTACATGAATAAATAGATGTCCCAGAAGAAAATCAATAAGGAGGGGCACCTGGGTTGCTCAGGGGGTTAAGCCTCTGCCTTCGGCTCAGGTCAGGATCCCAGAGTCCTGGGATCGAGACCCAAATTGGTCTCTCTGCTTGGCAGGGAGCCTGCTCCCCCCCTCTTTGCCTGCCTCTCAGCCTACTTGTGATCTCTCTGTCTCAAATAAATAAATAAAATCTTTAAAAAAAAAAAAAAAAGAAAATCAATAAGGAAACAGTGTCTCTGAATGGCACATTAGACCAGATAGACTTAAAGAGAGAGCTATACAGAACATTCCATCCCAAAACAATACACATTCTTTTCAAGGGTACATGGAACATTATCCATGACAGATCACATGTTAGGCCACAAATCAAGTCTTCATATGTTTAAGAAGATAGAAATGATATTATGCATCTTTTCAAACCATGACAATATGAATAGAAATCAAACCAAGAAAAAAATACTGGATAAAACAGAAACACATGGAGGATAAACAACATGCTACTGAACAGCCAATGGGTCCATGAAGAAATCAAAGAGAAATTCAATAAAATACATGTGACCAATGAAAATGAATACGACAGCCCAAAATCTTTGGGACACAGAGGAAACAGTTTTAATAAGGACATTTATAGCAATAGGGGACTATCTCAAGAAACAAGACAAATCTCAAACAATCTAACCTTACACCTAAAAGAACTAGAAAAGAACAAACAAAACCCAAGCTAGTGAAGGGGAGGAAATAATAAAGATCAGAGTGTAAATAAGTGAAATAAAGACAAAAGAAATAGAAAAGATCGGGGTGCCTGGCTGGCTCAGTGGGTTAAGCCTCTGCCTTCGGCTCAGGTCATGATCTCAGGGTCCTGGGATTGAGCCCCACATCTCTGCCTGCCTCTCTGCCTGCTGGTGATCTCTCTCTGTGTCAAATAAATAAATAAAATCTTAAAAAGGGTTAAAAAAAAAAAAGAAATAGAAAAGATCAATGAAAACCAAGAGGCAGTTCTTTGAAAAACAAAACAGACAAACCTTCAGCCAGAATCATCAAGACAAAGAGAACACAAATAAGTGAGACACAAAAGAGGAGAAGGAAGAATATGGAAATAAAAGAATTATACAGGGACTACTACAAAAAATTATATGCCACTAAATTGGATAACCTAGAAGAAATGGACAAATTCCTAGAAACATATAATCTAAAACTTAATTAGGAACAATAGAAAATCTAAACAGACCAATTACTGATAACAAAATTGAACACGTAATCAAAAAACTCCCAAAACACAAAAGTCCAGGACCACATGGACTCACACATGAATTCTACCAAACATTTAAGAAAGAGTTAACATCTATTTTTTTTTTTAAGATTTTATTTATTTACTTGAAAGAAAAAAAGCAAGAGAGATATCACAGAGGGAGATAGAGAAGCAGACTCACTGCTGACTGAGCAGAGAGCCCGAAATAGGGTTCAATCCCAGGACCCTGAGGTCATGATCTAAGCGAAAGGTAGCAGCTTAACTAAGCCACCTAGGTGCCCCAATTTTACTCAAACTACTGCAAAAACACAAGAGAAAGGAAAGTTTCCAAGTCTGTTCTATTATGCCAGCATTACCTGACACCAAAACAAAGATACTATAAAAAAGGAAAACTACAGGCCAATATCCCTGATGAAAATAAACACAAAAATCCTCAACAAAGTATTAGCAAAATACATTCAACAATACATTAAAAAGGATTATTCACCATTATCAAGTGGGATTTATACCTGGGGTCCAAGGATGCTTCAATATCCTCAAATCAATCAACATGACACACCACATCAACAAAACGAAGGATAAAAATCATATGATCATTTCAATAGATGTAGAAAAAGCATTTGACAAAATTCAACACCCAATCATGATTAAAAACTCTCAACAAACCTGGTTTAGAGGGAACACACATCAACACTATAACGGGGCCCAATCTGATGAACCCAGAGCTAACGTTATACTCAATGATGAAAAACAGAGCTTTTCCTCTAAGTTTAGGAGCAAGACAAGGAAGGCCACTCACTCTCACCACTTTTATTCAACACAGTACTGCAAGTCCTAGCCATAGCAATCAAAGAAGAAAATGAAAAGGCATCCAAATAGGTAATGAAGAAGTAAAACTTCCACCATTTGCAGAGGACATGATACTATATATAGAAAAACCTAAAGACTCCATCAAAAAACTATTACAACTAATAAAGGAAGAGTTACAGGATACAAACCTGATATACAGCAATCTTTTGTGTCTCTATGTCATTAACAACACAGCAGAAAGAGAAATTAAGAAAACAATCCCATTTACAATTGCATCAAAGAGAATAAAAAACCTAGGAATATATTTAGCCAAAGAGGCAAAAGACCTGAACTCTGAAAACTAATAAAACACTGATACAAGAAACTGAAGATGACACAAAGGGAAACATATTCTGTGCTCATGAATCAGAAGAACCAATTTCTGTACTATCCACAGCATCAATGCAATCCCTACCAAAATACCAATAATATTTTTAACAAAACTAAAATCATCCTAAAATTTATATCGGCCCACCAAAGACCTCAAGTAGCAACGGCAATCTTAAGGAAAAGCTGGTAATACAATCCCAGATTTCAAGACCTACTACAAAGCTATAGTAATCAAAACAGTGGGGTACTGGCACACTAACAGATACACAGATCAACTGAACAGAATACAGAGCCCAGAAACAAACCCACACTTACATGGCCCATGTCTATGACAAAGGAGGCAAAAATATAAAATGGGGGAACAAAAGTCTCTTCAACATACAGTGTTGGGAATACTGGACAGCTACATGCAAAAGAATAAAGCCAGACCACTTTCTTATACTATACATAAAAATAAATTCAAAATGGATCGAAGGTCTAAACGTGAGACCTGAAACCATATAACTCCTAGAACAAAACATAGGCAGTCATCTCTTGGATATCTGCCTTAGCAACATTTTTCTAGATGTATCTCCTCAGGCAAGGGAAAGAAAAGCAAAAAAAACTATTGGGACTAAACCAAAATAAAATGTGAAGGAAACCATGAACAAAATGAAAAGGCAACCTACTGAATGGGAAAAGAAAGATATTTCCAAATAATATACCTGATAAAGGGTTAATATCCAAAATATAAAGTACTTCTACAACTCAATACCAAGGAAACAAATAATCCAATTAAATGAGCAGAGGGCCTGAATGGATGTTTTTCCAAAGACATAAAGATCCCAACACACACATGAAAAGATGCTCAACATAATGATCAGCGAAATGCAAATCAAACCACAACGAGGTATCACCTTACACCTGTCAGAATGGTTAAAATGAAAATGACAGATAAATGCTGCTGGTGGCGATGTCAATTGGGGCAGCCACTGCGGAAAACAGTATGGAAGATGTTTAAAAAATTAAAAACAGAAATATCTCGCAATCCCGTAATTCCACTATTATTTATAAGAAAATGAAAACACGAATGTGAGAAGATATATGCAGCCCTATGCTCACTGCAGCATTGTTTACAACAGTCAACATATGGAAGCAATCCAAGTGTCCACTGATAAATGAAAAGACAAAGAAAATGCAGAATATATATAAACACAATGGATTATCAGTCAGCCTTAAAAAGGAATGAGATCTTGCCATTTACGACAACAGGGATGAACCAAGAGGGTATTATGCTAAGGGAAATAAGTCAGAGAAGGACAAATATCCCATGATTTCCTTATATATAAAACCTAAAAAAAAAAAAAAAATACAGAGAACAAACTGATCGTTGTCAGAGGGAAGGGGATTGGGAGGATGAGCAAAATGGGTGCAGGGGGGCAGGGAGATACAGGCTTCCAGCTATGAATGAGTAAGTCACAGGAATGAAAGGCACAATGTAGGGAATACGGTCAATGATACAGTAATAGCACAGGGCGGGACCGACGGGAGCTACCGTTGCAGTGAGCACAGCGTGAAGTTTAAGCTGTCAAATCACAGCAGTGCACACCTGAAACGTAATATAATGTAGGTGAACTACAATTTTTTTAAAAGGCAAAAACAAAACAAAACAAAAAAAATAGAGACATTTCAGAAAAGCAAGTTCTCAAAAGACTGACTTTCCATGTACCCTTTCCTTGGGAAGCGGATTAGGAATGTGCTCCACTAAAATGAGAACACAGCCAAGAAAGAGGAACAAGTGGGGTGCAGGAAACAGAGCCAGCACTGAGAAAGCAAAGGGCCCCAGGTCAGGGGTGAGACTCCAGAATGGAAGCGTGCAGGCAAACGGGAAGGGCTGTCAGCCCAGAAAGAACCCAGTGCTGAGAGACCAGCTCAGAGTCTCTCCTCAGGAATGCCACTGAGAAGGAGTGGGGGGGGGGAGTGATTAGCCATAAATACATACAAAGGTATTAAGCAGATGACAAGGAATCACTAACCTCAGAGGGAAAGAGTGTGTAAGAAAGACATGGCTGTGGTACACTGCTTGGTTCGTCAGTGAAAAACAGGGATAGAGGCCCAGTAGTGTGTGAAGCAAAGGGGAAGGTCAAGTAGACCTGTGGGGGAGAGATGGGGAGCAGTACGGGGGCAGTGAAAGCTGATGGTGAACAGTGAATGTGAAGGATCATGGAATATCACACCGTTCCCTGCACTGAGATCTAAACAGTTAAACTCACAGAATCAGAAAGTGGATAAGGGCAGCCAGGGACTAGGGCCCCAGGGAAATGCGCAGTTTTGGTTCCAGCTAAGCAAGATGAGGAAGCCCTAGAGCTATGTGACACACTGTGCCTATGGTCACCAAGAACATGCTGCACCCTTAAAACTTCAGGATGAATTCTCTTACACTTTTGGTGGGAATGCCACAACAGCAGGGCATATGCAGCCCATACAGTAAACACTCTGGAGGGGCTGATTCTGGTGACCAGGGATTACTGCACTACTGGGCACCACAAAACACCTTCTATACAAGCCAACTACTTTCAAGAACAGGAGGGGCACCTGGGTGGCTCAGTGGGTTAAGCCTCTGCCTTCAGCTCAGGTCATGATCTCAAGGTCCTGGGATCAAGCCCCACATCAGGCTCTCTGCTCAGTGGGGAGCCTGCTTCCCCCCTCTCTCTCTGCCTGCCTCTCTGCCTACTTGTGATCTCTGTCAAATAAATAAATAAACCTTATTTAAAAAAAAAAAAAAAGAAGAACAGGAGACACAGGGGCACCTGGGTGGCTTAGTCGGTCAAGCGTCTGCCTTCAGCTAGGTCATGATCCCAGGGTCCTGGGATCAAGCCCCACATCAGGCTCCCTGCTCCGCCAATAGTTTTCTTCTCAATCTCCCTCTGCTGCTCCCTCTGCTGTGCTCTCCCTCTCTCTGTCAAATAAATAAATAAAATCTTAAAAAAAAAAAAAAGAATGAACAGGAGACACAGTGGACCCACTTCATAGAAAAGACACAGAGACTCAGACAAAAATATGGCGACAGAGGAATATGATCCAAATGATAAAATAATACCCCAGAAAAAGAGCAAAACAAATGCAAATAAACAATCTACCTGATAAGAGTTCAAAGTAATGGTCATAAAGATGTTCACTGAAACAGAAGAATGGATGAACTCAGTGAGAACTTCAACAAAAAGAAAAAACAAAGAACAAGTCAGAACAGAAAAATACAGTAACTCAAATAAAAAATACACTAGAAAACCAACAGCAGATTAAAGAATTTAGGAGAACAGACCAACAGTCTGAAAGACAGGGTCACAAAAAGCAACTGAGTGAATAATAAGAAGAAAAAAGTGACACCATCAAGTGTAATAACATTCTCCCCAAAGGAGAAGATAGAAAAGGGCAAAAAACTTATTTGAAGAAATAGGGGTGCCTGGATGGCTCAGTGGGTAAAGCCTCTGCCCTCGGCTCAGGTCATGATCTCAGGGTCCTGGGATCGAGCCCCGCATCAGGCTCTCTGCTTGACAGGAGGCCTGCTTCCCCCTCTCTCTCTGCCTGCCTCTCTGCCTACTAGTGATCTCTCTGTCAAATAAATAAATAAAATCTTTAAAAAAAAAAAAAAAAACTTATTTGAAGAAATAATAGCTGAAAACTTCCCTAACCTGGGGAGAAAAAACAGACATCCAGGTCCATGAGGCACAGAGAGCCCCAAACAAGATGAAACCAAGGAGGTCCACAGAAAGACACATACAATTAAAATGGCAAAAATTAAATACAGAGAATCTTAAAAGCAGCAAGAGAAAAGCAAACAGTTACATATCAGCTGATTTTTCAGTAACTTTGCACCAGAAGCAGGTGGCATCATATATTCAAAGAGCTGAAAGAAAAAAAACCCTACAACTAAGAATACTGTACCCAGCAAGGCTATCATTCAGAATGGTTAAGAGAGAAGACAGTTTCCAAGACAAACAATTTGAAGGAGTTCATCACCACTAAAACAGCCTTACAGTTAATGTTAAAGGGAATTCTTTAAGTGGAAAGAAAAGGTTGTAACTAGAAGAAAACTGTGAAAGGTAAACTTCACTGGTAAAAGCAAACACATAGTAAAGGTAGTATATCAACCACTTATAAAGCTAGTATGACAGTTACAAGACAAAAGTGGTAAAATCAATTATATCTAAAAAAATGAGTAAAGGGATACACAAAATAACATGAAAATCTGACGTGACATACATAAATGTGGGAATCAAGAACAGCACTTTTAGAATGTGTTTGGACTGAAGTGAAATCAACTTAATATAGACTGCTAGAGACAGGTTATTCACGAGCCTCCAGGTAACAGAAACCTGTAGCATATGAAGAAAGAGAAAGAAAGAGAATGGAGTCCAACCATAATTAAGGAAAATCATTAAATCACAAGGAAACAGAGCAAGAGGAGAAAAGATCAGGGAACTACAAAAACAACCAGCGAACAGTTAACAAAATGGCCAGTTAACAAAGTGGCAGTAGGTACATACCTATCAAGGTCTTTAAATGTAAATGGTCTAAATGTTCTAATCAAAAGACAAAGGGTGACAGAATGGATTAAAAAAAGAAAAAAGACCCATCAATATGCCGCCTGAAGGAGACTCACTACAGACCTAAAGACACATACAGACTGAAAGTGAGGGGATGGAAAAAGAACTTCCATGCATAAGGGAAGGTGGGGGATAAAAGGTAAAAGCTGGGGTACAATGTTTCTATCACTCAAAATAGAATTTAAATCAAAGACTGTAGCAAGAGACAAAGAGGGCAATTACATAATAAGGGGCTCAAACCAACAAGATGCTTTAACAACTGTAAACGTTTATGCACCTAACATAAGAACACCTGAATATATAAAATAAATATTAACAGATGTAAAGTGAAAAGTTGACAGTAATGCACGAATACTAAGGGACTTTAACACCAACTTATATCAATGGATAGATCATCTAGAAATAAAATAAATAAGGAAACAGCAGCTCTGATGACATAAGATCAGAGCAGAAAGAAATGAAAATAGACACCTGAAATAGAAAAGATCAATGAAACAAAAAGTTGGTTCTTAAAAATAAATTAATTAATAAATAAAGGATTCTAATAAATAAGACCAAAAATGAAAAAGAAGTTAAAACAGACAAAACAGAAATACAAAGGATAAGAGACCACTACAAAAATTACATGCCAACAAATTATATAACCTAAAAGAAATGGATATATTCCTAAAAATATACCATCTTCCAAGACTAAATCAGTTGGGACCACAACCAACTAAGACTTTTGCATAGCAAAGTAAACCATCAATAAAATAAAAAGGCAACCTACTGAACAGGAAATCTTTGCAAATGATATACCTGATAAGGGGTTAACATACAAAATACATAATGAATCCATACAACCCAACAGTAAAAACCAAATAATCCAATTAAAACATGGGCAGAGGACCGAAATAGACATTTTTCCAAAGAAAACATACAGATGACCAACAGACACATGAAAAGATACCCAACATCACTCATCAGGGAAATGCAAATCAAAACCACAATGAGATACCACCTCACACCACTCAGAATGGCTAGTATCAAAAAGTCAGTCACAAGCATTGGTAAGAATGTGGAAAAAAGGTATTGCTCATGCACTGCTGGTAGCGTAAATTGGTGCAACCACTGTGGAAAGCAGTTTGGAGGTTTCCTAAAAAATTAAAAACAGACATACGGTATGACTCAGCAATTCTACTTCTGGGTACTTATCTGAAGAAGAGAACACTAATTTAAAAAGATTTTATGCACACCTATATTTACTACAATATGAAAACGGATCCTTGAACAATGTGAGGGTTAGGGCAACTGACCCTTGCACAGTCAAAAACCCATGCATTATTTTTGACATCCCCAAAATTTAATTAGTAATAGCCTACTGTTGAGCAGAAGCCTTACTAATAACAAACAGTCCATTAACACACACATTGTATGCTATCTGTACTCAAGGGTTAACTATATTTACAATAGGCAAGATACAGAAGCAATCTAAGTGTCCATCAATAGATGAAGAGATAATTTCATCTTGAAGGGTGTTTGCTGGTTTCTGTTGTGAAAGAGTTGCATTTAATACCAACTAAGACTCATCCTGTTCTCAGCTTTTCAAGCTAATAATCAACTGTGAAATAAGTTGGACAGAGAAAGACAAATACCGTTATGATTTCACCTATATGTAGAATGTGAAAAACAGAAGTGAACAAACAAGCAAACTTAAAGAAACAGACTCATACACATGGAGAACAAAGTGGAGGTTGCCAGAGAGGAGGTGCGGAGGGGAAGGGATAAAATGGATTAAGGGAAGAGAGAGGTACAAACTTCTAGCTGTAAAATAAATTAAGTCATGCGGGGTTGTGGAGGGGGGGGTGTCTTGGTGACTCATTCGGTTCAGGAAAATTAGTGTTTCCTGATTTTGGCTCAGGTTGTGATCTTAGGGTCGTAGGATCAAGCCCTGCCTCAGGGTCCATGCTGGGTGGTATGGAGCCTGCTTGAGATTCTCTCCCTCTGCCCCCCACACATGTATTAAATAAAGTCAAGAAATGAAAAGTACAGCATAGTGAACAGAGTCAATAATACTGTAATAACTTTGTGTGGTGACAGTGGGTACCTACACTTATCGGTGAGCGGTGAACACTGAGTAATGGATGTAATTTCCAGATCAGAAAGTTATAGATCTCAGACCAATATTATATGTCAACTATACTTCAATTTATTTTTTAAAGATGTTACTTATGTATTTGAGAGAGAGAGAGCACGAGTAGGGCAGAGGGAGAGGGACAAGCAGACTCTCAGCCAAGCAGGGAGCCCAATGTGGGGCTCAATTCCAGGACTCTAGGACCAAGACCTGGCCAAAGGCAGATGCTCAACCAACTGAGCCACCCAGGCACCCCTATACTTCAACTTAAAAAGTCTGCTGGGGCACCTAGGTGGTACAGTCTGCCGAGCATCTGACTTTTGGTTTCGGCTCAGGTCATGATCCCATAGGTCATGAATCGAGCCCCTCGATGGGCTCCATCCACATTCAGCATGGAGTCTGCTTGAGTTTCTCTCTCCCTCTCCCTCTGTTCCTCCCCTGCACTCTCTCTAAAATAAATGAATAAATCTTTAAAAAAAATTTAAATTAAAAAAAAATTAAAATCTCCTACCTTTAAAAAAAAAAACTTACACTTCATTAAAGAATGCATCACCCTAATTTCCTTCTTTGTTTTTTTATTCTTCAAAGCACTAGTCATGTTTTAATAGACCACATAATCTACCCATCTGTTTACTATTTCTCTCTTCCACTAAACCTAAGGTCTAAGAATGGCAGGGCATCTTTCTGCTGTGTTGATGGCTCTGTCTCCACCACCTAGAACTGTGTGCCTGGCCCACAGCAGGTGCTCAGTAAATACTCACTAAACGAATAAATGAGTGAATGAATGAGTTACTGGAAGAGCCTGAGAGGGTCCACGAACTCACTGAAATTATAAAAAAGGGTCCACAGCTTTCATCAGATTTTCAAAAGGCACCAGGATAAGAGCTTCAAAACCACTAGCCTGGCAAGTTCTCAGAGATTCAACCCAGTTTCTAGAATATCTCTGAATCCTTAGAAGGCGCAGATGTATTTCTGCCTTCATGTGATCACTCATTTCCCAAGTGAAATAGAACAGAACTAAAGTTACCATCGCTTACTTCTGCAGTTTTAGAACCAGTGACTCAGAAAACCGGAAGAGCGCCTGGGTGGCTCCGTCGCTTAAGGATTTTGGCTCAGGTCATGATCTCAGGGTCATGAGATCGAGCCCCATGTTGGGCCTGCACTCAAGGCGAAGTCTGCTTGGGATTTTTTCTCTCTCTCTGCCCGTCCCACCCTCCCCCTGCTCCCCACCCACTCTGGCACATGTGCTCTCTAAATATATACATTCTTTAAAGAAAAAAAAAAAAAAAGGGAAGAAATACACTGCACAGTGGTAGCCTATCCTCTCAGCCTCCAGCCCCACCCCTCCTCTTCACAGCTGAGGCCCATGCTGCTCTTCATATTGATTCTCCAGGAGAAAACAAGTCGGGGGGGGGGGGGGGGGGAGGGTTCTTGTTCCTCCCATTGTCAAAGTTGAAACACGTAGTAAGGTTTGTGTTGGGGTGGGTTTTGTTTTTTTTTTAAGATTTTATTTATTTGACAGAGAGAGAGAGTATACAAGCAGGGGGAGCAGCAGAGGGAGAGGGAGAAGCAGGCTCCCTGCTGAGTAAGGAGCCCAATGTGGGACTCGATCCCCGGACTCCAGGATCCTCACCTGAGTGAAGGCAGATGCTTAACCCACTGAGCCACCCAGGCGCCCCCATGTTGTCAGGTTTTATCTATTAATGCCCTGCCTCATTCTAACAAGGTGTTGGAAAAGTATTATTCACAGTAATGAATTTGTTAACTAGGATTAATACTGTGTACATTCCTTAACATCAAAGTGACAATATCAGGGTTTTTTTTTAAATCCCATATCCTTAAAAACAAGAGCAACAACACTTACCAAGGTAAAGGATCTCCTGCCACCTCCATCCCAACCCCCACCAACTCCCACCCCTGCTATGCTTCCCACCACAGATCAAGCAAGCCATCAAGGATGCCCCCACTCTTTTCATCCCATCCCCCACTCCCAACATCAAGTTCCCGCTCTCCCCACTCCCCACAAAGCCTAGCAGGACACGGGTTGGTAGAAAAGAGAGGCCAAAGGAGACAGGTGGTGAAATGGGGCAAGAAATTAAGAAAGGTGGAGGGAAGGGGGAAGGCTCTGGCAATTAGGAGCCACCCACCCCATTGCAAATAGAACCACACTGCTCTAATAAGCTGCATGCCTAATGTTAATACGTTTTATCCTAGGTAAAACACACATATTTAAAGGTCAGTGACCTACTGCCAATTTTTAAAGGTCTGGATAAGTTATCTGAAAATCTCTTTTCTAGCTTTAACAACTTTATCCAAGGATGCGGGTGGGGGGTAGCCAAGCACTCTGGGCAATGTCTTAACCTTCATAATTCATATTCCAAACAAAAATCAGGTTCCTACTTCATGGTACATGTCCTGTATTTACTGCTGTCCATGACCTTGTTCATGCCATCATCCACATGAAAACCACTGCCAAAATGTTTTTCGTCTTTCTAGGCCCAGCTCAAGTACATACAGCCTCCTCCAGGAAGCTGTCTCCAGCCCCACCAGCTAGAATCAATTGCTTCCTTGCCCATACATCTAAAATGCTCTATTCCTACCTCTAGTTGCCACAGATCAGAGCTGGTTATTAATATATGTACTTCGTCGCTTAATTATCAACTTAAGGGCACTGTATTCAATTTTCTCCCAGAACCTGACCCTAGGTCTTATCACATAAAAGGGGCTCAAAAGGAGAGTCATAATACAATTCCCAGCAAAATTAAGTAATAATAAGAGTAAATACGCAGCCCCCCCACACACAAGAAAACCAAATTCTACCTCCTTGGAGCCTGGAACACTGCTGTGATCTTTTTCCATTATCAGCCATCTGAGAACGTTTGGAATGGAGAGATTTTTCCATGTCGGCCATGGGTTAACAAATCTGCCATCCTTTCCTTTCTTTGATTTAGTTACATCTTCCTCTAGTCTGTAATCCAGTTTGAAACTTTTCCTGGAAAACCTAGAAGAATCACTTCCTACAGAGCTCCGGGCTGAATTTTGGCGTTTTCTTACTGCTTCTTTGGGATACTGGCTGCTCGTCATCAGGGACTGGCTGCTTTCATTTTCATCCATGTCCTTTTCAGAACTAAAAAAACAGAAGGAGTGGAAATATGGACTTGAACATAAAGGCATTAAAACTTATCACACAACATCCGTAGTATTATTTCTTAGGAAAGAGAAATTTCCTCAAGCTTATAAAAACTGTAGGTCTCTATCAGCTCAGACTTTCTTTTGGCAAAACACAATTTCTGAATCCAATATTATAGCTTGCTAATTAGAAAAGATGTTTGCTTTACCTATTCCTGCCAAACCTTATAAATACTCCTTATCTCCTGTAATCCAAAGCAAGGTCCACCCAGCAGGCAGCATTTAAACATACGAAATTTTCCATTTCAATGGTATCTTTTACAATTAAAGGATCTTCCTGAATGTGCATTTCATACCTGAATTTTAAAAATACTTTTGTTAAAAACACACAGTGAGAAGGACTGCCTTAGTTCCTTGAAGATAACTCAGTACTCCACTAGGCCTAGCCGTTTTTACTTTGAAGATAATCTGTTACCAATTCCCCTAAAAAACACACTGAGTTCAGATCCCAAGACAATAACATTAGTGGAGAGATATTTCAATAATGTATTTAAATGGTGAACCATGCAAATTTGAATTAACTCAGATTTAGAACTGCCAAGACAGTGTAGTGACCTTGGATAAGTTTCCTACTCTCTCTGGGCCTCGATTTCCTCATCTGTAAAAAGGAGATAACAAAAGTACATGTCTCTGATGTTTATGGAGAGGTTTTAAAAGCTAACATAAAGCACTTAGAAACATGCATGTAACATGTATATAACAAATGTAACACATACACACACGGCAAGAGCTCGACAATGTTAGCTGTTGGCCTCATTATTCCCACCACCACCACTTAACCCAAGGAATCAAATCCTTCATTTTGAACTATGTAGATACTCCAGATACATAAAAGTGATAACGTATTAAGAATATGCATTGATCCAGGGGCATGGGGGTGGCTGTCATTTGAGCATCCAACTCTTGATTTTGGCTCACTTCATGATCTCAGGGTCATGAGATCAAGCCCCAGGTCAGGCTCTGTGCTCATCAGGGAGTCTGCTCGAGATTCTCTCTCTCCCTCCCTCCCTCCCTGCCCCTCCCTGCCCCTCCCCTGCTCATGTGTGTGAGTGCATTCGAATAAATAAATCTTTCCTAAAAAAGACTACACATTTATCTGCCATGAATTTCATTTCTTTCCGATTCTATTAAGCAAACATTTGCTTTCTGTCCAGTTTAAATACAATGCATGCACATAATACATTTCATAACAAAATAAACACAACAGAAAGCCAAATATTTTTATGGCCTTGGTGATATTTACCATAGAAATACTGTCTGGGAGGGAAAGGGAAAAGAACATAAAGGCTAGGATGAACACATACACTGAACTAAAACTATTTTTCCAAACCGTCTACAGTAAAATAGTGTCTGGTCTAGGGAATAATCAGTGTTGGGAAACCACAGCTGGCAAAAGCTAGAGCACACGGTGTTGTACTCAGCACCACTGGTTGCTGGGAGCCTCGTGGCTAAGACAGCCTAACAAGCTTTGTATCTTAAGCAAATAACCACCTCTCTAGGCCTCAATTTCCTCATCTGTAAAATACCTCCTTACCTCATGGGGGTTCAAAGGATCAAAATCACACAATGTCCATATAGGGCTTGCCACTCACCACATACTAATTCTTTTTTCCGTAATCCTGTGAACTAGCCATATATCTCAATTCTTTAAATTCCACCAGAAAGCAAAGAATCTGGGTGAGTTATCTCGGTTCTTCTCGAAGAACTGCTCTGTAATTCCCCGGGTTATAATTAAATTCAGGCCCAGGACTTTACAAAGGGCAGGAACAAAAAAGACCAACCACTTAAACCCCCCTTCATTTAACAGATGTAAACGCACCAAATTTAGAGACTTTATTTTTGTCTAATAGACGGCAGAACTGACCTGATGCTACCAACCCCTTGTGATGATCGACAGTTTGTGGGATACATACATGGGCCTATGAAGACACACAGACCTATACATACATACATATACATATATATTATACATATATAACATTCCTACCAACTATGTAATAAATTCTGGTCTCATTAAAACAATCAGAGGATAAAGAGAAAGGAGAAATGGACCCTCTGATTCAAAAACCACAAAGCAAAGTCAAAATAGAGTTTTGAGACAACATTGAGTCATGTGATGCGGCTGGGACATAAGAAGTAACGAAGGCTTGTGAGAGCCAACAGCAGAGCCTGAGGGCTGGGATCCGATCTGGAGCCTGGCCTGAGACTTGAAGGAGGTCTGGCTGCCCTGCAAGAAATGAGGAAAAAAACGAAGGAGCTTAAAAAGGAGACAACTCTGGTAGCAGGGCAAAAACGAAAGCGTGTCGCTAAACATGAACCAGGGAGGTAAATTTGCGAAGAGGAAATAGGCAGCCCCTCTGTTCCCTGTTTCACAAATGCCATTTAAATTACTGCTCCTAGCAAAATTTCAGGGTAGGTATCACAATGCCCATTTCTCATTTAGATTTTATTTATTTATTTGAGAGGGGAAAAAGCACACACGCAGAGGGAGAGACGGAGCCAGAGGGAGAAGCAGGCTCCCCACTGAGTAGGGAGCCCCATGTGGGGCTCGATCCCAGGACCCCAAGATCATGACCTGAGCCAAAGGAGCCACCCAGGCATCCCTAATGCCCTTTTCTTTTCTTTTTTAAAGATTTTATTTATCTATTTGACAGAGAGAGACACAGTGAGAGAGGGAACACAAGCAGGGGGAGGGGGAGAGGGGGAACGGGCTTCCCACTGAGCAGGGAGCCTGATGCGAGGTTCAATCCCAGGACCCTGAAATCATGACCCAAGCTGAAGGCAGACATTTAACGAATGAACCACCCAGGTGCCCCCCAAAGCCCTTTTCTATCTGAAACACTAAGAGGTATAGCAGGCCAGTCAAAAGACAAGGAAGCAGTGACAGTGAGAAGAGAAAGCACAGAATAAATCCAAGAAACAAGAGAGTGAATCAGCAAGACCTAAGCCTCTGGGTGACGGCAAACTTTGGGCTGTTCGTAGGGCAGGTTGGGGGATGGGTAGAGTGGCAGGAGGCAGAAAGGACACAACCAATGACCAAGCCAAGGAATTAGGGGAAAGCAAGTGTTTGGAGGATGCAAGAGAGAATGGATTTCTGACCCAGTCAGCTTGAGATGGGGGTGAGACGACAGGGAGTCGTCCAAGTAGATGTGCTCAAGGACATGCAGGGACATGGTGACCCTGGGACCCAGACTGCACTGGAGGTGACACAAGTGAAGGTAAGAGAATAGGGAGGTTTCCAGGGACCCGGGAGTAGAAGGAGTGGAAAAATGGGTTCAGTGCTCTGCTTTATCCTTAAGTAATGAATAGTCTCTACATGCCGTCCCCATTTTCTTCCACCCACTCAGGCTCTCACCCCAGTCCACCCACAGAAACTGCTCTCCAGCAAAGAGCCGCCGTCCTCTCTGAACACGCCCTCCACCCCAACACACACAAAATCCAGTCTTCGGGAATGATCTTTTCAAAGGCAGATCTGATACAACCAACAAAAAGGAAAAATCTCCAGAACCTTCCCTTGGTTCTCAGAATGAGGGCAGAAGTCAGCAAGAAGATGAGCCGTGGGGGTGTTTGTGGCCTGGCCCACACTCTGCTCTGCGGCAGACACGTGGCCTTGTTCTACTTCCTCAAATGCACGCACTCCCACCTCACCGCCACCTCTTATCATCACCGGGCCTTTGCCCATTATTTTTTTATTTTATTTTTTTAGATTTTTTATTTATTTGACAGACAGAGATCACAAGTAGGCAGAGAGGCAGGCAGAGAGAGGGGGGGGGAAAGCAGGCTCCCCGCCGAGCAGAGACCCCGATGCGGGACTCGATCCCAGGACCCTGGGATCATGACCTCAGCCGAAGGCAGCAGCTTAACCCACTGAGCCACCCAGGTGCCCCTTGCCCACAATTTTTTTAAATATCCTTCAATACCTGGACATGTATTCACAGGATCATACACAACCACGACAGCGTCCAGGCTACACGCTATGTGGGCACTCTGCACTGAGTGTGAAATGATTTGGAAAAATACAGAAGGACATGAAAACCTGAACTGTAACAATCTGGACTTGTTCTCTCGGAGGAAAAGTACTGGCAGTCCACTCCGTGCACGTGCAAAGGGACGAGCCCTACCAACAGGGGCTCCGGCAACAAAGTGAGCCTCGGCGGGCGGACACACAGGAGCCTGGGCCACGGGAGAAGGGGCCTCATCACCTCCAGGTGTTCTGGCCGCTCTCGAGGGCACAGCAACAGCCTCACGGGGCACATATTCAAACACTGAAAAGATCAAATGATGGGAAAAACGAAGACAGAACAAGAGTGGGTTCTGTGTGTGGCCCTGCTGGTCACTTGCTTTCCGCTTTGTAAATTCAGACAAGCCTGATAACACATTCAGGCTGGAGTTTCCTTAATTAAACGTAGCAAATCTCCTCCTTATTTCTAGTTCTAGAACTCTCTCCAAATTTAACAAGTAAAATTTCAGCCTTCCTCTTAGCCCAGCGGTAAGCAAAAGGAGATGTGCGTACATGGGAAACAAACTGTGTTATAAGGGTTCAAAACTTGATGAGGATCTTTACCGAATGCTGATTTCCATCCAATTCAAGGCACCATGAATGGTGCACACTGTCATTTTATGTGTCACTAAGACTGTAAAATTATTATTATAAGACCATCCATTATATGACATAACCTGGTATCAGTGGTGTTCAAATGTCCATAAAAGTTCTGTCTTGACATTAATGAAATACACCAGTTTTTATACGCAGATACAGATTTTAGACAAAGAACAAAAACGTTAGCCTCGGTAATTAAATAGAATCAGAACCACAATTAATGTATTGACCCTCCTTTCCTCTGTGAACAGCTAACTTTGTGAACAACAGCTGAATTTAGAATCCAGAAGCAAATTTAAACAAAGCCCTAGGAACACTAATGTAAGTGCTCTTTTTTTAAAGAACAATTTGTTACGAAGAGGACGACATAAATTCCATCCAGTAATTATCAACTACATTCTCTACATTTCTTTGAAGATTAATTTCTACTTAACAGGAGAAGGACTTACCCCACATCCCTGTGACATTTGGTGAAGACAAGTCTGCCAAGTACAAATATTTTATTTTAATAACTGCACACATGGGTAAAACACTTTCAAAAAACAAGGGCTCTCTGTTTCAAAAGCAAATGTTTTATCCTTTCTTTCTTTGACATTTAAGATTTGCCAGCTGCCTAGAATTGAATGCACTGCTTTATCATTCAGAAAGTTAAAGAAAAAAATTACTTTAATACAATGTATGCTTGGGATTTCAACGTGCTCATAAATCATGACACTGCAAATCATTATTCCTAGAGGGGACATTTAATAAATACTAACTGAGTGACTATCCATTACATACCCACAAAGATGCTGACAAGAAAGCTGGAAAACATTCAGAATTCTATTTTCAGATATCTCAAATAACATGAAATTCACCCTTTTAGAGCTGCAGTCCTATCTTTGGTGAAAAGTGTCCTTATACTGTAATGCTAGGTAACATAGCTAACGAAACTATTTCAATTCACCAAAGTGTCTGCAAAGGGCTTCCACAGCTTAAACTAAACAGTCTCCATCCCTCACAGACAATACAGACTTCCCAGAAGACTGGTGTTAATCCCCACATGCATTCAGGAGTCTGGTAGGGAGGGGAGATTTGTCCTAGCGTGGGAAGTACACTGGTTAATGAAAGGGAGAATGTTCTGTGGGAGGTATGTACACCCCATACATCAACAAAGAAAGTACTGCATTAATTGTTATCAGTGAATTTTTTTTTTAACCTCACATTGCTGACTTAACAACCAGTTTCACTAAAATGTTAAAGGAAAACAAAGCTAATAGCTTAATATACAATACCTGGGAGCACACTACAATTGAGTTATGACAACCTTTAATAACAGGTTAATCAAAAATATTTTAGGGGCGCCTGGGTGGCTCAGTGGTTTAAAGCCTCTGCCTTTGGCTCAGGTCATGATCTCAGGGTCCTGGGATTGAGCCCTGCACTGGGCTCTCTGATCAGTGGGGAGCCTGTTTTCCCCCCCTCCTCCCGCCTGCCTCTCTGCCTACTTGTGATCTCTACCAAATAGATAAATAAAACCTTAAAAAAAAAATTTAGAATACCTATGTGTATACATATATACATAAAATGCATTTAGATATATGTGTACATAGAAATAGATAGAAATCTATCACAGCAAAAAAAAAATTAACCTTCACAACAGTGAAAAGAACATTGGTTGGGGCTGTAGAAGACAGGAGTCTAGCTTTTCCACTAACTAGAGAGAAATCATCGTGGGGAAAGTAACTTAACCTGTCTCAACATGGCCTTGTTCATCTGTGAAATTAAGATAACAACCAAATGTCTCCCTGAAGGGCTGTAATGAGGAGCAATCACGTCATGGGCTAGTATTCCCAAGTACTAACCAAATGCATATTGTGCCTTCTACTATTATTTATGTTCAGTAAAAATATAAAAAGTATGATAACTAGAACCTTTGAATCCAAGTGAAAGAACATTCTACAATTCCAGATAGACTTAAAAATAGATTGCTGAAATTGTTCTTAATTTTGTTTAAAAAATTTTTTTTCATTAAAAAAAAATCTAAGTTTCCTGATCCTTTATAAAAATCAAAATAGGGGTGACTGGGAGGCTCAGTTGTTAAGCGTCTGCCTTCGGCTCAGGTCATGATCTCAGGGTCCTGGGATCGAGCCCTGCATTGGGCTCCCTGCTTCTCTCTCTCCCTCTGCACCTGCTTGTGTTCCCTCTCTCGCTGTGTCTGACAAATAAAATTTAAAAAATGTATATATTTTTTCTTGTGCTAAAAAAAGAAACTTTAAATTTGCCTTATAAAGTGTTCATCTGATTACAGACAGAAAACTTACTTTAACGAATCATCAAGTTAATTCGCTTATCGGGACCCCCAGAATGGAAGCTGCCCCGAGAATAGCCCACAAACCTAAACCCAAATCAGCCCGCACTCATGGGAAACCCTTATCAAGGAATCCTATCCCAATCCTCCAACCCAGCTTGGCAAGCTTCCCTTACCCTGAAAAGAGGACCCGCCAGCGCTCTAAGGAAATCCCCAACCTCCTAACCAATCATGCCCTGTTTCCACATTGCCTCTTCCAGACTCTAGAAAATGGACTCTTGCAAAAAAATTCCTCAGGAAGACTGTGCCACTGCTTCTGAAGCATTGTACTCCCCATTGTACTCCCATGCATTTTCTTCCCCTAAAATGAGGACATGAAATTTTTTTAAAGATTTTATCCGTTTAATTCAGAAAGTGAGAAAGCACAAGTGCGCATGAGCACAAGTGCGCATGAGCACAAGTGGGGGAAGCAGAGGGAGAAGCAGGCCCCGGCATGAGGGGGGTTGGGAGGGCAACCCCAGGACCCTGGGATCATCCCTGAGTCAAGTGCAGATGCATAACGCTTAACCGACTCAAGCCACCCAGACGCCCCAGGACGCGGAATTTGTTACTAGATTGTGTTCTGACACAAGTAATTCACAAAGAAATGCGAAGTTACCGTAAGCAACAAAGACTCAGAACAGACAGTTTTGAGAAGAGGGAGTGCAGAACTCAACCTGACTCTCCAGGATACCAACTAGAGAATGTGTTCTCTTTTCAAAAACTGGTCAAGGACAACAAATGCTCTTGATCACAGAACACCAAAGGCTTTGAAAATTCTTCACTATTTGACCAAATTCAGTATATTGAACTAAAAAGTCATTTCACAGGCTATTAAAAGATTTTAAGTCTCCCAAATACATACACACAAGGTGTCTTCTCTATTATAATAAGAGTTTTTCGTTTAAGTAAGAAAGCAAAGGTCTGATTAGAATTAGAAACAATAAACAAGGCAGCTTAAGACTAAAGTCCATTTTAAAATACCACCCACAGTACTCTAACTGGAATCCTTAGAATAATCCTACTAAAATGGAATGTTAAATAATAATAATAACAAATAAAATGGCATGTTATGGCAAATTGAGAAAACACGCATAAAGCAGGATGTTTACTGAAATGACAGTTATCACCTCCTTAGTATCTTAAAAATAATGCAAACAAAAAGTTCAGATTCATTTCTGGCCTAAATGATACAATTCATTAACTGAAAACGTTGGGGAATATGGGGAGGAAAGACTAGTTTGAAGCTTGAGAAACTTAAAAAGTGTTTCCCCGATCTGCTTAAGGGTTCATTCATTATTCCATCAGCCAAGATCTGAACAATATATACTTTCAAAATGTGGCCTCTCTCCTGTCTGTGTCTCAATCCATTATGCAAAAAGAAAGCTTCTTGTCTTTAAAGTATAACCCACAGGGGCGCCAGGGTGGCTCAGTCATTAAGCCTCTGCCTTCAGCTCAGGTCATGATCCCAGGGTCCTGGGATCGAGCCCCACATTGGGCTCCCTGCTCCTTAGGATGCCTGCTTCTCCCTCTCACACTTGCCCTGCTTGTGTTCCCTCTCTGTGTCTCTCTCTGTCAAATAAATAAATAAAATCTCTTAAAAAATAAAAGCATAACCCATAAAAAAAGATATACATATTCCCCCCCCCCCCCCCGCATAAAGAAAAGGAATGGAGGGGCCCCTGGGTGGCTCAGTTCGTTAAGTGTCTGACTCTTGATTTCAGTTCAAGTCATGATCTCAGGATCATGAGATCGAGTCCCACATCAGACTCCATGTCACATGGAGCCTGTTTAAGATTCTCAATCTTTCCCTCTGCCTCTGCCCTGCTCATACACACATGAATGTGATCTCTCTCTCCAAAAAAAAAAAAAAAAAGAGAGAGAGAGAAACTGGTCTTTATAGATCCTGGATAGAAAGAAAAGGTAAGAAGGGGAAACACTCTTTTTTATCTCTGACTTCAGTTCTGGTCCCAACTTCCTGAACTTACAACAGGGTGACAATCCCAACAAACCCATCCTAAAGTTGAAAATACTGAAAGTTGAAAATTAGCACATGCGTTTGCCACACGTAACCTACCAAACATCACAGCTTAGCCTAGCCTGCCTTGCACATGCACAGAACACTTAAATGAGTCTACAACTGGGCAAAATCATCTGACACAAAGCCTGTTCTGTAATAAAGCGTTGAACGGCTCATGTATTTATTGACTACTGTACTGAAGGTGAAGAACAGAATGGGTGTGTGGGGGACAGAACGGCTGCAAGTGTGTCAGCTGGGGACGCTCGCGATCACGAGACTGACTGGGAGCCCCGGAGTTGTCAGAATCACATCTTGGGTGGGTAGGGAGAGGATGATTGGGTTATAGACAATGGGGATAATATGTGCTATGGTGAGTGCTATGAAGTGTGTAACCCTGACGATTGACAGACCTGTACCCCTGGGGCAAATATTACATTATATGTTAATAAAAATAATAATAAAAAAAAGAATCACATCATAAACCGTCAGCTGGTGTACAGTTCAAAATTTAAAGTACAGTTTCTAGGGGCGCCTGGGTGGCTCAGTTGGTTAAGCCACTGCCTTTAGCTCAGGTCATGATCCCAGTGCCCTGGGATCGAGTCCCACATCGGGCTCTCTGCTCGGCCAGAGCCTGCTTCTCTCTCTGCCTCTGCCTGCTTGTGGGCTTGTGCTCACACTCGCTCTCTCTCCCTCTCTCTCTCTGACAAATAAATAAATAAAAATCTTAAAAAAAAAAAAAAAAGTACAGTTTCTACTGAATACGTATGCCTTTCCCACCGTCATAAAGTCAAAAAATCGAAAAGTCAAACCATAGTAAGTCAAAACTATCCACACTGACGTCTGTAAGCTTTTTTTTAAAAGATGTCTATTTATTTGACAGAGAGGGAGAGAGCACAAGTAGGCAGAGAGGCAGGCAGAGAGAAGGGGAAGCAGGCTCCTGTCTGAGCAGGGAGCCCGACGTGGGACTCAATCCCAGGACCCTGGCTCATGACCTGAGCCAAAGACAGCCGCTTACCCTACTGAGCCACACCCAGGCGCCCCTGAAGTCTGTAAGCTTTAAAAAGACTTTTAAAGAGTCACTATCGGGGCTCCTGGATAGCTCAGCCAGTGGAGCATGGACTGTGGATTTCAGCTCAGGTCATGATCTCGGGGTTGTGGGATCCAGCCCCACATCAGGCTCCACGCTCTGTGTGGAGTCTGCTTGTTCCTCTCCCTCTGCTTCTCCCTCCACTCGCATGCACGCTCTCTCAAATAAATACATAAAGTCCTTTTTAAAAAAGTCACTTACCATCATTAAGACTCTCTCCGTCCATAGAAAGAGAGGCCTGAGCCATAACCTTAAGGCCCCTTCAAACCTCCCCAATTCTAACAATCTGTGGCTGCCCCAGAAAGCCTGCTCGGCCACAGTAGGGCTGCCCCCCTCTCCAACGTGGCCGCCACCACGGTTGGTGTTCTACTCCCTGGTAGGAAGTCCCCAGCTAAAGTTAGCTTGGAGGCAGCCGCCTTCCCAGGCCAGGTTCGCAAGGGATAAGCACAGTGTCTTTCAGCCAAGAACACCAACCTTAACTACTTGGAGGAAGTGTAGTTTCCTGGGTTTATCAGGCAAAGCAGGAGATCATTTAAAGCTTAAAATATTTCAGAAGAGATTTCATGACAAATCTGATCATCAAACAGCCATTAGATTTTCACCCTTTAAAAAGATTCCAGGTATAATTTGTAAGGGCCTAGACTTCAATCATTTCTAGAGACATTTACCAAACACTGACTGTCTACTGTATCTAAACTCCAGGCAGAAAAAAAAAAAAAAAAAAAAAAAAAAAAAAACAACTCTTCAGCAACCCTACAGATTTTGGAGAAACAGGTTTACAGAAGTATCACCTATGAATCCTGAAAACTACAGTTTTTAGGATAAGACGTTTCCAAAACAACTGGCCCAAATACTTCTCCTATGCCAAAGGGTTTGCACTTAAGAGAAGTTCTAAGGTCCCCAGCATCAGGCACACCGAAGAGGCTCTCAAGCTTCTGGATGCAGACAACCAGTTATGGGGCCCTGATGTCAACAGAGGGGGATGGAAAGCGAGACAGGCACCAGGGGGGTTCCCTGAGCCTCTGGCTCATGTACAAGGGAATATGGCCGGAGCGCAGACTCCTGGACATCGGCCTCATCAATCCTTCCTGAGGAAAAGGTAAATGACAACAAACCAACAACCAACAGTGGGAGCTTTTACAAGGAAGCAAGGCCCAGGGCACTGCTGAGGTCAGACCCTGTTCAGTCCGTCTACTGACAGTATAACAGCAGGTTCAGTGTCGTACCACGTGACATCCCCAAAAGGTCAACTAACATAATCTTGACGTTCAAAGGAACTTTAAGTTCAATTCTATATATACTTCTAAAGTACTTTATTCATTGGAGAGAGTGAGAGAGAGAGAGAGAGAGAGAAAGTGCATGCACAAGCAGCAGGAAAGTGCAGAGGGAGCGGGACTGAGCCACCAAGACATCCTAATTATATACATTTTTTGATTGGCGTTTTTAATTTACTATCTAATTCCTGGTATTATTAAGATATACTAAGTTGAAGGGCGCCTCGGTAGTTCAGTTGTTAAAGCGTCTGCCTTCGGCTCAGGTCATGATCCCAGGGTCCTGGGATTGAGTCCCACATCGGGCTCCCAGCTCGCAGGGAAGCCTGCTTCTCCCTCTCCCACTCCTCCTGCTTGTGTTCCCTTCTCTCTCTGTATCTCTCTGTCAAACAAACAAATAAAATCTTAAAAAAAAAAAAAAAAGGTACTTCCTAACTTGGTAGGTACTCTTGTCACCTCTTAAGTCTTAGTTTCCTTGTCTGATGCCCTTTCGTTGCGGTATTGGACAAAATGTACGTAATCCTAAACCCAGTGTCTGGCACACAACAAGCCCACAACAACTGTAAGCCACTACATTATATTCTAAGCATATAATCCATTTTTAAATTTCTGCACTAATAAAATATGGGAGCTAAGTAAGGGTAATGGCACAAACTGAAATAAACTGTAGAACGTGTTTTTGTTCTTGTATTTGAGTAAAAGTAGCCCTGGTCTTCCTAGAATTCACACAACTCAAAAGAAACATGAAACCACAACTCTCCACAGGATTTCTGTGCAAACCCATAGCTCCTTGTGGCCTCAGCAACTTTCTGAATCCACCAGGAGATCCTTCCTAAACCCTGAACAGTGTCCTGGTTCTGAAAGTAATAATCCTCTCACCTTCACCTCCTTATCTCCCCTGTCTGCCCCCCAGGGAGAAAAATGTGCAAACTCAGGACACTAATAGTAGCCACACCTACAATCAGCACTCTCCCCATCCCGGGAGCCCCAGTTAGCAAGATTCTTTGGCTCAAAGGAGAAGCTTTCCATCATAGGAGTGTGCAAAACAGGCAAGCCAGGCCAACGCTGGCTAAATGTCCCCTAGAGCATTTCAGTGTCTTCTATCTCTAAACCAACTAGTCTCAGGGTTCTCCCGCCTCCGCCTCCCGTGGTCAAAACAGGTAATTAAGGAAGGATCTGATCTGGAGTGTGACTAGATAGGCACCAAAGTGGGGCTCCTGCCTAAGTATCTCTAAGCCAGCTGGATACAAAGCCTTAAACCTGGGATTCTCAAGGCTGGCTGCCCATCAGAATGACCAATGGTTTAAAAACTATACTCGAGGGGCACCTGGGTGGCTCAGTGGGTTAAGCTGCTGCCTTTGGCTCAGGTCATGATCTCAGAGTCCTGGGATCGAGCCCCGCGTTGGGCTCTCTGCTCGGCAGGGAGCCTGCTTCCTCCTCTCTCTCTGCCTGCCTCTCTCTGCCTGCTTGTGATCTCTCTCTGTCAAATAAATAAATAAAATCTTTAAAAAAAAAAACAACTATACTCGAACCTACTGAATCAAAAGGTGAGGTGGGGGTTCCCCAGAGAGTTTTAAACAGCTCTGTGGGTGATCCCAATACACAGGCAGGGTTAAGAACAGCTACTCTGAATTAGTCATTGGCATACAAGTAGGACAGACATTTAAGAAGGACCAAAAGGACTTTCCGGTACCCCCAAATGTATGCTAGCCTGGCAAATGCCAACCGTAAAGCCCTTCCTCCCTGCCCCACACTCCAAGTTGGAGAGGGAGCATCACCCCGAGACGGCCACACGGTGCTGGGACTGGGAAGACCACAGGGCTAAGAGCCAAGTGGGAGAGGTCACAGACTTGTCTTCAGTCCAGCTGAGTCACAGATGCGACTCCGTGCTCCCAGGAAGCCAAACCCAAAGAAAAAGAAACCTAATCGATGACAATTGACATGGTCTATGATAACCCACAGCAGCCTCTACGTGAGGAGTGTTCCAGAAATACTTATAGAATAAATAAATGAAGATCAGGAGTTCAATCTTCCAATTATTCTTCACTGGGACAGAGTTAATTGTTTTTAAAAAGATTCATTGGGAATCAAATTGTAGGAGAAGCAACAGTAACCAAAGGACAACAAGACAAAAGCCAACAGAGGGTGTTCTTACTACTTAATTACGGAAATAAAAACTAAAAAATCCGGGGAAATTCTTGAGGCCTTGAATCCTATAACAATAAAGCTGTGACCTGGTCGGAAAGATCAGAAGATGCCGGGGCGCCTGGGTGGCTCAGCCAGTGAAGTGTCCGACTCCAGGTTTCAGCTCAGGTCATGACGTCACAGTCCTGTGAAGGTGCCCACATCAGGCTCTGTGCTGAGCTGAGCATGGAGGCTGCTTAGGATTCTCTGCCTCTCCTCTCCCTGTGCTCCTTTCATCCCATCCCATCTCTCTCAAAAAAACAAAACAACAAAAAACCTAATTAAAAATGCTCTAGGGGCACCTGGGTGGCTCAGTCATTAAGCATCTGCCTTTGGCTCAGGTCATGATCCCAGGGTCCTGGGATGGAGCCCCTCAGTGGGGAGACTGCATCTCCCTCTCCCTACCACTCTCTACCACTCCCTCTTCTTGTGCTCACGCTCTCACTTGTTGTCAAATAAATGAAATCTTTCAAAAATAAATAAAGTTTAAAAATGTCCTAAAATCAAAATAAAACCCAAAAAACCTAGAAGAGGCCCACCATAAAATCTAGTCCCCTCTTTCCTCTTCAGTAACAGAGGACCAGTTTTACTTAGGGTAGCTAGCCAGGCACCAGCTAAATGACCACCTTTCCTACCTTTCCAAGCAGGGATGAGCCCTACCGACACTTGGGATTCGAACGGAAGTCTCCCATGTTGCTTCTGGGAGTCTCCCTGAAGGGCTAGGGGGACACTCTGATTTTTCCTGCATCTTGCTGGCCGGAGCCACCCTGAGTGTGAAGGCCACTTCCTAGGAATGGCACAAGAACTAGGACTTCAGGGGCCACCAGACCCACTCTGATTTTTCCAGCTCTAAGCCTCCCAAAACTAACCCCAACTGAGACAATAACCACAGCTGCGAAGGTCAGGGAAGCTATGGAAACACGGAATCTCTCCTAATGCAAACTCAGGTGAGCCGCGCAGCATGCGTGACCGCTCTAGTTCACTGCTTTCTATGTGCCACTTTAAACACATTCACCATCTCACTCAATCCTCAACAGTCCCAGGAATAGAGGTCATCCTTATGTTCAAGGCGATGTAACAAAAGGTTGACTGAGTTTAACCATTTACATTAGGGCGCCTGGGTGGCTCAGTCATTAAGAGTCTGCCTTCGGCTCAGGTCATGGTCCCAAGGTCCTAGGATCGAGCCCCGCGTGGGGCTCCCTGCTCCGTGGGGAGCCTGCTTCTCCCTTTCCTACTCCTCCTGCCTGTGTTCCCTCCCTCACTGGGTCTCTGTCAAATAAATAAATAAAAATCTTTAAAAAAAAAAAAAAAAAAAAAAGCAGTTTACATAAAGTCAAAAAGCTGGTTAACATTTGGGCCTGGAGATCCAACCCAAGTAGAATCAGATTCCAGAGCCCGTGCTCTTTCCGCTAATCATGTTAAATCTGCAAGAAAAATCCAGTAAGTTTATCTTGAACAGATACCATGTTCCAAGTTGGCAGCATATAGCCAACAGTTACAGTCTCACGGGCAAGGCTAGCCTTTTTTGCTTTCAACAATGTCCTCTTTTTTCCCTTTCAAAGTAAAAAACACTTAGTAGTTCCCTGATAAGTTCCCTTATAAATATAACTGCCCTTTTAATTTTACATGGAGAAGAGTTCAAATGTGACCTATTTAATCACTAAACTGTTCGCGTTTAAGGTTACACAGAAAAGAACAAGTGATTTTATTTATATAGTTCTATACTCCAGTTGTATAAACAGATAATATCCAGGAGGCCTTGAAGATATTTTCCTTGCCTTTGAAAAGATGTTTTTGAGTTCCTATAACCCCCCTTGGCATTTCATCCTTCCAACTGGGAAGGACTGTTAATCACGATCGATTGAGACACCTTCGGGCAGGGGGACCAAGACATCTAGTGTGCCCGGGCCTTACCCAGTCACAGCATGGAGAGTCCTCCATCCTGAGAAACTGTCAGTCCCAGAAAAACTTGGAGGAGTGACCACTATGTGGCCTTGGGGTACCATATAAATGCACAGTTATGTCTTCAGCAAAATTTACAAAAATGTGAGCAGTTTATAGTAAATCAGAGATGACCATTATTATAAAGTATGATTTAAGATATTTGGAATTATAAAGGAATTATCAAGGAATTATAGGAATTATAAAGCTCTACATATTCATGCTTAACCAGAAGAATACTGCTGAGATGGTCCAGAGCTTGTCAATTTCTTCATTTCAATACCCACTATGCCCACCAGCATTCATATTCATGCAGTTAAAAAAACATAAGCTCTGAACAGCACATATACATTTATACACGATGAACATCTCATCTACAAATAAAATTGAGAGACGAAATGAGCAAAGAATGAGAGAGGAATCAACTTTCACCCAAGAATGTTAAAGTGAAATGGGAGAAAAGTCTCATTTTGAGGTTTCAGTTTTGCAAGATCATGATAGGCTAAAAACTCTTTCAAGAGAAGAAACAGGAAATCTATAAATTAAACAGGTTGGGCCGGTGCATACTAAAGTCCTTTCTCACTTGAACATTCCATGACTCAAGTTCATCACTCTGTGACCCCTTTACTTCACAGGTGAAGCACATCAGGCCAGAGGGTTACAGGACATTCCAAGGGTCCAGCTGTGGCTGGGGATAGAGCTGGGGCTGTTTATAAGCCACGCTCATCATAATTATGTTTAAAAACACTTGGACTGGGGTGCCTGGGTGGCTCAATCAGTTAAGAGCCTTGGGCTCAGGTCACGATCCCAGGATCGAGCCCAGTGTTCCTGCTCATTTGGGAGTCTGCTATTCCCTCTCCCTCTCTCTCAAATAAAATCTTAAAAACACTTGGACCAGGGGCGCCTGGGTGGCTCAGTGGGTTAAATCCTCTGCCTTCAGCTCAGGTCATGATCTCGGGGTCCTGGGATCGAGCCCCACATCGGGCTCTCTGCTCAGCGGGGAGCCTGCTTCCTCCTCTCTCTCTGCCTGCCTCTCTGCCGGCTTGTGGTCTCTGTCAAATAAATAAATGAAATCTTTAAAAAATAAAAAATAAAAAAATAAAAAAATAAAAAAAACACTTGGACCAAAAGAACATATGATGAGCATAAAAAGATAAAGGACACATTTCACCTCAGTAGGGTATTTTACTTAGTTTAGCTCGTAAACAGATAAATGGGCCTTAACATTTTTTTTAAAAGGAAGTCTCGAAACTTTTTTTTTTTAAGATTTTATTTATTTGACAGAGAGAGATCATAAGTAGGCAGAGAGGCAGACAGAGAGAGAGAAGGGGAGAAGCAGGCTCCCCGAGGAGCAGAGAGCCCGATGCGGGACTTGATCCCAGGACCCTGAGATCATGACCTGAGCCGAAGGCAGAGGCTTAACCCACTGAGCCACCCAGGTGCCCTAGAAACTCTTTTAAACTGTCCTTCGATACTTCAACCATATAACGGCACAATATTCTTTTTTTTTTTTTTCAGTGTTTCAAGATTCATTGTTTATGCACCAACGGCACAATATTCTGAAATATATGCAGTACTTTTCACAAACTCTCCAAACAAGCCAAAGGAAGGAACACAGTGACTTGAAAAGAGAACAAACATCTTTGTAGTTTGAAGGACCCTCAAAATACAGAAAACTTTTCAAACTAATCATTGCTGCTGTCCAGGTGTCCTAGCATCGGGGTCTTAGCAAAACAAGCAAGCACCTTACCAGTTTAAGAGGTGCCAGAAACAATGAGGAAGCTTGGGGTTTATTATGACAACTCTACTCTAAAAACGAGAGATTACAAATGAGCACGGAAGTATACAGGCACTTCCCGTTCAGCCAATATGTTACCAGCCCTTAATCTGGGAAGACCCCCAATTTAGACAAACATGAAAATCTGGGACATCTGGGTGGCTCAGTCAGTTAACCACCTGCCTTGGGCTCAGATCATGATCCCAGGGCCATGGGATACAGTCCCACATCCGGCTCCCTGCTCAGTGAGGAGTGTGCTTCTCCCTCTGCCGCTCCCCCTGCTTGAGCACGCTTGCGTGCTCTCTCTCTCTCTCTCACAAATAAATAAAAAATCTTTAAAAAAAAAAAAAAAAATCTGCTGCCTTCCAGGGAAAAGATGGATTATTTTAGGTAGCAGGTACAGACTGAGCTATTTCTCATTCACGTGTTTGAACTGATGCTGACCCATCTGCATGCCAGGCCTGTACCCCTAGAACTGACACTACTGATCACTCACAAACAGGTTTAGGGGTGTCATCTATGGCTGTAATGCTGACCAAAGCTTGCTGAGCCCCACCACTCGACCCGGTTTTCATTGGTACCCCTTTCTAACAAGGGGCAGCAGGGGACATTCCTGCACAAGGCCAGAGCTGCTGTGCTCAGAGACCTCTGCTGAAATCTCCTAGGCTCTCAGTTTTCTGACTGCCTCATCTGTGGAATGGGGCATGTCCATTAAGTCAAGCTAAAAATACATAAATACTTGAAAGGTCTTCGTAAATTACAATCTTAATACTGATAACACGTTATCCAACCGAGTTGACAAAAGACTTTCTGACATAACAAACTGCCCCTGAGGTCATCCAAATTCACACATAATCTGTCACAGAAGTCTTAATATTTAAATACAGAATAAGCACTTAATAATTCAAAAGACAAGTCGACCAAAACACTATAAGTTATAGACAGGTAGGTAAAATTCTTCATTTAGAATGGCATATTACTAGAACCCTATTCTGGAAATCACAGTATTTCTTTTCTTTTCTTTTTGTTAAGATTTACTTATTTGAGGCAGGAGGGGAGAGGGAATGGGAGGGAGAATCTCAAGCCGACTCTGTACTGAGGGGGAAGCCTGACTTTGGGGCTGGATCCCACCACCCTGAGATCATGCCCTAAGCAGAACCAAGAGTTGGACATTTAAACGACTGCAACACCCAGGCGCCCCGCATGAGTGATTTTTTTTTTTTATGCCAATTTTACACATGCCCTCACAGGCCTTCAATATAAAGGTGCTCGTTAACAATTAATTACATGCACAGTTCATTTCCCCAATAATATTTCAATGCACTTTTTACTTGTATCCTTTTCAATCTAAAATGCCAGAGCAACACAGCCCCCAGCTATAGTCATATTCTTATTTACATAAAAGGAGTAGAATGGACTGGAAAAACCCTCTACATCCAAAGCTACCTACCACTACAAAGAAAAAGGAGATTGAAAATCAAAGGCAAATAGTACTTTTCCAAATACAGACAAAATGTTCTTTAAAATCCCCAAACTCCTAAGTACCAAAGGAACATAATAACCTTTTCAAACGAACATAAGAGGATGACTGTATCAACTAAAACAGAACCAAAACCCTACAATGGAATGCTTATATTAAAATGTCTTTCTGGGGCGCCTGGGTGGCTCAGTGGGTTAAGCCTCTGCCTTCAACTCAGGTCATGATCTCAGAGTCCTGGGATGGAGCCTAGCTTTGGGCTCTCTGCTCAGAGGGGAGCCCGCTTCCCCCCACCCCTCTGCCTGCCTCTCTGCCTACTTGTGAGCTCTCTGTGAAATAAATGCATAAAATTTTTAAAAAAAGGAGAAAAATAAAGAAAATAAAATGTCCTTCATACAATCACCCCTGGACTAATCTAAAAATTAAGTTTTGCAATGTGAAATCTGTACTATTTAACCTGGAATTGTGAGCAAAAATAGGTATGAGAACTATTCTTAAGTATTTTCCCCTCTTGGAGACTTACAGAAATTCTTGCAACAGGAAAGCCTGCAGAATGCAATTTTTGAAATTGAGACTGTATTTCCAGTTGAGTCACAACAGTTTTAAATTATTAAACAAGTACACTTGCCCTAATTTCTTCTCTCACAGACCTCATGTTTTTTTGCAACAACATCGGACTGCTGTGCCATGTAGGTAATCTTTTCTTTTTAAAGATTACGTAACTTCTTTCTAAACGATATCTATGTCCGAGACTACATCAAAAACGGTGTACCTAAAACATAAACAGAACTGCTAGATATCGACTTTTAACTGAGATTGAAAGTGTTTAATTTTCAGAGAGCTATAGCTCAGGAATGACTTTCTCAATAAATTAATCAGAATTATCAAACAGCAAATACTCCATGCTCAGCCAAAGTAAACGAGATGAGTCCTATTATAACAGTAAAGGCAAAGACAAGAGCTAAGTGACTTTTTAAAGGTTAACTTTTCTCATTCTCCCAGTATTTTCCAGGTTCGACTGCTGTGTTGATGCAAGGCTGGAGTCCGTGGGAGCGTATTTCTCAACTATCGGGACCACAGCGAGTTCTACATCGGGGAGGAAAAAACGCTACCTGCATACCCGCTCCGAAAAACCTGCAATACCCAACTTAAGAAACCACCACGGGACAGAAAACTCAAGAAAGCACCAGCTTCCACCACCCCACAACACTTTGCTCCTTTCTTTTGCTCTCCCATTCAGTTAACTTTGAATACAAAAGCAGAGAAACCTGTTGGATATATATATATATATATTTTTTTTTTAAGATAAATACCATATATGAAGCAGAAATAAGTTCCTCTAAGGAAGCTGTCGACCACTCATTTACAAATACAGCCAAAGGTACACCCACATGAATTCCGATCAGGGAAGATGCAACCTGGTGATTTGCAGAGAAGATGGGATCTGAAACAAGTCCCAGAGATGGCTACTCTCCCAACAGGAGGGGGGGCGGGAAAGTGGCTCTTCACCCAGGCAGCTTCAGCGATGTGGGCTCCGCAACTCCCGAGGTGCGGAAATTCAAACGGGGCCCTGCCCCTCACATGCTCAGCGTCTCCAGGAGGGGGCAGGGCTCGGCACCCGGAATCCCACCCACGGCGCGCTCTGTTTCGCCGAGGAGTCCACAAACAGCCCCAGGCCGGGAGTGCGGGCTGCTCCACCCAGAGGCCGAGGAGAAAGCGAGCCGCGAAAAGGATGCGCGGGCGGGAAGAAGCCGCCCTACGCCAGGCGGGAGCTGGAGCTGGAGCGCAGACCTCCCGGCGCTCCAATCCCCTGCGGCGGAGGGGCGGGGCGGGGCGGGGCGGGGCTCACCTGGCGTAGGGGGCGGAAGGGCGCGCGCGCCGCCGCTGCTCCTCCTGGGCTGCGGGCCACGGCGCCCTCGGGCACAGCGCCGCCGCGCAGCGGGAGTGGCCCCGGCGCGCCGGCTCAACCGAGGGCGCCAGCAGCTGCAGGCACCGCCTCAACGCCCGCCGCCTCGCCATCCCGGAGGCGAGCTGAACCCATGGGCCGAGGCAAAGTTCGCTCCACGTGGCCTGCTCACTCACTCATTGTGACCTTCGAATCTGGCAGTCCTGCCAGCGTCGGAACGGCCGCTTCGGCCTTTACCAAGATGGCCGCCCCCGCGGACCCCCAACGCTGAGGCCATCTTGGTAAAGGAGGCGCTGCGGGGCACGCGCTTAAAACACCGGCCCCACCCCCACCCCCTCCGCTGGCCTCGGGGCCAGCGCGCGCCTCGGGTTAGCGCTGCAGAAACCTTTCCCCCACCCTACTGGTTACCGTGCCCCAAACCAGTAGCTAACTTTCAGATGAATGAACACGTTCCTACATACCAGCCCTAGGTGCTAAGTGGGATCTTGGTGGCATCTCATAACCCGCTATCGTAGTAGACAAGCTCTTGGTAGCAGAATACTTAAAACCGATGGCGCCATGAGCTTGGCAGCAAAGAAACTAATTTGAAGTATGTACAAGAGATATTGCAGGGGCGCCTGGGTGGCTCAGTGGGCTAAAGCCTCTGCCTTCAGCTCAGGTCATGATCTCAGGGTCCTGGGATCAACCCCACATTGGGCTCTCTGCTGAGCGGGGAGCCTGCTTCCTCCTCTCTCTCTGCCTGCCTCTCTGCCTACTTGTGATCTCTATCAAATAAATAATTTTTTAAAAAAGATATTGCATATTAATGGCAGCACTGCCTTGTCACAGTGTGTTCATTACCTCTTAAAATGATGTCACAGTCTACTACAGTTCTTGGTTTTTGTTTGTTTTTACACTCTCAGGATAAAGAGCATGAAATTGTGATTCTGAGTTTCTCTCAGGATTTTTTATGTTTTTTTTGTTTGTTTGTTTTTTGGTTTTTTTTCGTCAGAGAGAGAGAGAGCACAGGCAGGCAGAGTGGTAGGCAGAGGCAGAGGGAGAAGCAGGCTCCCTGCCCAGCAAGGAACCCGATGTGGGACTTAATCCCCAGGACACTGGACTCATGCAGTCCTGGCAGCCGCTTAACCAACTGAGCCAACCAGTCGTCCCTGTCTTTTTTTTTTTTTTTTTTTTTTAATTTTTTAAAGAGGTTACTGAGAGAGAACACGGACTCACAAGTGGTGAACAAAGAGATGGAGAAGCAGACCCCAGCTGCACAGGGAGCCCCACAGGAGACTGGATGCCAGAACTCCGGCAACACGACCTGCGCTGAAACTTGCGCTTAACTGACTGAGGCACCCAGGCGCCCCTGGGATTTTCCTCTTAAACTGCACGATGATATTAGCTGTTCTAAAAAGTAATTTAAGTATAAGCCGGTTGAAATCAGGTTGAAATTGAATTCACCAGCAGATGGTTGGGCAAAAAGATTGCTTCATAAGACTCTTGTGGGACTGGAGGGTCGGAGCAGGGTTGTTGGGTGGGGGAGGGGGGGATCGAAAAACACACAGGCCCCAAATGCAGGTAGGGCTGCTGGGAAGTACAAACCATTTGGCTATCTGAAAGTGAAGGTACTTGTGTTGTACAAAGATTAGGTCAGGTGTGAACCTTCCTCCCTCGGGCTAGTGCTGAAGTCACTCAATATTCTGTCCATATTCCCGTTTCTAGAATTGTCCCAAGAGCATCTTTTATAACTTCTTCCCTCTGAACTAGGATACTGTCTGGGTTCATGCACTGCATTTGCTTACTGTGCTTAAGAATCTGTTTGAAATGTCCACTTGCTAACCCTTCCCTGCACATACTTACAGATACCACGGAGAGACAAATGTCCACAGGGTGTTTTAACATGAGAGCAGGTACTTGGGATAAGCACATTTCTAAGTCAGGAAAGTCTGGGAAGAATGAATAGTCTGTTAACACAACATTGAGATTATAATTGAAGCTGTAATAACTAAGGGGTAATGTTTATGCTTGCCTAACTCCTAGAATACTACATAAACTTTATGGATTGTGTTGTAATCTCTGCTCAACACAACTTCCAAAGCTTTTACAATGGTTGGATTTTTTTTTTTTTTCTAGGCAATGAAAAGAAGCTGAATAGTGTAACAATTTATATCACTCCAGGCAAATTTCTAGGTTGCAACTCTCTTCCCAGTACAGGGCAAAGTGAACACTGCACCCTCTGCATTTCACTCATGGTTTAATTTTAGATCCTGACTTGCTGAACTGGGTGTTATTTGTCCTTCCCTCATAAGGCACCCCTACGAAGCCAGGCACTTAACACATAATGGTAACTATTTGTCTTCTAAATGGTTACTCTTAAAAACAAGACAACAGGCCCAAAGTGGACTCACTCAGGCTGAGCTTCCCATCACCAAACTGAGAATTCGTTGTTGCCTCTCTCAGAAATGGAGTCTTAATCACGATCATCTGCCTGATAGACACCCCCCAGTCATTGCCTGAAGGAAAGAGACCTTGCCACACCAATCCACTTTCTGCTAGTGTAACTTTGTCCTGTCCCTTTGAAACTGCTAGAGAAATGTAAAGATGGATGGAAATTAAGATGGACAGTAATGCTGTAGCAAGGCTTGACTTCAGATGATACACATTTTTATCTTCCTTTCTTGAAGCCTCTCCTTCCCCTTCACTTTTCTGTAGAATCTGTTGTTCCAAGGAACTCCATACAGATGCCAACATCTTGCTGACCTCAACAAACACTTAGCAACAAGACTCAGGGGTTCAGTGAGTCTTAAGACCACCTTGAGGGGCGCCTGGGTGGCTCAGTGGGTTAAAGCCTCTGCCTTCCGCTCAGGTCGTGATCCCAGGGTCCTGGGATCGAGCCCCACATCGGGCTCTCTGCTCGGCTGGGAGCCTGTTTCCCTTCCTCTCTCTCTGCCTGCCTCTCTGCCTACCTGTGATCTCTGTCAAATAAATAAATAAAATAAAATCTTTAAAAAAAAAAAAAAAAAAAAAAAGACCACCTTGAAGACAAAGAAGGCAGCTGGAAGCCCATACCAGATTTCTATCAAAACTGCCAGGCCCTTTTTTTGTTCTGTTTTGTTGATTTTATTTGAAAGAGCAGGAGAGAAGGAGTCAGAGGGAGAAGGGAGACTCCCCGCTGAGAGGGGAGCCCTACTCCAGACTCTGGGATCATGACCTGAACTGAAGGCAGATGCTTAACAAACTGAGCCACCCAGGCGCCCCAATCCTGTAGTTTTCTATAAAACCCCTCGGCCTTCCTCCCCCACCACCCCGCCCCGGAGGAGAGGGGGTGTCTACTGTTTTGAAGGCATTAGCCTGCTGCGGCCTCCTTTGCCCTGCAAAGTAATGAAACAGTCGTTTCTCTTTATCCCCAAACTCTGTCTTCGTGTTATATTTTAGCCCCAGAGCAAAGAGATTGATTTTCCACACCTTCTGCCTAGAAGTATTTCGTTTTGTACAGTTACTCAGAACTCCTTTCTATCTGCTGGATGGGATGCTGCCTGATTCATGGATCACTGAATAAAATAAGAGCTTTAAAAATGTGCTCGACTGGATGCCTGGGTGGCTCAGTGAGTTAGGGCCTCTGCCTTCGGCTCAGGTCATGATCTCAGGGTCCTGGAATCGAGGCCCGCATCAGATCTCTGCTTGGCAGGGAGCCTGCTTCCCCCTCTCTCTGCCTGCCACTCTGCCTATTTGTGATCTCTCTGTCAAATAAGTAAATAAAATCTTAAAAAAAAAAAAATGTGCTCGATTGAGGGATGCCTGGGTGGCACAACTCTGTGCATTAACACCACAAAAAGTACAGGGGAGAACTCCAGAAGCAGAGGGATGAGTCTGCCAACATTGCCATCTATTTTACCTGGAAAATTCTGTGCTTCCAAGTATAGCACTGAGATAGTATAAGCCAGCAGGCTACTTTGAATCATGAAACTTGACACATATTTAAAAATAATAATAATAAAGATAAGGAGTGCCCAGTTGGCTCAGTTGATGGAGCTTGAGACTCAATCTCAGGGTTGAGTGTGAGCCCCACTTCGGGCATAGAGATTGTTTTAAAAAAAAAAAAAAAATGGAACTAAAGCAACCGATATGTATTTTGTAATTAAGAATTTTAGATTTCAGGGTTAAAAATGTTTGAATGTATTCTTCATTATTTTTTAAAGCTTCTATTTATTTGAGAGACAGAGAGATAGCACTCGTGCAGAGTGGGGAGGGAGGAGCGGAAGGAGAGGGGGAGGTGGAGGATCCCAAGCACGCTCCGAGCCGAAGGTGAGCTGACGTGGGGTTCAATCCCACAACCCTGAGTTCATGACCTGAGCCAAAATCAAGAGTTGGATGCTTAACTGACTGAGCCACCCAGATGCCCCAAATTTACTCTCCATTTAAAGCCTAGTTTTAACTTTCAAAACGGTAGGAGTGTTGAATATAGACTTCTGTTTTTAATCTGCTTGTTAATTCCATTAGGAGAAATCCACTGATAAGTTAACAATGAGAACTTGGTTTTCTCCAATGAGAGAGAAACGCTCCACACCTAAGTGGTTCCCAGAATAGGATTGGATTGAAATCTTCATGGGGCCCACTGACAATGAAAAGTCACTTATTCTTTTGCTCTTAGATTTTTTTTTTAAAGATTTTATTTATTTATTTGACAGACAGAGGTCACAAGTAGGCAGAGAGGCAGGCAGAGAGAGAAGGGGGAAGCAGGCTCCCCGCGGAGCAGAGAGTCCGATGCGGGGCTCGATCCCAGGACCCCGGGATCATGACCCGAGCCACAGGCAGAGGCTTTAACCCACTGAGCTACCCAGGTGCCCCTGCTCTTAGATTTTTGCTAACATCATCTCTAGTTCCCATGGAGCTGAATCACATAGTTACCACAAAAGATAGTAATTCAGAGAGGAAGCAACTGGCTTCCGCTAAGAAGCCAACACCGTTGGAGTGCCTGGGTGGCTCAGTGGGTTAAAGCCTCTGCCTTCGGCTCGGGTCATGATCCCAGGGTCCTGAGATTGAGGCCCACATCGGATCTCTGCTCAGCAGGGAGCCTGCCTTCTCCTCCCTCTCTGACTGCCTCTCTGCCTTCTTGTGATCTCTCTCTCTCTGTCAAATAAATAAAATCTTAAAAGAAAAAAAAAAAGATTGTAATTCAGAATAAAGAACGAAACAAATTCCAAAATCCAAACACCAAAACCCAACTGTTAATGTTGAGGGCATTCCATTTTCTGTCTCCCTCAGCCGCCCAGCTGAACACCCTAGGTTATTATGCCAAGGCCCAGAGATAGAGATTTTCCTAATGACTTGAGGGGATTAATTGAACTTTTACATTCCACTGAGCGCCCAAAGAACTTGACTTGATTCCTTCCTCTTACGGGGCCTTTGCTTGTGCTGCTCTGGGCAATGTGGCATACCTCTCACTTAGGCATTGCTATTTGGAGCAGTGAGTGTGGCTTGGGCCAGCCTTGCCACAGAAACATACAGAACCTAAGGCAAGAATATTAATGAAGTATACATCCTACATGGCTAATTATTGGAAAATTACACATCACACTGAAACCATTAAGTAAAAGATCTTCACCCCTCCTACCTTAACAAAATACACCTTCATAAGGATGAAGGTTCTGTAGAGTTCTCTGCCTCCTCCGAGCTCTCCACCAGGCCCTGGAGCTCACTCAGAGAGAGCTGGCAACTGGTCCATGACACTGGCTTTGAGCTTTTGTCCTTTACTGTGATGGCATGGAGCTTACCCATGTGGTCCCTTCCCAGTGTCTATGTCCCATCCATACCCAACAGAAAGCCACCCCTGGACCTTGGGGTGCACAAGAGGACAGAAATGGAGTGAGGTTGGTGCAGGCCCTGGAAGAAGGCTCAGGACTACTATGGCAAAAGAGTCTTATTCCTCAGTACCTGGAGAGTGGTTGGGGGTGGAGCTTGGGCTCTAAGAAAGCAGGTCTCCGGGGGCACACTTCCAGAGGGTGCAGTACAAGGAGGCCAGCGTGGGCTTTCATGTGCAAACCTAGAGCATTTGCCCCTCCTCCCTAGATCTGAGGACAGTTATGACTAAAGCACGTGCCAATCCAGCATCAGAAACTATGAGCCTGGGGAACCTGGGTGGCTCACTGGGTTGAGCCTCTGCCTTCAGCTCAGGTCATGATCTCAGGGTCCTGGGATGGAGCCCTGCATCGGCCTCTCTGCTCAGCGAGGAGCCTGCTTCCCCCTCTCTCTCTGCCTGACCCCCTGCCCACTTGTGATCTCTGTCAAATAAATAAAATCTTAAAAAAAAAAAAAAGAAAGAAAGAAACTATGAGCCTTCAGTATTCCCACATCAAGGTGGTTTATCCCCAGTGCTCAGCTAGTCATGTGGTTTTGCCATCATTGGCTCAGCAAGCACAGATTTCAGAAGGAGTCCTCCAACCCATTTTAAACGAAGCAACACATTTCCAGTACAAGGGTAATCCAACTCGGATGGCATTTATTATGGGCAGAGAGAAAAACCATTGCCTTCCTCCCCCACAAAAAATCAGACCGATCCCTCAGGTACCTGATTCTCCATAAACTCAAGTCATAAATGAGGGGTACTTTGTCCCAGCCCTTCCCATCTACCCCTGAATTTCCAAGTCCACGGGCACAAACAGGTATGTGCAATCTGCCTGCAATCTAGTTCAGAAACAAAGAGTTACTATCTGTAACAAATGGAACAATCCTCTGTTCTCCCTAAAATATCCACTTTCTAATCCCCAGAGTCTTAAATGTGACTCTGTGTGGCAAAGAAACTGTATACATGTAATGAAATTAGGATCTAAAAGAGGGAGGTTAGCCTGGGTGAGCTCGGTGGGCCCTAAAAGTAATCACGATCCTTCTAAGAGGGAGGCAAGGAATGCATGTAGCCTCTAGGAGGAACCAGTCCTGTAATGACTTGACCTTAGCCCAGTGAAACGGATTTTGGCTTTTGGTCTCCTGAACTGTAAGAAAATAAATTTCTATAAACCACCAAGTTGATGGTCATTTGTTTCAACAACCTTGGAAAACTCACACACCCTCTTGTAAGCAGTCTTGGAAGTCTTATAACAATTTGTATAAGATATGGATGTCATGCTAACTTGACAAATGAGTAGACACCTAGATCTAAACTCTGTACTGTGACTTCGGGGTTGAACTCTGAGATACCCGATTTCTGGACTTCATAGCAATAGCCTGCTTGGTTGGAGCTAGGGGTCATGGTTGGAGAAAAGAGAGAAGACCTAGCACTGGAAGAGATTGCTTCTGGTCCTCACATGAACACATCATCGACATCCCTGAGCCACCATGATCACGAAGATCCCCTCTAAAATTCGGAAGTAGAGCCCAACAGGTCTTACCTCTGAACTTCACATTCACATGTTACTGCTATTACATTCTCTCTCCAGGCTCCCTCTCCAGCCTCCCTGCCCACCACTCCAGCCACCCACACGTCCAAGTTTGTACACATGTTATTTCTTCTGCTAGGAATTTCCTTCCCTGTCTTCACCCTTTGAGCATTCAGGCTCATCCCTCAATGCTGAGACCGAGAACCACCACCTTTGAGAATATCTCCCACTTTTCCAAAGCAGAACGTTTATCTCTGACCTTAGCGCTTTTAGAGAACTATTAAACCCACTATTGAAGTGTGACTATTTGTTTCCATTTTCGTCTCCCTAACCAGAATGTGGACTACACATCTACAAATACTCTGATGTGTATTTATTTATTTTTTTAAGATTTTATTTATTTATTTTGACAGAGAGAGAGAGATCACAAGTAGGCAGAGAGGCAGGCAGAGAGAGAAGGAAGCAGACTCCCTGCTGAGCAGAGAGCCCGACACGGGACTCGATCCCAGGACCCTGAGATCATGACCGGAGCCGAAGGCAGAGGCTTAACCCACTGAGCCACCCAGGCACCCTCTGATGTGTATTTATACGTCTGGCACCAAATTCTGTGTTTAGCACACGACCTGCACTCCTATTATAGCTGTAGACTAGAGAAAATGATTAAATGAAAATGAAAATGAAAAGGATTATTACCCGAATTCTGCAGAGCCTGTGGGGCTGGGCACGGGGTGGGAAGTGGGGAGAGATGGAGGTGAAGTACAGGAGGACAGGAAACTCCTGTTTCAGCAAGACATCCAGAGCCCCGGAGAAAAAGAGAGGCTGATTTGCGTGATGATTCAATTCAAGGCTGTCCTCGGATGCTCATTGCGCATGCAATTTGGCATCTCTCTTGACCTTGCTTCAAAGTCAGATTCTAAGTGGATTGAACAGTGTGAGCCACCTCGCACAGCAATCTGCTGATTAGAAACTCTTAACTGGGGCGGATGGCAAGTAGCCATACACGATTCGTCAACTCTGCATCCTTGCGTGCCTCCAGGCAGAGGCTGCAACTTTAGAATTTTATGGTAGCTAGCTAACAAATCTGTCCTCGTAGACCTTTCTGGCTAACTACTCAAAACATTCGGTTTTCCTTCCTAGCCATCACCAATACCCTCCCCCACTCCTGGAGTGCTCCAGATAGATCTCGAATTTTCTGGCTTCAAGTACAAAGGCCAAACCCACTCAGAAAACCTCCTGGAAGTGGAAAGAAGTTTGTCATTTGCATCTTGAAAAACCATGAAATCCACACTTTCTGCAATATATACGGACATTCATTTGCGGGGTGTCCTTGACCATGCAGCCCTCTTTATGACATAATCCTCTCTGTATTCCTTTGCTGTTTTACACCATGTCCTTATGTTGGTTTAGGATTTTGCTTTTCAGGTTCGGCTTTCTTAAGATACATTTTTGTGCATTCTCTATACACCAGAAGCTATGTTAAATACTTTCCAATTCTCTGCCTTCATAACAAACTCAGACACTAGGTGTATGACACTCCTCTTAGGAGAAAGTGGACATTTAGAGAGACTGACTTTCCTAAGGGCACAAGGCCAGGAAGATGTGGAAGCAAGATTCAGGCCCACTTCTGTTGGATGGAGGGATCCAATAATTAGACTCTCCTCTTGCTTGCTTTTTACAGTGCTAATGTGACATTATAATGCTTAATAAAAACCACTTAGCAATTAACAATAGCCTAGAGTGGGGGTAAGGGGTACGAAAAAATGTAATCCTGGTTTTCAAAATTCAAGATTTCTACAATTTCCTTTGTGAAAAACGTAGGCACTGCCATCATGTAGCTTGTCATCTAGTATCATCATCTAAGTGAGTAGCACTGTGTACCCCTTATGCTCCAAGTGTCCCTGGCATTAAGGGCTGATGGTTAACCCTCTTGGAAAACAAACTACTGTTTTAACTCCTAAAGTTAGGGAGAACAGAGTTAGAGCCCCAAGGACTCTCTACATGGATCTAAACCAAAAATCAAAGGCAGGTTTACCATGTACATGTCAATGTACATTGAGGGGAACCGTAGTGGGAATTAGAATGCTTTACAGAAATTCACATTAACCTACAAGCTCTGTCATGGTCTGTGCCATCATTAAGATGAAATCCACTGTGAATTAGGATCGATTTTTTTCTGTAAGATTTTGAGAGAGAGAGAGAGCAGGCATGAGTTGGGGGATGGAGGGTGGGGAGGAACAGAGGCAGAGGGAGAAGCAGACTCCCCACTGAGCAAGGAGCCTAACACTGGCACCGTCCCGGGGCCCTGAGATCATGACCTGAGCCGAAGGCAGATGCCCAACCAACTGAGCCACCCAGGTGCCCCTAAGATTGATTATTTAGTAGACATAATCTGCAACCCAGATCTTCTATGGAGGGATAAGGACTATGAGGGAATTTCTAACACAAGCAGTGAACTTAGGGTCAGATTATTCCAGATTTGCAAGGACAGTCTGAGGTTCACTCTTGGCTTGGTTTTGACTCCTCCAAGAAGCTACTTGATTCCCCCAAGAACAAGAACAATGGACTCCGGTGATTTCCCAGGGGTCTATGAGGAAGCCCACACGAGTGCGTGAAAATCACTAGGAAAGGGTCTTTAAAATACCGAGAGGAGCACTTTGGTGGCTCAGTTGGTTAAGCGTCTGCCTCTGGCTCAGGTCATGATCCCAGGGTCCTGGGATGACCCCCACAATAGGGTCCCTCCTGAATGCTTCTCCCTCTCCCTATGCCCCTACACCCTATTTGTGTAATCGTGCTTGCGTGTGTGAGCTCACATGCTCTCAAAAACAAATAAATAAAAACTTTAAAAAATGCAGAGGCCTCACCCAGTCTAAGCCCCAGTAATAGCCACAACTACTACTTTATATAGCAGTGTTTCCTGTGTTTTAGGCACTCTTCTAAGCACTTCACAAACACTCATTTAACCTCTCAACAGCCCTGTGAGGTCAATGTTGTTACCATCACCATCTATCAGTGATGAAAATGAGACACAGAGAGGTTAAGGAACTTGCCCGAGGCCACCCAGCTAGCTGGGGCTGAACCAGGCTTCAACATAAGCTCCTTGGCTCTGGAGTCGGTACTTTAGCCTCCATGCTGCAGTCTCCAGAACCTGTACATTAACAAGTTTTCCAGGTGATTGGGATGTGCCGGAAGGATTGGAACGCCCGGCAATCCCCAGTGAATGGATGGATCTCCTTCTCTCACAACCCTGTTCCGGGCAGCCAGCCACCTCGGGACCACCTGGTTTTTGAATTTCAAGTCATTAGCTACTGCATCCTGTGCCCCGTGGAGACGAAGTCTGGTCCTGGAATGAAGCCGATAAAGAAGAGTGTAGATCAGGGGGACATGAAGCCATATACTGGGGTGACTCCTAGAACGTGGAGGAGCTGGCTGTTCGTGTGTCTCTTCCCCATCCTGTTTAATAGCATTGTGTTGGCAGCTTGAAATCCACCGTCTTGGGAGTATTTACACCAGAGAAAGCAGCAAACGCTACAAACCAGGACTTCCATTTCCCCCGGAGAGCCGGGAGTTAACCCTTAGCAGCACACCCCTGGATTTGCTGTGTCACCCCCAGCTCTGCCACCTGTTGGTGACATAAAATATTTTATTTATTTATTTGACAGAGAGAGAGACAGACAGGGAGAGAGGGAACACAAGCAGGGGGAGTGGGACAGGGAGAAGCAATCTGCCCGCCGAGCAGAAAGCCTGATGTGGGCAGGACCCTGGGACCATGACCTGAGCAGAAGGCAGACACTTAATGACTGAGTCACCCAGGCACCATTCAGACACATTTAAAAACCAGACCTGTTGGGGCACCTGGGTGGCTCAGTGGGTTAAAGCCTCTGCCTTTGGCTCAGGTCATGATCCCAGGGTCCTGGGATCGAGCCCCGCATCGGGCTCTCTGCTCAGTGGGGAGCCTGCTTCCTCCTCTCTCTCTCTCTCTCTCTGCCTGCCTCTCCACCTACTTGAGATTTCTGTCTGTCAAATAAATAAATAAAGTCTTAAAAAATAAAAATAAAAACCCTCCAAGCCTTGATTTTCACATTTGGGAAAATGGAAGGAATGACTACTATGGAAATCAAATGCGGAAGCACTGGGCATGGTGTTGAAGAGATGGATCAAGTGTGGGCACCTTATCTTCTCCTTTCCATTTCCCAGTTGCTCCCAAACAATGGAAGACCACTATCATAGTTCCCCATGCCTTCTTTCTTAAAGATGCATTTGAGAGAGTAAGAGGGAGAGTAAGAGAGAGTAAGAGGGAGAGAGGGAGAGAGAGGCCGGGGTAGGGGCAGAGAGAGAGAGAGGGAAAAGCAGACTCCCGCTGAGTAGGGAGCCTGACATGGGGCTCAATCCCAGACCCTGGGATCATGACCTGAGCCAAAGGCAGACGCTTAACAACTGAGCCACCCAGGCGCCCTTCAACTATTACTCAGTTGTCAGTGTTTCCAGACTTTTTATTTTGAGATAGGCCACACAGATCATACCTCTAGCTCCCTTGGGAAGACTTTTGGTCATTTCTGAGTCCCCAAGGGGCACCTCACTTGTGCTTCCATTCTGGTCAGCTGCCCTTTGCTAACACCATCTCTGCCCACAAGTTTGCTGCTGGTGCCAAACACTTCTGTCACCCTTACAGAACACCCTCTTGAACACTTCTGGGTACCCTTACTGGTGCACTAGGGCTCAGGAAATGTTTTCATTCTGGGGCAAAGTGGGACACTATCCCTAACCCCAGATGGTGGGCAGTCTTCTACAAGCACAAAGAACATGTTGCTTGGACCCCAAATCTGGAAACGTTTTGGCAAAATTGCTGTTTAACAGTTTCACTCCCGTGCCCTCTCCGTAGGGATCAGGTATGAATTCGAGGGGATTAGGAATTAGGAGATAAATTCCAGGGACAAACGATACTTGTGGGGATGTAAAGCATAGCATGGGGAATAGAGTCAGTGGTGTTGGAACACTTTGCATTGCAACAGATGGGAACCAGACTTCCTGTGGTAACCATTCAGTAACTTGTTTAAATACCAAATCACTGCTGTACTCCTGAAACTAGCACAGTATTGTTTGTCAGCTATCCAGTTGAAAAAACCCTTTGAAGAAAGAGAGATGGTCAGAGAGACACCAATACATTGAGATACAGAGAAAGAAAAACCACACCAAAAAGGAGGGGAGGGGAAAAGGATGCTCTCTGCACTCATATATCAAGACAGAAGGCATCAGTCAGTTTTTGGGCAGTAATTCTAATCATTGCCCATGAACAGTTTGTCAGAAGGACTTTGAAGAGGCTATTAGTTATACATAGACTACTCTAGCTGTGCTACAACTGGGGGTAAGAACAGCCCCTTCTTTTCTAGTTTACAGAAAAATCTTTTTGGCAACACTATCAAGACATGGTTACTGGGATGCCTGGGTGGCTCAGTTGGTTAAGCATCTGCCTTCTGCTCAGGTCATGAGCCCGGAGTCCTGGGATCGAGTCCCACATCTGGCTCCTTGCTCAGGAAGGAGTCTTATTCTCCTTCTGCCTGCTGCTGCCCCTGCTCTAACAATAAAGTCTTAAAAAGAAAAAAAAAAAAAAAAAAAAGACACCACTACTACAGTTCTGGAGGCTAGGGAGTCCAAGATCAAGGTGCCAATGCAATGCATTCTGGGAAATCATCTTTTGGGATTTTGTGAGGAACTTCTTATGGTATATGAATCCTGGAAGTAAAACCTGCAGTAATTTTCCTTAAGGCACCATGGAAAGACCTAGGGATACTACAGTGTATAAAACCAAGTACAGTCTCCGGAATCCTCATTTAAGCAAAAAAAGAATGACTTACGTTAAAAAGCAAGAACACAGGGGCGCCTGGGTGGCTCAGTGGGTTAAGCCGCTGCCTTCGGCTCAGGTCATGATCTCAGGGTCCTGGGATCGAGTCCCACATCGGGCTCTCTGCTCAGCAGGGAGCCTGTTTCCCTCTCTCTCTCTCTCTGCCTGCCTCTCCATCTACTTGTGATCTCTCTCTCTCAAATAAATAAATAAAATCTTAAAAAAAAAAAAAAATTTAAAAAAAAAAGCAAGAACAGCAACGACAACAAAAACCCTTTGAAAAACAACAACAAAAAGCCTGAAGCCCAGACCGCTCATCCTTCAACACTCACGGCATGAAGTGAGCCAGGGTTCACTGCCGGACTCTTCCTTTTGTTTCCATTCTCTCCTGAGGGGCTCATCTGTCCATCAACCACTAGACGCACGTGGGCCAGCCTAAATTTAGCTGTGACTTCTGATAGATTCACTTTGGGGGCACCTCCAAAATTTCTTAAGGATGTACCCACATACGCAGGATCCAGGAAGAGCCAGATGTACAGAACAGAGCGGGAAGAGCTACTCTCCTGGATAGATCACTGTCACTTTATAGAAATTGTCTAAGATGGAATTACTTTTTTTTGGTCATACTATTATTACTATAAACTCGCAGTTTGCAAAAAGATTGTTGTTGGTTGTTTAGTCCAATCCTCCCCTCATCTCCCATTTATACAGTTTATTCTGTGAAAATAAAGAGTGCTTTTAAATTAGTATCTATGAAATCTTACTGTAGAACATTGGGCCCGTCATCCCAGCCACCTGGCCGCATTTTAGGTTTTGACTGGGTCTCAGTCAAACATCCTTTTATGTGGCAAGAACATGACTAAGATGATAGATTTTTATGAAAAGGTATAGAAACAAAGCCTCCAGACAGACTGGACCAACGTTTAACATTTAGGATACAGCAGTAGCTCTCTGGGCACAAAACATTTCCCACAACCCAAAGCAATCCAGGTGTTAGGAACACCAATATTTCTGAAGCCCTTAATCTGTTTCCCTGTCTTTTCTATTATCATTGTTTTTTTTCTTTTAATCTACTCTAATTCGGAGTAAGTGTTCATCAGGTACCACCTGATGTTAATTTAATTTGCACGGCTTCCACCAGACTAGTGAAATGGTAAGAATGTTGAAGGTACTGCCAGGTCCTGTGTGGTTTTTGGTTTTAAAGATTTTATTCGAGAGAAGAGTGTGTGTGCACACACATGGGAGCAGGGGGTTGTGCAGAGGGAGAAGCAGACTCCCTGCTGAGCAGGGAGCCTGGCACGAGGCTCCATCCCAAGATCTTGGGATCATGACCTGAGCCAAAAGCAGATGCTTAACCAGCTGAGTCACCCAGGCACCCCTCATATTTTCTTAGAGTAATGGCCATCTCCTGTTATTTCAATATGTAACTATATTACTTGATTTTACCAGCCTGATGGATGAGCATACTTTTCCACAAATAAAAAAATTACCTTTTGGGGGCACCTGGGTGACCCAGTCACTAGAGCAGCCCATTCTTGGTTTCCAGCTCTGGCTGTGGGCTCATGGGACATGGACCTGAACCCCACATTGGGCTCTGCACTCAGCGGGCATCTGCTTAAGAATTCTCTCCCTCGGGGGACACCTGGGTGGCTCAGTTGGTTAAGCTGCTGCCTTTGGCTCAGGTCATGATCCCAGGGTCCTGGGATCGAGTCCCACATCGGGCTCCTTGCTCAGCGGGAAGCCTGCTTCTCTCTCTGACTGCCACTCTGTCTACTTGTGCATGCTCGCACGCGCTCTCTCTCTCTGACAAATAAATAAGTAAAATCTTAAAAAAAAAAAAAAAAAAAAGAAGAAAAGAATTCTCTCCCTTGGGGCACCTGAGTGGCTCAATCGTAAAACCTCTGCCTTCGGCTCAGGTCATGATCCCAGGGTTCTGGGACCAGGCCTCCGGGCTCTCTGCTCAGCAGGGATTCCACTTCTCCCTCTCCCACTCCCCCTGCTTTTCTTCTCACTCTGTCAAATAAAGAAGTAAAATCTTGAAAAAAAAAGTTCTCTCCCTCTGGTCCTCCTCCCACTCCCACTTTCCCTCTGACTCTCTAAATTTTTTATATTACTGTTTTAACATCAATCATAGGTTGTTTGTAAGATGTTGCCCCTAAGAACGAAGACATTGGAGCCAACAGTGCTCATTCATATACAGTAAGGAGTAAATGTGTTCATGGACTAGAAAGACTGTTGGTTTGGATTTAGGCAGACCTCAACTTGCCTCTTCTTAACTCTGTGACCTTGGGCTATTAGGCGTCCTCTGAGCCCCAGTTTCTTCATTTATGTGTTAGAAGTAATTACGCCTACCTTACAGAAGTGTTTTGAGGTTAGGGATAATGTATGCAAAGTCCTAGTACAATGTCTGGCACATAGTAGGTGCTCAGCACGCACCTGCTGTTTTTATTACCCAGTTCTAGCTAGCCCCCAACTATTGAATCCCTCCCCTAACTCATGTCTGAGGCCACCTCACACCCCTCCAGTCTCTGCTTCCCACCAAATGGCTGAGCTCGAGGCTGGTGTTTAGGCCAATCCGGACCTCACGATCAACCCTTTCCAGCTGCTAGTTTTCCTGCCTCAACCCTCCCCAACACACACACACACACACACACACACACACACACACACACAATCTCTCTCTCTCTTTGCTTGGAGATGTGGACCTCTGCTCTGCTCCTATGGGCCTGAACCTTGGTACTCCATCCAGTACTAAGTCTGTCTCTTTGGAAACCCTCCTGTCAGACGTCTCAGACCCTGTAGTCCTTCCTCCACAGGGAGACTCAAGGACAAGGCCACAAGGCCAGTCCCATACTGTGGTCCAACCACAAGCTAACAAGCCTCCCCCATCCCACTGCCCAGATTTCTAGCTATCACCTATTCTGGATCACCAGGCCTGTCCCTCACCATTTGGGACATTCCCAAATGGGCCTAGACCTCCCCTCACCTGGCTTGGATAGTGTGTCCTCCTGCCTCCCAGATCCTCCTTTCGCCCAGGACATGTTCTCCCAATCCATGTCCCAACCCAGTTCAAGGCCTAACTTCTGAATGCGGTTCATTCCTCCTGCCTGTCCATACTATAGACCTGCCACGAGAGCAAAACTACTATACAAAGCCTTCACCCGAGGGTCACAGGGAGGCGTGGGAGACCTAGTTAGACTTTGACCTTTTGACCTTGTGAATGGTAATGAACCTTACAAATATTAGGATGCAGGCAAGTCACCACTTGGGTGGAGCTCTGCGTTAACCTCTAATGCTCACGTTGCCAAGACCTGGAGAGTCTGGCTGTTCTTCACATCACTGGTTCACTGAAGACCGCTCCGGTTGAGATGGTAGATAGGTGTTGTTGTAATAGCACCTCCATTATTTTAAAAAAGACACAGCTGTTGGTTGTTGACTATTTAGGAGCTGAAAAATCCTAAACAGGCAAGGCTGGTACTGTTTTGTCATCACTGCGGCAGAAGTACGCCCAACTCAGACCCAGCAAGTCACTGGACTTGGTCACCCCTCTCCGCCACGAGACTTCCGGGAAGTTTCAAGCACTGTGTGTTGCTGTGAAGACCTGTGTTACTAACTTCTGTCTGCCTACTGGCAATTATCTAAGTCACAAAAAAGAACATTTCATGATGAAAATAATCCATGTTCACTTTAGACTTACTTACAATACAGTGAAGGATAAAGCAGCAGATAAAATCATCATCCAACCCAGCATGAAGACATAATAAGTACCCCGGACACTGGTAGGTTTTTGTTCTTGTAGCTTAAAGAGAACTTTGCATATGTTTATCATGAAACAATGTTTAGAGGGAAAAAGTGACTGAGCACTTACATACCAGACTCCACACTGAATGTTTTCATATGTATTAACCTAATTAATTCTCCCAACAGCCCTGAGAAGCTTGTGAGGTAAACAAAAGCAGGTTTCAAACCAGGCAGCCTGCCTGGAGCAGGTGTTCTTACCCAGCATAACACACAAAGGAAAAAAACAGAGGCTACTCCTATTTCTAGGACTCAGAGGACCTTTTTAACATGTTACTTTTTTTTTTTTTTTTAAGATTTATTTATTGGACAGAAAGAGATGACAAGTAGGCAGAGAGAGGCAGGCAGAGAGAGAGAGAGGAGGAAGCAGGCTCCCTGCGGAGCAGAGAGCCCCATGTGGGGCTCAATCCCAGTACCCTGGGATCATGACCTGAGCCTAAGGCAGAGGCTTAACCCACTGAGCCACCCAGGCACCTCGATACGCTACATTTTAAGAAACTGATTTTGAAATCCATCAGAAAGCATATCATCTTGTGACTTATGGAATAGGAGTGATACCAAATACAAGTATCAACATGGGTAACATGTATTAGTTCTTTACTCCAAAGCTGAACATTTTCTCATTGGCAGAATGATGGCTTAACTAACCTTTGGTCCATTCCTTTAGTCCTGAATGCATTTAATCTATTATACGGAGCAGTGACCTGGGGACAAAATCTGGAAGACTATTCCCATTTCTATATTGATCTTCTAAAGCAAAACAGGAAAGATATCTTACGGAAAATCTCCCTAAACAAGTTTTTCTTCATTATTTTAACTAAAGTGATGCCTTCAGTACCATAAAATTCCAGGCTGAGGTTGTTTGGGGGAAATTCCTTAAACAGACATCCCATGAAAGTGAAGACTTAGGATGACGGGGGTGGGGAGAGGGGGTCCATAAAACATAGAATTTTTTCAGAGCTCTGGTTCTTCTCAGCATCTCACCTTGCTTTCTAAGGAGCTATGGGATATTCTCAGAGCCTCATTTGTAAGCTGGCTGTAATATTAGTGGCTGACCATCTTATAGTAAGGACTAGCATTTTGTGAAAACAGTCAACTCCCATAAAAACTGAATAACTCTTACTCATACATATAAAAATGTCAGTTTTACAGTAATAGTAACAGGACCTAGTTCTCCATAGAAACACAACCATATCACCCCCACCATTGACAGCAAATTGGTCCCAATGCCTGATAAGGCTCAATATTCTCAAGAGTTAGGGGACCCAAAACACCAACATCAGATATGACCACATGACCATATGAGATTTAAAACCTTAATATCGGCCTATTTTTCCAAGGAAATATCCAATCGCTAGTCAACCAGGAAGGAGTACCTAAGTATAATGCATGAATTCAATGTCCCCATTGGATTAAAATTAAGGGTACCCTATCATGCTGTCAGTGCTATTCTAAATGGAAACATTAAGAATATACATGTAAGCTATGATGTGAAATCAAAGTCCAAGGGGGCGTGGTGCCTGGGTGGCTCAGTGGGTTAAAGTCTTGGCCTTGGGCTCAGGTCATGATCTCAGGGTCCTGGGATCGAGTCCTGCATCAGGCTCTCTGCTCAACAGGGAGCCTGCCTCCCCATCTTTCTCTCTACCTGCCTCTCTGCCTATTTGCAATCTCTGTCTGTCAAATAAATAAAATTAAAAAAAAAATTAAAGTCAAGGGTTTAAAAACATTAAATTTAATCCTATGGGAATACTGTCTTTAAGGCAAAGTCTCTGCATAGAGTTGACAACACATCTTCATTTCCTGTCCATATACGTATGTGCATGTACACCAGTGCACACAGACTATTTCCCCCAAAGGAAATTTCATTTACTTGCTACAACTAAATGAATCATTTGGTCCTTCCCTCATCCCTGTATTTTTAGGGTGGAGAAAGGATTTCATGAATCATTCAAACTACTTTTTTATGCCTGAGAAAGTTCTAGCTCTTAGAAGCAGGCTGATTTGAGACAAAACGACAGGCCTATTTTTTGTGGGTCTTTTAAAATGCTTGGTAGCTGACATCTACCAGCAAAAATCTGCATGTGAAGACTCTGCAGCCTGATCTTCCCCAAAGGAAAAATTCTAATCACCAGTTTCAAAAGCCGGAGTTTTGCTAATGAGCGAGCAACAATGCAATCCGCAGCCATTATGTTTTACTTGAAACCAGATATCTCTACAACTCCAAGTACAAAGAATCAATCTCCATGCCCTGAAGACTCCTCAGGCTATCACTCAGTGACTAATCATGGGAAAAAACCCAATTTTCAACTTAATTGGTTGGAGGGCAATCCACAGATTTAAAAAAAAAACAAAACAAAACAAAAAGCAATTCACCGCCCCCTAATGAACAGCTATTCAAGAAACGACACATTGAAAATACTATTTATATACATTATAAGGAATGTATAAAGCTGAATACTGCTTCATTCACACAAAACCTTGCTGGCCTTATTTGCTTGCTTTATTTTTTCAGTTCCTATGAGCTATTTCAGTAAGTAAAAAGAACCTCTGCGTAGAAGCCATGGAGACCCTCTTTAAACCCTGTGCATATTTTTATTAAACATTCTAGGCTGAACCACGCATGCTGATGCTGACCAGGTACTCACAGTGGAACCGGGGGGACGTGTGCGTATGTGCGTGCGTGTGTGTCTTTTCAACATTATTATTATTATTATTATTATTATGGAGCTACGGGGGATTGGTGATGGTGTGACCACCTGGGTAGCCAGTATTTTGTTATATTTCAAAGCAGTTGGAAAATTCTCCATCAAGACTTAGAATGGTGGAGTCTCAGGTTCAGAAGGGACCCCTTATCAGTGAGGGTATTGGCAGAAAAACAGCATTCCCTGCCAAAGATGTACCTGAAGGTCATTTAATGCAAGATGATTTATAGGGATGTGGGCAGGGTTAAGGGATCCAAAAAGGGACGAGAAAGCCCCCAGGGCTCACAGTGGAGCTCTTACTCCCCCGGCCTTGAAGAGAGAAAGTTCACTGTGAGCACAAGGAAAGCTGGAGCTATGGAGGGAGCGGTAATCCCACCCAGAGGAAGACAAAACCACTGTTGGAACCTTAGCTGCAGAGGCAGGGAAGCAGCGGGAAAGGACTTCCATCTTCCCACTGCCACATTCTCCATCTTCTGGCAGTGCCTCCCCCTGGATGATCCCCATGGGAAGCCAAAGGCAGGGATGCTATTGAGAAGGCTCAGCTCCTGTTTACCCAGGCAGGGTAATGAGGGACAGAGAATGGAAGAGGGGAGGGAGAGAGCAAACAGACTAACCCAACAGACCCTTAATGGCCTACATGGCTAGTGGTTCGCACACTGGTGCAGGTGACCGAGCTCACGGAGACCAGCTTATTCCTTGTACAATACCTTCAGTGGAATCAACTTGAACGGCATGCCTACCATGTGCTAGATCCTGCTCAATGCAAGTAAGTTCAGAGATGCTTTATGCATCATTCCCTGTCCCAGGGGGACCTATAGCCTAAGCCAGGACAAACCGGTAAGGATACAAGGTCATGCTGCATAGATGTCTACCAACCGATGCCCATTTGCCATCATCTACTGTAGTGTTGTTTGTAACAGCAAGAAATTAGAAATTAATTTCTGTCCATTGGGGACTGGTTATGTAAATGGGACATCAATTTGGTGGAATTGTCTGTAGTGGTATATTTAAGATGAAGATCTTTATATAGTGCTATAGAAAGATTAGGCAGTTCTATTGTTTAAGGAACACAGGCACTGAAGGGGCACCTGGCTGCTCAGTTGGTAGAGCAGAGAACTCTTGACCTCAGGATTTTAAGTTCAAACCCCATGTTGGGTGTAAAGATTAAATAAAATCTTAAAAATAAACACAGGAGCTCAAAGTTGTATACAATATGCTGCCATTTGTGTAAAACAAAGGGAGGAAGAAAAACCCAACGTGATGTTGACTTTTGTATACTGGTCAAGTTCTCAAAGGAGGAATGAGAAAGTAGAGATCTAGGTTGTCTCTGTGAAAGAGACGTGTGGCCAGAGGACAGGGTGAGGAAGAGGCATAGGATTTACTTTCTGAATTTTGAACTGTTGGGTCCGTTATCAAAGGAACGAGACTGAGACAAGTGAAAGTTATGCAAAGCCTTATTCTATGCCAAGCATTAGAAGTCAGACTGACTGGCCAGGGCTGCCTCCATAGAGAGCGACCCCCGCTTGGTCTTACAGGTTAGTTTTATAGGGAGCAACCGCAGACCTCTAAGTATGTGGCTTTGGCTGATTGGAGGTCTCCTACCTATGTGTTTTGTAACAGTTACCTGGAACGGATATCAAGAACTGTTGAGGCGTTTATTAAACAAAATGGCCTTGTTTTAGGTGTGTGTTTTAGCAACAGTTACCTGGAACTGATATCAGTAACTGCTGAGGCATTTATTAAACAACAAAATGTCTACCTAGGCAACATGGAGTCACTATGGCTAAGTAGGCCCAGGCAGGCCCTAGGGGTTTAACAGGTTTTAACGTGGAATCGGCCCCAACATTCCCACCTTTTCTTTGGAGATTAGTCAATTCTTTGACTCTTTCTGAACTGCAAGCAAACCAGGCTCCGGTGGGGGCCTTAAGGAAGTTAGTGAAGACAGTAGGAACTATTATGGTCCATTGGGCTGTTTTAGGCCGATGAGGTGTTTCCTGGCTGCTGCTGAGTAGGAACAGGATTAAAAGTTATGAAACCCTTTTGAGTCTTAGTTTTAGTCCACAGTTGGTGGGGTCCACCGGCAGCGGCTCCCATTTCTGGAGGGGGTTCTTGCTTTTGGCTCATTTGGTGTGACATGTGTGAATCCAAGTTCTGATGTCTTTTACTTTTACTGCTGTGGGGGTGGTCAGGATGACAGTGAATGGTCCCTTTCAGTGAGGCTTCAAGTTTTTATTCGGTGGCAGCGTATCCAAACCAAGTCTCTGGGTTGGTAAGGATGTGGTTCCATCTCGGTCTCTGTCTCTGTCTCAGTGTAGGCAGCTTGGATCCCTGCGTGGGCTTTTTTAAAGACAGACTCTAGTGCTTGCAGTGACTGGAGTACAGATTTTTGCTAGGGCAACCTCTTGTAGCCGTGGGCAGAGTGGAGGGGGTTTCCTGAACATTATTTTAAAGGGGGTAACCTTGTTTAAGTAGGGTGTACATCGTGCCCTACGGAGGGCGAAGGGAAAGAGATCCACTCATCCATTGCCAGTTTCCAGAATTAACTTTGTCAAGGTCTCTTTAGGAGTCCGGTTTATTTTTTCTATTTGTCCGGAGTTCTGGGGCCGGTAGGCACAGTGTAGTTTTTAATTTAATCTTAATGCCTGTGAGACTGAACTTACAAATGCAGGGCCGTTGTTTGACCTGATCGTGAGAGGCAACCCAAACCTAGGAACTATTTTTTCTAATAGCTTTTTTGGCTACTATTTCTGCCATCTCATGTTTGGTGGAAAAAGTCTCTACCCAGCCTGAAAAGGTATCTACAAAAACTAACATATATTCGTGTTCAATGGGTTCTGTTATTATTCCTACAGAATGTTAGGTAAGATTGTCTAAATGAGCTATTGTGTAACTTCTCTGAAGTTTATCTCAGGTTGTCTAGCTTAGGTAAACAAACATTTAAAGACAACAAAATCTAGAACTCAATATTCACAAAGGTATGTTACTGAAACATAATTTTTCTTTCTAAAATAACCCTCATTTTCAGAGATAGTCAAATCGGGACTAATTTATTTGAAAAACAAGTCCAGTTTTCACAAACTTGGGCTAATTATTTACATAAGCTCAGCAAGAACAGTGAGTGATCATATAGATCTTTTAGAATCTGCTTTGCTGGAACTTTTTATAAGGAATCTCTAGGTTGAACTTGTTACAGCCTCTCCAGACCAGAAGCCAAGCCAAGTACTTGCCATCAGATATGCCTGCAATACCAGTCAATTTGGGCGAATTTCTCTTTCTGAGGTCCTCAAAGTATCCTGTAGTTCCTGCACCTGCCAGGAAGTGACATTCTTTACTCACCTAGTGAGGCTGCTGGGAACTCTGTAAGCAAGCAAGGTATCAGGCCAACAGTTTCAAGGGGCTTTATGGCTCCAGGTTTTATAAAGTCAACCTTAGTTCCTTTAAGCTGTCTGGTTATATCTGATTTTAATTAATTTTTAATTACCAATTAAAAAATAAAATGAATGAAAATTAAAAATTTTAGACCAACATAATATAGTAATGGCACAGGGTGTATGTTTTTTTTGTTTATTTTTAAAGATTTTACTTGACAGAGAGAGACACAGTGAGAGAGGAAACATAAGTAGGGGGAGTGGGAGAAGCAGGCTTCCTGCCAATTAAGGAGCCCCATGCAGGGCTTAAACCCAGGACCCTGAGATCATGAACTGAACCAAAGGCAGATACTTAACAACTGAGCCACCCAGGTACCCCGAGACCAACAGGATTCTAAGGCTTCTATCTAGTTTTGACATTAACTCAAACAAGTTTACTAAACCTTTCACTTAGATGGGAGTCCACAATCATTTAATCAGTAGCTTGAAATAACCCAGGAGTTAGAGTCCAAAAGCCCTAGATCCAGTTTACAGTTCAGACTTACACTTGTTTTGTGTCCTGAACAAATGACCTCATGTCCCCGAATGTCAGGTTTACTCAACACTCCCTGGTCAAGAAACAACCACCACCACTTGACTATATTATTTTCCCCTTTTCTTCTTCCTCCTCCTCATTCTTCACATGAGGCAAGCGTCTAAGTTAAAGACTGGTTTTCTGAGTGCTTCCACTTAAAAACACAGAACTTGAAAATCACGGTCTAAGATACAATGTAAGCATTCCATCTACTGCCAGTTGGGCTCATCTTGAGGGAAAAACCCCAAAGTCACACCTTTGTTCATCCAGTCAACAACTTATTAGCTCCTCCCCTTGGAACAGGGCCAGGTGCCCCTGCCGGGGGTACGGAGATGGATGAAACAGGCATGGTCTCCACACTCACAGAGCTCATGGCTCATAAGGAAACAAAATGCATAAACCTACAAACATAAAATTGCTATTTTTCTATAGTGCAATGAAGGCAAAGAGTATATGTAAGACGGTCATGCAAGAAAGTCATTTCTACTGGGGGACTTATAGGGCAGGCACTCCAGAAGTGAAGCCTGGAAGCTGGGCTGGGAGAGGCATACTAGGGCAGGGCATTCACTGAGGGAGTGCTCCTAAGAGAAGCCAGTAAGAGTGAGAGCAGGGGAAGAATCTGTGCAACTGCGGGGTGGGGGTTCAGGAGAACTCTAGCCTCAGGCTGATCTCATGGAGAGCTCTGGACCATTAAGGGCAGGACCAAACTTGTCCCACTCCCAGGCAAAGGGGCTGAATAGTTATACCCCGCATCATTTGATCGCTGGTGAAGGTTGTCCTCTGGAGACAGGATAACCCCCCTCCAGGCATCTTTCAGCCAGGTGGTGCCCATCAGCTGGAAGCAATGCTTTGGGGGAAGGTGCAGGTGTGAGCCATTAGCAACAGCCACACCTGCAGCAACTAAGGGACAGGCACACAGCTTACAAGCAGGTGAGGGGGACAGGGCAGCAGTAGCTTCTGCAACAGAGTGTCATGGGAGGCTTCTCCGAAGAGGTCCCTTCTGAGCGAAGGCTTTGAAAGAGGAGTAAGAGCCCAAGAAAAGATGGCAGGCTGCAGGATGCAGGTACATGAAGGAAAACCAAGGACAAACAGTGCTGGAGAATTGGGAGGGGAGGAAAAGCGAAAGGAAACTGCGGAAGGGTTTTTAAGAAGTGAAGGGACAGGAGCACCCAGGTGGCTCAGTCGGTTGGGTATCCGACTCATGATTTCGGCTCAGGTCATGATTTCAGGGTCATGAGATGGAGCCCTGCGTCGGGCTCCTGAGTGTAAAGCCTGCTTGAGATTTTCTCTCTCCCTCTATGGCACTCAACATGTCCTCGCTCCCAAAAAGAAAAGAAGCAAGGGAACACAATCCTCCCCCATGTTTTATTATCACTTTGGACTGGCAGAGAATAGGGCCTGAGAGGGAAAGGGAAGATGCCGGGGACCGCCCAAGAGGCTGGATTGTGCTTGTCTGGGCTACAATGATGGGAAGGTGGAATGGGGATGGAAAGACAGAGATGGCTCAGGATAGATCTTAGTGGGAGAATCAATAGAATTTGGTAACGAGTGGCTTGTGATAGGGAAAGTTTTGTATCTTGATGAGGGGGATAGAAGTAAGAATTTTTACCTATACGTTTTTCCCTCTTTTTATTATATGCAAAACACAGGCTTAGACCCTGGTGTTGAGAGTATTTTTTTGTTTTCTATTTATCTTTTTTCTCTGAAAAAAAAAAAAAGGACAATTGAAATAAAGTCACAACACCACCACTCTGAACAGCCAGCCAAACCTCTAAAGATAAGGAGATTAAATGACAAACTTGTTCAATATTGCCGCATAACAAAGACACAAACTCAGTGACTTACCTCATCTCGTACTAGCCCAGCAGCCGTGGGTGAGGAGCCTGAGGTGGCTTACCTGGGTTCTCGACTGACTGACTCCAGGGTCCGACAAGGCTATAACCACAGTGTCAGTCAGCACTGAGGTCTCCCGTGAGGCTTGGGGTCTTCTTCCAAGTTCACATGGTTATTGGAAGACTTCACTTCCATGGGGTAGATGAACTTTTCCAGTAACTTAACTGCGTCAGGGCCAACAGGACAATCTCTTCCTTCTAGACCCTTTTAAAAGGGCTCACCTAAATAGGTCAAGCCCACCCAGGGCTATCCTATTCACTTAAACTCAACTGATTAGGTACTTCAATTCCCCTTGAAAGATCCCTTCACCGTGACCATCTGGTGAGACTAATCACAGGAATGAGATTCCACGGGGAAGGGATTATACCGGGGTTTCAGTCACCTTAGAATTCCGCCTACCACAAACTGAACCTAAAAAACAATCAATTACAGAAGCATGTTTCATGCCAGCTCGTGAATTTGTAGGAACTTCTTTTTAAGATTTTATTTATTCATTTGACAGAGAGAAACATAGAGAGGGAACACAAGCAGAGGGAATGGGAGAGGGAGAAGGAGGCTTCCCACTGAGCAGGGAGCCGGACTCGGGGATCAATCCCAGGACTCCGGGATCATGATCCAAGCCCAAGGCAGATGCTTAACAACTAAGCCACCTAGGTGCCCCTTTTAAAAATACCTTTACCATTAAATTTCTACTTCAGGATCTATATACCCAATTTTGGTGAAATCAGCCAGGGCTAAGAAGAGGGGGGCGCCTACAGGAGATTCGGGTAGGTAGGTAATCAAACTGACTTGACTACCTTGTCTCCCTGGAAATCTAAGTTGACGGGCAAATCCTCATCCCTGCAGCTTCTGAATCTATTTTCTCAAATTCTTTTCTCAGAGCAAATGTAAAGAGGTCCAATCTGCTTTTGCATGAATCTTACACCCAGATCTGAAGAAGAGCATCTTGGGACCCAGGTGCTTTTGATATTTGGCATTCTTGTCAATTGGTTTTGAGATCTTTATTGAAGCTCCTCCCACATTAAATTAGACTCTGTCTTCTTCTCGTCCTCTTTGTCAAACCTCTTGGAGTCTTCGCTAGAAGATTTAGAGAGCTTTTTTTTTTTTTTAATATTGTATTCACTTATTTAGAGCGAGTGAGAGCATGAGCAGGAGAGACAGAGGGAGAGGGAGAAGGAGAAGCAAACTCTCTACTAAGCAGGGAAATGTGGGACTCAAGCCCAGGAACCTGAAATCATGACCTGAGCCAAAGGGAGACGCTTAACTGGCTGAGTCACCCGGGCACCCCGAAGATTTAGCAGTTATAAGTCTATCCTAAGGGTACCACTGGAGACGTCTGGAGCAAAACATGTGTCTAGAAGGCACTGTCTCCACCACAGGAAACACAGAGTCTCCGGGAACGTCTGAGGAATGATTATAAACTAGGGGCAGAAACATTTGGTAAACATTAATTCCATGTGAATCTAGAAGCATAGATGGACAGAGAGAAGAACAAAAGGCGGAGGCAATTCATGATTTTAAGGATTCCAGGAAGACCCCTCGGTGTGGAAAAATCATCACAATTTGGGGGCATGTAGGCCAAGAGGAAATGAAGGTGAGGAAGATAGAAAATCAGATTTTTCTGGGGTCATAACCGCTGTTCCTGGGGAAGAGATACGGCAGTCTGCGTGGGGTAAGTGGGAGCTCAGATTTTTCGGAAACGATTTTTCTTTTTGTGTGCTTACTTAGAACCGATTCCCAGCCAACAAGCACTAACCAGAAGTTTGAAGGACGGAAAGCTGTTTGTATAAAGTGACCTACATTTTCTTCTGCCTCTGTCCTCAAGGACAAGTCCGCTCACCGTAAGTGTTACATGGACAGGCACACAAACACACTCGCTCACACTCAGAAACATTCAGAACGCAGGCAAGTGCACAAGCAGGACTTTGACAGCAGACCTGTGGGGGCTGTGAGCCACATTCCCAGGGACGGAGCGTGGCCTTGGTTCCCATGGTGATGGTGTATTCAACTCAGGGCCTATCCCCCCCCCGCCCCCGCCCACAGTAGACCCTCATTAAGTGGCAAGAGACAAAAAGAAATAAAGCAGACACACTTCAGTGAGTCCAGACTGGCACAAAGGCGGCCAGCCCCGCAGCCAGACGCAGGGAGCTACTCAGACTGTCACATTACACATCTCACCGCACACTCATGTCTCCCTCTTCCCCAGGGCGCCATTGTAGAAAAGGCCAGATCCGGAAAGCTTCATGAAACACGCAAAGATTTTTTTTTTTTTTTCCCTCCACTTCATCTGCGGTTCCTTTTCTTGCTTTATTAGTTACGGCCAGATGAACAATTCTGAATTCCCCTTCCTGTTTCAGTTGCTGTAGGAAACCATGTGACTGGTGCGGGCGCATGCATGGGTGGACGCGCACACGCAAGCACGTGACCGTGTGACTGCTATAGAGGATCAGTGATTAGAAAGCCGCGCTCTTCCCACGCTCACAGTGAAAACGAACGTAACCTCATTTTTTCTTTTCTTTTTTTTTTTTTTTTTTAAAGATTTTATTTATTTGTCAGAGAGAGAGGGGGAGAGAGAACGAGCACAGGCAGACAGAATGGCAGGCAGAGGCAGAGGCAGAGGGAGAAGCAGGCTCCCCGCCGAGCAAGGAGCCCGATGTGGGACTCGATCCCAGGACGCTGGGATCATGACCTGAGCCGAAGGCAGCTGCTTAACCAACTGAGCCACCCAGGCGTCCCCTCATTTTTTCTTTTAATTCAGCTTTGGATTTTGAGGTAATTGTGGATTCACATGCGGTTGTAAGAAATAATACAGAGATGCTACATACCCTTCATCTATTTGCCCCGAAGGTAACATCTTGCCTAACCAGAACATGACCAGGAGTGACTTTGACATGATTCACTGACCTTCTCATCTGGCCAGTTAACATGCATTCATTTGCGTGTATTGAATTCTGTGAACTGTTACCACACCTGGAGCTTCGTGCCGCCATCACCATGTTCAGGATGGAGGATGGTTCCCTCACGTCAGGGATCGCACCTGCTACTCCAGCCATGCTCGCCTCACTCTGGTCTCTAGCCTCCTCCGCTCCCTACCTCAACCCCTGGCAATCACTAATTTCTTCTGTCTATAATTTTGTCTGTTCAAGAATGTTATATAAATGGAATCAAATAGTATATAACTTTTAAGATTGGCTTAATTCTTTGGAGGTCTGTGCCTGTTGTTGCATTTACCAAGAGTTCATTTCTTTTTAGTGCTGAGTAATATTCCATAGTGTGAATGTACTTTTTTTAGCCCTTTAATTATTTAACTATTTACCTGTTGAAGGACATCTGGTTTCTTTCTAGTTTTTGGCGATCAGGAATAAAGCAGTTATTAATAACCATGTAGAGGTTGTCATCTCTCTGGGATAAATGCCCAAGAGTGCAATTGCTGGTCATTGGGTAAGCATGTATTAAATTTTATTTAAAAAAAAGGACACCTGGGTGGCTCAGTCAGTTAAGTGTCTGCCTTGGGTTCAGGTCATGATCACCGAGTTCTGGGATGGAGTCCTGCATTAGGCTTCTTGCTCTCCTTCTATTTCTTCCCCTGCTTGTGCTCCCTCTCTTCCTCTCTCTCTCTAACAGAAAAACAAACAAACAAACAAGGCAAAACAAAACAACAGCAACAACAAAACACCTGCCAACCTGTTTTCTGCATTGACTGTACCACTCTGGAATTTTAACTTTTCACCAGGTTTGTAGGAGAAATCTTGCTTCTCTGCATCCTCACCAACAATATAGTGTTAAGGCTATTTTTTACCTGAGCCTGTCTGCTGCATGTATAGTGACCTCTCATGGTTTTAATTCATATTTCTCTAATGGCTAATGATGATGAGCTTCTCATATGTTTATTTGCCATCTGTATCTCTTCTTCAGTGAAATATCTGTTCATGTCTCCTGCTCATTTTTTAAATGGATTTTTTTTTTTTTTAGATTTTATTATTTGAGAGAGAGCATGAGAGGGGAGAAGGTCAGAGGGAGAAGCAGACTCCCCATGGATCTGGGAGATGGATGCGGGACTCGATCCTGGGACTCCGGGATCATGACCTGAGCTGAAGGTAGTAACTTAACCAACTGAGCCACCCAGGTGCCCTGGGTTTGTTTGTTTTAATCGTTTTGAGAGTTACTTATACATTGTGGACACCGTTTGTTGCATGTATGGCTTGCAATTATTTTCTCTGTCTATAGCTTGTCTTTCCATCCTCTAGCAGTGTCATTTGCAGAGTAAAAGTTTTTAGTTTTGATGAAGTTCAGTTTATCAGTTTTTCTTTTTATGGATTATGCTTTTGGTGTCAAGCTTAAAAATCTCTTTCTCTAGGCTTCCATCCCAAAGATTTTTATCTTGTGTGTTTTTCTGAAAATTGTATAGTTTTATATTTAAGCCTCTGAGTCATTTTGAATTAATTTTTATACAGAATTAAATTTTATACAGCTTAGGTTGGTGTTCATTTTTGGAAAGAAGGGGACCTAGGACTATCTGGTTGTTCTAGCACTATTTTGGAAAAGGTTATCCTTTAACTACTGAATTACTTATGTATCTTTGCAAAAAATTAGTTGGGCAGATGTGTGTGGGTCTTCAAGTTTGAGACTAAAAAAAAAAACCAAAACAAAAAACCAGAGGTGCCTGGGTGGCTCAGTGGGTTAAGCCTCTGCCTTCGGCTCAAGTCATGATTTCGGCGTCCTGGGATCGAGCCCCACATCAGGCTCTTTGCTCAGGGGGGAGCCTGCTTCCCTTCCTGCCTCTCTGCCTACTTGTGATCTCTGTCAAATAAATAAATAAAATCTTAAAAAAACAACAACAACAGGACAAAGCTGCAGGAAATTAGAGAGATGTCATTAAATGTGGAAGATGGATAAAGTAATTCAGCATAAGGATAACTGCTACCCTTGAATAAAGAACCCCCCCGCCCGAACAGAATGCCAGATACATTGAAAGAGAATTTTCCTAAAATGAGGGAAGAAATGACTCTGCAGTTTGGAGAACCATACTGTATTTCTAGAAAGTTTGATAAAAATCACTCAACACAAAGATTGCTTTACACTAAGACATAGACCACTTCAGTGGTTAAACTTCAGGAATAAAGTAATTTCTTAGATATTTGAAAGATAAAGCAAGCCATATTTAAGGTGGGAAAAAGTCTGGTTAGTCCAAGACTTCTCCAAGGCGATATTCCTTCTGCTTTAATAATTTATCTGGTCCTGATATTCTTTAGCCACATTTTCATTTTGTCAGGATTATGATTCAGTGTAAAGCCAAAACCAGAGATGTTCAAATGTGAAAGAATGAAAAGATTATGACATCCATGATGAAACTTTCAAAACAACAAAAATAGCAACAACTGTTTGATGATGAAATTCAGTCCACTAAAATGTTGATCCATATAAAGAACTCAGGAACAGAAAAGCCACATAAAGGGATTGATGATGAATATTAGTCTATTTAAATATTATGACTAGTACCAAACAGTCATGGGAATGCATGGGAATACCATACAGGACAGAGTATCAATGGGATACATCTGAGTAGTGTTAAAATGATAATAACACAACCAACAAAAGTCAGGAGTTGGAGGAGTGAGGTCAGAAGAAATGTAAGAAAGAGCTTGACTCAAAGCTGGGAGTCAAGAGCTACTGTTTTTTTTTTTTTTTATATTTTTCTTTCTTTATTCGACAGAGATCACAAGTAGGCAGAGAGACAGGCAGAGAGAGAGGGGGAAGCAAGCTCCCCGCTGTGCAGAGAGCCTGAAGCAGGGCTCAATCCCAGGACCCTGGGATCATGAGAGGCTTAACCCACTGAGCCACCCACAGGTGCCCCAAGAGCTACTGTTCCTATTCAAACATGTGTTTTTAAATCTTTAGAGAGGATTTTATTTATTTTTTTAATTTTTTTTTTTATTTTTAAAGATTTATTTGTTTATTTTAGAGAGAGTGAAAGAGAACATGCATGCACGTGAGCAGGGAGAGGGACAGAGGGATAGACAGAATCCAAAGCAGATACTTCGCTGAGCACAGAGCCCCATGCAGGGCTTGAACTCACAAGGCTGAGATCAAGACCTGAACTGAGATGGAGAGTCAGAGGCTTAACCAACTGAACCACCTATATGCCCTGTTTTAGAGAGAATCCTAGACCAAAATATATTTCAATTTTGTCTGTATTATTTTTATTTTTAAAGATTTTCTTTTTAAATAACCTCTACACCCAACATGGGGCCCAAACTCACAACCCCAAGATCAAGATTTGCCAGGTAACCTCGTATTTCAATTTATTTATTTAGTTATTTTTTAAAGATTCTATTTATTTATTTGACAGGCAGAGATCACAAGCAGGCAGAGAGGCAGGCAGGAAGCAGGGCGGAGGGGGCGGGGAGCCGGCTCGCGCGAGCAGAGAACCTGATGCGGGGCTGGATCCCAGGACCCCGAGATCATGACCTGAGCCAAGGCAGAGGCCCTAACTCACTGAACCACCCAGGCGCCCATGTATTTCAATTTAAAGAGTAGCTCCTGACCTCCAAAGAAGTAGCTTTTGGGGAATAATATCTCTTGTGGTGAAGAGATCTTTGAAGCTCAATGATTTCCTTCAGTTTCATTTTAGCTTTTGTTTTCTTCTATTAAATGATGAATAACAGGGGCGCCTGGGTGGCTCAGTGGGTTAAGCCTCTGCCTTCGGCTCAGGTCATGATCCCAGGGTCCTGGGATCGACCCTCATTGGGCTCTCTGCTCAGCAGGGAGCCTACTTCCTCCCCCTCTCTTTGCCAGCCTCTGTGCCTATTTGTGATCTCTGTCTGTCAAATAAATAAATAAATAAAATCTTAAAAAAATGATGAATAACGATACTATGAAATAAGTTGTCACCCTAATACAATATAATAAATACTACATGACTCATTCATACTAATACTGATTAACACAAATTTTAAACTTGCTGTCAATCCAGTTTCTGTCTTACTCGAACGGAGTAATTTGAAGAGAGTTCAATAAGGGGGCTTTTTACAAAGGTGGGGCGGGGTTTAGAGAAACCAACAAAGGGAAGTCCAGTATTCTAGAACTAGCAATAGTAGAGACCTGCACCACTTAGCCTCAAAGGTAGAAAAGGAAAGGCTGCTAGAATGCAGAGGATAGCTGAAGAGGCTGTGGCTTTGGCCTCAAGCCCTGGGGAGGAAGCTGACAGATGAAGGTGCTCTCTTCTCCTTTGTAACCTGCTGTGACTTTCATCAGCTAAACCCAACTAAAAACCTGATGAATCAGGCAGTCTGCAGGTTGGCTCCCTAAAGAATAGAATGGAAAAGTGTAGGGAGTGGGGACGAAAGGCAGATATCCAGATATTGTTAATAAAGGTAGCGTTTGGGGGCGCCTGGGTGACTCAGTGGGTTAAAATCTCTGCCTTTGACTCAGGTCATGCTCCCAGGGTCCTGGGATCAAGCCCCGCATTGGGCTCTCTGCTCAGCGGGGAGCCTGCTTCCCTTCCTCTCTCTCTGCCTGCCTCTCTGCCTACTTGTGATCTCTGTCTGTCAAATAAATAAATAATATCTTAAAAAAAATAATAAAGGTAGCGTTTGTTCTATTATCCCATTCTTTTAAAGACTCTTGATTGAGAATTCAGTCAACATAGCTACGTATTCATCCATCCATCCATCCATTCTACCTTTCTAGTTATATATACAAATAAAAAGATATCTGGAATGTTACACCCTAATGTTACTGGTGATAATTTTTGAATGGCAGGATTTGGGGTATTTTTAAAAATTGAGATATAATTTACATACTATAGAATTCCCCTTTTAAAGTATAATATTTGGGATTCCTGGATGGCTCAGTTGGTTAAGTGCCTGCCTTTGGCTCGGGTCATGCTCCCAGGGTTCTGGGATCAAGCCCCACATTGGGCTCTCTGCTCAGCGGGGAGTCTTCTCCCTGCCTGCCACTCCCCCTGCTTGTGCTCGCTCTCTGTCAAATAAATATATAAAATATTTTTTAAAAAGATTTTATTTATTTATTTGAGAGAGAGAAAATGAGAGAGAGCATGAGAGGGGAGAAGGTCAGAGGGAGAAGCAGACTCCCGGTGGAGCTAGGAGCCCAATGCAGGACTCGATCCTGGGACTCTGGGATTATGACCTGAACCGAAGGCAGTTGCTTAATCAACTGAGCCACCCAGGTGCCCCAATATATAAAATCTTTATAAAAATATATACTCAATGGATTTTAGTGTATTCATAAGGTCATACAACCATCATCACTATTTCCAGAAAATATTCATCACCCCTATTGAAACCCATAACCATTAGCAGTCATTCCTCATTCCTCCCTGTCCCTAGCTCCTAGTAAACACTAATCTACTTTCTGTTTCCTTGGATTTTCTATTCTGGACATTTCATATAAATGGAACATATAATCTGTGGCCTTTTGTAGCTAGGTTCGCTCATAGCATGATGTTTTCAAATATCCATAGTATAACATATATCAATACTTTGTTCCTTTTTTTTTTTTTTTAAAAGAGTAACCTCTATGCCCAGTGTGGGGTTTGAACTTCCATCCGTGAGATCAAACATCACATGCTCTACTAACCTAATACTTCATCCTTTTTGTCACTGAATAGTATTTCATTGTACAGATATGCCACATTGTGCCTATCCATTCATCAGTTAATGGACATTGAGTTGCTTTCACTTTTAGGCTATTATGAATAGTGCCATTATGGACATTTCTGTATCATTTTTTATGTGGACACATATTTTTATTGCTGGGGTATATACTTAGGAGTGGAATTGCTGGATCAAATGGTAACTCTGTGTTTAAATTTTTGATGAACCACCCAACAGCTTTCCACAGTGGTTGTACTATTTCACATTCCCACCAGCCATGCTCAGAGTTGGGATTTCTCCATATCCTCATCAATGCTTGTTACTGTCTCCTTCATTATAGCCATCTTGTTGTGTGTGAAATAGTAACTTATCAGAACTTTGACCTACATTTTCCTGATGGGTAATGATGTTGAGCATCTTCATGTGCTTGTTGGCTGTTTGTAGATCTTTTTTGGAAAAATATCTGTTCAAATCCTTTGTCCAATTTTTGGTAACAGTGTTATTGAGATGTAATTTCACATGCCATATAATTCAAGTATACAGTTCAGTGGTTTTCTTTTTCTTTTCTTTTTGTAAATTATTTATTTATTCTTTTATTTTTTAAAGATTTTATTTATTCATTTGAAAGAGAGAGAGTGAGAAAGAGCATGAGAGGAAGAGGTCAAAGGGAAAAGCAGACTCCCCGCAGAGTTGGGAGCCGATCCCAGGACTCGATCCCAGGCCTCTCAGATCATGACCTGAGCTGAAAGCTGTTGCTTAACCAACTGAGCCACCCAGGCATCCATGTGGCCTTCTTTATACTCATAGAGTTGTGCCATCATCACCACTAATTCCAGGATTTTCTTTAAAGATTTATTTATTTATTTTGAGAGAGAGAGAGCATGCATGAGTGAGAGGGGCAGAGAGAGAGGGAGAAGGAGAGTTCTAAGCAGACTCTGTGCTGAACTGGGAGGGATGTGGGGCTCAATCTCACAATCCTGAGATCACAATACTGAGATCATGACCTGAGCCGAAGCCAAGAGTCAGACACTTAACTGACTGTGCCACGCAGGTGCCCCTAATTCCAGGATATTTTAATCACCTCAGAAAAGAAACCCCATACCCATTAACTGCCAACCTCCAATCCTCCCATTAACGCCAACTCTAGACAACTACTAATGTCCTTTTTTTCTCTGTAGATTTGCCTATTCTAGACATTTCTAGTGAATGCAATCATAGAATATGTAGTCTTTCATATAATCATTGAATATACTTTTTTTTTCACTTAATGCTTTCAAGGTTCACCCATGTGGTAGTATGTAGGAGTCTTTCATTTTACTTTCAGATAATATTCTGTTGTATGGTTATACAAGTGTTACTTCATCAATGATGGATGTGTGGGTTGTTTCCACCCTTCAGCTATGATGACTTATGCTGCTATAGATATTAGTATACAAGTGGACATTCTTTCATTTTTCTTGGGTATGTACCTTGGAGTAGAATTGCTGTGTTAACTGATAATTCTAGTTTTTTGAGGAACCTCCCGATTGTTTTCCAAAGTGGTTGTACCATTTTTAATTCCCATTAGCAGGGCATGAGGGTTCCAGTTTCTCTACATCCTCATCAATACTTTTTATTGTCTTTTTTTTATTGTAGCCATCCTGGTGGAGGTAAAATGGTATCTCCTAGGGGTTGTGATTTTGACCTCGATTTTTTTTTTTAAAGATTCTATTTATTTATTTATTTGTCAGAGAGAGAGAGAGAGCACAAGCAGGCAGAGTGGCAGACAGAGGCAGAGAGAGAAGTAGGTTCCCTGGTGAGCAAGGAGTCCAATGCAGGGCTCGATCCTAGGACCCTGGGATCATGACCTCAGCTGAAGGCTGACGCATAACTGACTGAGCTACCTGGGTGTCTCTCCTTTGCTGACTTTTTCCTGAAGTATTACATTCCTGGTTGCTATTAAAAATGGAATCATTGTCTTAATTTTATTTTTGGATTGTTTTCCTTTATTTTTGAAAGATCATTTCATAAGATAGAGAAATTTTGGCCTACATTCTTTGCCTTTCATCACTTTGAGCATGTTATTCCACTGCCATGTGGCCTCCATGACTTCTGATGGGAAATCAGCTACTAAGCTTATTGAAGATCAAATATATATGATAAATTGCTTTTCTTTTGTTGCTTTTGAGATTTTGTCTTTCTAAGTATGGATCTCTTTGAGTTTTTCCTACTTGGAATTTATGGAGCTGTTTGGATATGTAAATTACTGTTTTTCATCGAATTTGGTGTTTTTAGTCATGATTTCTTCAAAGATTCTTTGTGCCCCTTTCTCTCTGTCCTCTCCTTCTGGGACTCTTGGTATGTGTATGTTGGTAGATTTGGGGCTATCCCATAGCATTCTGAAACTTTGCTCATTTTGCTTCATTCTTTTTTAATTCTTCACACTGATAATCTCAGTTGACCTGTCCTCAATTCTTTGATTCTTTCTTCCACCAGTTCACACCTGCTGTTGAACCCCTCTAGTGAATTTTTCATTTTAGTTACTGTATTTTTCAATTCCAGAACTGTGACTGTTTAAAAAATAATAACTCTGTCTCTTTGATATTTTATATTCGGCAAGCCATCATCCTCATAATTCCCTTTTGTTTTTGCTTTTTAGATCTTGTTTCCTTTAGTTCTATGAACATTTTAAAATAGCTTATTTTATTTTTTTAATGATTTTATTTATTTATTTGAGCAAGCAAGTGAGAGCTAGGGAGAGAGAGAGAAAGAGAACGCACGAGCAAGAGGAGAGGCAGAGGGAGAAGCAGACTCCCCACTGAGCAGGGAGCCTGACGCAGGGCTCTGTCCCAGGATCCTGGGATAATGATCCAAGCCAAAGGCAGATACTAGACATACTGAGCCACCCAGGCATTCCCTTTTCTTTCACTTATTCACTTATTTGAGAGAGCAAGCTTGGCGGGGTGGGGGGGGCAGCAGGGAGGGGAGGGGAGGTGGGGTGGTGGTGGGGAAGGGAGAAAGAGAAGCAGCCTCCCCAGGGAACCTGGGGGGGTTGGATCTGAGGACCCTGGGATCATGACCTGAGCTTTAATAATAAGCATAAAATGCTTTTAATAATAAAGCATAAAATGCTTTAATGGACTGAGTCACCCAGGCGCTCCTACTTCTGGTCATTTTTTAAACCACTTTTCTCATTTTTTTAATGAGAAAAAGAGAACTTTTGGAGGTCCTTATGCTGTCATTTTCTCTGACATTCCAAATTCATTTTGAGTTAAAATGTGCTAAAATTTCCCAGGAGCTTCCTGTGATTATACCTAAACATTTTTGTATATATGTATACATGTTTGTATTTTGTGAGTAATGTTAACACACATTTGTTGTGGAAATATGAAGGAATAACCTTGGCTGTCCTTATTATGTAATAGAACATGTGGGCTAAACCTGTGAATCATAGCAGAGAGGGTAGGTGGAGAGAGATGAGTCCAGAAAGATAAGTGGGAGTCAGATCATGAAGGGCCCTAGCTCCCATACTAAGGAGCCTTCACTTTATCCTGACCATGCAGTTACAGGAGAATTTTTCATAACAGGACTGTCATGCTAAAAGTTGCATTCTAAAAAGATCCTTTGGACAACAATGTGGAAAAACTGACAATTGGAGCAGATTCAAGAAGTAGGAGCAGGGTGTATCAGTTGGATGTAGAGGGTGGAAAAGAGGAAGTCAGGATAAATTCCAGGTTTTTGGTTTGGATGTCTGGGTGAGTGGAAGTCTCCTTTGCTGTTTTGCACTGGATATACAGGAAGATACTTAGGGCCAGATGGTGAATTGCATTTTGGACAAGTGGGTATTGAGGTGCTAACAGGATAGATACTTGCAGTTTTCTAGTCACCGAAGGCGTAAGTGGGCCTGGAGGTTGGGAGAAAGGCTTTGGGTAGACAGGGAAGTCCTTATGTGGAAACGGAAACTATTAGGGAGAATGTGCATAAGAGAGGTCCGTAACCCCGGGGAACACCAACTTTTACTGCAAAATGGTACAGTGTTCAGGAGTACAGCCTTGGGGGCCAGACAGCCTCTTGTTAGCATGGTGACCTCAGGCTATTTATTTACTTAGATTTTATTTATTTATTTGACAAAGAGACACGGTGAGAGAGGGAGCACAAGCAGGGGGAGTGGGAGAGGGAGAAGCAGGCTCCCCGCTGAGGAGGGAGCCCTGATGACAACTGGATCCCAGGACCCCTTGTTTATGACCGGAGTGGAAGGCACATGCTAAGGGGTGAGCCACTCAGGCGCCCTTCAGGCAATTTATTTTACCTCAGTTTCTACATTTGTAACGTGTGTGTAAGAATAGCACAGTTAGAACAGTGCTTATTATTTTTAGTTTCATCAAGAGATCTGTGAATAAAGAGCTGTCCAAGAAAGTAAAGAAGAAGGTACTATGCAAAGGAGGAATCGGTCTAAGATACAAGAAGGAAATTTTAAAGGGATCTACGACACCAAATTCTGCCATTAGGACGGTACGGTAACTCCATGAAGTCTCCCTCTTTAAATAGTTAGTGGCCTCACCAGGAGCAACTTCGTGTAATGAAATGAACTAGCCTGTAAAGGTTGAAGAGTGAATACGGGTCAACAGTGACACTTCCTTCCCTCATCTCACCACGCTTGTCTCTCCCAATAGATGCTTCCTTAAGGATGGTGAGTGAGTTTTCGATTGTACTCCACTTTGTCCGATCAATTCCAGCCACTAACGGCACAATAAGCTGCACCAGGTTACCTTTAACTCCTCCACATCTGAACTTCACACGCCACAGGCGATCTAAGTAACTGATAATACATGACCTCCTGCAGACTCCCTCCCTAATTGCTATTATGTGGGGCCTTTTGCTCAGCACCAAGCCCAGCTCCCTTCTCCAGGACCGCTTCAGAGAGTCATTTCTATTATGGCCACAAGGTGGAGCCCACCTTCTTTTCTGGGACCTCGGGTCACGACCCGGAAGCACATCCTCCGCCCAGTCTGGAGCGGAGATGGCGGCGACGGCCGCTCGAGGGGTGGTGTTCCCCGCGGTGCGGCGGCGGCTTTGGGGTTTCGCGGGGAGACTTCTGGTTGGAGGCGCTGCCGGGAGGGTGAGCTTCTCTCCACCTCTCTCCACTTTTCTCCACCTCTCTCTACCTCTCTCTTCACTCCTCTCTTCTCCACTTGGGTGCCGCCCGGAACCGGGCCGGGGCCTTCCCTAGGGACCCCGCGCGGCAGCCCTGAGTCATGCGCGCCGGCCCAGTGGTGAGGTCGGCACCCGAAGCCTGAGATTGGGGTGCTCGCTTCCGCGGGGGATGAGCTGACCTTGGTCACCCACCGCGCGTGACCTGCTAGAAAAGTGTGGGATGACACTGGTTACCGGCCCCCCCCCCCCCCAGTGCCAGGGGTCATAAAGAGTGCGTGCGGTGGTTGCAAATTGGGGGAAATTAAAAAGCGAGAACAGAGTTCTCTTTTTGCCGAGGACTGAGCTTCCTCCCCAGCTGTGCTCTCTACGAGCCCCGGGGTAGCCAAAAGAAAGTTTTGTCAGGATGTATGTTTTTCTCACGAGAACCTCTAGCTTTCTCCAGGGTATGTGGGACTTTCACATGCGTCTAAAGGAAAAGAAAAACCACAGCAGGTGAGTAGTCGGTAGTCAGCAAACAAACCAGCCAGAGTGTATCTTGAGCATCTGCCCTTCTTCCTATCTTCACTTTATACCTTTTCTTTTTTAAAATTTAAAAAAAAAATTTTTTTTTTTTTTAATTTATTTGACAGAAAGATCACAAGCAGGCAGAGAGGCAGGCAGAGAGAGAGGAGGAAGCAGGCTCCCTGCTGAGCAGAAAGCCCGATGGCGGGGCTCGATCCTAGGACTCCAAGATCATGACCTGAGCCGAAGGCAGCGGCTTAACCCACTGAGCCACCCAGGCACCCCAATATACCTTTTCTAAAACTTTATGCTTTTTCCTTGAGCAGAGAACCTAAGTCTCATTTTTGGGTTGTGTATAAGTATTTTTACATTTTTCTCTCCTTTTCTTGCCCCCCCTGCTGCCATTTCCTCTATAATATTAAACATGTCTAGGAGAGGTACTGAAACAAAAGCAGTTTCTCTCTGGATAATGATAAAAACTGTTTGCTTTCCTTAAGGGAAGGGCATGTTTGTAGGCATGCTGCTGGCTTTCGGACTGGTTGAGCCAGGTTCCTAAGCCAGGCGAAGGTCTGGGTCCCAGTGAACAAAAATGAAGGAGGAAAGAGACTGGGATAGAGACCCTGTATAACCAACATTTAATATCAGAATAGTGATGTGTTTTGCTTCCTCTCTCCCACCGCTTCACCCCCAACCAGTCATTATATTTTGGAGGGAACAGATTGCGAAGTACACAGGCTGCTACGCAGGTGGTTCTGAATGTTCCTGAAACGAGAGTATCGCGTTTGGACAACGGACTCAGGGTGGCCTCTGAAGACTCTGGCATTTCAACATGCACAGTACGTAATTCCAGCAACCATTGTTTAGGTGACCCCTCATTAGGAGAGAGCCTATTGTTGATTTTATTTAATTTTTTTTAAAAAGAGTTTATTTATTTATTTGAATGAGAGAGAGAGAATGAGAGATAGAGAACATGAGGAGGGAAGGTCAGAGGGAGAAGCAGACTCCTTGCTGGGCACAGACTCCAGGATCATGACCTAAACCCAAGGCGATCGCTTAACCAACTGAGCCACCCAGGTGCCCCATTGTTGATTTTAATCTCAGCTTTTTATTGGGTGGTGGTGGTTGAAAAACGGTGGCACTTACTTTACCTTGACAGATGACTCTCATTTGCGAATCTTCTAGTGATACTTTCATAGCAAGTACATGTATGCCTTGTTTAAGGGTCTGCATCTGGTTCTGATAGCCTATTATTGTGTTGTTAGTAGGTTGATGATAGTGAAGGAAGTACATTCTCTTAGGCTACTCTGTGCTGTTCTTACATATGTTGTCTTACTTGATCTTTAAAATAATTCTTTGTAGTACACACCATCACGCCCAGTTGAGAGGCAAGTTCAGAAAAGGTAAATGGTTTTGTCCAAGGTCACACTGCTAATACATGACAGAGCCAGGATTTGAACCTAGATTTTCTGGCAATCTCTAATGTTCTTTATACTGTAGTTGTTAATTGGCTATACCAACAAGTTGGGCTAAAAATCTGGGTCCTCTGTGAAACTGGCATACTGTAGATGCTTTAGCACCCAGCAGTAGCTCAATGACCAAAATTTTTAAATTTCATAGTTCATAGGAATGTGTTGTCAATTCACTGAAGTCAAGAAAACTAGTGTTAGGATTGGAAAGCCTTTGTGGGGAAAAAAAAGGAAGGAAATTGCTCTCTCTCTCCAGTTCCATTCCCCCAAAAGAAAGAAAATGATGTTTTATTTAATTTTTCTTTGATTACATTAAGGTTGGGCTCTGGATTGATGCTGGAAGTCGCTATGAAAATGAGAAGAATAATGGCACAGCTCACTTTTTGGAGCATATGGCTTTCAAGGCAAGTTTTAAGACTTTATAAAAATACATTTTCTTTAAGATGCATTAAGCACAAATTCTCATTCTAGGGCAAGGAGAACTACTAAAGTAGTAGATGTGTATATATATATATTTTAAAGACTCATTTAAATTTTTTAGAAGATTTTATTTATTTTACAGACAGAGATCACAAGTAGGCAGAGACAGAGGAGGGGAGGCAGGCTCCCCACGGAGCAGAGAGCCCGATTCGGGGCTCGATCCCAGGACCCCGGGATCATGACCTGAGCCAAAGGCAGAGGCTTTAACCCATTGAGCCACCCAGGCGCCCATAAAGGTTTATTTATTTGAGAGAGAGCGTGCATGTGTGCATGCACATGTGGGGGGGGAGGGAGAGAGAATCTCCAGCAGACTCCCCACTGAGTGCAGAGCCCCACACAGGGCTTGATCTCAGGACCCGGAGATCATGACCTGAGCCGAAATCAAGTTGGACAGTCAACCGACTGAGCCACCCAAGTGACCCCAGTAGTATAGTTTATTTATTTAATCTCTTAATTTTTTTTTTTCCTGAAATAATTACTGAAAGTTGCTTTGTAGAGTTGAAACAAGGGTTTTCTCTTGGGATATATGTGTCATTGAAGTATACCAGTGTTTTTGAGGCCTGATGCACTTTAGAAATCAGATTTGGTCCTTGCATGAAACTGACGTTGCTTATATCCTCATATTCATTGCCTGAAGTGTTTAGAAAAATGAGAGGTAAAGGAAGGCATCATCATTTTCTTTTTCTTCTTTTTTGTTTCAGGGCACCAAAAAGAGATCCCAATTAGATCTGGAACTTGAGATTGAAAACATGGGTGCTCATCTCAACGCTTACACCTCCAGAGAGCAGACTGTGTATTATGCCAAAGCCTTCTCTAAAGATCTACCAAGAGGTACTGTTATTATGTACAGTGCAGATAGGTAATTTTCACAAGTTCAAAAATAATCTATTACCATTTTTACTATGTTTGTTGTGGAAGTGTAATCCTCAGAAATGTGAAAAAATGAATCAAACTCTAGGTGAGAGGACACCTGTTTTTATTTTTTTCTGTGAATATGACAAATGGTATCAAATAGTTGGAGGCTGCAATACTTGTACAAACCAGGCCCTAACACTTGATTCAAAAATACATTCTCCAGACCCATATGTATGTAGTGAAACATTTTAATGCCTTTGCAGTCTGTTGATGATTTCCTTTGCTGTGCAGGAGCTTTTTAGTGTGATGATGTCCCACTTGTTTATTTTTTATTTTGTTGCTTTTGGTGTCAGTTAAAATCATTACTAAGACCTGTGTCAAGGTACTTTACTGCCTATGTTTTCTTCTAGGAGTTGGATTGTTTCAGATCTTACTTTCAAGTCCTTAACCCATTTTTAGTTAACTTTTGTATATTGTATAAGATAGTGGTAGTTTCTTTTCTTTTTAAAAGATTTAAAAAATTTGACAGAGTGAGCATACAAGCAGGGGGAGTGGCAGGCAGAGGGAGAGGGAGAAGGAGGCTCCCCACTGAGCAGCTCCCCACTGAGCAGGATTGCTTAACCAGCTGAGCCACCCGGGTGCCCCAAGATGGCGGTAGTGTCATTCTTCTGCGTGTGGCTGCCCACACTGCCCAGCAGCATTTGTTGCAGAGACTGCCCTTTCCAATTGCATATCCTCGGTTCCGTTAAATTTACTGTTCATGTGTGGGTTTATTTCTGGGTTCTCTGTTCTGTTATAGTCATCTATGTGTATCTTTTTATGCCAATACCAATATTGTTTTGATTACTGTAGCTTTGTAATATAATTCAAAATGAGGGGGTGTGATGTCTCCAGCGCTGTTCTTTTTCAAGATTGCTTTGGCTATTTGGGATTTTTTTGTTGTTTCATACAAATTTTAGGATTCTTTGTTCTAATTCTGTGAAAAATACCATTGGAGTTTTGATAGGGATTGCATTGAATCTGTAGATGGCTTTGGGTAGTAATGAACATTTTAATATTCTTCTAATCCGTGAGGATGGAAGAGCTTTCTTTACTTTTGTCATCTTCAGTTTCTTTCCTTAATGTCCTGTAGTTTTCAGAGTTTGCCTTTTTACCTCCTTTGTAAATTTAATCCTAGATATTCTTTTTGATGCAGTTGTAAATGGGATTGTTTTCTTAATTTCTGCTAGTTCATTATTAGTGTGTAGAGATGCAACAGATTTTTATACTTTGAATTTGTGTCCTGCAACTTTACTTGATTTATTCTGAAGTTTTTTTGATGGAGTCTTTAGGGTTTTCTGTGTATAATGTGTTACCTGCAAATAGTGATGGTTTTTCTTGTTTCAAATTCGGATACTTTTTATTTCATTTTCTTGTGTAATTGCTCTGGTAATTAGGAGCATTTTTTTTAAGTTTTTATTTATTTATTTGACAGAGAGAGAGAGAGATCACAAGTAGGCAGAGAGGCAGGCAGAGAGAAAGGAGGAAGCAGGCTTCCCACCGAGGTGAGAGCCTGATGTGGGGCTCGATTCCAGGACCCTGAGATCTTGACCTGAGCCGAAAGCAGGGGTTTGACCCACTGAGCCACCCTGGTGCCCCTAGGAGAATTTTTTTTTTTTTTTAATTCCCCATTCTATACAACAACCTGCCACCTGCAAGTAAATAAAAATTTTCTAACACGGTAGTCTAACTTGCATTACAACCAATGAAAATGACAAGAGGGTGTGTTGGTTTGAATTGCAAAAAACATTGGTAAGGTTCTTAATGATTTCCTTGAACTCTTTTACCCCAGGACTAGTTAGGGACCAAGAACAGAGGGTAGGCCAGGCTACTTTAAAAGGTTGGTTAGCTCATCCCTCTCCTTTTTTTACACAGGAAACCACAGGGAAAGCAAAAAAACCCAAAACCATACACACAAAAAATGATTAGAGAAAGGATAAGACAAAGTAGAAGACCATTTTTTTCCTCCTGGCTTTTGGTCGGGAAGGACAGAGCCTCTGCCAGTGGCAGTGGCAAAGCCCGGAAGCTCCTTGAGGAATCAGCTCTTGTGCTCTTGGAAGTGCTCTTGGAAGCAGCTCTCTTTCAGGGGGTTTGCTTGAGGTTTTTGTCCCCTCAGTTGCGTGAAGCCTAGCCTGTTGTATGAAGTAATAACGTGATGTCAGACTAGCAGTCTCCAAAGTTTATGATCACCCAGCCTTATTGGTAAGTGACATGAGTAGACTTCAGTATAGGTATATTTACAAATTAAATACAGGTACTACTGTACTAACACACAGAATATTAAATATACATTAAAAAGATTCTGATTAAAACAAACTCCGGGAAATACGATCTCACACTTGAGCAAATCGCAGTCTAGACTACCAGTCCCATGTAAGGAGAGCCTTCACACAGGATTCCTTGTCCTCCGGTGTCTTTGGACTGTTCATCACCAATCACCATCATGACCTCTGGACCATCATGATCAAGATGGTTTTTACTTGGTCTTACAGATAATTTTTTCTCTTTGGTCATGATCACTGCCCCAGCTTGCTTGGGCCTAGCAGTCTTTTTTGTCATGTTAGGCAGACGAGAGGTAACTAATTATAGTTGGAATGTAACATAATTGCTGCTGAGACAAGGACCCTTAGAGTGAAGGTAAAACGAGGAACAAAAGTTTGCAGTAGAGGGAAAAAAAAAATGAAACTAAAGATTATAAATGTTTCATATTTATTAAAATTTAGACTGTGATTGCAACTGTGTACTAATTCTTGAAGAGTAGGTTTTTCCTTTTGGGAGAAGTAATTTTTCTGATAAAATTGCGTAACAGCATAGTAGGATGTCCTTGTGTTCACTTTTGGCTTTTTGCAAATTAGGGTCATTCTTAGATAAATATTTGAGGGCTTCATCAGTTTTTCCGAAGGGTCACTTTTAACCTTTAGGGATACTTAGCCTTTTCTTCATGTTAACCTCTGTTAGATCATGATTTATCAGTGATTTTGCTAATGGTGAGACTATAGCCCACATGGATCAAATGCATGGAAACAGACACTGGGATTACGTTAAGTGGGGAAGGATATTCGAGAAGACACTAATTCTGTGAGTGGTTCTTTGGGGGCATATTTTAGGTTATGCTGTTTCTTGCTATAATGTAGCAGCCTCACTGCTGTGGGAACCAGGGTAGTAAATACTTAGGTGCAATGAATCCTGTGTAGGTACCTAGATGTTCTAATGCAGATGATTTTCTACTTTGTAATTTTCATACAGAACAATATACACTCAGGTACAGATTCTATGGCGTGTCTGAAGTTGTAGAGTCATTACAAGTATTGTGGGGATCTTTGACAAATGTAGGAATTTTCCTCAAGTTCTTCGGTACCACAGAGGTTTATATTTTATATTTTTAATTTTAATATTGTCCTTTTAGGTATATTGAATGTATAGAAAAGTTTGTTTCTCCCTAGTTTAATCATTTAGTCAAATTTGAATGGTGCTGTGTCATGGTTTCTGATGCTAGTGTAATCTTAATCTTGAATATTAAGATTCTTAGTGTTTCTTCTTGTTTTATTTTCAATTAGCTGTAGAAATTCTTGCTGATATAATACAAAACAGCACATTGGGAGAAGCAGAGATTGAACGTGAGCGTGGCGTAATCCTTAGAGAGATGCAGGAAGTTGAAACCAATTTACAGGAAGTTGTTTTTGATTATCTTCATGCCACAGCTTATCAAAATACAGCACTTGGACGGACAATTTTGGGACCAACTGAAAATATCAAGTAGGTATAATTCTCAGGATTTTTTTGGTGGGGGGGGAATTTGAGTTTTGAAAATTAACATTCAGAAACATTCAAAAAAATATGTTTCAAAATGTGATTTTTTTCCTACCTAGTAATTCACATAAAGTTGTGGTTGGCTACATTTTAGCCCCACCTAACTCCCAGGTGCCTGGGCCCATTCCTACTACTGACATAACAAGTAACAGTGTCAGCTTTTTTCTTGATATAAAAAAGTTGGAATTGTTTTGATACTTGTTGCCTATATTCCATTTCTAACTACACATAACTTAGAGCCTTTAAGGTCCAATTTAATGTCAGGTATATTATATGAAGGTCTGCTTTTTAGTTTCCTTTTATATTGCTTTTCTTGCTCCATTTACAGATCTATAAATCGGAAGGACTTGGTGGATTATATAACCACACATTATAAGGGGCCAAGAATAGTACTTGCTGCTGCTGGAGGTTCGTGGATTTCCGTCTCTGTATCTGTTTAAACGCAGTCGTATAGTGTTGTGCTTATTAGTTTGGTCCTGCTGGGACATGTCCTGGAATTTATTACTTACTGAGCAAATTGTTTCATATGCTGTTTAAGGGGAATGTACAGCACTGGAAATAGACTTTTCCTCTCTTTTTTTCAGTAGAGGTTTTTTTTAATAGAAAAACTTACATAAGTGTACACACAGATTGGGATTTACTTTGCAAGGAAAGGAGTTATAAATGACTGGGTAATGATGACATTTGGGAGACGGTGTACTATACTTTGGGAATTTTTTTTTTTTTTAAAGATTTTTTATTTGTTTATTTGACAGAGAGAGATTACAAGCAGGCAGAGAGGCAGGCAGAGAGAGAGGAGGAAGCAGGCGAGCAGAGAGCCCGATGCGGGGCTCGATCCCAGGACCCTGAGATCATGACCCAAGCCGAAGGCAGCGGCTTAACCCACTGAGCCACCCAGGCGCCCCTAGGGAAATTTTTTTTTTTTAAAGATTTTATTACTTGACAGAGATCACAAGTAGGCAGAGAGAGGGGGAGGGAAGCAGGCTCCCTGCAGAGCAGAGAGCAGGATGCGGGGCTTGATTCTAGGACCCTGAGACCATGACCCGATTCGAAGGCAGAGGCCCAACCCACTGAGCCACCCAGCCGCCCCTGGGAATCTCTTGATTTTAAATTATTTTTTGAGAACCAACTTCATTCTTGGCCAGGCATGAAATGAGTATGTTGGTTCATTCTTTGTTTATTCATTAAGTAGAGCTAAGTACTGAGAAGGGGAAGTATATAGGGAACCATTGAGAGTGTTTAATGGGAATCCAAACATGCAGGTGGCATCAGGACAAGGCTTCCCTGGGGACACATTTGAAGCCAGTGAATGAAAGAAAATTCCCAGTAGATTCTGCTAGATTTCCTGGCAGTCTGAATTTAGGCAAACAGTACACTTTTGGTTTCCAGGTTTTTCTTTGTTTTTTTAGGGTAAAGCAGAGATAGATGGTGTTCTTTTGTATAGACTTAATTTTTCTCTCTTCAGAAATGACAGTAAATTAGAATTCTAGTTGCTCTGAATAGAATTCTGAGTAATTATGTGGGAATAATGGAGAAAATGAACATAGGGGTTAAGTCTAACAGGTTAGTCATTGGCCTCTGACACTAAATCAGGTTACCTTGGCACAGCAGGCAGTGCGCTGAGATTCTCTTGAGCAACATTGTTTCTAAAATGGCTGGTGCTAGGGCGCCTGGGTGGCTCAGTGGGTTAAAGCCTTTGACTTCTGCTCAGGTCATGATCCCAGGGTCCTGGGATCGAGTCCCGCATCGGGCTCTCTGCTTGGCAGGGAGCCTGCTTCCTCCTCTCTGCCTCTCTGCCTACTTGTGATCTCTGCCTGTCAAATAAATAAATAAAATCTTTAAAATGGCTGGTGCTGACTGGGGAGTCCGCATTTGAAACTGCCTGGGAAACAGGAAGACCTAGTCAGAGGAGGCCTCAACCACCACGCTGTCTGGGATGTCTCTGCTGTTGGTGGCATATGGACACCATGGGTTTTATCGTAGTTCCCATAGGTTCATTTTGATATTGCTGAAGTTGGGATATCTTAAAATTAGTGGCCTGTCCTATATTAATTAGACTTTGTCTTTTTGATACATTAAGTGATGAGCCTTATAAGCAATGGCTTCTTAGTCAATGAAAAAGACCAAACCCCAAACCTAGCTTCGTTAAAAAAAAAAAAAAAGTTACTGGCTCCTAGCCTTTTGGATAAGGATATGCAGAGGTTTGGGAGTAGGAACCAAGGGTCTGCAGTGTCCGGTCAGGAGGGCCATGGGTGAAGTCAGAATGGTGGGAGTTGGTGGTGTCAGGTGCTGAGAACTGTATGCATGTCCGTGGTTTTTCACTCTCTGCTTGTCATTCTTGGAACGTTAGGCCCTTCCTGTTGTTCCATCACCCTCTGGATTGATAGCCAAGGTGGCTGTCCTACATAGTGCTTCTGAAACAGGCACTCGGGCCTGGTCTTGTTTTATGCCACAGATTTGTTTGGGAAATACGGGTGTAAGTTGTGCTTTTACATTCTAAAGAAAGGTTTCATATAAAGAACCTTCATGGTGATATTTTTTAAAGCACTTGCTACATGTCTAAATTTATTTTCTGAGTTTGTGTTTATCCTTCACTGAATATGTTTGGGTCATGAGTTCCAACGGTCATGTTTATAGAATTTGTAGGTTTTAGATGGCCAACAGTGAATGTTTGGTTAGCTACAGATTTATTCAGAAATTTAGATGACATTATTTGTTCCTGAATTCTGGTAGCAGAGCTCAGAAAACAAAGCTCGTATTACATTTACATTCTTTTCTACTTACAATGTACTGAAAAGTGATTTTGCTAATTTGCATTCTAGGACTTTTAGTAATATAACATGATTCTGTACAGAATGTGGTATTTTCAAGCTGTCTTATTATCCTTAGCTGTGAATTTGTTGCTGAAAACTGTTAATTGTTATACAGACTGAGAGCTGTGCAGCGCCAAGCCTTGTACCAGCAGGGAGAAAGCGTGTGGCGTGGGCTTACTCTGTAACGGCTTTTACCGCATTCCACCTGGAGCTTTACTGTAAAAGTTTGGCAGGTAGTTGTCTGCCTTAGATTGTGCTGCTACTAGATATGTGAAATATTTTCCTTCAATTTAGGAGTTTCCCATGATGAACTGCTTGAGTTAGCAAAGTTTCATTTTGGTGACTCTTTGTCCACACACAAAGGAGAAATACCAGCTCTGCCTCCCTGCAAATTCACAGGAAGTGAGGTAGGGCAAGCCTCCTTAGCTAGTACTTAGCCCTTAGGGCTTCTTGTGTTGTGTTTATGAATGAGTGTGTAGAATGTGCTTATTTTGAGCAGGAGTAAAATGGAAGAAACGAGAGGCTTAAATGGAAAGAAAAAGGGAAGAGGATGGACTTATATTCCATATTACTTAATCACTTCTCTCTTTCCTAAGGAAGCAAGGTTTTGAGGGGAATGTCATAATTTGCTCTTTTTGTGCTTCTTCCTTAACACTATGCCCATTTATATATTTTGAGGTATGAAGTGTATTTTTCAAATGCCCAATTTTTTTTTTTTAAGATTTTATTTATTTGACAGAAATCACAAATAGGCAGAGAGGTGAGCAGAAAGAGAGAGAGCGAGAAAGAAACAGGCTCCCTCCCAAGCAGAGAGCCCGATACGGGGCTCGATCCCAGGACTCCGGGATCATGACCTGAGCCGAAGGCAGAGGCCTAACCCACTGAGCCATCCAGGCACCCCTGCCTCAAATTTTGACTTTCACATTAGGTTAAGTTCTGCTCATAGTACATTTCTGGGCGTAGCTGTTAAGAGAACTTGCAGACAGCCGGCTGCTTGTCAGCTGTAGGCTTCAGCTCATCAGCGGCCTCCTTTGCCGCATTAGGGAGGACACTCAGAGGAGTACCTGGCGAGGGCTCGCAGTTGCATGGAACCGTGTAGCATCCGTGACACAAGAATAATATTGTTATGTCAGTATCAGAATACTACTGATCTCTACCAGTGAAAAAATCTAATTCTTTTTGACCAGGTAATCATCTAATGGCTATGTCTGCAGTATTTCAGTTATTTCAAAAGATCTTCTGGTGAAGTTTTCTTGGCAGAACTCAAGAGATTTTTCCACATTAGACTGTTCATTGTAATGTGGCTTGATTAAACCTTCTTTCTTGTTAAGCCCGATACATGATGGCGGTCTTAACCAGATTTGTGTTTTGTCTTAACTAGATACGAGTGAGGGATGACAAGATGCCTTTGGCGCATATTGCAGTAGCTGTTGAGGCCGTTGGGTGGGCACATCCAGATACGATCTGTCTGATGGTTGCAAACACACTGATTGGCAACTGGGATCGCTCTTTTGGAGGAGGAATGGTAAGTGATTTAAAAAAGTTTTCCATAATAAATGACAAGGTACTGTGAATGGACTTAAAATATAAACCGATCTGGATTGCATCCTGGACCAGAAAAAACTTTTTTGTGGGGGTGCCCTAATTTTTAAGTTGGATAAGTAGCAAAATTTGAGTAAGGTTAGAATTCACTAATAGTACCATATCTATGTTAATCTAGTTTTAATGATTGTACAGAGGTTAATTTCCTTGTTTTTCAGAAGTATACACACAGCATTTACGGGTAAAATGCATCAGATCTTTCAGTGTACTCTCAAACAGCTGAAAATTTTTTTTAAAGAGAATGATGAAAGAAGCATGGTAAAGTAACAGTTCTTAGGGAATTTGGATAAAGGGAATTCCTTGTACTATTTTTGTTAACTTTTCTGTCTGAAACTCAAAATAAAGTATGTTTGTACTGAAAGATTTCAACAGAATACACTTCATGTAACCATCTTCGGCTTCACACACAGTGGAATTTCAAATCTTTAAGCACACGCAGCCAAGAGCCCTATAGATGGGACCGAAGACAGGAGTGAATTACTCTAGCAGAAGTGCTGCAGCTGTGTTGGCACAGGTTTCACTGCTTTTACATCATGCATTTCTCTGGGGCTATAGTGGGCTGGTGAGAAGTATGGTTCTTAGTCTCCTTGAATTTTAACTTCTTGAGATGTTGCTAGATCGAAACTCCGCCCATTGTGGCATTCACTGTTTGCCACAGAACTCCTGTTTCTTTCTGGTAGTTTAGGCACATATGCCTCCAGTTCTCTTGGACAGTGTTTTCCCTTACAGAATCTCTCCAGCAAGCTGGCCCAGCTCACCTGCCATGGCAGCCTCTGTCACAGCTTCCAGTCCTTCAACACTTCCTACACGGATACGGGATTGTGGGGAATCTATATGGTTTGTGAACCGGCCACCATTGCCGACATGCTACATGTTGTCCAAAAAGAATGGTGAGAAAAGTCTTGCTTATAATTCACATTTTAAAACTAGTTTCCTCCTCACATGGTTGGTGATTGGTTTTGATAGTGATCTTAGCATTTAATCAAGAGAATAAGACTGAGGAGTAGCAGTTGTTCCCATGTTTTTCAAGTCTAATGTGAAGTTGTTTTTTTTTTTTAAGATTTTATTTATTTGAGAGAGATAGTGAGAGACAGCATGAGAGGGGAGAAGGTCAGAGGGAGAAGCAGATTCCCCATGGAGCTGGGAGCCCGGTGCGGGACTCGATCCTGGGACTCCAGGATCATGACCCGAGCCAAAGGCAGTCCCCCAACCAACTGAGCCACCCAGGTGCCCCTAGCTGACTTTATTCTATAGGAAATTTTTTTTTTTTTTTGGGGTGCAAAAAGGTGGTTTATTAAAAGCACGGGGACAGGACCCGTTCTATAGGAAATTCTTTTAAGCAGCAGATTACTTCAGAAAGACAATCCTAAAAGTAAGTTTGGAAGATATCTCTATAGGTTATCTGGCTTGGAAAGGTGGTGTTATGGCAATGAATGTGAAGTTGCCATTGCTAAAAGAAAACTGTATTGTTTTACTCAGAACTGGTGCCTTGAGACAGAGGCAGAAAGGCACACACTGTTGGAAGGCAGCTATGCTCACCACTATACCACCAAAGCTGCACAAGGCCCACACTGTTGGAAGAACATCCTTAACTCTGCTTCCTCTCCTCCACCATTCTTTTTTTCTTTTTAAGATTTTACTTATTTAACAGATCACAAGTGGGCAGAGAGGCAGGCAGAGAGAGAGGGGGAAGCAGGATCCCTGCTGAGCAGAGAGCCTGATGCGGGGCTCTGAGGCTTGATCCCAGGACCCTGAGATCATGACCTGAGCTGAAGAGAGAGGCTTAACCCACTTGAGCCACCCAGGCGCCCTCCTCCATTCTTAAATGGCTTATGGTTCTCTCAGTCTCATCAGCTGGGCGGTGTTGATTAGTAGGCTTAAGTTAGATTCCACTGGATTCTTTGGAGAAATCAGTAGCCTCCAGACCAGTCTGCTAGCATATTCCATCCCAACACAGGGATTGGCCAAGTATTTCTCAAGATGCAGTCAGCCTGCTTTCATATTGGAGTGAACCTTTATCTGTAATCATACTATTTTTGAGAAATTAACGATACCAGGAGAATAAAGAGTCAGTGACTTTTCAGCTTTTGTGTAGCAACTAGGATCATTAAAATTTCAACTTTCCATTAAGCTGGAGTCCTAATCCTTGTATGTTGTGGTACAGTACATAGAATATACAGCATCATATCTTAAGTCATTCACTCAAAAAGCACGTAACCTTTTCAAACTACTTGACATTTTGATTTTTCCCACTGGCTTTAGGATGCGACTCTGTACAAGTGTAACTGAAAGCGAAGTTGCACGAGCCAAAAATCTACTGAAAACAAACATGTTGTTGCAGCTTGACGGTAAGAATAAAGACCTAAATTCTACTCTCATAGGGTTGATCTGTATTCCAGTAGTTTTTCCTTCCCTTTTAAACAGGTTCTACCCCAATCTGTGAAGATATTGGTAGGCAGATGTTATGTTACAACAGGAGAATTCCCATCCCTGAGCTTGAAGCAAGAATTGATGTAAGTAGTCTTTTGACACTATAGGCGCTTGTATAAAAGTTCCCTGTTAAAAAGCTGAAAATATGTATCACAAATCCCTGTTTAAAGACATTCTAGGTATAGACTGTCTTAACGACACAGAGCTCTGAATGCTGGTATCTTCTCTATTTCAGGCTGTAAAGGCAGAGACAATTCAAGAAGTGTGCACCAGATACATTCATGCTAAGAGTCCAGCTCTTGCTGCTGTCGGTAAGCCCGGCTCCTTTTCTCTCATGCACAACGTGCCCAAGTACTTGTTTTTACTGAGTTTAACCTTCCTATCTTCTTTTCTTCCTTAGGTCCCATTGAACAGCTGCCAGAGTTTAACCAGATTCACAGGAACATGTGCTGGCTTCATGATTAAAATGCTCCTACTCAAAATATTTTGAGCGTGTGTATTTATAACGCTAACAGATCTGCAAGTTTTAAGTTACCAGTCCCTAAAGAAAAAAATAAAAACGTATGTACCTGGAAATTCAAATGAGTCCGACTTTGCGAGGGTAAGACCACGGCAGATCAGCCCGCTCTGAAATTAGCACTGCAATTTTAAGAATGGAAATTTGTACAATAGTTTGTTTTATTATAAAAATGCACACACAACACAGATTGTCAGAAGTCATTTCTTGGCTCTACTTGCATTCAGCACTTGCTCTTGAGCAGCTTTCTTTGCTTTCACCATCTCGACGAGTTCCTAGGAAGGGAGAGAGGAGTTAGCGAAGACGTAAGCCAGGCTGGGGAAATCTGTCATTAAGACACCAGTGCCAAGGCGATTTGCACTAACTGCCAGAGCTAGAAAGCTGCTAAGGTTTGTCATTTCTTTACAATATAGTTGAAATGCTGATGGACTCTAAGTTCTAGAACCTCCCATCACCTTGTATCGCTTCATGCAGTCCTTCTTTGTGCGGCCAGGCACTGCTTCTGCTATTTTTTCCCACCTTTCAGGTGTATTTACTGGGTACGTTTTTAAAGCTTGTTCCAAAAGCTTCTGTTCTTCTGTCGTCCAGGGGGTGAAATCTGTACATGGACCTGTTTAAGAAAAATTTCTATTTGAAATATCTTAGCCTGATAGAAAATTCTGTTGCAGCACCCTCCCAGGTGAGTTTTGGTGCATAGGTATCTTAGTAAGCGGCCATTCAGATCTGTGGGGATTCTGAACCAACTTCATGTATGTCATCACACAGGAAAACCTCTAAAGTACTAAATGAGAGGAGAAACTTTTAAGATAACTCACATCCCCCAAAATACCTCGTTTTTTTTTTTTTTTTTTTTTTTTAGTATAGTCAGAAATATCTGCCTTATATTGCTGGTCTCTTAAAATCTACTATACTCACCAGACTGGTTGGTTGGAAAAAACCCCAAACTTTTTAGGTGGATAAGACCCTGAAAAGCATTCTCTTTTACACTGGACGAAAGTCTAGCATAATTAAGCCAAGTGCCCAAGGGTTACAGTGCTCTAGGCGCATTAGATTCTGTGTTGCAGTGGGGCATTTTCGACACATCCATACACTAAATTCTTGCAGGAGCTAATGCTAATAAGAACCTCTATTAAACTAATTCCTTGGTGCTTGACAAGACCTTTCACATACGTATCAGACACAAATGTAGGTCGTCCTCCTTAGGAGGAAGTAAATAATGTGATATGTAAAGTATTACACATCACACTTCTGTGGGAAAACAAAAATACTAAATAGGTAAATAGCTGAAGCCGGCTTTTAAATTGCAGAAAGCCCTGGAATTTCCTTTCACTGGTCTCAGGCCCACATTTAACACCATGGATTGAATTCATTTCCTCTCTTGGAAAAAAGATGGAGGACATAGGGAGCCGGAAAATAAACCCCTTCAGAAGTGCCCTGGAACTTCCCTTTGCTACTTACCTTAAAAGAGCCTAAATAATGGCCAGCCTAGACCAATAAAACAAAACAGCCCCCAAAAACCCCACCCCCGATTTTTGCAACCACAGTATGATTTTAGGCTCTTTATAGCATAAGCCTCTTTAATACTTTGATACTGAAATTGTGGGATAATAAACCAGGTTAAGCATACAGGAAAAGTGGGACTCCGGGGACAGGGATGGTTATCAGAAGTAGTTAATCCCGAAACATGTATTTGGAACTGTGATTTGGAAAGCATATCCCAAGATTAGGGAGAACAGATGGTGACTCACAAGGTATCAAGTGAAACAACTTTTCTCACCTTTTTTGGTCAGCCATTCACAGAAAAAAAGTTTGTACCTAAATGCACATTATACATGGACAAAAGTTTTACAAGTGATACCCACTTATGTAGTAAAAGGTGTAATGCTCTCTGATATTTTCTATTCATGACCCGCCTATGGGTCACAGTTTACAGTCTGAAAGACACTGGTCCAGGGAAGAACACTGAAGACAAACCCTAACAGGTTTTAACTAAGCTTTATTTTGAAATAAAGAATCCCTGTACATGCTCCCAAGATTGCCCAAATCTGAACATTTTTCCACGCTTGCTTTTTCTCTATACATTTACCACCCTAATTTATTCTGAACCATGTAAGTTGTAGACACAATGCCCTTTATTCCTTTTAAACTTCATTTTTCCTTAAAAACAAGGACATAATTACATTTTTCAAAATCAGGAAGTTAACCTTGATAAACTACCATTAGCTAGTCTGTAGAACTCATTCAAATTTCAACTGGCCCAATATCCTTTACCACTGATTTGTAAAATCAAGTCAACAAAAGGAACCCAGCCCCTCCCCTAATGCACCTGAAATGGAGGAGCTGCAGTTCTCAGTGGTGTCAGGTGAGGTCAATCTACGTCCTAGAAAATGCTTCCTTTCCACCTTCTGGTCTGCGAAATGCTCTATTTTCCAGTTATTCTGAACACAGACCCTAGGTTTGGTCTATCACAGTGGGAGTACATGGCCAGCATTTTCTAAAGAAAAAACGATTTAATTACCTTCAAATCGCTCTGAAGGTGTTGCATTGTCTGCTTGAGGCACCACTCCATGTTCTTTTTTAAATTTATCAAATGCCTTTTTGTTTATATCATCTTTTTGATGAGGGTCTGCAAAATGAAAATATTACAGATCATCTCATTTAGTCTTTTATTAAATTGCACAGAATGTTAAAAATTTGTATTCAAGGTAGCAAAGAAATTGATTTGCTCACCAAGTTTCTGAAGACTCTTTGCTTTGCCAATAACATCTTTGGCAGTTCTCTTGACTCCAGAAGAAGAGTGTATGTTCATGTAATTAGCGATAACTTCCCATCTAGAGACCACAATATGTAAGTTAGAGAATAAAATGTCCAAATAAAAGTTAGAATGATCCTTCCATTTGTAATACATAGGGATTAGCTAGAATATCTATAGAATTAGCTCTAAATTGGTGGTCTCATTACTATTACCTGGACTAGAGCTTTTTTTGCTTTTCATATGTTTAAACTGATCTTGGTTTCAAGTCTATAAAAACCTTACTGATTTCTGTGTACAAACCAAGAGTAATAAGACCACACAAAAAAAAGAAATTCTGCAAAGAACCTTAGTTTCTTCATCTATAGAAAGAAGGAAGCTGGATCTTGAAAGCATCTTCCGAGTTCTAAACTCAGACTTTGCAATCAGTTCTCGTTTGAGGTGGGAATCAAGAAAGAAGGATTAAGACTAAGAGAAACTCTGGGATGCTTGGCTGGCTCCATGGGTTGGAAAAAGGATTTTATTTATTCCCTCTCCCTCTGCTTGTGCTCTCTCTCATGAATAAATAAAATCCTTTTTTTTAAAGGTCTTATTTACTTGACAGAGATCACAAGTAGGCAGAGAGGCAGGCAGAGAGAGGGGCAGAAGGCTCCCCGCTGAGCAGAGAGCCCAATGCGGGGCTTGATCCCAGGACCCTGAGATCATGACCTGAGCCAAAGGCAGACGCTTAACCCACTGAGCCACCCAGGCATGCCGTGAATAAATAAAATCTTAAAAGTTTCATTAAAACCAGTACCTTGAATTTGTTCCAGCAGGGAAGAGGTTCACAGCTTTAATCAGTAATTGCAGATCATCTTCTGACCAGTTTTTACTGCCATTTCCACTTCCACCAGTTGATTTCTCTGCATTCTTGGATGCTTGGCGCATTCGAGCCTCAGCTTCCTCTTTTTCTTTCCTAATTTGCTCATTTATTTCTTCTATCTACACAAATATCACGGGTAAGTCAGGGACTTCAAACATCTTGCTACACTCCCTTTCTGGCGGGGCTCTGAAGTTCTCACTTCTCAGTATCCTCCCGACAATGCCCTACACGCCTCCCAGGCCAACCCCGAAACTGGCCATCAGGTTTTTATTCTGGCTGGCCTCACTCTGGCCTCCAGGCTGCACAGCTCCGCTGGAGACACCAAGAACCACCCTCGGCCGCCCCTGCCTTGCATTCATGTCCTGTGGCTTCTGTTTGCCTTGGACATGACTTGTCGAGTCTACGGTCACTGGGTTGTTTGCCCATAAGGGCCATTTCAAAGCTCTAAGCTCATATCCACTCTAAAAAAGGTAAAGGCATAGAAAGTGGCCAGTGTTTATCTTGAAGTTCCATCCTTCACAGCGTTACTTCCAGTCTACCTTTAAACATGCACAAAGAAGAAAAAAACCTTTACTTGGCCTTGTAGCTCCTGTCAACAGCTTTCTAGGGCTCATCTGTGACTACCCATTTCCCCCCTCGGAACCAGTCACCCAGAGCCAGAGATTCCAGTGACTCCCATCACCCCTCACAGCCCAAGTCCTTCCAGTCAGAGTCTTACTAGTCACACTTATCTGGTACATCCTGCCAACAAATGCCAGATTGAAGGTACATTAACCCTTTGCTACTCAAACATCTGCAGTAATGGAAAATAGTCATCATGGTATTAAAAACCTGTTTCATTGGGATCTACTTTTCCTAACCATTTTCATCTCCCACTTCTCCCCCCTGCTGCTCCTACCTATGTGTTAGGGTTCATGCTGTCCCCTGACCTGCAGCTTAGCACCGTCCATCCTTCAAGGCTGGCTCACAGCCTTCAATGAGCTTTCCCTGGCCACTCTGTCCTGCACTGGGGACTTCCAGACCCTCCATCTTTTGGTCCTCAGGCCTTTTCAGCATAACTTCCTGAACTCCTCTGAGGCAGCAATAGCATGAGGAATTTCTCCGAACTACCTAGGCTATATATTGCTATACACTGTAGGTACCAACACTTGTTACACTGAACTGAATTTCTGGGCCTGTTTCCTCATCTGTAAAAAGGTATACACTAGACAGAACAAGGATTTCTTCTGGTTCCAAATGTTACTATCCTATAAAGATGCTAAGGAATAGCCAAAACAATTATCTTTTCTAACAGTGATTTTGAAAAAACTATGATAAATGTGCTATAGATACCACAAGTTCAAACGCTATATACATGGTAACAACTTTACAGACTGACTCCAATTTAAAATAACACCACCACTTACTAGCAGCAAAACATACTGGGGGACACAGAGAGAAATGAGATTCTTTGCCCTTATTCTTAACTTACACGTTAGGTGGGGAAATACTGAGGTGAAAGCCAACACTATAAGCAGAATTAAATGCCACATAAAGGTAGAAGTGATGTGTTCTATTACCTGCTTTTCCAGAGCAGCCTTTCCTACTTCTTTTGTAGATGATGTGAGTGTCTCATTCAAGCACTGCAAGCTAAAGGAAAAAAGGGGATGAAACTTCATCCGAAGCCCAAGACAAGACTTCAGGAGCACTCCTATAGTTATACCTTGCTAGTTCAAGCCGATCACAAAGTTTTTCCACTTCTTCCATCATTTTAACCCGCTCTGCCTCATTGTCAGAGAAGTGATTCCAGGTCTAGAAGCACAAACACAAACATTTTCATCTTTTATCCACTGATACTAAAGAATATGTCCATAAACACAACTGCAAAACATCTGAGTTCTCAAGAGATTCCTGAGGTGAACTTACAGCCTTCTGACCACTAACAACCATCCTCCCAAAGCTCTCCCTGGCCAGCGAGCAATAAAAAAGCCATTGCCATTACCATTACCAAGAGGATGGAGGAGTAAAACAGAAAAAAGGTGATGGTGTGGAAGATCGCCAGATGTTATAAGTCAGAATGATTCCCCACAGAACCACTTAAGAATCAAGAAATTCTGTGTGACGACTCAAAATTCTCTTTGGTGGGCTGCCTATTCTTTCTTTGTGCTGAACTGTAAAATTTGCTAGAAATCTTAAATGTGAAATTCAAGATAATGTGTTAAGGAACAAGAAGTATTAGAAAAATTATGATTAACTAAAGATTGTGCTCAATGTTTCCCATTCCTTAATGGAGACATTAATTAATGACCTTAATGCTTCCTTAATTCATGCAGTCTGGCTCTCACTAAGGTCCCAATGCTGCTTTTACTGTTGACCAAGTAGCACCTAGTGTCCAAAAGCACTACTGACTTTCTTCTTACCTGTCTGGGTCACCCCTTTCCAGGCTCCTCTTCCTCTATCAGTACCTTAACTAGGGTGTTTGCATCCTCCCCCATCCTAAACCCCTCTCTCCTGGGTGAGCTACTCGCATGGTTCCTGGTGGCACTGAGACAGAGAAGACTTTAGTGATCCCACTCTTGAACTCCAGACATGTGCCGCCAACCACCCGCTCAGAAATTCCATCTGAGCATCTCAATGTGCTCAACATGTCCTACAGTGAAGTCGGCTGGAGCAGGTGGAAATGGCAGTAAACGGAACTCATCACTTCCTTTCAGCCTTTTCCTTCTTTGTTCTCCATTTCATTGAATTATACCATCATGCACCCAAGTGCTCCATGCAGGAAAGCAGGACACATATAAATCTCCCACCTCCAACATACAAAACAGTGCCTCACAGGCAGCAGCAGCCTATGCTACCTCCCAAATACTGGTACACTTCCTCCACCTTTCCTATTCCCACCCTCTCTCAGACAAAGGCACAACACTCTCTCTCACGCGGATCTTGGCAAAAGACCCTCAACAGTCTCTGCCTCTGCTCATCTCTCAGCATCCTGACCGAAACCAGCGAGCTCAGAGGCAGAAAGGAACTAGCCAAGACCTAGATCGTCCTTCAGGACTGGCTCCTCACCTCTTCAGCTGCCTCTGGCTCATTACACCGCGTTTCCCTGGACCTCTGCGCCCTTCTGTGCTCCCTGACCTGTCTCTGATCTCATGCATACGCTGCTTCAACTGGCCAAACCCTACCAGATCCAGAAAGCCTGCCTTGACCACCTTTTTGTACTTCCTTCCTCGTACTTGTCTTAAAGTGTTTACTTTTAATTTTCCACCATTAGCCAGATTTCTGGAAGGCAAGGACCATATCATTATATCTACATCAATCATAACTGCCTGGAACATAGTAAGAGCTCACCAGATAGCTGATAAATGAATAAGTGAACTCATCTGGAAAGCAGCAATAAAACAGTTACCTAATGCCAGAATGTTTACCTCATTTATGCATCAACTCTAAGAGAACGATTCAATTTTTTTTTTAAAGATTTTATTTATTTATTTGACAGAGAGAGATCACAAGTAGGCAGAGAGGCAGGCAGAGAGAGGGGGCGGGAAGCAGGCTCCCCGCTGAGCAGAGAGCCCGATGTGGGGCTCGATCCCAGGACCCTGGGATCATGACCCAAGCCGAAGGCAGAGGCTTTAACCCACTGAGCCACCCAGGTGCCCCAAGAACGATTCAATTTTAACTATTCAAGTTCCTGCAGATTCCTCATGCATGCCAAGAGCACCACATGTGAATGCTCTCATTTAAACTTCACAATTCGATTAACAGGTCCTATTTCAGCTACTGTGTAGGTGAGGAAACCGAGGGACAAAGTGGTTGAAGTAACCTCCTGGGGGCCCAGAGACATTAAGTGCCTAACAGAGAATGACTTCAGACCCAGGCGGCTTGCTCTCAGCCTGAACTCCTCACTACTATGATATAATGCATCCTTCTCAAAACAATTTTCTGGGTGAAATCTGAGGAAAATACTTCATTTTTTCTATTTTATTTCTTTTTGCTGACCAAAAGCCTGAAGTGATTACCCGTGCTTGTATTTTGGTTCAATCTCTTTCAAAGCCTGCTGATGGGGTGGGTTAACTTCAATTACATTAATTGAAGGTTCAGGATGGCATATATTAAAATATAGCTCCAATGTCTGATAGGGCCTCTGGACAGTGACATGGAAGAGAATGTTTCCACACAGAGTAAGCATTTACATACTCGCTGGATTTAACTCAACAGTACAGTACACAACACTGCATGGCCATCTCTCCCTATAGCTTGGCAGTTCATTTATTTATTCAGTGCTATTTGGTAAGGAACAATACTGGTCCCTGACTCTGCCAGCTGTAAATGAACAACAGCTCTTGAACAAAACTACATTTGAATACTTCTGGGATTTTTTTGGTCAATATTTTTCAGTGAACACTATCTGAATGCAAACTATGAGTACTCCCCCAAATGATACCCATTTTGATAAAAATGAAAACTTTCAGATCCTTAAAAAGAAACCAAGTTCAACTTTGAAAATAACTTCTAAGAAAAATATTGATTTTACACCATTAAGGAAGCAACCAGCCAGAACCAAACTCTGGGACATTATCAGAACAAATAATCTGGTTTTTCAAGAAATGAATGGCAATGAGAGAAGGGGAAGAGATGGTGTGTGTGTGTGGGGGGGTCTGTTACAGACACAACTGGGAGACACACAACTGAAGGCTTTGGAATAATCCTATTTAGATCCTAATTTCAATAAACCAACCATACAAAGACATTCTGGTGATAATCAAAGAGATTATTAGAATATTGAGGTTTTTTTTTAGGTTTGAAAATAGTATGATGTTTATGTCAAAAAAAAAAAACAAAACCCAATTACCACATTTGCACACTGAAATATGCACATGTGAAAATTTTAAAAAGTGAATTTAAAAGCATTTAAGATGTTTAAATGAGATAAAATGTATATAACAGTTTAATTATATTTGCATAGCATAATAAAGGAAATATTCTTAAGTTTAATCAGCAATTGGATTTGTTACCTAGTATTGGTTCAATCACAGTCTGACGTACCTTGCATGAGTTTCGAAGTTTTTGCCTTTCCTTCTTAATGGCTTTTTTCTGGATATCTTTTTCCTTCTTTGCCAGTAATGCTTGTTGTCTAACTTCCTCCTCTTCCTTCTCTTTAGCTAACCGAGCAGCTTCTAATTCAGCTTGTCTTTGCTTTAATCATGGAAAATAAAATCATTTTAAGAAGAAAACTAGGATTTCTAAATGTCTATAATCTTACTCAAAAAAATTCAACCTTTAAATAAATTAGGAAAAAAGATGACATGTCAACTTATTGAAGACTGAGGCTGAATTGAGAAAAGCAGCTGGCACAGTTCTACATTTTTAGAAATGTAAAATAGGCACATTAGAAGTAAGGACAATATTAAAGGAATATATAGGGCATATTTTTGCTTAATAAAAATTTGCTTCAAGGAATATGCCTGTAAGTATCAATGGTACCAATTTATCAAGATTTTATTCATGTAGCACCACTTCTCTAAGGTTATAGTTGTTTGTTTATTTTTTAAGTAGACTTCATGCCCAAAATAGAGTCCAACAGGGCTTGAACTCATGAGCCTGAGATCACGAGCGGGATGTTTAACCAACTAAGCCAACCAGGTGCCCCTCAGCATTATGGCTTTTTAAATATATCTGAGGATTAAAGATTTTATGAACACTTAAAATCCAGCTTCATCATCTTACTTTTTCTTTAGCTTCTTGCTCCTTCCGTTTTGCTTCTGCTTTTGCTTTCTTTTCTGCTTCTTTCTTGGCTTTTTCTTCTTCCTTAAATTTTTTTATTCTGGGATCACAGCTGTATGCATTGTCTACCAAAAAAAAAAAAAAAGTTTAACTTTTTCAACTTCCAATATTTAAAGAACCTTTTAAAAAACACCAGTTATGCTTACCAACTAATGTTCTTATTCTGTTCATTTCTTCTTTTTTTCTCTGTGCCCTTGTTGCTCTGTTCTGCTTTTCAATCCATCTCCTCTCATCACGACTATAAAATAGAAAATATTGCAAACAAATTATTGATTAGAGATGGTATCACTAACAAATGTAATTATTTTATAAGTTTATATATAAATAATGTCTGAGAAGGTTAAAATGCCATGTCACTATTAACATTAAAGGGTGATTCAACTTAATATTAATTTTGGTTAATTTTGGGGGAATATTCATGTCAAAAGTATTTCCCTACATACACAGGGAAAACTAAAACCAGTTAAATAAACAGAAGAAAAATAACTTGCTAAATTGAGCTTTTGTGACAACTGTATTTCTTGGCAATTTCTTAAGCATATCATAAATATTGATTTGGCCTCATCTAGTTTAACATCTGAGATGGGATCTCAAAATACTACTAAAAAGCTCAAAGGATACACACATTTAATAAAATATGTGTAGTATATTTATATAACATCACAAGGAATCAAATAACTATCTTCCTTTATTAGTGACTTACATACATACCATTCTGCTTTTTCTTTTTCTTCTTCATCTAAATAAGAAAATTCTCTCCAAGAATCAAAATTATACCTAGCACAGATAAAAACAAAATTAAGCCAAAAGAAATGAAAAAAAATCTTCCTTTTAAAATTAAAATTAAGTCAGATGCACGTACTTCTAAGGAACATTAACAGCAAGTGGATGAGTTTGTCTTAGTAGAGCCCCACCCTCCACTGGTGGGATGAACACTAAGCTCAAGTCATCTTTTTCCTCTTTCTTAAAGGACACTGGATTTGGCATGAAAATCTAAAGGTACTCCATCACCCCTAAATTAAAATCACACCTCCCTGCCACCTCCAGTAGCCTTTCTTGCCTGGGACTTGTTAAAGGTCTCCCTACCTTCACCTGTCCTAGTCTGTGAAGTGTTCAGGTAACCCTCAAAGTGGTTACTGCATCTCTGATTTGTATCGTCTGAAGGAAAACAGCAACTACAACTGGTAGAGCTAAATTTCATCATTTTTGTTTCATATCAATCTCATGTTTTCATTTACCAAATACTTAATGAGAAAATACAGCACATGTAATTATGAACTGGCCATGAATACTGTGTTTATTAAACCTTAGTGAATTAGTTACAGAGACAAACACTGCCTTCCTCATGTATTCAAGTATTTTTATTGGCAAGACAAATGAAAATGTATTTATTTTTATTGAAATCAAATGGCCCCTTTATTTTCATTTTTTACCACTATAGTATGCTTGACATCTGGACCGCTGATTATTAGAAGACAGATAAAAAAACCATGAAAGTCTATCATATAGGAGATAAGAGAGCATTACGTGAAAACCTTTATGATTACTTCTGATTAGAGTGCTTTTGCTCAGGAAAGGTTCTGTGACTCTCCTATCCTTCAATTAATTTATGAAGGAACAAGTATTTCTTGAGTAATTATCCTTTTAAAAAATGACAGCATCATAGAAACAGTGTATTCACTTACCAGAAAGAATAAAATGCATCTACATCTTCAAATGATGAATTCATATCACCAAGTTTAGGGACATTTTTTTTATTGGACCACCTGAAACATTAGAAGAGGAAAATTCAATTCAAAATTGTGTATAAAAGGTCAACAGAGAAGCTAACTTACTAAAAAAACAATTTTTGCTAATCCCCTTCCCTATGACTAAGAGGTGGGGCTGGAAGGTCAGCAGTGGGCTTGGACCCATTCCGGCACAGTGAGAGAGGGCGCGGGTAGACAGGGTTGGGGAGAAAACAACAAAACCGTGTTCTCAGCATCCGGTTGTCTTCAGCTCCATAAATTAGCAGCTGCCACACTGGCGAGAGCCCCCTCTCCCAGGCACACTTACTCCTGCCTCTAAACTGGCAGTATGGAAACAACCAGGTCCAGGTTTTTTACAAATGTCGATACAGGGAGAGGATTCCCACCCCATCAGCACCATGACCAACTCCCTCAGAGTCAGACTTCTCAGTTCAGCACCTCAACGCCATCTCTGGAAGGATCCAGAGGCTGTTACTGACCCGTGTTTTCTACTCTTTGAAACTATTCCACAACAAAATACATCTCACTCTTGTTTTTACCACCGGTCAACATTATCACAAAACAAGAACCAAGAGAGTGGGCAGGTAAGCTGCACTAAATAAAGTGGGTCTCAAACCTGACTGCACAGTAGAATCACCTGGGAGTATTTAAATATCCGACAGACATTCCAAACTCATTAAATCGAAATCACAGTTAAATCTCCATCTCCCCGGGTGGAACACAGCCATCGGGAGGTCTTCTAGCTCTCCAGCTGCCGCCAGTGTGCAGCCAAGCTGTGCTCTAGGGAAACCTTCCAGTGCAGATGGAACCAAAAAAATGTACAATATTGATATACAACATTTAAAAGCGGACTTAGGAAATAAATTACATATACACTCACATTAAAGTTATATCATCCTAAATTACACTATCACACGACATAAAGTCAGGTATTGTTCTTTCTCACAAAGGAAATCTGAAAGAAAAACATCCTGAGGTGTAAAGGAATCTCGCCATGGGAAAGGCAGAACTTTTGTTCAAAGAGCAAAATAAATGAAGAGCAGTTCGTTCACCAGAGGGGCTCAAGTCTGGAGAGGAGGAGAAAGAGCAAAAGCTCCTATCAGAGGAAAGATGCAGACGCCGGGAAGCACATGCAGGAAGCCAACAGAACATTATGATCACAAGGGGATCCCTTAACTCACCTAGAATTCCTTTCAAACACTGGGGAAAACACTTCGAAGAAATTGTCTTTTGCTTCACTTTTAGAAGGAACTGAGTTATCAAAAGTAGGATCTACACTGTTGAATGCCCGTCTTTTCACTGGATCAGATAACATTTCATAAGCTGAGGAAAAAATGGTAAGATCACATTACCATGACTCTGTATTTTTTCCTTTGAGGGGGAAAAAAACCTCCTTCCTTTAAAAAAAGGTTATTATTTTTCATATTTAAAAATTTGGTGTGCTTGTGGGCTGGAAGAGACTGAATCTGGGTAATAACACCTCCAACACTACTGGATATAATCTCACTTCACAACTTCTTCAGAATCTCTTTTGGAAGTTACATAACAAAACAACAGTTAAATACTCAACCCCTAAGAATGTATGACTCTAAGGAAAAAGAAATAGAAAATTAACCGTTAAGATTCCAAGGTTGTAAAGAATCAAAGAATCTTTAACATCTTAAGCACTGTGTAAGACTGGGCTCAAAAGAGTAAGTTTGAAAGATGTGTGCACAATTTTAAAAATTTAGCATGTACAATCAGGGGCACCTGGGTGGCTCACTCGGTTAACTGTCCGACTCTTGTATATTGACCTCAGCTCAGGTCTTGACCTCAGGGTTGCACGTTTAAGCCCCGTGTTGGGAGTAAAATCACACTGAAGGACACATTTAGAAATGGCAACAACCTATGTTAATTTGCTTGATGATGACACGGCCATATAAAGAGCAATAAACTGTCTTGGGGTCCTTAGCAGGATATAATCAATTTTTGGATTTAAATTAGCAAAAACATCTGAGAACAATTTAGTCCTACAAAATAACTGAAATGGAGAAATTAGTATCCTTGTTAGAAATAACACTTAATGAATTAACCTCTAGGATGAGCTCATTAAACTGCAGACAGTGTCTGCGGCTACGGGGTGGGGCCCAAGCTTCTGCATTCCTGATGGGAGGGCAGAGGCTGGGAGAACCTCACAGAGCTGTACTGAGGCTCAGGGGCAGATTATCAGAAACAACTGAGAGTGTTCTGAATGTTATGGTATAGTTAAATTAACTACAGAATATACACCAGAAATCCAATCCCAGCACTTACTAAATAATTGTCACTATTAGAAATCCCTGACTCTAAAATATTTTCTTACCTTTAGTTATGCAAGTGAAGTAGTCATTATCTCCTTCTTTTATTGGTTCACCAGCTGCTTTCCGTTTGTCTGGATGATGTTTTAAAACCATTGCTTTATCTACAAAACAAGCCAGATTTAGACAATTTGTCACTTTATGCATCAAAACTAAAAATAAAGACGAGGAGCTTGGGAAAATGGCGGCGTAGGAGGATCCTAAGCTCATCTCCTCCCACGAACCCATCAAGACTGCAACTACGTGCAGTGCAACTCACTTTGAAAAGGACCTGAAGACCAAGAGAACAGCTCTTCCACAGCTAAAGATGAAAAAGCCATATTGACAGGGAAGGGGGAAGAGATGTAGTCTGGAACCAAATCCCCAGTGTGGCAACCCACTGGGGTTAAAGAAATAATATCACAGCTACAGGGGTCCTCCGTGAGGAGTGGGGGTCAAGCCCCTACTGGGCACCCTTGCCCTGGAGTTTCACACAGGGGAGAGGAGTGCCCACAACATCTAGCTTTTGAAAATCAGTGGGGCTTCACTCTAGGAGTTGGAAGGCTATACTGAGACTCTGCTTTTAAAGGGCCAGTGCACTGGATCCCTCATTCTGAGACCCAGCAGAGGGAGCAATCTGAAAAGCACGTGGTTACATGTGACAGAGATTTACTGACTAATTATAGGGCATGTGCCCCTAATTATAGGAGCAGGGATCTGCAGGAACTCTCTCTAGAAAGAAAAGTGCGGGCAGGTGCCATTTTCCTTGCCCTCCTTACTCCCGATGCTGGTGGAAGCCAGCTGTGACACCCTCCATCTACCTAGCTAACATTACTCGCTCCCTCCATGGTCCCCTATAGAACCCTGGTACCCAAAGGTGCCCATCCCAAGTGGCTCCCATTCCAGCACACCTGGTAGGGAGCCTCGGTCAAAACCAGGGCCTCTCCAAACCACCTATGGACGGGATGGGGGGGGGAGGGGCGGGGGGGGGGTGGGGGGGTGGGTAGGGAGGCAGCCCATCCACCAGCACACCTGCAGCATTTGTAGCCTGACCTGCAAAGCAGCGGTGCTGGGGGCAAGCCAGGCCTACCTCGGATCCTACAGTAGTCCCGGACCAGTCTACACCAGGAGGGTATGCAGCCCCCACACAAAATATTTCTGGAGGACCTGGGCCTGGTGACTTGGGGGGCGGGGATGCACTATTGGGCACCACAGGACACCTTTTATAGAAACCCACTATTTTCAAAAACAGGAGAGGGTGCTGACTGACCTAATACACAGACACACAGAGAGTCACGAAAACTGAGGAGACAGGAACATGACCCAAATGAAAGATCAAAACAAAACCCAAGAAAAAAGAGCTACTAAACAAAATGGAAATACACATTCAACCTGATTAAAGGCTCAAAGTAATGGTCATAAAGATGTTCACTGGCACTGGAGGGAAGAGTGGATGATTCAGGAAGTACCTTAACAAAGACAGAAAATATGAAAAACAAACTACAGGGACTCAAGGCCAGATTAGAAGATGCAGAAGAATGGATCAGCGATGAAGACAGGTTAATGGAAAGCAACCAAGCCAAAGAGCAGAAAGAAAAGAATGTAAAGAATAAGGCTCTGTGGGATGCCTGGGTGGCTCAGTTGGTTAAGCCTTTGCCTTCAGCTCAGGTCATGATCTCGGGGTCCTGGGATCTAGTCCTGAATCTGGCTCCTTGCTCAGCAGGGAGCCTGCTTGTGCACTCGCACATGCTCTCTCTCATTCTGATAAATTAAATCTTTAAAAAACATTAAGAAAATTAAAAAATGATATGTTAAGGGACCTCTGCAACAACATCAAGCATAAGAGAATGTCTGAATTATAGGCATTACGGAAGGACAGAGATAGGACAGAAATAATGGCTGAAACTACCCTAACCTGTAAAGAAATGGATACAGATCACAAAGGGAGCCCCACAAAGGGAGAATGAAACCCAGAAGGTCTACCCTAGTGCATAATAATTAAAATGGCAAAAATTAAACAGAATCTTAAAACCAGCAAGAGAAAAGGAAACAGTCACATACAAGGGGACCTTGAGAAGGATGATTTTTTTTCAGCAGAAATTTTGCAGGTCAGAAGAAAGCAGCATGACATATTCAAAGTGCTGGGAAAAAAACGTACAACCGAGAACACTGCACTGAGCAAGGTTGTCATTCAGAATAAAGGGAGAGATAAAGAGTTTGCCAGACAAACAAAAGTTGAAGGAGTCTATCAGCATTAAACTAGTCCTACAAGAAGTAAGAAATGTGAAAGGGAATTAAGTGAAAAGAACAGGCTATAACTAGAAGATGGTGAAAGGAAAACTCCATTGGTAAAAGCAAACATACAGTGAAGATGAATCACCTATAAAGCCATTATATCATGGAAAAAAGACAAAAGTGGGAAAAAAAAAGGTTTCCTACAAAAATCAGCCAACAGATACACAAAATAAAGTGATGTCAAATAGGACACCATATACATAAAATATGTGGGGGAGTAAAAAAGTCGAGCTTTGAAAATGTGTTTGAATTTAAGCAACGATCAACTTAATATAGACTGCTATTATACACACGGGATATTATGCGAACCTCATGGTAACCGCAAACCAAAAATCTTTAAAAGATGAAAACAAATAAATAAATATAGGAATCCAACCCTAACTTTAAAGGAACTCATCACACCACGAGGGAAGACAGCATAAGGATAAAGAAACAGAAGAGCTCCAAAATACACACCCTCAAGAAAACCCCCCAAAACAAACAAACAAAAAAAATAAAACCAAACTCAGGAAGAAACTGGCAACATGACAATAGGTACATGCCCATTAATAACTGCTTAATATGTAAATGGTCTAAAAGCTTCAAAAGACACAGGGTGACTGAATGGATAAAACAAGATCCACCGGGGCGCCTGGCTGGCTCAGTCGGTTAAGCACCTGCCTGTGGCTCAGGTCATGATCCCAGTGTCCTGGAATCAGCCCCACATCAGGCTCTCTGCTTAGTGGGGGGAGTCTGCTTCTCCCTCTCCCTCTGTGCTTTCTCTCTCTCTCTCAAATAAATCTTTAAAAACAAGACCCATCTAATATGTTGCCTATAAGAGACTTACTTCAGCTGTAAAGACACATAAGAGACCGAAAGTGAAGGGACTGAAAAAAATATTCCATTCAAACGGAAGTGGAAAAAAAAAAGAGATTAGGGTAGCAATACTATGTCAGACAAAATCGACTTTATTTTTTTTAAAGATTTTATTCATTTATATGACAGAGGGACAATGAGAGAGGGAACACGAGCAGGGGAAGCAAGAGAGGGAGAAGCAGGCTTCCCGCCAAGCAGGGAACTGACTTGGGGGCTCAATCCCAGAACCCTGGGATCATGACCTGAGCTGAAGGCAGATGCTTAACAACTGAGCCACTCAGGCGCCCCCAAAATCGACTTTAAAACAAAAAGTAACTAGAGACCAAAAAAAGGGATTACTTAATGATAAAGAGATCATCCAAGGAGAGGATGTAACAATTGTAAATATCTATACACCTAACAGAGCACCTAAATATAAAAATTAATGGTTATAAAAAGAAATTGACAGTAATACACAATAATCATAGGGGACTTTAATACCCCACTTACATCTATGGACAAATTATCCAAACAGAAAATCAGCAAGGAAACACTGGCCTCGACAACACGTTAGACCAGATAAACTTAACGAACAGAACACTCCATCCAACTATGGCAAAATATACATTCTTCTCAAGTGCGTATGGAACATTCTCCAGGACAGATCACATGTTAGGCCATAAAACAAGTCTCAATAAATTTAAGAACGCAGAAATTATACCAAGTGTCTATTATGCCCACCACGGTATGAAACCAGAAATCAATTACAGGAAAAACACGGGGAAAAGCCAAACACGTGGAGGCTAACAACATACTACTAAACCACCAATGGGTCAAAGAGGAAATCACAGAGGAAATTAAAAAGAAAATACTTTGACACAAATAAAAATGGAAACATAATGGCCTAAAAAGGCAATCTACTAAATGGGAGAAGATATTTGCAAATGATATATCTGATAAGGGATTAATATCCAAAACATTAAGAACTCCTAGAACTGAACACCAAAAAAAACCCCAAATAGGAGCACCTGGGAGGCTCAGTCATTAAACTTCTGCCTTCAGCTCAGGTCATGATCTCAGGGTCTTGGGATCCAACCCCCCATCAAGCAGAGTCTGCTTCTGCTTCTCCCTCTCCCTGCCATTCCCTCTGCTTGTGCTCTGTCAAATACATAAATAAAATCTTAAAAAACTAACAATAGTGCTATTAGAAATGGGCAGAGAGGTGCGCCTGGGTGGCTCAGTGGGTTAAAATCTCTGCCTTCGGCTCAGGTCATGATCTCAGGGTCCTGGGATCGAGCCCCACATCGGGCTCTCTGCTCTGCAGGGAGCCTGCTTCCCCCCCCCCCCACCCCCTGCCTGCCTCTCTGCCTACTTGTGATCTCTGTCAAATAAATACATAAAATCTTAAAAAAAAAAAAAAAAGAAAAGAAATGGGCAGAGAACCTGAATAGACATTTTTCTAAGAGGACATATGGATGGCCAACAGACACATGAAATGATGCTCAGTATCACTGATCGTCAGGAAAATTCAATCCAAAACCACAATAAGGAGGTATCAGCTCATACCAGTCAGAAAGGCTATTATCAAAAAGTCAAGAACTAAGCTTTGGTGAGAATGCAAAGAAAAGGGAAACTTCATGCACTGTTGGTAGAATTATAAATTATTTTTTAAGACTAGCTGAGAGAGAGAGAGAGAGAGAGAGAGAGAAGACATGAGCAGTGAGGAGAGGGAGAAGCAGGCTCCCGCTGATCAGAGAGCCTGACATGGGGCTCGATCCCAGGACCCTGGGGATTATGACTTGAGACAAAGGCAAACAATCTTATTGATCACTCTTAAAGCATTCTTCTCTGTATTAATAACTGAACACTTTACATTTGCCAAAAAGATTATAAACAGAAGTTATGAGTTAAAGGGAAGTGACCATTTGTTTTAAAACATTCTTTTGTTTTACATCATGTATTACTTAAAACCTTTATCTCATGTAACATTAAGTAATAAATAGCTTGTGATGCTTGCGGGGAATGTATAGAGAGGAAACTTGCCAAAAAAGAAAGAAAGAGAGAGAGAATGGTTTTTTAAAACATTAAGTGTAATCAGGGGTGTCCGGGTAGCTCAGCCAGTTAAATCTTATATTAAAAGATTTTATTTACTGGCTCAGTTGGTTGAGCAACTGCCTTCGGCTCAGGTCATGATCTCAGGATCCTGGGATCGAGCCCCGCATCAGGCTCTCTGCTCAGCGGGGAGCCTGCTTCCCCCTCTCTCTTCTGCCTGCCTCTCTGCCTACTTGTGAGGTCTCCCTGTCTGTCAAATAAATAAATAAAATATTAGAGGGAAAAAAAAGATTTTATTTACTTGTCACAAAGAGTGAGAGAGAGAGCGAGCGAGCAAGCAAGCACAAGCGGGGGGAGGCGCAGCAGGAGTGGGAGAAGCAGACTCCCGGGTGAGCAGGGAGCCCAAAGTGGGACTGGATCCTAAGACCCTGAGATCATGACCTGAGCTGAAGGCAGACGCTTAACCAACTGAGCCACCCAGGCATCCCAAAGTCTTGACTCTTGATTTCAGCCCAGGTCATAATCCTGGAGTTGCAGGATGGAGCCCCACATCAGGGCTCATCAGGGAGTCTGCTCTCTTTCTCTCTCTGCTCTCCCTTTGCTCATGTTCTCTCGCTCACTTTCTCAAATAAATTTAAAAAAAAATCTTAAAAAAAAAAAAAGAATTTTAGAACTAGAAGAGATGTGAGAGATTATCTAGTCACATTTTAAATTTTACGATGAAAAAAGACCCCCAAATTCCCTCCTGTTCTATTCATGCTCAGCAAATATTTTTTATAATTATTTTTTAAAAATTTTATTTATTTATTTGACACAGAGAGAGAGAGATCACAAGTAGGCAGAGCAGCAGGCAGAGAGAGGGGAAAGCAGGCTCCCTGCTCGATCCTAGGACCCTGAGATCATGACCTGAGCCGAAGGCAGAGGCTTAACCCACTGAGACACCCAGGGGCCTCAAAGTTAGATTTTCTTAATACCTCAGCTTTAATTCAAAAAGTGATTACTTACTGTATTTGTTTCTAAGATGCTTTTCTATGAACACTTTGTATCTTTGTGATACAAATCATACACATACATTATACCTATCTACACATGTATATTCATGACATGTATTTATAAACATGTAAAACTTCTACTTCTTGAGATGTGAGATTTTCATTGCCAATTAACCTAATAGGAAACCTAAATGTGGAAAAATCCTCAAAACAGAAGTTTTACATATATAAAAATAACATATATGTAAATATGTCATATATATGTATAGTTACATTTACATAATGTAAAATATATCAGTCATTTTCATTTATATTTACTGACCATTTCCTTTATAATTTTTTTCAGTACCTATACCTTTATAAGGTACTTCATCATTCTCAACAATTTCAACATATTTTGTAGTTTCATTAATATTTTCCATGCTTAAACTGAACATTTAAAAAAATTCTTTAAATTTTTTAAGAATTTTAACATATTCAATTAAATATCTAAACTTTCATTAACTGAAGTCCTAATCACACCTAAGAATCCTTCCCTTCTCCAGTGATATATGATGCCTCCTTTATCACAGTAAATTCAATCTAGATTTGTTTCTGGTTACCTATTTTTGCCCTGGGGTCATCTTTAAGATAATTATACCTTCCTAATAAATGTGATGGTAACTTCTAAGAACTATTATTTTTGTGTATTTCTCCTGCATCCAGCCACCTGCCTCAACCGTTTTTTGGTTTTCTAAGGTAGAGCCTGTATTACCTACAAATAATACAGTTCTTCTCCAATAGTTCTCTTAATTAATATCTTAATTCATAAACCACTCTTAAAATAGCATAAAAAAAATAAGGTTAGTTTCTGCCATGGATTTTAATGGTAATATTATTAACAACACAAGGTTAAGCGTGTTGGCTGTGGGTATGAAATACTTACCAAAGTAGGAAATTAACTGTTATTTCTTTGCAAAGTTTTATTAATGGCTATTAAACTGTTTTATACATTTTAACTATTTAGGAAATCACATATTATCTAAATTATAAATAGACTTAGCTCTATTAATATATTTCCCAAGAGGACTTCTGAGGGAGATCCTACCTGTTCGTACGATTCTTTTAATGTGCTGTTAAGTTCAATGTGCTATTATTATTTTTAAAAGTTAATGTACTTATTTTAGTAATCTCTATACCCATTGTGGAGCTCAAACTCACAACCCCAAGATCAAGAATTGTATGCTCTTCTGATAGAGCCAACCAGCTGCCCCAGAAACATTTTTTCAGGGGGTAATTCTTTCATAGCTTTTAAAATTTCTTCCTAGAAACAACTGGATGGCTCAAGTCAGTTAAGCATCCGACTCTTGGTTTTGGCTCAGGTCACAATCTCAGGGTTGGGAGATCAAGCTCTGCATCAGGCTCCGCGCTCATCGGAGTTTAAATGGAGCTGGAGATTCTCTCTCCCACCTCTGCCCCCACCACTCGTGTGCACTCTCTTTCTAAAATATTAAAAGCTTTGAAACACCTGCCTTTAAAATTTCCTCCATTTCAAAAAAGTTCATTTATTTTTTAAAAAATATTTTATTTATTTATTTAAGAAAGACAAAGAGAGCACAAGTGCAGGGGGTGTGCAGAGGGAGAGGGACTCCCCGCTGAGCAGGGAGCCCAACTTGAGGCTCTATCATGACCCGAGCCTCCCAGGCGCCCCTCCAAAGGTTCATTTAATCAAAAATTTTGCATCTATTACATTTAATACTGGTCTCCATTAAAAATATCTTCTGGGGCACCTGGGTGGCTCAGTTGGTGAGGTGGCTGCCTTCTGCTCAGTTCATGATGTCAGGGTCCTGGGACTGAGCCCCAGGTCGGGCTCCCTGCTCGGTGAGGAGCCTGCTTCTGTCTCTGCCCCTCCCACTGCTCGCTTGTTCTCTCTCTCTCAAAATTTAAAAAAAACAAAAACAAAACCAAAAACAAACCTTAAAAAATAAATAAAAATATCTTCTGTAATGGTTTCTTTCTGTATTTCGCTATTTGTTTTTTCTTTTTATAAATCCACTTTGGGGAACTGCTGTTTTCTCTTCTATTTTTCCCTCCATGTTCCTTAGTGCTATTCTTTTAAACATTTGAATTGGACGCCCATTTTTTTTTTCCCTCTTTTTAAAAAGTAACATTAGTTTAAGGCAATGAACTTACTTATGGTGCAGCTCTAACTGCTGTCCCTTAAGTTTTGATAGGTAATGATTTTACTTTTACAAAAAGAATCTCTTAATATAATTTTTGTATCTTTCTAGGCCCCAAAGAGTATATTGATTTCTCAAGTGACTTTTATTTGTTTAATCACATCTTTTATTGAATTAAAAATTTATACTGAACTTTGACAACTGTATACACCCCTCTAACTGCCAACAAAGAAAATACAGACCATTTCCATCACCGAAGTCCCTTTACTATTTCCAGTCAACTCCTATGCCCTACCACCTGACTTCCTTCACCCACATGCTCTTGAACTTCATGTAAATGGAATTATAGTTTGTCCCTGTAACTTTTCTGCTCAACCTAATGTTTTGAGATTCATCACCATTTCTTTTTTTTTTTTTAAAGATTTTATTTATTTATTTGACAGATCACAAGTAGGCAGAGAGGCAGGCAGAGAGAGAGAGAGGAGGAAGCAGGCTCCCTGCTGAGCAGAGAGCCCGATGCGGGGCTCGATCCCAAGTCCCTGGGATCATGACCTGAGCCGAAGGCAGAGGCTTTAACCCACTGAGCCACCCAGGCGTCCCCTTCATCACCATTTCTGCATATCTTAGTAATCTGTTCTTTTTTTAACCACCAAGCACTAATCTACTGCATGAATATATAGCAGTTTGCTTATCCATGATCTTGCTGGTGAACACTGGGTGGTTTCCAGTTTTTGGACATTGTGAATATGGCTGCTATAAACGTTTATGTACAAATCTTTTTATAGGCATAATAAAGTTAGTAATTTCTACATATACTGCAGGGCTTCAAAAACTGGCAAATACATTTTTGTTTTCTGAACTCCAATTTTTTTTTTTAACAGTCTAGTATATCACGTTTCCTCACTAACATTCCAGAAGAAGCATTTTTGTCTTCTAGCTGTTTTAAGCAAAAAAGGAATTTAATAAACATTATCAGGCAGCTCACAGAATCTCTGAAAGAGTCAGACTATAGGGCTTGGAAGCTATGTACCTAGGGACTATAATCAAATCACACCCAAGAGTTTGGAGGTGTGATGATCCCAGCACTGTGGGGAACTCGAGAAAGAGAGCAGAGGCTACTTCCGCGGCCAGGGCAGTGGGGTAAAGCCAAAAGCTTTGCAGTGCGCCCCGACACTTGCTGGCAAAACAGATTCCGTGCAGTACAGCCGAGCTCACACTGCTCTCCTAGCAATTTCAAAGAAGTGCGCTGGGCAGTAAAATTTAAGTCACGTGCCCGCAAACATTCTCAATCCCAAGAAGTATCTTCTTATAAATCGGTCAGTTTCCTTCTTAATTTGCAATTACGGCTTGTGACATTTATTCTGACTTCTTTAGAAATCCAGCTCCTCTTTATACTTTCTCTCCGAATCTTGGGAACATTCCTCAAGGTTGTCCTCTGCTTTACTATTTTTCTAAGTGTTATGTCAACCTTTGGAATTCTAAGTTCTGCTCTCACGTTTTCAGTTTCCACAAACAGTTCTACTTCTTTCTCCCTAGTCTCTTTCTGCAATGCCTACACCACACCCCCAAAGCAGTATCTTCATATTCTACCGAAAACATGAGGAGATGCTTAAATTTTCTTTTGAACCTTGTAAGTCTAAGAGAGGTGAATCTCCCATTTTTTGCTCGATAGTCTCCTCATGCTGCACTGGGTTTTTTTCACGGAGTTTTCTGCCTAATCTTTACTCATCCTTGTATATTAGAGAGTCCTGAGACGGTCTTATATTGTCTCTTGTGGAGGGAGCAAAAGATATTTCTCAATATTAAAAATAAAGGACGCCAAAGAACACAGTCTGAAAAAGAAACAAGGGTAATTTGCGAACAGCTGTTTACTGGAATTTCAAAGGTATCTGCTTCTCCTCCCACTGAAGACAGTTTCTGGAATGATCTGAGGGTACATTAGCAAAAAGGCTTTTACTGTATATTCATATTGCTATTATTATAAAATGACTCTAAACAGGATTTTTAATTTTTAAAAAGTACAAGGAACAGCTTCAGTTTAAAATGTCAGAAATATTTTGAAAATTATTAAATTTAGAAAATTCAAATCACTAAAATTATTAAATTTAGAAAATTCAAATCACCAAAGACTTTATTTCTGTGCAAAGAGTATCAAACCTACGTGCATTATTTGCCAGTGTGGCTATTTTACTTCAAAACAAAATTATGTAAGCAACTGAAATTCCACTTTTGGTATGCAAGTACTTGCTCTTAACCCATCATTCTACTTTTCTAGTGATTTATTCTTTTCAGATAATGCAGAGAAGGGAAAAAAAAAGACCACTTATTTTATTCACCCTTCACTGACTTCCTAATTTTCATTATAGCAATTCAAAATGCATTAAACAACAGAAAACTCTTTCGTAGTGTGTAACAGGATGTAAGCACTTGGAGGATCTCAAATGCAGTAAGACTTTTATTTTTATGAGGCCTCTCTGTGCTAATCATTACAGATTTATAAACACTAACTTTGCATTTTTACTTTTGAACTGAATTTCAGAAAGCAGTAAAGCAAGCAGCTGCCCTTTTTATAATGACAGAGGTAAGCGAACATCAGTTTCGGGGCGCCTGAGTGGCTCATTGGGTTAAGCCTCTGCCTTCGGCTCAGGTCATGATCTCAGGGTCCTGGGATCGAGCCCCACATCAGGCTCTCTGCTCAGCGGGGAGCCTGCTCCCCGCTCCCCCGCCTGCCTTTCTGCCTACTATTGATGTCTGTCAAATAAATAAAATCTTGAAAAAAAAAAGAGAGAACATCAGTTTCCTTTTGAATACTGAGAATATCAACATAGTGGGAGAGAGTGAATTATAATTCTACTTAATGTTAATAATCTGGTGCACTGGGATTGCAGAACTTCTGGCTATAGAGTATTAAAAAATTAACTTCTATTATGCCAATAAAATGAACGGACTTAGAAACAAATGAATGTTTCTTTTACAGCTCATGGTACATTTCTTATTTTAGAGAAAAAAACAATTCCTTCACCTTAAAACATCAACTGTTTTCATACTTCCATGTATCAAGACTCATTTGGTATTCATATGCTGCTGTTTCATATAGCAAGACTTTGCAAATATTTCTCCATGGCAAATCAATTTCCCTAGCATTTATGTATACTGCAAAGACTATTCACATGCGTTAACATATGCTTAGTCGAAAACCATGCCAGCTTTTTAAGAAACCAAATAGATCTAAAATAATCTCATAAATTCCTTCATCTTATTAAAAATATCTCTCCTCTGATTTTCCTAAATATAAGCATTAGTAGAGAAAATTTTGAGTTTATCTACTATACTTAGTCTCAACTAGTATTTTTCAATATGAGATGGGTCTCATTTAGCCATCTTCCTCCAAGCACAATACTTTCTCCTCCTGACTGGCCTTGACTCACTAACTCCTTTTCCATATGGTCACGATCTTACCTCCTCTGACCTCAATATCCATTCTCTAGAGTGGAGGGCAGAACATTCTCCTAAGATAAAACACAGAAAACTAATCACCTTCACCTCTTTCATCAAACTTTACTAATCAGGTGAAGCAAACGGGGTATAGAGCACTAAGGGGATGCTGTTTTATAAACCATGTGAAGACAAGGTTTCCAACACTTCCCTCAAAATTTTTAATCTTTTTAAGGAAGAAAGCAGTAAAACATCAGATAATTCTCTCTCGGGCAGAAGACCCAGGTGGCATCAATAAAAATGTAACCTAAACCACAAAATAACATTAAAAAACCTAAGTAACAAGGCAGTTTCCACTAAATACAGCTGGCCATACTTCTAAAGGGAACTGAAACATTATTTCTTAAAAACTTGCCATTGGGAAAATGTTCTTTATTGGTCACAAACACACCCACCCACCCACCCACCTTCTCATTTCTCATTCCCATGCATGAGAATGATTGCTTTTTTCTGTTTCTGAAGGTAAAGGATATTGTAGTTATGCAATGTTATGACCATGTATCAAATGCTATTGAATATAGATTTATGATGACAGACTATGATCATGCATATCTTTTAAAAAAGGTAACACTTTCTATATTCCAGATATTGGATTATCTCAAAAGAACTAAGTACTTACGAGCTGCTTTGATCTGTCTCTGGGTAGCTTTGTATCTTACATGGCCAAGTCCAAGTACTGCATAATGATCTTGGTTCTGATAAAGACACAAAAGGGAGTCAAGTATGAAACGGAGCAATATATCTTATTCCTTATGCTAGTACCCTAAAATAGTGCTTCCCATAATAGGAGTCCAGTGAGACACTGCATATAAAATGGATTCTGTACTAAGTCTGGGAAATGTGGTGGACTGTGATATAGCCTTCGTGATAATTTATATACACATTAGCCTAATAAAGGCTCTGAGAAGTCCTGCAATTTAAAAAAACAACCAACCAACCACTATGCAAACACACCTGCAAAACCCAGCATTTTCCAAACTTCTTTGACTACTGAGCCCATTTTTCTCTTAACACCTACTAATATCTTATGGCCATCCTTAAATCAGGGTATAGCCAATAAGATTTCAGAACAGAGGGAAGTATTATCACAGCTCCACAGGGTTGGGTTAGGGCAATGACAGGCCTAGGAGTCATGTCAAGCAGAGAGGTAATTTGGATGGAAACTGCAAAACTGAGTGGTGAGGCTTCTCCGGAGAGGAAATACCTGCTTTTATCTCTGCTTTGGTTAACATCCTTGTGAATTTACAAGTTGAAGTAGCAACTGAAATCTCCCTACAGCATATGAATACATTCAAAGGGTGTATCTGGTATTGGAGGAGTGAATGGGGGGCAAGGGAGTTGAGGGCATGTAACATGGAAGAAAAAAGTCAAGCAGGGCTGACTGGTTTCCCTTCAAATTCAGGAAAGCAAAGTTCATATGGATGGGCTTCTTCATTATGCCTGGCAATCAGACTTTGTTCCAGCTGGTTTCCCTTTCCACTCCTTAAGGTCACTATTTCTCCAGTGTCTCCTCAATCTCACAGATCCTTCTCCACCCTCTTATCAAGAGCCCTGCCTCCTGCGTAACTGAGCAATGTAAAATTATCCTACTCGAATTCCTACCACCCTACTGGCATCCACACACCTTCTCCCTTTCCCTCCGTTCACAACTGGAAGAGCCTGTCCTACCAAGAGAAAACTGCTCCATCCTTCCTCTTGCTTCTGAGCCCTGTCTTCTTTAAGTCTCCTCAAAATAGTAACATCTTTCGATTATCTCCTAAATTTCAACTGGATTATCTTCATCCGTATGAAAAGATGCTGTTAGCTCTCATCCTTTTTTTTTTTTTTTTAAGATTTCATTGATTTATCTGAGAAGAGAGTGCACACACGTGCGCACAAGCAGAGGGGAGCGGCAGAGGAAGGAGGAGAAGCAGGCTCCCCACTATCAGGAAGCCTGATGTGAGGCTCGATCCCAGGACCCTGAGATCACAACCTGACCTGAAGGCAGATGCTGAACTGACTGAGCCACGCAGGCGCCCCCATTAGCTCTTATCCTAAAAATACTTCCAAGATCCCCTTTCCAGTTACCGTTCTATCTCCATTTCTCTGCTCTTTGTCAACTGTAAACTTCTTCAGAAGGCTGTCCCCATGTTTACCTCCTTCAGCCTTCATTTTCAAACCACTCCACTTTGGTTCTGCTCCATCCACGCCCACCCAGGGGCAAAGAGGCTGCTCTCTTCAGTATGAATTTCCAGGTGCCAAGTCCAAGATCACTCACCTGCCCTCACCTGACTTCAGCTCTCAGTGGCAGCACAGTTGACCCCTTCCTTGAGTGTTTTGTGCATTCACTCTTTCCCCCCCACCTTCCAGTACCCTTTTTCAGCCACTTCTACTGGCTTCTCTAGGACCTGCAAAGCTCCCTTCTGGGGTTTCTCTTGTCTCTCTCTAGAATTTGGTCCGGGGTGATATGAGCCAATGCCAGGGCTAGAATATCGTTAGTACCTGTACATGCTCATCGGCGCCCACTTCGCTCGAGCACAGACCTCCCCTCTGAGCCTGGATGCACGGAGCACCTCCAGCTCTCACTCACTATTCCTGGCCTGTCCCTCTCCACCTTGGTCACTCATTTCCAAATACGAGACCGAGGTTGCAGTTCACCGCAGACACCAAGCCCTTTCTCCTCAGATGCTGTTCTCCCCACCTGGCACATTCCCTCACTCTTCACATGGCTGCCATCTTCTCTTCCTGCAGTCTCAGGACAAATGATGTCACTTTATTTGAAACAACCTTCTCTGCCTACTCTGTTCCTTCTTGTTTCCCCTACAGTACTTACAAATTGTTACTGCTTCCAACTCTCCAATGGCTTTCCAGTGATTACTGCTCCTTAACCTCCTCACCCCTCCCTTAGCCACGATGTCCTACCCATTCGCCTTCTTCAGTTCCTGACACAATTCTTTCTGCCCCCACACAAGCTCTCTGCCTGGAATGCCATTCTCCCTGATCTTTGCGTGTCATTCAGGTTTTATCTTAAATGTCAACTCCACAGGCATTTCCCACCCACTCAACCTACAGCAGTCATCAGCACACTCTATCACTGCACTCTCTTCTACTTCTTTGCCCAGCACCTGGTGACCATGTCCTTGACTGTTCACTTATCGTCTGTCTCCTCACTGGAATAGAAGCTATGTGGGAGCAGTGATACTGTCTTGTTTGGCAGACTCCTCAGGCCCCAGAACAGCATCTGGCACAAAGCAGATGCTTGATCCCTGTTTGTTGAAAGAAACAATTAACTGAACCAATGTACGAACGCTGCTACTTTGTTTTTTCTTTTATAAAGATTTTATTTATTTGACAGACAGAGACCACAAGTAGGCAGAGAGAGTGGGGGGAAGCAGGCTCTCCGCTGAGCAGAGAGCCCAATGTGGGGCTCAATCCCAGGACCCTGAGATCATGACCTGAGCCGAAGGCAGAGGCTTAACCCACTGAGCCACCCAGGCGCCCCCCCACCCCAGTACCTTGTTCTGACATTACCTACCCTTTTCTATACTAAAGACCTCCATCTTTCTTCCTTTTCTCTCTTGTAGACCTTAATGGTCCCCAATTCTATCTTCTCCTGACTCCGCCTTTCTCTCAAGTTAGTATTTTCTCAATAGCCCAACTCTGAAAGAGTATTTTGCACTGTGGTCTACAATTCATCACCTCCTAATCAACCCAGCTGTAACTCCTGGCCCTCCCAATGACTCACCAGATCTGCTTTCTTTGTGGTCACCTACCCTCCGTATGCCAAGCCCAGTGGCTTTTATTATTACTCATGTTATGTGACTGACCTCTCTAATGGGTGACTGTTTCGTCCGTCCTTCCTGAGACTTCCTCCTCTCTTAGTTTCTGGGAGAGTCTAGTGCCTGATGTTTAATAAACCTTAGTTGAGGGGTACCTGGGTGGCTTAGTGGGTTAAACCCTCTGCCTTCAGCTGGGGTCATGATCCCAGGGTTCTGGGATCAAGCCCCGCATCAGGCTCTCTGCTCAGCAGGGAGCCTGCTTTCCCCCACACACCCACCACCACCTGCCTCTGCCAGTTGTGATCTCTGTAAATGGATAGATAAAATCTTAAAAAACAAAAAACAAAACAGGGGCACCTGGGTGGCTCAGTGGGTTAAAGCCTCTGCCTTTGGCTCAGGTCATGATCTCAGGGTCCTGGGATCAAGCCCCGCATTGGGCTCTCTGCTCAGCAGGGAGCCTGCTTCTCCCACTCTCTCTGCCTGCCTCTCTGCCTACTTGTGATCTCTCTCTGTCAAATAAATAAATAAAATCTTTAAAAACAAACAAAAAAATTAATTGAATTACCAAATGTCTCTTTTGTTGTTTTCTTTTTACCTCTTTCACCCTCCTTAGTATCTTTTGCTGCTTCTCCTTCTGCCCACCCCTTAAATATTCAGGCCCTCAACTTGGTTCAGTCCTTTTCTTTTAAAATGGATAATGACAGTATGTGAATCAGCTAACATTTTGAAGGCTTATTTACTTTCCTAAGTGCTTTAGACATACACTTTCTCTCATTTAACCCTCCCGAGCTAGGAGACAGGAACTCGTCATCCACTGCCTGTTTAGTATTTAGCACGTGTCAAGCACAATGTTAAGTGCTTTACATGCACCACTGCACTGATCCTCACCGCACTGATCCTCACCATACTCCTTTGAGCTGTTAGTAATCTCACTGCGTGAAACAGATGTGTCAAGTCACTTTCCCAAGGTCCCAGTGCCTTAACGGGCAGAATCAGATTTGAATTCTGGCACTCTAATTCCACGGTACACATATTTAAGTATTATACCATTGCCTTTTTAAGCTTTTAAGCTTTATGATACCTATTTGTCTATATTCTTCTTCTCAGCTGATGTCATTCAATTTCCCCAGGTTCAACTATCACCTACAACTTGCCAACGACTTGCAAATGTTTCTGGCTTTATCCTCCTTTCAGAACCACAGACCAGTTTCTAACCATTTACTAGGAAGACTTCATTAGTACATTACTAGTACCTGAATTTTGACACAGCCCAACTTGAACACAAACACCACATTTCCCACAAACTTCCTTTTTCCTGCATGCCAGTATTGGTGACCGACATCACACTCCAGCAGGTCATTCAAACTGGAATGCTCAGAGGTCTTCTGAGTACATCCCCTCTTGTACCACACCGTCAAGGTCATCAAGCTCTACCAAGTCTACCTCCAAAAAAAGCACACATTCCCTCTTCCTCAAAACCTGGCCATAAATTTAGCTCAAGTATGCATTTGCAGGCTTGGATTATTGCGCTAGCCCTCTAACAGCAAACTATTCACTTCCCCTCCAGCTCTGCCCTCCCTTTTCAAGCAATTTTCTGTACTGCCAGGAGATTACTTTGCTAAAATTAGCTTAGAAACTTTTGAAGACTTCCTACTGCCCTGAAAATAAAATCTGAGTTCCTTCGTTAGCATGGCATAAAAAGGACAGTATAAAAGAATTTGGCCTAGAGTCTTGTTTCAGGACTAATTTCTCACCACTACCCTTCAAGCACCCTACCCACCCTACTCTTCACTAATCCCGGAAGAAGTGCTATACATTCTTTACTCCTTTGTGTCTCTGCAGATCTATTCCTTCTGCCCAGAACACCTTTTCTCTATTCTCTGCTTCTTAAACTGTCAGTCATCCTTTTAGGGCCAGCTCAAAAATTATGTTTTTTGGGAACACCTCCTGGATTTTTCCAGCAGAGAGAGTATCCTATGATCAGTGCTATCCCACTCAGAGCTTAACAATAAACAGGTGCTCAATTATGGTTCTCTTGTTGAGGCATCTTAAAACGTGGTTTAATGATGGAAAACTCGTGGGAAAACCTCTTATAACTCACAAAGCATCTGATTGAACAAAAGATTCAGATGTTAAATACCTTCCAGTCTTTGGGATCAAGTGTTTTCAACATGGGAAACTCTTCCAACTGCAATTCTTCATCTTCTGATTCTTCTGATAATTCTTTCTTATCCTCCAGTTCCTGAAAAGAGGCAGAAGCATTTCTGTTTCTCCTCTTAACAAAAGCTTCAAACCATCTTCCCACAGGTTCAACTTGACAGAGTGTTGAGGCTGTGATTGAAAGCGTTAAGAGAGGCTTCAATGTATTGCATGGAATAAATCTGTTTCAAGGCAATATAAGATCAAAACAGCATCAGAATGTAATGTTAAAACCATCAACTGAAGAAATAATTGCAGTACAGGGATGCCTGAGAGATAGTGCAGGTTTGGTTCCAGACCACCCCAATAAAGCAAAAACTGCAAAAAAGTGAATCAAATACATTTTTCGGTTTCCCAGGGCATATAAAAGTTATGTTTATAGTATGCTGTAGTCTATTAAGAGTCCAATAGCATCAGGGCTTAAAAAACCATCTATATACCTTAATTTTAAAATACTTCATTACTAAAGAATGGTAACCATCATCTGAGCCATCAGCAAATCATTATCACATCACAGAGCACCATAAGAATCAAGACAAAGTTTGAAATACTTTATCACCAAAATGTGAGAGACAGAGTAAGCAAATACTCTTGGAAAAGTTGTGCTGATAGACTTGCTCAACAGATGGTTGCCACAAACCTTCAATTGTAAGAAATGCACTATCACCAAAGCACAATAAAGTGCCATTAAACATGGTATGCCTGCATTCCAGTTAACGTGAGGGTTAGCAATAATCACTTCCTAATATTTACAGAGTATTCAATCAACCTCTTCCAGTTATCTGACAAAACATTCAGCAATGTCAACAATAAATCAAAACTTTTCTGAGAATATGAGAGGAAGGTGACGAGCAGGGAGAAATGTTGCCAACTGCTTTCCTTTTAGACTAATGATTGTAATAAAATAAATGATAAACCATCCTCATCAAAAAATATTTTCAAGAACAAGTCAAAATATCTTAATTAAAACCCTGAATTCAGATAGCTTTTAAAATTTTTAAGAATTCATGAGCAATGATTTGTTCTGGAAGACAATTTTCCAAGCAGCTAATGAGGATCTACTGACACAGCTCTGCTATAGTGAAACAAGCTCTAGATCTGAAATCAGAAGCTCTGGATTTAGTCTAGCTCCGACAATTAGTAACTATGTGAAACGAGTCAGGGATGTCTTCAACTGTAAAACGAACAATATCTATCATCTATGGTTTCCTTGGAAGACTGAATGACAAACCACATTTCAAAACCACTTTGAAAACCACAAAGTAAGGCTTTATCGTCATTCCTGAGAAGCAGGGATAAATCACCGTACATCTGTATATTAACAATTCCAAAAAGGTAATGAGTCAGGGAAATAAACTTTCATTTTAATTTCATTAGTCTATATGAATGAAAAAAGCTTTACTTTTTCAGCAATAAGTAACGCAAATGTAAGTTGCCCTTTGTACCTAATGGTCACAATTTCCTAAGAATAACTGATTTTACATGCTTTCGTTGGTTTGGGAAATTAAGATCTCCTGCACTATATACAGGACAGGATTCAAACTCTCCGTTCAATCAGTACTAGCTGTGTTGTAAGGGTGCAGTTTTTAAGAACATCACCTTTCAAGCCTTTTCCTTCAGGTGTTAGGATTACACACAGACTTCCGTAAGCAGAACGCAACATGTGCCACGAGATACGCTCAAAATCACACCCGACAACTGTCTCTACAAGCGGCGCTGGTAATTAAGGCGGGTCGCCGACTGGAGACTAGGTTTACGATATTCACGACTGTCTTGGGCTATACGTTAAAGAAACTACAGCAGCCAGTTAACTTTCATTTAATCATTCTTCAAAAACTTTGTCTACACAAATCTCAGCAGCCGTACTGGCAACGACCTTTTCGTACTAACTACGAGTATAAGGAGCAGCGTCTTGAGTTCTGACGTTTAAAAAAGCCAAAGCAAACGCAGAGCGGGAGCGAGGTGTACCAGAGCACCGGCAGCAAGGCTTTGTACGCCCCGAGGCACGTGGGAGCTCGCTGCGGGCAGTTTCTTGCCTTGGCAAGGAGATGCTTTCAAGAACCTTTTTAGGGTACTAGAGGGTTCGGTCCCGAACTGCCCTGGCCGGTCCATGAGTCAGCAGCCGGGAGAGGAGGAAGAAACTAGGAGCAGAAAGAAGACGCCCCCTCCCTCCTTCCTTTCAGGCTGGGCAAGGATTACTGTAGAGCCTGGAGCCAAAAGGCACTAGCCTCACGGCCCCACAAGTCCCGGGGCTAGTCGCCAGGGACAAAGACAGACCTATTTCGGGGTCGCGCTGGTGGAAGACTGAGGCAAGGGCGGCTAACGCGGGACGGAGCCGGGGTTGAGTGGGCACGTACCAGAGGTCAGAGCGTGGGTGATGGCGGTGCCCTGGCCGTCCGCAGCACTCGGCAGGAGCAGCATGATGGCCCCGGGACCAGCCCCGCGGGGGCAGAGGTTCGCGTCCCGGGCGGAGGGCGCTTAGCGTCCCCTCCAGCTCTATCTCTCGGTCCGAGCCTCGCGCCTTGACTCTACGACGCCGAGGAACCGGCGCATGGAGACGACCAATAACTACTTCCGGGATGGATCTTTCGCGGTGCGGAGGCCAATTCCGCCCTCACACACCGCGCCAACGTGTGCGGCAGCCTAGTTCCTCAGCTGACTCAGATCCGGTTTGCGACAGACTCTCACAAAAGAAAGGTTCCTAAGCGCCTCAGTTCCGCGGCGAAAAGGATTGGGTTCTTCCACCAGGTGCTACACGTGGAGCATAATTTTACGAGGCACCTCTTACAATGGTGTTTTTATTTTTAAATCACTGCTAGCCCGAGCCTAACCGCTGATTTTTCCAGTACCCCTACTCGTATAAATAAAAAAAGGAAAGATATGTATGAATTACTATTGAGATTATTGTAGTCTTTACGCATCTATAGAAAAATTTAGTACATAGATCTGTAACATATTTGTATCTACCTAAATAATGTCAACAAATGTTTGTTATGATATTACTAAGTAATTTACCTGTATTGTTTTATTTAATTATCATAACATTTGGAGAAGACTCTACCTCCTCAGTGTTAAGATTCTATTCCAGGGCACCTGGGTGGCTCAATGGGTTAAGCCTCTGCCTTCGGCTCAGGTCATAATCTCAGGGTCCTGGCATCTAGTCCCTCATCGGGCTCTTTGCTCGGCAGGGAGCCTGCTTCCTCCTCTCTCTCTCTCTCTCTCTCTCTCTGTCTGCCTCTCTGCCTACTTGTGATCTCTCTCTGTCAAATAAATAAATAAATAAAATCTAAAAAAAAAAAAAAAGATTCTATTCCAAGGCCAGCAATCTCTTTACACTGCTCTAAAAGCATGAAGTTGTCCTCCCCCTCGACCACCAAGATATTACCAATTACAGGATTCTGGAACTTAGTTGTTTAATGTATAATAAAATCAAATGTACTCCTACTATGATTCCTTCTAACACTGAGGTAAAACGAAAAAACTAGCAAAAGGGAACCAGTGGACCAAGATTCACCCCTCTCCCCCACCCCCTCCAGCCCCGCGGCTGTGTCTAGAATAGGTTGAGCAAAATGAAAGACTTGATGTGTTAAAGAGCACCAGAAGTTGGAGAATTAGTCTCTATGAATTACATTTTCATTGTTAAGTAAGTTGATGGGCCTGCTATCTACCACATAACGAAACTGTCACTTCAAAATAGACATTTCAAAGATAAGTTAATCATCTCCCCCTAAACCTCTTCCTGATACCTTTCTTTATTAATGTAAGCACTTGTTAAGACAGGCTTTAAGGCTCAAAGTAACCTGCTTACACTTTCTTAATTTTTTCTCACATGTACCACATCCATTCTTAGAATTACCTCTAAGGTCACATGGATTTTTTTTTTAAATTGTGGTAAAATACACATCATGTGAAATTCACACCCTAACCATTTTTTTAGTGTACAGCTTGGTTGTGTTAAATACATTCATTTTGTATTTATTAAAAATACTTTCCTTTTAAAAGATTTTTTATATTTATTTGACAGAGAGAGAGACAGTGAGAGAGGGAATACAAGCAGGGGGAGTGGGAGAGGGAGAGTGAGAAGCGGGTTTCCCGCTGAGCAGAGAGCCCACTGCAGGGCTCAATCCCAGGACCCCGGGATCATGACCTGAGCCAAAGGCAGACGCTTAACCGACTGAGCCACCCAGGTGCCCCTCTAATAAAGATTTTTATTTATTTATTTGAAAGAGAGAGAGAGGGAGGTGGGGCAGAGGGAGAGGCAGAAGCAAGCTCCCCGCTGAGCAGATACTCCCACTAAGGGGCTTGATCCCAGGACCCCGGGATCATGACCTGAGCAGAAGGCAGACCCTCAACTGACTGACCCACGCAGGGCCCCATTCATTTTGTTGCACAACCAATTGTCAACCAATTGTCAAAACTCTTTTCATCTTGTGAAACTGTGAGACTGAGACTACACCCAATAAGTAACAACTCCCCATGTCTACCTACCCCTAGGCCCTGGTGACCACCATTCTAATCTCTGTCTCTAGGAATTTGACTACTCTAGTAACTCATATAGGTGGAATCATACACCATTCTTCTTTTTGTGACTGGCTAATTATGTCAAATAATGTCTTTACAATTGTAGTATGTATCCGAACTTCTTTTCAAGGCTGAATAATATTTCATGGTATGTACATTTTACTTATCCATTCATTTGCCTATTGGGTTGCTTTCACCTTTTGGCTATTGTGAATAGTGCTGCTATGAACATGGAGATATAAATTATTATTTTTTTTGAGACCTGGCTTTTGATTCTTTTGAGTATATACAGAACTGAAATTGCTGGATCATATGGTAATTACATTTTTACATTTTTTTGAGGAACTGCCATACTATTTTCACTAGTTTATCATTTTACATTCTCACCAACAGAAAGGAAGGATTCCTTTTTCTTCATATTCTCACCAACACTTTTGTTTCTTTTCACCCCATTTTTTTCATAGTGGCCATCCTAATGGGTATAAGGCAGTATCTCCTGGTTTTGATTTGCATTTCCCCAATGGCTAGTATTGAGCATCTTTTTCCTGTGCTTGCTGGCCATTTATGTATCTTCTTCGAAATGTTTATTCAAGTCCATTGCCCACTTTTAGTTATTTTTTCAAGATTTTATTTACTTGAGAGTGTGAGCAAGGGGAGGAACAGTAAAATGGAGACAAGCCGACTCTGAACCCAGGACCCTGAGATCGTGACCTGAGCCAAAATCAAGAGTCAGAGGCTCCACCGAGTCACCTAAGCGCCCCCATTGCTTATTTTTTAAAATGGGGCTATTTTCCTCTTGAGTTGGAGCTCTTCCTATATTTGAGATATTAATCCCTTATCGAATTTATGACACCCAAATTCCTTCTCCCACCCTGGAGGTTATGTTTTCACGCTATTCCCTATGTCCGGCCTTAGCGTAAAGAAGGGTCAGGTTTTCATTTGTAAATTCAGTTCTTTCCTAACTACTCACTTCTATTCATCACCTAAACTAATTTCTCTCAAAACCTGCTCTTTTCCCCAACTCCCCCGTACCTGAGGATGGCTCCTACCAGTCCTCTTTGGCAGGAGGTTGAAACACTGAAACTGTTTATCTCATTTCACACCGACATCAAATTAAGGAACAACTTCTCTTTACCTTCACTCTATTTGTAGATCTAGCTACTACTTACTGAGTATCTAATACTGCAGAGACTTTGAAAACACCGTTATTTAATACTGTTTTCACAACTCTGTGAGGTAAAGGATAAACTTAGAGCCGAGTAGTTACCAAAGAGTGCACAGTGAAGAAATGACTAAACGAGGACTTAAACTCCGGGTCGTAGCCAAGGTAGGTCTCGGAATCTGTCGTTCAGGTAAACGCTCCCTAGTGAGGGACCAGGGCCGACCCACGTCCCGTCCCCACCGGTTATTGGTCCCGGAACTTCGAGGAGACGCCAGCGCCTCTCCTCCGGGACTCTCTTCCGGTTCTCGTGCGCAGACTAAACCGGTCCGCAGAACTCCGCTTACTTCCGGTGAGGAAAGGAAAGAGCGGCACCACCGGAAGCGACGAAGGTGCTGTGTAATCGCTGGGCAGTGGAGGCCCTCGGAACTCCGAAAATGCCAGATTACCTCGGTGCGGATCAGCGGAAAACCAAAGAGGAGGAGAAGGACGACAAGCCCATCCGAGGTGGGTTGACACAGGCGGGCGCGCCGGGCCGGAGCAGAACCAGGCTTGGCCCCAGCGGGGAGGCTGGATTCCTTGCTCGCCGCCCGGCGCTGCGTTCCTTTTGTGCCCCTGATGATTTAGTCGGTGGCGGCAGCCGGCTTAGCGGGCGTGCCTTCTCTCTGCCCCACATGTTGGTCCAAGTTCTGTATTCATCTCCCTCCGATCGAGGTTTTTATTCATACTGAGCTGTCACGTCTTGAGGAGGTCACGCACCGCGCTTGGCCCTGCTGGCCTTGAAAAGTGTCCCCGCCTGGCGGTGCTTGACCACCTGGATCCTCTTTTCCTGTCCCTCCTCCTCCTCTAGTGGGACGGCTTGGTGCTATCCCTGTGTAGCCGGGATCCTGAGACGTGGTTTTCTTAAAAACAAAACAAAACAAAACAAACAAAAACAAAAACGGGGGGGGGGGGCCGACACATTCCTTTGATTAATTTATTCAGATGGTCCAAAACAGTAAAGGCATAAAAAAAGATACACTGAAAAGTGTCTTTGCCCTTGGCTCCAGCCATCCATTATCCTCGGAGGCAGATCGCGTTGCCATTTTGCGTTATCTTTCTAGACATTTTGTGCATAAACAAGCGTTTATTTTTACCTAAAAGGAGCATATTGTACATCTTGCTTTTCCCCCATCTTCACGTGTGTTAGGGATAAGTTCATATTGTTCTATAAAAAGTCGCTGCTGTCTATCTCTGCATCTGCATAGTATCCCACTTTATTGGGGGAGCAGTAATATATACAATTAATCCTTATTGATGCACATGTAGATGTCTTCCAATCTGACGGCCATCCTAGAGCAACAAATTTGTTCATGTAAGTTTTATCCCAATACAAACACGAGCTGTAGGGTCTGTTTTAGAAATGGAGTTGTAAGTTTGATAATGCAAAATTACTCTCTGTAGGGCCTGTATGGCTTGACACTTCTACCCACAGTGCAGGAGATAATGCACACCCAGCTCACATTTCTTCCCCTTCTAGTCCCATCTATATGCTGCTTTCTTCTTTTGTTCCTTACAGACTATTTAAAAAATATTCTTGCATTTTTTCCCTTCTTTTCTCTTACTCTTCCCTTCGTAAACAACTTCAGTCAGTCCTAGCACTGTTTTCTTTTCCATTTCCACCTCCCCGCCAAAGAAAGAAATTTTCTCTCTGTGTTCATCCCACACTTTACTCTTTGCCTTGGCAGTATTTTAGGATACTGCTCAGAGCTACTCAGACACCTAGTAGAAAACTTTGTCACAGAGATTTAGCATTTCATTTGTGTGTGTCTCTGGGTAGGTTATCATTCTGTAAATGTATCAGTAAATGTATCCTTTGTATACAGTTATGACTAAAATAGAATTTTATATGCTGCTTCACCCATATCTTAGTTGGTCTTTATAGCAGCATTATGAGGGTAAAATGAGTGTTCTCTCTGTTTCTCAGATGACAGAACTAATGCTTAGATTCTTTTTTTCCAGCGTTACTTAGCAAATGCATGACTTGCTGCAACTTTGCTAGTGCCCAGGTTGTTCCGATTCTCAAACTATTCTTTGGGCTCCCTGTTCTTTTTGTGTCACAGGACTTTAAGACTCTTCAGCATTTATGTGCTGCCGTTGGTTAAAAATCTGCCTTTAAACCCAATTAAGATAAACGTTCCTTGAGTCCAGGAACTTTTCCTTGGTTGTATTTATGTCATTACTAACTTTGCGTGATTTTTCTCACTCAATTAACGCAATTTAAATTTAACAGAAAAGAATTGTTAGCTCTAATTTCCCGGATTTGAACCTAATGTATTCTCTCTTATTTTAGCTCTGGATGAGGGGGATATTGCCTTGCTGAAAACTTACGTAAGTCCTTTTAGTGTCTACCAAATGCAGATTTTAAAAAAATATATATTTTATTTATTTGTCAGAGAGAGAGAGCGTGCGCCCGTGCGCGCATAGAAGCAGGCAGAGTGGCAGTCAGAGGCAGAGAGAGAAGCAGGCTCCCTGATGAGCAAGGACCACCCCCCACCCCTTGTGGGACTTAATCCCAGGACCCTGGGATCATGACCTGAGCCGAAGGCAGTGGCTTAACCGACTGAGCCACCCAGGTGTCCCAAATGTAGATGTTTTATGTTGAAATAAGAACTATTGTTGCAGGTGTCTGGTGGCTCAGTTGGTTGAGCCACTGCCTTCGGCTCAGGTCATGATCCCAGAGTCCTGGGATCCAGTGCCGCATCGGGCTCCCTGCTCCGAGGGGAGTCTGCTTCTCCCTCTGACCCTCCCCTCCTCATGCTCGCTCGCTCTCTCAAATAAATAAATAAAATAAAATAAATAAACTATTATTGGTATTATCCTCCCAAATAATTAGAAAAGAAAGTCTAGCAGTTTGTAATAATCCTCACTGAAAAGTTACATACCACAGTTTCTCTCTAGATTAGATCGAGAGCAAATATTCAGCATATCAAAGCTTGTATATTTTTTTATACTATTTGTAAGTAAGTATGGTCCTACATTGGAAGATACGTGAACTAACATACACCAGTGTGTACTATATTTAAAATGTATGCAACTGAATTAAATCTGAAATGGAAAGTTTAATGCATGGACTTGTAGTTTTTGTTAGTTTCAGGCATGATTTTCGTTTGTTAGCCTACATAATGGTGTGTTGTTTGAGGGAAAATATTGGCTCAGGAATACTTCTGAAAGATACTCTCTATTTCCACTTCAGAAGCTTTGGGTCAATAATAGCTATTAAGATTGTAACTGTTAACACTTTGCAGTTTAATACATTGATGTCTTAATGTTCTAATTCAAGTGATCTTTATCTCCTAGGGTCAAAGCACTTACTCTAGGCAGATAAAGCAGGTTGAAGATGACATTCAACAACTTCTCAAGAAAATTAATGAGCTCACTGGTATATATTTCATTATTCTTATCTCTTTAAATGTCCTGTATTAATTATATCAAAAGAGTATATACAAAACTCTTTCATGAATTATAGATTAAAAAAATTATTACTCCTGTTTAGAAATTAGAACTCCTTTAATAATCTTTCACTACGTTTTACAACCAAGATCAGTGCTTAAGCAGGTAAGCAACCTCATCCTTGAAGCAAATAATGTTTCTGTTGCTCAGAGCCAAGTTCAATAAACTATTAAAGAACTAAATGTTTTAAAAAAAAAGGAAGTAAATGTTTCTTAGTGAATAAAAATATGGTCTCCCAGGGTATTGCTTGAAGTAAGCACACTATTGCCCAGTGGTTGGAAACTTTTCTTCTCAGTAATTTGAGTCGTGAAGTTTTACAGTATTTGACCTGCACAAATTTGTGAAATATGGTATTGCATTTTGGCTTGTGACTGCTTTAGGGCAGTGGTTTTCAGATGGGGTGTTACCCTTGTACCCTCTTCTTCCAGGACATTTGGCAGTGACTAGAGATACTCTTGATGCTCATGACTTGAGGGGGAGGTGGTGCTGGTGGCATCTAGTGGCGAGCCGCCAAGAATGTTGCCCGCTACCCAAAAATGCACAGGACACCCCCCACAGCAGATTACTCCATCCAAAATGTCAGTGGTGCTGAGCTCGAGAATGCTTGCTTACAGGTGATGCATTACATTTCAGTGGGTTTTGTTCTCTTTATTTAGGTATTAAAGAGTCTGATACTGGCCTGGCCCCACCAGCACTCTGGGATTTGGCTGCAGATAAGCAAACACTGCAGAGTGAACAGCCTTTGCAGGTTGCAAGGTATGCATAGCATGCTGGAAATTCATTTTTATCTGTACTTTTAAGCACTTTTTAGAATCCAGGTGTATGCAGTAGTTCATAAAAATTTCTTATTCCTAGTTTGAAGTAAACAAAGCTTTTATAGAAGTATCTGGGATTAAATTTTATGCTTTCAACAATTACTCAAGAAGTAGGTGAAGATATAATCATATAAAAGATTCGAAAGATTCAGATGGTACCAAAAAGATCAGATGAAAACAGGAAAACCTCCCTTCTCATCTTCGCTGTCCCATATCCCCTCATTAGCTGTAACTGAAAATAGTTTGGTCCTCTTAGCCCTCCTGTGTATCTTCATATATATATTTGCATGCAAAGAAACATGTCCTGATTTTTTTTAGTACTTCTTTTTTTCTTTCTCTTGTTTTTTAAAAATTACTAATATTCTGTAGATTTTGGTTTATTTACAATTTTGTTACTGTACAAACTACTACTGTACAGTTGCTATACTGAACGTTCATGTTAAATATTTCTCTATGTGCATACACTTCTGTAGTATAGCTTACTAGCAGTGGGATTGGGAGGTCAAAGGCATTTACAGTTTTGAAAATCTGGAAAAAGGTAGTTTGACCAATTTATACTCCCTAACATGAGGCTTTGAGGCAAATATCTGTTTCTCTGATCAATACAAGATATGTGATCATCTATTTTTACACTTTTACTATTTGGGCGGAAATAAAAATCTCATTTTAATTTGCATTATGCTGATTACTAGTGTGACAGCTTCTTATACTGACTAAACATTTGTATTTCTTTAAAGATTATTTATTTATTTATTTATTTGACAGAGAGAGAAAGAAAGATCACAAGCAGGCAGAGAGGCAGGCAGAGAGAGAGGGGGGCAGAGAGAGAGGGGGAAGCAAGCTCCCCGCTGAGCAGAGAGCCCGATACGGGGCTTGATCCCGGGATCCTGGGATCATGACCTGAGCCGAAGGCAGAGCTTTAACCCACTGAGCCACCCAGGTGCCCCAACATTTGTATTTGTGTGTCTATTCATGTTTTGATCTATTGGGTTCTTTTTGTGAATTTTTAGGAGCACTTTCTATATTGTACATACTAATCTTTTCTTCAATATGCTACAATTATCTTTTTTCCCATTCTGTCACTTAACTTCTTGGTATCTTTTGTTGTACTAATGTGTAAAATAAATGTAATAAATAAATAAATATAAAATAAATAAAATAATTAAAAATTTAATTTAATTTTAAATTTAAATAAAATAAAATTTAATTTTAAATTTAATTTTAAATTAAAATAAAATTAATATATTTTCACTATACCTCTTGGGTTTGATTGTTGCTTATGAAGGCTTAGCTCAATCCAAGTTTATATTCTCCTGTGTTTTATTCTAATCATTGAAAATTTTGTTTCAGTTTTAACTCTTTACTACAGCTAAAGGTTATTTTTCCTTTCCTCTTTTCCTTCCTCCCTCACTCCTTTTTTTTCTGTCTCCCCTTCTTTCCATTTATTGGTTTACATTTCCATTTTATCATGGTTTTAAAGAGTTAAACAGTGCTTGGACAATAGTTGTGTTTCCCAAGTCCTCTACCCTTAGAGATACCTATTTTCAAAAGTTTTAACTAGTGGTTTGGTTTCTACCTTCATGATTCTTTTTTTTTTTTTTTTTTTTTTTTTTAAAGATTTTATTTATTTATTTGAGAGAGAGACAGTGAGAGAGAGCATGAGCAAGGAGAAGGTCAGAGAGAGAAGCAGACTCCCTGCGGAGCCGGGAGCCCGATGTGGGACTCGATCCCGGGACTCCAGGATCATGACCTGAGCCGAAGGCAGTCGTCCAACCAACTGAGCCACCCAGGCGTCCTACCTTCATGATTCTTAAGGACACAGTTCTTGCATATTGTAGATTGTGTCTTGTTTTTTTTAACTTTAGGTATTGTTTGCTGGCTTGAGGATTTTGTTTTGTTTCCTCTGCCTTCATCCCCAAAACATACCTTTCCTATCCCTACATCCTCCTAATGTAATTACAGTAAACTTTTGGTAAGGTCAGTAGTCACTGTTTTCATAACTGGCTAAGTAACGCTATTCACTAAGAGGCAAGTAGTAAACCGTGATTATTTTCTTTCTTGTACCGTTTTTTGTTTTCCTTGTCATAATCGTCTTTTCTCATTTGCCGGTTTTCTATGTATATAAAAACAACCCTCCAGGTTTTCCTGATCGTCTGAAATTGCTCTTCAGATGTGTTAGGTCCAGCAGGTTTTTTCTCACACATACCTCAGGTGTGTCAACTGCACCTCAGGTTCTCTTGGGTCCATTGTCCTGAAGAAGTCTTTCCCAGCACTTGCTCACCTGCTTCAGTTTGCACCATGGCCCTTTGCACATGCTAAATCACAACCATCCTTGACCTCTGACCCTGGAGGTTCCCTTTGCTGCTCTCCTGTTGCTTGCGTACCATGAGTTTCTCGTATTGGTTTATGCATACCTGCTTTAGGTGTAAGTAGCTCTGTAGTAGCTTCCTGAAAGAAGCAAGTTGGGAGGCAATATTTTGAGACCATATATGTCCAAAAATGTCTTGGTATAATGTTCCTTCTTCAGAATTTTGAAGGCAGCATTCCACGGTCATCCCCCTCCCAATGTTGTTGATCTGAAGCTCTTCTGATTCCCAGTCCTGTACATGTGACCTGTTTTTAATCTGAAAGTTGTAGAGTCTCCTCGTTCTCAGGATTCTGAGATTTCATAATGACATGCCTCAGTATTGGTGAATTTTCATCCATGGTGCTTGGCTCGCATGGCCTTCACTGTGGCGGTTTTTATTGAGATTATTTGTTAATTTCTTTCTATTTTCTTGGTCCTCTATTCCAGACTTTTATTACTTGTATCTCCTGGATATCTCTGCTACTATGCTAATCTTCCCTGTGCAGTGGTTTTTTTTTTGTTTTGGTCTTTTTGCTCTACTTTGGAGATTTTCTTAATGTTAAGTCCTTTTATTCCTTTTTTGTTCCTTCCTGTTTCTCTTTTCAAGCTTTTAATTTCTAAGAGCTCTTTATTCCTTCAATATAGGTAGTTGTTGGTTTTTTGAATGTCCTCTATTTTTGAATCATGGTTGTAAGATGTTCTCATCACTAAGGAAATGAATGATAACTGCAAGGTTTGTACTTTATCCAAGGTGCTTTTTTCCCCTTCGCTTGTTTGGAGTCTATCTTTTATGCTAGATGTCTGGTAATCATACATTGATTTTAGTTGGAGACATAAGAACTGAGAGAAACTCAGGTTCATTCTGAAAGTTGACGTCCTTACATATATGTACTTTCTCAGCTTTGGATTTTAAAGAATCCTTATTTGTGCAGACACTGTGGACATGGTTTGTCAGAGGAAGTAGTGATCGGTACTTTATATGTAACCTTCCCTGGTAGACCTTGACTGGTAAAAGAAAACAGAGTCCTGTCACACAGTTTTGCTGCAGGAATAAAGCGTTTTTTTTTCTTTTTGTAAAGATTTTATTTATTTGAGAGAGAGACAGGGACAGGGAGGGAGAACATGAGAGGGGAGAGGGAGAAGCAGGTTCCCCACTTCCCCAATGATCAGGGAGCCCAATTTGGGTCTCGATCCCAGGACCCCAGGATCATGAGCTGAGCTACACCATGCTCAAGACTGGACAAAGCATTCTTGAGCTTACTTTGGGCTCTACCTTTATGTACACTCTAGACTATTTTGTATTTCCCCATATTAGTGCTACAGCTTATGACATGGATTTGTTCTACAGTGAGTTCTGTTTTTTGTTTTTCTTCCATAGACAGAAGAGAAAGGGCAGTAGACTGCTTTTTACTATGATCGACATGGTATTACACATTTGCCTTTATCATGTCACACAGAAAAAGAATACATTTGAGTTAAAAATAGCTGCAGTGATAAACATGGATTTGAAGTATAAACTCAGAAAAGAAGGTAAACACATTTATTACTTAACTTGTTATGAGACAAGATGACCATCTTCCTAAAGGGACAATAAAATGGAGAGTAACTTAAGATATAGAGGAGTATCACTAAGGAATGTACTTAAGAAAATCAAGAAATTGGAGCACGTGGGTGGCTCAGTCAGTTAAGCATCTGCTTTCGGCTCAGGTCCTGATTCTGGGGTCTTGGGATCAAGCCCTGCATCAGGCTCCCTGATCAGTGGGGAGCTTGCTTCTCCCTCTCCCGGCTCGTGCTCTCTTCCAGTCTCGGTCTCTCTCTCTCAAATAAATAAAATCTTTAAAAAAATTTCAAGAAATTAGAGAACTTCTTAATAGTGAAATATTTGGGTTTAACTTTCTAGGGGAATGTGTCTTTTGAAAAATTTACAGCTTAGCTTAATTTGAATGGACCCTTGGGTTTCTATAGTAAAGGATCATTAGCCGTGATCTAATTTCTGCAGTTCTAGTTTTTTACTTGCTCATTAGTATACTGCTTGCCCAGGAGAGAATCTAGTTACTTGAATTCATTATTAGTAGTTTAGGTTCCTTACTCTAACCAAGGCTTTTGCTGTTAGGTGTACGAAGATAATCAATGCTGACTCGGAGGACCCAAAGTACATTATCAATGTGAAGCAGTTTGCCAAGTTTGTGGTGGACCTCAGTGACCAGGTAGCACCTACCGACATTGAAGAAGGGATGAGAGTTGGGTAAGACTGTATTTACAGTAAATACTCTTTTTTCATTAAAGATACCATGTCACATCCACATCCTTGGCTTCTTTGGAATGAATGAACTGGGTTCCGTAGAATACGAAGCAATACCCTGTGGTAGAGTACTACCGTTGAACACCCTTTCTTCCCCATCTGCTTCTTTCCTTTATCCCACTCGGGCTTTTTGTGAATGGCTTTAAACGTCAGACTCAAGTGCAGGATTTGAGAGTTGAGTTTGATGGTCTACTTAAGGTAATGTGGTGTGAGTGGAGGAAGCACTTGCTCTAAGATAGTCAGGATTAATTAAGTTAATGTATATACAATACATGATGATTAACTGAGTAAGTTTTTTGAATGTGTTGAATGATGATCTTTTTTACAATCCTTAGGGTTGACAGAAATAAGTATCAGATTCACATTCCGCTGCCTCCCAAGATTGACCCAACAGTTACCATGATGCAGGTAAGAAAATACGGGAGGGAAAATGAATGGCATGACTCTGAATACAATTGCATCCATCTCAAAGAATTTTGAAACTTTGACTTGTAAACTGTCAATATGTGGGCATATACTGGAGAGTTACAAAATGTTTTAAACAGTTTTTCAGATGAGGAAGTTTTGATCAGTCTTTTTTTTTTACTGGTTTGTCTCTCACTTAGTGTCATAGCAAGTAGTATTGCAAGTGGTGGTAGGACACTGGACAATGGATTCCATTTTTATGTTATTCTTATTTGCTATGAGTCTCATTTTTCTTTTCGGGTGTTGGGTCTGCTGTAGTGGATAGAACATTTGAACTAATATTCAAAAGCCTATGGCTCTATGTTACACATTTTCATCTTTCTTTTAGGTGGAAGAAAAACCTGATGTCACGTACAGTGATGTGGGTGGCTGTAAGGAACAGATTGAGAAACTTCGAGAAGTAGTTGAAACCCCATTACTTCATGTAAGTGGCTGAGTCTGTGGACTAAGTTACCTATTATTAGATAGCTTTAAAAATTTTATGTTTTCCTTAGTGAAAACTTTTGAGTGCGTAGAGGATAGAGGTTTGCTGAGTTGGTACATTCCAGAAGAGAGGAAGCAAAAGGATTGGTCAGACCTATTAAAAAACAGATCTGCTATCTTGAGTGACAGAGGAGATTGAGGTATAACTTTTAGCAATATGTTAGAATTTATTATAAGTTACTGTAGAAGAAACCACGTGTTTTAATGATACCAAGAGGATGTAGGCTTAAATTGAGTCAAAATAAGCTTGGGAGGATAATGGAAAACTGGAATATTAAACACCAGATAATACCTTTGTTTTTTAAAACACTAAAACACTAATTTTTTTAAAACGGGGGGAAAATATTTTGTTAAGCCTGGATAAGAAAAACACCGTTAAAAGCCATTCAGTATTATGTATTGATGTAAGTCTATTTAGATTTTGTGTCTTAGAATAAGCAAAATTCTTATTTAGATCAAGTGTATACATGTGGACTTAATGATTTTTGGTTTAAATAAATGATATTTACAGATATGATACAAGTAGTTCTGTGTTTATTACACAGAAATGATAAATGTAAAAATCATGTCTCCCACCACAGCCAGAGAGGTTTGTTAACCTTGGCATTGAGCCTCCCAAGGGTGTGCTGCTCTTTGGTCCACCTGGTACAGGCAAGACCCTCTGTGCTCGGGCAGTTGCTAACAGGACTGATGCTTGCTTCATTCGAGTTATTGGATCTGAACTTGTACAGAAGTACGTCGGTGAGGTAAAGTACATTGATCAGAATCAACTATTACGTAGCCCTGTGAAAGGTTTATGATGTGGAATAACAGTTCCACACTGAAGAACTGAGACATGAAATTTCTTGACTGATGGATTGTAATTAGTAGCTCAGAAGCCACTGGCCTTCCCTTGGTCATTGGAAACAAACAATTGCCTAAAACTTGTAATCAGTGTGCTTCCTCTTCAGAAGGATGGCCTTTCTACAGATTTGGTTTCTGAGACCCCAGAAATGTAGTGAGTGCATTCAAAAGTGTACTTTTTCAGGGGCAGCATTTCATATGCTATTATGAAAAGAGAACATAATCGTCTGTATATGTACGAGGGTGTATACACATACACGTCTACATACGATGTATTTTTTTATTACAATTAGGTCTAGGGCTGTGTATATCACATCTGAAACAGTAATGATTAGTATACTTAGAATAAGACTCAGTAAAGGAGCTGCATGAGTTGATCTGTTCCTTGATCAAAACTTTTTAAAGCAGGGAGCCTGGGTGGCTCAGTTGGTTAAGCATCTGCCTTTGGCTCAGGTCATGATCTCAGGTCCTGGGATCAAGCCCGCATCGGGCTCCTTGCTCAGCAGGGAGCCTGCTTCTCCCTCTCCCTCTTCTCCTCCTCCTGCTTATTCTCTGTCTTATTCTCTCTCTCAAATAAATAAATAAAATCTTAAAAAAAAAAAGTACATGGTGAAATTAGTGCTCACAAATGCTAATGATAAATCAGAAGCGTTCTTTCCTCAATTTTAACTGATTGTTATGGTGCCTTTATTCAAGTGTTCATTTGACCTCTTCAGATCTTGAAGTATTGGCTATTTAATAGGTATAGAATCATGAAATTAATACTGTTTGGAGGGTAATAAGATTAATTTGATGGAATAGGTACCAACTTCAGTTTTTTTTAAAAAGCTTTAGGTATTACTAATACTTAAGAATACTGTTAGGAATATTGAAAAGTTTGAAGCATAGATTCTTACTGTATTTAAAAAATGTTTTAAACCAACTCTGAATTATTTTTCTCATTAGGGGGCTCGAATGGTTCGCGAGCTCTTTGAAATGGCCAGAACGAAAAAAGCCTGCCTCATCTTCTTTGATGAAATTGATGCTATTGGAGGTATGTGGTTTTTTTAGAGGGCTACTTTAGGATTGGTTTTCATGAGCATGCTAAAGTAATATGTGTAGAGTTCTCTTGATGTGTTAATCTTGTAGAGAATTTTAATTCCAGCTCTTCTGTGAGCTCTGGCATGTGTGAGCTACAGATCTAACAGACATCAGAGATCTGCCGAAAAAAGAGATGGAGCATTGTTATTTCTGAAAGTCTTCATCTTTGTCCTTTCCTCATTTTGTTCACGTGACACACGTTTTCACACTTTAACAATTTCTAATTGGGGATATAGCTTCACTTAATGTGATAAGAAAGCACTAGGGCATAATTTAGTTGGTGGCGGTTTTTCATAATCTATACATAAAGTAATGTTACTGCTGGCTTTGTAGATTTGATGAAATACAGTATTAGCTGTGTGATTCAGGCAGGTTATTCCAACTAACTGAGCTACTGTTTGCTTACCATATAAAGGAAATGATAATTCCTGCCTTGTTTATTTCACGGGTTTTTGAGAGATTTAAAGTAAGTCATGGGGTGCTTAGGTTGCTTAGTTGGTTAAGCGTCCAACTCTTGATCTGAGTCCAGATCTCGATCTCAGGGTCATGAGTTCAAGCTTCACGTTGGGCTCCACGCTGGGGTAGAGCCTACTTAAAAAAAAAAAGTTAAGTAACAAGTGAGATAAACTTTGAAAACTATACTGTTCTGTAGGCCTAGACTATTGTTATAATTTATGAGAGTAGTAATTCTTTTATTTTTAGGAGAGAGGAGGGGCAGAGAGAGAGGGAGACAGACATGGGCCTCGATACCACAACCCTGAGATTATGACCTGAGCTGAAATCAAGAGTTGGATGTTTAATTTACTGTGAGCTGCCAGGCATCCTGGGAGTAATAATTTTTTTTTTTTTAAAGATTTTATTTATTTGAGAGGGAGAGCATGAGAAGGGGGAGGGTCAGAGGGAGAAGCAGACTCCCTGCCAAGCAGGGAGCCTGAAGCAGAACTTGACCGTGGGACTCCAGGATCATGACCTGAGCCGAAGGCAGTCGCTTAACCAGCTGAGCCACCCAGGCGCCCCAATAATTCTTAACAGCTCGAAAGATGTCATATGTTCAGACAGTTACTTAATGAACTTAGTGACACAGATGACTTGAAAACATAGTGTACCCTCTAATGCTCTCTGGGGACTGCAGTTAGGTTACCTAGAATCTTGTTTTTAGACTGGTTGGATGTTGTTAGGTTTGGACATTTCTGTGGTTAATGTTTTGGAGGGACATAATGTGACCACAGTGCATCGACGTAGTGTTGTGACTCTGAAGTTATCTGTATAGTAGTTTTGGAATAAGCTTTATGATATCAGGATGCTCTGAAGCTGTGGCTTCCAAGGTACATTGTATATAAAATAGTATTAGGGTATAGGAAGGAAATCTAGAATTTTTCTTTGTATTTTTAATCTCATTTAAAAGTTTTCCAATTTTTTTTTGTTTTATAATATACATAATACATTAATATAACCGTATGTATTTATACAACTTAAGAATGAGAATATATATTTGGGGGTCTTTTTTATTTTGGTTGCAAATGAGAGATTGACATTAAGCTCAGATAATACATCAGAATCAGTGTGCTGTATTATGGATTTAGCCATATTTTAAAGGAGAGTTTCTGAGAAACTTGGAAGAGTATGACCGTTTCTTACATACAGTCAGACACCATCATAGCGCTCGAGTCACATGTGTTCTGTCGCTTTGTGCCGATGTGTATTGTGCTGAAAGTGGAGGTGTTCTTGAGTCACTTAAAAAAACAAAATTCCTGGGCGGCTCAGTGGGTTAAGCCTCTGCCTTCAGCTCAGGTCATGATCTCAGGGTCCTGGGATCGAGTCCAGCATTAGGCTCTCTGCTCATCGGAGAGCCTGCTTCCCCCTCTCTCTCTGTCTGCCTCTCTGCCTACTTGTGATTTCTCGCTCTGTGTGTCAAATAAATAAATAAAATCTTTAAAAAAAAAAAAAAGAAAAATTCCTTAAAGAGGTTAAAAAAAATACTTTAAAGAAGCCTCTGTTCCATAAACCTATGACGAGTCCCTTTGAAAGATGCCCTCTCTAATCAGTTTTGTGTAAAGGAGGCTCTTCTCAGAGCGTGTGCTTCCCAGGGAGACGTTCACACGCTCTGGCGTCCCGACAGGAGCGGGCAGTGACAGTACCTCGAGTTATGTGTCGCGCTGTCCTCGAGTGGACGTCGAGGAGCTTATTTTTCCTTTTGTCTTCTCAGGGGCTCGTTTTGATGATGGTGCTGGAGGAGACAACGAAGTGCAGAGAACGATGCTGGAACTGATCAATCAGCTGGATGGTTTTGATCCTCGAGGTAACATTAAAGTGCTGATGGCCACTAACAGACCTGACACCCTGGATCCAGCACTCATGAGGCCAGGGAGACTGGACAGAAAGATTGAATTCAGCTTACCTGATCTAGAGGTAAGAAAATCATTTCGTTTCAGAGATCCCAAGAGTCTCCTTGTGTGAAATTTTTTCTTCCTGTGGTGTTTTTTCCATTTTAATATTTATCAATTCCCCCATTTTTAGGGTCGGACTCATATTTTTAAGATTCATGCTCGTTCAATGAGTGTCGAAAGAGATATCAGATTTGAATTGTTAGCGCGACTGTGTCCAAATAGCACTGGTAGGTTGAAAGGTCTTGCTCGTTACATTTGCTGGTCTGTTCAGGCTGCTTTAATAAGCCTGTCGTTTTCTTTTTGTTTGAAAGGTGCGGAGATTAGAAGCGTCTGCACAGAAGCCGGCATGTTTGCCATCAGAGCACGGCGAAAAATTGCTACCGAGAAGGATTTCTTGGAGGCTGTAAATAAGGTCATTAAGTCTTACGCCAAATTCAGTGCTACTCCCCGCTATATGACATACAACTGATCCTGAAGGCTTTCATGAAAACTTCCTTTCACTGGAATCCTAACTTTATTAAGTAGCCTTGTTAATAACCAGGACACACACAAAATAAAGCGCTTCAAATTGTATGTTTTCTTCAGATGTCTTTGTAGTACAATAAAAAGTGGTATCTGATGTCAGGCAGAAAAGCTTATTGTGATGTATATTGATTATGTTTTGATCACTACACTACCAGTGAAGGGTCCCATATCATAAGGTGCTTGCTTAGACCACGTCCATTCTAGGCACATGCTGGCTGGGTGCCAGTGGTGTCCTCCCATCTGCCCAGTGCGGTGGATCTAATGCATTTTGATGTAATGCGTGCAAAAACTTTCCCACTTAATATACTTGTAGCCGAGCTGGGATTCATGGCCAACTTTGTCAGCTCCATACCTGTATTTCTCACCTTCATGCTCTTCTGCCCCTTATCAAAGCAGCCCATCTAGGCACAGGACCACGTGTTTCAGTGGTTTTTTAAAATTTTTTTTTCTACCACACTGAATAATAAAGCTTTGGCCAAACTTTTTTTAAAGTGGAAGAAGCATCTGATGTATTAGGTTTTACTTTGCCATTTGAGTTGATTTCAAGTTAATCAAGACGAATTAGTGACTTTAATGACCAGCAAAGTAGTAAAGCAGAAAGAAAAATATATACACATAATAATCTAATTTAGAAAATCCAGAATTGGTTTCATACAGAGAAGTACTTATTTTCATCTTATAAATTAATGGTTTAAAATATTGGTAAAGCTCCTTTTAGACTTCTGGTGAAGTGAGGTATTTCTAAAAATAAAGTTGTATTGGGATCCTCAGCAGATCTCTCAAATTATTATTTTTTCAAATTCTTTCTTGTGCAGACAAATCCTCTCCCATCTTGCACCACCATTAGCCTCCCTGCCCAAATACTGAGACCCAAGCACAATAAAGAATGTTTTTATTGCAGTTTAGTCATAAAAAAGTAATGCAAAATAGCAAGAACTCGATACATTTTAATTCACAGAAGAAAAAGTGATAACATAGAAAATGCTTTAAATGTTATATTGAAATATTTAAAATATGAAAGTTTTCAAAGAGAAGAATGAAAGCCCTTCATTCATAAAATCTAACCAGCATTCTTTTTCTTTTTTGTGAAATGGATCAGAACAATTTTTCTAAGCCTGCCCTGGTCTTTCATGAGGTATGAAACAGAGCAAGCCCTTTTTAGGTGTTAGGCTTATAATAAAATACACTCAAATAAATGAACATATATGTTTTTGTAATGTTTTAATAAATATAAGCATTTACGTCACACTCTTTGAATTTGAAGTCTGACCAGTTTTTCAGGGAGCCATATACTAGTATTCATGCACCAATGTGGGATTACTCAAACTGGCTATGTTGAGCTCACTGAGGCCTAACATGTTGTAGGCTCTGGAGAATCTTAACAGCTCAGTTACATGATGAAAATCTAATGCCACACATCAAACTGACAATTATTTGAGAAATTTGGGTGTTTCTGCCCAACAGCATTAACCCTATCTAGATTAGCATCTTTGTACCCTATTTTAAAAGATAAAAATGAACACTTCACCAGTAACCCCCTCCACCTAATGTATGTACATGTGAGTCCACAGACATGTTTATGGACACACATGTATGTTCTACATGTATTGGGGGGCTGATAAATCAATACAAAGTTGATGACTTTAGAAAAATACTGTTGTGATCTTTAAAAAATGACTCTGTAAACATTTTAAAAAGTGACTGGATTTATAAAAACGTAATTTCCACAAAGCTCAGGTTTATCCATCACAAAGTGAAGTGAAAAGCCTGGTATGCTTTTTCTCAAAGGCAAGATAGATTTTTGAGATGCTCAGACTTGATTAAATCCAAGTCAGTAAGCCGGCAGGTTACCTGCTATAGGGCTAAGCATTTGAACGTGTTGGGATTTGAGGGGTTTCAAAGCCATCGCATGCATTTTGGTTGGCTATATGGAGACTTAAGGCAGTATTTTTATCAGTTTTCTAACCAGCTCTTACCAACACTCAAACCATATTATCAAGAATCTAAGCATAGTGAATGCCCAAGATGTTCCTGAAAGATACACTAAAATGGACCAACAGCATTTTTGCACTCAAAGCACATAGGCTCACACCAGGGACGTTATTTGATTTTAAATTTTAAGTTGATTTACTATCTTTAAAGGGGCAGACATTATAGATAAAGCCTTCCCTACCCCATACTCTATCTTCCCTCTCCCTCAGCCTCTCACGAGGGCATATGCAAGGCCACCCCACCCACCCCCCAAAACAGAAAAACACACCTACACACTCCAGGGCAGGTTCTCTGCGTTTGTTTACCCTCTCCTTCATGCACATGTGAGGGCAGACTCATTTTCTCAAAATGTACCTTTGGAGGCAGGCACCTCCTTTTCTCTGTTGAACAATTAAGAATACAGGATCAAACCACATGGAATGGGTATTTTAGATGTTACCTGAAAACTACAGTGAGCTACTCCCAGGGCTTGTAGAGAATTCCTACCCTTCCAATTCTTTTGAGTCCCACTGCAGATGAGACTGGGGAGTGGGATCCCACTGTAAGCTGACAGATACTTTACATAGAATCAATGTCTGTGTCATGAATTTGTTTCCCGGGCCCTGGTTCGTAATTATTTTCAAACATATTCCATCTACGCCCTGAGGCAGAAATCAACCACTGTTACATTGTGTAGGATCTGAGAGAGACAAAGAGCTTCTCTGTGTGGGACTCTTCCTGAAGGCAGGGCTTTCCCATATTGTTGTAAAATAAGACTAGCCAAGTCTGGTATTTGTCATTGTGGATTATGCCCACTTTGACAGGGCATTAAGACTGAATGTGAACCAGGGCTGAGTAACACAGAAAGCATATACTGATAGCTATTAAGATCCAGAAAGAAGAACCTAGAGGCATACTTAAAAGAGCTCAGGAAATTTTCTAGTATATTAAATAACTTTCAGTAAAACATGCCAACATATTCACATAGAAATAAAACATCTTGAAATGCACTCTTACATTCTCAGAGGCATACTGAAACAAAAACAGATTTCCCTTCAGTAAGACATGAATGCTTTTTATGTACATGGTAAAATTCTCAAAATAGGTTGAAAATTAAAGAACAAAAAGTTAAGTACAAATCAGTTAGATACAGGTAAATACTATTTTTGTACACTGTTTTCAATCCACAAACAACAAGGCTGTTAATATCTACCGCACGTGCGTGTAAAGCATTTGTTGAAGACGGTTGCTCAGGTATATGCAATGAAGTATTTCATAACATTGTTTAAAATTCTTAAGTTCTGCTTTAGTGGCTGAAATGGTGCAGGTCTTTTTACAAAAACCTCCACTAAAGCTGATGTCCTACAGCTAAGTGCTCTTTGAGAAGGCAGTCTGTATCCGAATACAGATGTATCTGATCTTGTGGGGACTGCAAAAGAAGTTAACTGGATGCGAATCTGATTCACTCTAGATCTACATTAAGAACTGATTAGAAAGGAGGGGTCTACTTTGAATTAAATTAGTAAAGCTACTAAGAGACCCAACAGTTAAGCCATAGGTTTTGGTTGGAGCAGACCCATGCTAACAGTTCTTTCCTGGGATCCGACCACTTTTCTCTTGGCAGTGTTTTCTTCAGGGAAACTAAAACAAGAAGTCATGAAAATGTTAAAAAACCGACTATTAGGGGTGCCTGGGTGGCTCAGTCAGTTGTGCGTCTGCCTTCAGCTCACGTCATGATCACGGTGTCCTGGGACTGAGCCCTGCATGGGGCTTCCTGCTGAAGGCAGGAGCCTGCTTCTCTCTATTCCCCTGCTCTCCCCCCAACCCCCGCTCATGCTCTCACTCTCTCTCTCTCTCAAATAAATAAAATCTTTAAAAAAAAAACCAACAACAACCCTGATTATCAGCAGGAAATCTCAGCAGAGGAGGCTTTAGGCATATTTGTGCTTTGATTTGGAATAAAGCAGTAGTTGGAACTATAAGAGTAAGACCTTTTGATGACAAATTGGCTTAAAGTTCTCCCCCACTCCTTCTGACAACTTTAAGAGTGCTTGAAATAGGCATTTTACTCACTCACAGGCTTGGAAGAATTAACTGATAACTTGTATGGACATCCGAGGAAGATATTAAATTATACCTAGGAGTTACCTCTCTTAAATAAATGGTCTTTAAGTTTACTTTACTATTACCAACAACAAAACTTCTGGTCACAGCTGTGACAATTTGAACCCCCAAAAGAATAATTATAATGAACTGAAGAACATTAAAACTATAAAAATTTATGAGCCTGGGGTGCCTGGGTGGCTTAGTTGGTTAAGTGTCTGCCTTTAGCTCGGGTCATGATCCCAGGGTCTTGGGATGGAGCCTCCCCATCAGGTTCCCTGCTCAGCAGGAAGCCTGCTTCTCCCTCTCCCACTCGCCCTGCTTATATTCCCTCTCTGTCTCTCTGGCAAATAAATAAATACGATCTTAAAAAAAAAATCCATGAGCCTATAATTACACACAAAAAAAGAGATATAAAAGGACCTAATTTGTCATCTGTTAAACCAACTCCTTACTTTGAAGATAATAATTAAATGGAAAAAATAAAATGTTTAACCTACCTTCCCAGTAAAAGATGCATTTAAGGATGACCAAATAGCTCAAGTGGAAGAGAGAATAGTTGTAGTTTATAAAGAAACAGGAACTAATAAATGCTGAAGAAATGAGAGAAATGGAAAAAAAAATCAAACCTTAATAAAATTATTGATTCAGGCAAGGATTATTAGTAGATATTAAACCCCCTAAAGGGTAATGGGGAACTGGGCATTCGTTCAATGCCAAAGGAGCATCATATAGGCAACTCACTAGTCACGGACGGTAAAGTGTAAGTGGGGGATTAAGCTGTCCTGTTAATCTGGTGATCTACCTTAGCGTTGTTAATGGTAGGTCAACTAGGTAGTTTGTGTTTTCTAATGTGAAGAGATTTAAAGCATATGTCTCATAACAGCAAAAAAATTCCAGCAAAAATATGTTTTATTTCAATCCATGAAACTTTTAGATATAACTTTTAGATTACAGGTAGTTCGGGAAATAAAGGGACAGGAGAAATTACATATTGAAAAAACAAGATAGGATTCTACCGGACAACTGCCCCAATCTCTTTAAACAACCCAATGTCATAAAAGGGACTATGCTGGATTAAGATGGACCTAAGGGACTTGAAGGGACATGACCAGTTGTAGTGCTGGTCACAAAATGGGTACTAGTTTGGACAGACCAACTACAGCTGGTTAACTACAAATTTGAGGATGGCTGGATATTTGAATGTATGGTCTGAGGTGAAAGTATTCTGGAATGAGAAAGCAAGGAATATTGATTGAAAACAATGGATTATAGAGCACTGTTGAATATGATCTTCCTTTGGTTAAAAGAGGAAAATATATATACACATAAAAAGATGTGGAAGGAAGTGCATTAAAGTGTTAGTGATAATCTCTGAGTGGTAGCAATATAATGTGTTTCTTCTTTTTTTTTTTCTAATTTTTTGGCTGTTTAATAATAAAAGGTTGTTTTAAAAGGACTTCTAGAAAATTGTGTGTTTGTTCCTTCTGTTAGATAAATCTGATTACAAAAGTCCTGTAAATGAAGTATAAGAGCAAGGAGCCACTACCCACCTGGGGACAGCATATCTGATTTGTAGGTAAAAAAGAAATAACTTAAGTGCTCAGTTTATAAAGATAATACTGAAGAGTAACAGAAATGTCACTGCACAAAAAATGAACTATTGGGACTTCATCAAGATAAAAAGCTGCACAGAAAACTAAAAAGGCAACCCATGGAATGGGAGAAGATATTTGCAAATGACACTACAGATAAAGGGCTGGTATCCAAGATCTGTAAAGAACTTATCAAATTCAACACCCAAAGAACAAATAATCCAGTCAAGAAATGGACAGAAGACACGAACAGACACTTCTCCAAAGAAGACATACAAATGGCCAACAGATACATGAAAAAATACTCCACATCACTTGTCATCGGGGAAATACGAATCAAAACCACAAGGAGACACCACTTCACACCAATCAGAATGGCTAACATTAACAAGACAGGAAACAACCAATGTTGGAGAGGTTGTAGAGAAAGGGGAACACTTATACACTCTTGGTGGGAATGCAAGCTGGTACAGGCACTCTGGAAAAAGGTCTGGAGGTTCCTCAAAAAGTTAAAAATAGAGCTACCCTACGACCCAGCAATTGCACTACTAGGTATTTACCCCAAAGATACAGATATAGTGAAAGGAAGGGGCACCTGCACTCCAATGTTCATAGCAGCAATGTCCACAATAGCCAAACTGTAGAAGGAGCCAAGATGTCCTTCAGTAGATGAATGGATAAAGAAGATGTGGTTCATTCATACAATGGACCATCACTCAGCCATCAGAAAGGATGAATACCCACCATTTACATTGGAATGGCTGGAACTGGAGGGGATTATGCTGAGTGAAATAAGTCAAGCAGAGAAAGATAATTATCATACAGTTTCACTCATATGTGGAACATAAGGAATAGCGCAGAGGACCACATGGGGAGGGAGGGAAAACTGAATGGGAAGAAGTCAGAAAGGGAGATAAACCATGAGAAACTCTTGACTCTGGGAAACAAACTGAAGGTTGGAGAAGGTGAGGTGGGTGGGAGGATGGGGAAACTGGGAAATTGAGGACATGTGTTGTGATGGGGACGGGGTGTTACACGCAACTAATGAATCACTGAACACTACATCAGAAACTAGGGATGTACTCTATGTTGGCTAATCGAATTTAAGTAAAAAAAAAGTCACTGCACGAGAAATGCAGACAAGAGGACAGTTTACCTTGAAATATTCAATAAAAAAACCCCCACAAGTAAGATACACCTTTCTATGCGTCATTCACCCTCCAAATCAAGCCTTGACTACTGATATTTACCCTTAGGAAGAAAAAACTAGTGTGTAGTACTTAAACAGTGTAACGATGAGTCATTTCACGAGAGGCGCCTACCCCGTCCCAGCCGAGGTCTTCATCTATGCTTCGGCAGTGGCGTTGGGCTCCGAGTCCTCCTGGGGAGGGAGAGCCGAGGCCTCCTGCTCAGCGAGGGCTTCCCGAAGCTGGCTGCCGAGCACCGCATCGTGAATGCTGTGGAACAGAAGCTCCTTCAAGGCCGGGTTCTCAAAAAATCGATTCTGAGTGAGGTCGTTTACAACTTGGGCTATAAAAGAAGAAAGGAAAATCAGTCCACACTCTGGGTATCCATCTTGACCATTAAAAAAAAAAAAAAAAGAGCACTCTTCTATAGTTTAAATATTATAATGATAGAGTAAAAAGTGTCACTCCAATCCTGTCCCCATGATATCATACCCCAGTAGTAGCAGGAAACTATTTTCCTTTTTTTTTTAAATTTCAAATTTTTAATTCAACTTTTTCTTTAAATAGTAGTTGTTAACATATATGGTAAAATTGGTTTCAGGAGTAGAATGTAGTGATTCATCACTTACATACAATACCTAGTGCTCATCCTGACAAGTGCCCTCCTGAATGCCCATCACCCAGTTACCCCATCCCCCTCCATTATGGTTTGCCTTCTTCTCTGTTATCTTATTTTTCTTTCCTTTACTCTGTTTTATTTAATTCCACATATGAGTGAAATCATATGGTATTTGTCTTTTTCTGACTTATTTCCCTTAGCATAATACCCTCTAGTTCCATCCACATCATTGCAGATGGCAAGATTTCATTCTTTTTGATGGCTAATATTCCAGCGTGTGTGTGTGCATGTAGTACACATCAGTATATATATCACACCCACACACATATCACATTTTCTTTATCCAGGAAACTATTTTCTTACATATTCTTTCAGTAGTTCTTTGTGCAAATATAAGTAAACATAAATATATGTTTTTATTTTTCCCTTTTTTCTTACCCAAAGTAACTCCTTAGCATTTTACATATATAAAATTCTGGATTTTTAAAAATTATTATTTTTTAACCACTACATGGTATTCTATTGTGTGGATATATCCTCGTTTATTTAAGCGGTCCCTTTTCTTTGACACTTTTTTCCAGCCTTTTTTTTTATAGACAATAATCAGTTTCTAGAACTGCTTTTAGATGGTCAACCACGTATGCGTGTCATTTTGAGCATGTACAGCTCATTGCCAGATTTGCTCGGTTAAAGGGTAAAGTGCGTTTGTAATTGGGAAAGGTAACGCCACTCTGCCCTCCGCAGAGGCTGTTCCATTTTGCACTCCTGCCAGCAACGTCTGGGAGTCCCTGTTCTCCAAGGAGTGCCTACGGCGCATGCTGTCGGCCATTCCTCCTTTTTGCCATCCTGGCGGGGGGAAAAGTGATGCCTTTATGTAGATTTCATTTGCAGGTACAGTTTCAAACAAAATTTATTATGAAGCAAAAACAGCAGGCATTGTCATGGAAAAACCTAAATGATTTTACAGAACTATGTTTAGGGCTGCCGTTAAAGAATTACTAAAAAATGTACCGGCCCAGAACAGTGGTTGATGAGCTCCTCCCCTCCAAGTCCAGGTCAGGAGGCCTGCCACCACAGCCCAGGAGAGGGGTGTGTGAGTGACTAATTCCAAAGCTAGCTTCAAAGTGATTTTCAGAAGAATAATTTTCTTTTTTCCCCCTTCCCTCCCCTGAATAATTTTCATTTCTGCCAGAAACTAAAATTCAGGGAAAATAATTCCAAACTTTTTAAAAGTTATTAAAAAAAGAGAGAAATGAACCCAAAATGTTAAAACTTCTCCCCATTCTAGAAGCGTACTCACCGCTGCATCCTGCTAAATACACATAAATACCGACATCTCCATATTCTTTAACAATCTGTAATAATGTTGAAATAAAGTTTAGTTTCTCTCGGCTCTGGGCCCGAGGCAAGTCTCTACCAGTCTGTACTTAGTGACACAAGTCTCTAGTGCCTTCACCTGAGCTATTTCGCTTTGGTAATTACACATCTTTGAGCTAAACGTTTAAAACTAATTTTGTATTTCTCTTAATTTTCATATGGACGGTGATCATGAGGGCAATCAAAGAATTCTTTTTGGATTTTATGTAGGTGTAATAAAGGGGTTGGGGTACTGATTGGTAAAAGAATCTTCTTGTAGAGCTATCCCCTGACATATTCACAAAGAACGATGGCGGGAATGTGCTTTGGGTTGGGGAAGGGGCCAGCGGGTGGGGGGTGGTGGGAGGTTGGGGGGTTTGGATGCAGCATGACTGCCCACAGGTTGATGAGCTGTGGTGGTGGGCCTCGTTACGCCACGCTCTTTACTCTGGTATGGTTTTGAAATTTTCCACAGTCAAAAGTTGAAAACAACAACAACCTCAAAGAAGAATTTTAAGAGTTGAAAGGGGACCCTAGTTCAACTCTCTGATTTTACTGACAGCATAGAGCTACGAAAGGCCTCATCTAAGGGGATGCTTACCCCAGCCAGGGTTTTCACGCCAACAGAGTCAATAAAGTTGACCTGCGTGAAATCCAGAATGATGGTGTGAATGTTCTCCCCAGGGGGCATAAATCTTTGCAGTTCCTCAGGGAATGTGTTCTTGATGACTATCGGGGGATATTTTACTTCATCATTCTCTTCTTCAGGCTTTGTGGCATCTTCTCCGTCTACTTCCGCGTCCTGTCAACAGGTAAACCAAACCAGAAGTCTATGAACAGCGCACATGTTGGTTCTGAGAAATATTTATACAGGAAAGTTAGTCCCCGCCCTATCAAGCCACTGACTCCACCAGACCTCTTCTAAAATATCTGCCATATCCCCCACCTTGTAATGGGACAGAAAAAGGATGTGTACATAATATTCAGTTTTGGCTCAGTTTCTTTTTTCTCTTCCTCCTCTTGGTTTTGTCCAATGAAATCCACTCTCCTTAGTCAGCATATCCAATTTCTGCTCACTTCTAAAACAGTTCCGTTAACTTCAGCATGGCCACAGTTACCACATGCTTGAACAACAAAATCCAGCCTTTGAGGTTGTTTTGTTTTGTTTTTACTATCAGCTGACTGAATCTCTGACGCAGCACCCTGGTACAACTTATTAAGGTACTATTGTGTGATCTGTATTTTTTTTAAAACAATGTTTTCTGGGGTTCATATCCCTACCTTTCTCAGAAGCATTCTCATAACTGACCTTACCATGTATCTTTAATATATAAAGGGTAATTCGATTGTTTCTAAGCTTTCCTTTTTTAGGGGCTTCCTGTTGCATTAAGACTTCAATCACAAATGAAGGTGGGGGGAGGTGCAGATCAAGGGAAGAGGGAAAGCTACAGCTAGGAGACCACTCACCACTTTGACAACGGTTGCGTTGGCCACATTTGCATTTCCAACTTCCTTAGCATACTTCTTCATGGCCTTTCTTCTCGCTCCCATTATGAGTGCTGGGTTCACTCCCGTCTTTACAGAAGAGCAATCCATGCAAAATCACTTCTTGGCACCCAGGAACCCACCCCAATGCAATACATTTCAAATCTCCCCTGTGACTGTTTTGGAGCCAAGTTATCACCCCACCTCTTGCTCTATCTTTCCCTCAGGCACCCTGAGCTGAGTGACTCCTTCATTAAAGAAACATGAGTAACTCTCCTTATCCTAATGTGCATTTAGCAGGATGCAGCAGGGAACACCCTAAAGTATCAAAGAGAATTTTTAAAGGAGTACTTTTCAAATGTACTCCCAGATACTTTTTTTTTTTTTAAGATTTTATTTATTTATTTGACAGAGATCACAAGTAGATGGAGAGGCAGGCAGAGAGAGAGAGAGAGAGAGAGGGAAGCAGGCTCCCTGCTGAGCAGAGAGCCCGATGCGGGACTCGATCCCAGGAACCTGAGATCATGACCTGAGCCGAAGGCAGCGGCTTAACCCACTGAGCCACCCAGGCGCCCCTCTCAGATACTTTTTTAAAAATATTTTATTTACATATTTGACAGAGAGAGAGAGAAAGACAGACAGACAGAAAGGGAACACAAGCAGGGGGAATGGGTGAGGGAGAAGCAGGCTCCCCTGCTGTGCAGGGAGCCCGATGCGGGGCTGTCCCAGGATTCTGGGATCATGACCTGAGCCGAAGGCAGGCGCTTAATGACTGAGCCACCCAGGCATCCTGTACTATCAGATTCTTATATTTAAGAGACTCTGTGGGTTGATTGGGAGATTTTCTTATATGCTGGGTGGTGTGGAGTCCAGTTTTAATCATGACAAAAGGAACCCACATGATCTGAAAAGTAAGACACCTAAAATTATTTTTTCACTCTTTTTCTTAATTTTTTTTTTTCGAAAAGGTAGTAGGTGCTCATGATAAAAGAGAATGACTAGTGGTGTTAGTGGTGTTGGTTGTACAACAGTGTGGATGTACTTAATTCCATCTGCTGAATGTTGAATTTACTGAAAATGGTAAATTTTATGAGTATTTTACCATTTACAGAGAGAGAGAGAATGAAATAGTATAAAAGGTGTATCAAGACATTTAACTGTCCCTCACATTCCTGTCAATCCACAGGTCCCCTCAAAAATAATCAGTTTCTTGGGACTCACCTTTCTTTTCAAAGCACTGCTATACAAGTCGCTATTTGCATAATAAATTGGGGCATTTATTTGGAATATTTTTATTCCAGGAATTTCTTTCACCTGAGAAATAAAATGTTAGTGAATTTAACACAAGGAAATATTTCAGAGTCAAAGCTGCACCCGCCTCCCTCCTCTAACCTGAAAAATCAATGCAGAGGTCCCTAACAGCCCTCTTCATGTTTAGATAAAATCCCATCCCTCTAGCCTACCTACTCGTGCCCTGGAGGAAGGAGGTCTGAGGAGAAAGCCTTTCATATGCACATCTTCACATTTCTTTTAAGAGTCTTTGTTTCATATTCACCATAAAGCGCAAAGAAGGAACAGAAAACTGTTACAGTTGAAAGAAAGCAAATGGGTAGGGAGGGCAGGTTCATCCCTGGAATGCAGGCAGGAGCTGAAATAGACCTAAGTTCAACAGAGTGAATGCTTTACCCAGGAGCCTGGAAGAACTCTAGAATGCAGCTTGGAAGTGACAAACCTACAACAGAATTCTTTAGAGGGAGGAAGATTGAACAATCTAAATACCGGTCTCATTTCCCAGTAGCTCATTGTGAGTCTGAGAATTTCTTCCCAAACATAAGGCAAACCAAAGAGACAAAGCTAATTTTAAAAAGGTTTTATACAAGTCTTCTAGATGCCCCCTAATGAGAGTCCAAATCAAGGAACTGCACAATTTTGAAGGTGCAAAATTGTGCACGTACAAACCATCCTCTTAGGTTCAGTATTTGGTAAATATGTATTTTAATTCCAAGAATATCTATTTATCCTCATTAAAGAAAGAGGGAAAGTAAATATTAGGAAGTTGAGTAATTAATGTAGAGTAGAAACTCTAAAACTGAATCCAGACAGTAAACTCATTCTAAATGCTTTTCATTCTAAATGCAACACCCCTCCTTTTCAGCCCCACTTTTTGTCTTCCGTAAAAATGATATTTAGTCAGCCAATACCATGACATGCTTACAAATATTTATTTTTAATTTATTAAAGATTTTATTTATCTGGCTTACTACCATTTAAAATGAGAAAAAAGTCCTACCTCTTCATATGCGTCGATATCGATATACACATCAGTGTCAGGAAGCTGTCCAAGGACTTTGTAGCTGGGACTAAAGACAGAGGGACAGCGTATAAAAACGCCATTGTCTCCAGGCCCCATATGTGATTTAAACAGGAAGTTGCAAAGTTTACATGCCATGTATGGACTTGTTTGTGAGCTTAGGGGCATTCTTTGCAGAGAGCTTCACATGGATCACATTCCCAGGGCCTTTCCTGGACTGCCTCCACAGCCTGCCCCAGACACACACGACACACACATCCACACACTCTACACACACACACACACACACACACACTCTGGTTAGAACAAAAGACCTGGGCATTTAAAGATGGGAGCAAAAGTGAATGGTGCAGAGTTCAAGCCATGCCAGGGAATGTGTAACTCCAACTCTCATCCACTCAATAGAATTGTCTTCCTACTCTCATTCTAAAGCAGGGGAGGAGATCTTTCTTTTGGTTTCCAATAAGAGGCTCTGACTCCTATAGGTGGTAATCAACTGAAGGTATGGGAAAAACAAAAAACAAAAAACAAAAAGAATCTCATTAGCTTAGAAGGAAGTTTTCTTAAGTTTGGCTTGAATAGATTTTAAACATTAATTTTCGAGATCCCTCCTCTTTTTATAGGACAATGTGGCTCAAACTGGATTCTGTAACAATGACATATACTAGTGCTTGAGCACCTTATATTCCCTTATTATATCCTACACATGAGGCTTATTTCTGCTGCTGCGTGGATGAGAAACTGAGACCCAGTGGAGTGAGTTGTTCAATGTCAGAGGGATGGGCAAAGCCAGAATACAGCTCAAGGTCTTTGATCTCACATTCCATGGACTTGCCATAATGCCCTGGTGCTTCTTAGCGGTATGCACCAGGGCTTTGTGCGTTAGAATATATGGTATGACTGTGAACTGTTTTTCTGGGTGAATTCCTTCAACAAGCTTTCACAGAATACACCCTATGTCAGGGATTGGACTCTGGGAATATCCCCTTCACAATCAAGATGCTCCCAGTCTAATGGCATCTGTCAACAAATAGAATATATATATATATATATTTTTAAAGATTTAATTAATTTATTTATTTGACATGCAGAGATCACAAGTAGGCAGAGAGGCAGGCAGAGGGAGAGAGAGGGAAGCAGGCTCCTCACTGAGCAGAGAACCCAATGCCAGGACTCGATCCCAGGACCCCAAGATCATGACCTGAGCCGAAGGCAGCAGCTTAACCCACTGAGCCACCCAGGTGCCCAACAAATAGAATATATTTAAAGTCAACACTGCAATTCTAGGCAGGAGAATGACATCCATCCCAATTTGTACACTCACCTCTGTGTTCTGTAAATCACAGTCAGCAGAGCGATGATCACAGCTGTAATCAAACCATAGTCCAATCCCAGGAACAAGGAGGAAACAAAAGTGGTAAGCCAGATGGTCTACATGAAAGACAGAAAGCTTTATGTAGAATCATGTTAAAAATTTCCTAAGAGTCTCTCTCTCTCACACACACATACACACACACCTAACCTTGCCAGACTACATACCACATATAACAAATGACTATACTAACTTCTCTTTCTCACATTTTTACCAGCACTCATCCACGTGTCTCAATGACATACTAACCTAACAATCATCTTTATTACTTACAAGTTCTATTTTGCTCGTTCTCCAGAAAAACGGGAGATCTGCGAATTGCATAAACATTCCTTTCAGGTTGACGATCACAATGGCCGACAGCACAGCCTGAAACAGAGCACATCACACATGCATCTCCTCTCGTGGCAGCAGAGCCCCCTTTGCTGGTTCCTCACTGTCCTCCCACTGCCCGCCCCACGCCCTGCACAGAACTTGCACGCAGCAGTGATGGTACTTTGGAGCCATGAACACCTGGATCTCCGGGATTTGGTTAGCTAAAATGGGCCTTGGAAAACCAGGCTTATAGCCTACTAGCAAACCTGCATGGTGGTTAAAAGTTTCAGAACTAAGCTTGGTACTCGAGGAATTATCTCATCCGTGGTCTTCTTACGCTATGATTTTCTCCACTCTGTATCGTCCCTCATCTCTGCTAGATTAAACAGATTGGGAAACAATTGTCTTCAGAGTAAAGGTCATCTCAGATTTTTAATGGAAGTACAAGGTCATGGAAGATCGAAGAGAGACGGGACCTTGGAGATGAGTCAGTCCAAACCCCCACTTTGCAGATAAGGAAGCTCAGACCCAGAGATGTCGAGATGGCTTTCCCAAGGTACCAGACTGTGGGGCAGGGCTGTAGATTGTGGAGTGGGATCTTGGTCCCAGCCTTGGCCCTTTCTCATACCACTGTGTTAGGGTTACAGTAAAAACCCATGAGACGGCCACAAAAATATAAACAAACGAAATAGCAAAATCTCTACACATGGAAACACTTCACACCAAGTCCCAACTGTGCACCTGGGGTAATGATTCAAAGAGGAATCCGGTGGCTAATATGACCAGCAGAATCATTAGTGAGGCCAAACAACCTGCAAGCTGAATGAGAGAAGACACACGGAAGGGGCTTTTAGTCTTTTGATAATCACTGAGGGAAGATCAAGAAAATACGGATTCAGGCAACTCATCAAAGCCACTATATAAACCTCTAACTCCTTCCCACACCCCTTTCTCAACTTTTGTTTTCTCTTACAGCTTTTAAATAGAGGCTGAAATGATTAAAAACTCTGACAGAAATGCCCTTGCCTGGGGTGAGAGAAAGGCGATAATGACCTAAGACCCACAAGGACCAGAAGAGTCAAAGGAGACTCTGCTGTCCAATGTGGTAGCCGGTAGTCACGTGAATACTGGAACACCAAAAAAATTACATTTTTAAAAAATTTTATTTAATTTTTTCGGTGTTCCAGCATTCATTGTTTATGCACCACACCCAGTGCTCCATGCAACACGTGCCGCCTTAATACCCACCACTAGGCTCACCTAACCCCCCACCCTTCTCCCCTCCGAAACCTTTGGTTTGTTTCTCAGAGTCCACAGTCTCTCATGGTTCGTCTCCCCCTCCAATGTACCCCAATTTACTTTTCCTTTCCTTCTCCTAATGTCCTCCCTGTTGTTCCTTATGCTCCACAAGTGAAACCGTATGATAACTGACGCTCTCTGCTTGACTTATTTCACTCAGCATAGTCTCTTTCAGTCCCACTCATGTTGATATAAAAGTTAGATATTCATCCTTTCTGATGGAGGCATAATACTCCATTGTATACATGGACCACATCTTCTTTATCCATTCGTCCGTTGAAGGGCATCTTGGCTCTCTTCACAGTTTAGCAATTGTGGACATTGCTACTATGAACACTGGGGTACATATGGCCCTTCTTTTCACTACATCTAGCTATTACATTTTCAAAATCATAATTAAATACGACGCAAAATTCAGGTCTTGGCTGCGTTTCCCACATTTCCAGTACTCAAAGGCCACATCTGTCTAGTGGCTGGAATATCAGCTGATGCAAAATAGTGAACATTTCCAAGACTGCAGAAGGTTCTACTGGACGGTGCTGGCATCCTGACCATCCATATCCAGCCTCAGGCTCTCACGGCAACATCCCTTTCTGAACTCTGAGATTCACCAGTAGCAGGCAGCGTTGTGTAATTCTCAGTTTAACTGGAGAATATACCTCTTCCCTACAGATTCAGTACCTGCGACTCACTTCAACCATCCATGCCTTTCTCTGATTCACTACACAGCTCACTGGAACACCAGGCTTCAGACACAGTGGCTTTGTTTGGGTTCCGAATAGAATCAAGGGATTAAAATTCAGCACTCCAAACTACCAGTCCTCGGAGGCCAGTTGTATACACACCTGTGTCTTCCCTCCAGTTCCCTCCTGAACAAGGCTTCGAGACAAGGAGCATGAAATGGAGAAAGTCTGGAAGAGTGAGCCAATGGAATTGCACAGTCCCAGGGCAATGAGCTCCTTTTCCATGTTGAAACAAAGCACATGAGAGGTCAGTCACTCTTCAGGAAAAAAAAGGCATGATGGCTCATTTAAGATACATGCTCTGTAGTAGCTGTCTCTTCATTCTCTTTCCAGAGACAAGAGTTTTTTTTAGCATGAAAAAGACTTGGAGCTTTTATTCTGTCAGAGGCAAAAGCTGCACTCACTACCTACTCCCCACTTTCCCAAACACACTCTCTTACACAATTAATAGGTTTTTTTTGGTAAAAAGAAATCTGCAGCAAAAAGGGACAAACTATTTTTGTTACAGGAGAGTTATTGGTGTACAGAACTGTTGGCATCTTCTACATGCTTGGACTGTTGTACTTCAAGGAGCACATGCCAGTGTCCTCTTGGGACCTGTGGGTGAACCCTGCTCTCACGGCTATCTCTGGTTGTCCTATTTGGATCACTGTGTCTGGTGGGAATGTGGAGCATTTCATCTTCTCTTAGAAATACACAGTGTGTTAAAGGAGACATTGTCATGCCAAAATTATGGCTCATGGTATTCAGATTAAATATCTTCTCTATAGATAGATTATAAAAGGAGGTGGCAGGCTACCTGGGGGCCTCAGTCAGTTATGTGGCCGACTCTTGATTTTGGCTCAGGTCATGATGTCGAGCCCCGCATTGGGCTCTGTGCTGGGTGTGGAGCCTGCTTAATATTCTCTCTCTTACTCTCCCTTTGCCCCTTCTCCCATCCTTCTAAAATTTTTTTTAAAAAAGAGGTGGCAGAAAATATAATGTGGAGTTTGAGTGATGAATCACATATCCAAGTTTAATGAACCAAGAAAGTCTTCCCAGAAATGGTTCTAGAAAAACATTTGCTTCTCAGGCTGTGAGCTTTAAAAAAAATAGGGATAACATCTGTCGGCGTATGGCAAACTGAAAGCCTCTCATCAAAGGCTACCTCTTCCTAGCAGGACCCCTACCCGTGATATGAGGTAGGATGATACCTCAGTGCTCTGATGATCTAATGCACATAAATAATGAAAAAAACTGTAGTGTTTAAGAAATACGTTTCTAATACCTCCAACATCAAACTAGAAGTTCTTCTAACGAGACAGAGAAATCCCAATCGTTTGCCTTCTGTAGCCCAGCATGTGATTATACCATAATGAAACACCTGCAGGGAATGAAGGATTTTTTACCTGATTGCCATCAACCTGGTAGCCATGTTTATTTGCCAAGGTCTTGGCCATTGAGATGGTCACCGAAAAGCCAACAATGGCTATGGCGATGGCATCCACGTACACGAGGTGGAAGAGGCTGGTGTCCGGGTTGGCAGGAGGCAGTAGCCTGAAAGGTCAAGCTGACTTTAAGCCAAGAATTGTGATCACTGGGAAGAGAACATGCAGCTAGCAGGGGGCATCTCAGAACAGCATCATCTGCAAATGAGGTAATCAACACTTCGATACTTGTTTGCTCTGGTTTGGCAAAAAGGAACACCCTCTTTGACACACAGGGGTTCTTTTTAGGTCCCAACCCTGGAGTACTGGCTTCCTACCTAAATGGGTTATCAGCAGACATCAGATACTGTTTTATTTAGAAAAGGAGTAACCTCACACCTCCTGACACCCTGTATGGCAGGTGTAAGTAAGAGAACAGGAAGAAGAGAGGGTCAGCGAAGGGCTCGGATGGCACAAGACATCTGAACCAAAGTCTGAGGGCAGGAAGGGTGTTCATCAAGGGCTGTCTTAGAGGAGAACTGCTGTCCAGACTGCTCCCCTGTGTTATTTCAAGTACAGACTCTGCTTCCCAGGGTCCCTTTAGGTGAATTTCTAACATGGGAAAGGAGCAATAGAAGATGATACTCTTTGGGTCTCACCTGGTAGTTCTGGAAATCTGGAGGGACCAACGGGGAACCCAGTTTTTGTGGTCCACTCTCATAGTTTGGGACCCTTGTCCTAAAGGAACAGAATAGAGATTCCCTAGAATGGTACGGGGAAAGGGGCACTATGGGTTTTCAAGGGCACTTGATTCAATTCAAGGCATTGGGCTACATAGGAATGTCAATCAATTTACATACCATATTATTCTTTTTTTACAATAACAACCATTGATTAGGTGCTTCCCCTGTGCTAGGTTCTGTGCTTATTTATCTCTGACAGCCCTGTGAGCAATGTGCCACCATGTTCCCCAGTTTACAGAGGAGGAAAACAAGGGATCGTGAGACTAAGCAACCTGTCCAAGGGCCAATGGCTCAGGTACAAATGGGCACCAGTACAACAGAAACCATGAGGAACCTGCCTCCCTGGGCCTTTTTCTCCCACTGTGTCATGTCACAGTGACACAGGGGGGTTAGGGAAAGATAGGGGGAGAAGGGAAAAAAAAAAAGAACCTATATTAAGTTAAGCCTACGTCTCGTGCTGTATGCTTGCCATATGTCATCTGTCCTCACAGCAATCCTCTTTGCTAGGTGCCATTGTTATCTTAATTTATAGGTGAAAAAATGGATACTTGCAGATGTTAAGCTATTTGCTTGAGAAGGAGCAAGGAATCCAGCCCAGGAGGTCTGCCTGAAAAACTTATTGTCTTTCCCTTGTACTTTGTTGCAGAAGTATTAGCCGGGAAGGAAGCCCGAGCAGCAGATTTGGGACCGCAGAAGAACAGAAGAAAAGAATGTATACTGGAATGAGTTAAGGAAAGTAAACCAAGAAAGAGGATGTACTGCCATGGCTGGCATCTTTAAGAGTCAACTGCCACTTCCTGGACACAGTCCTGTGTGTATTATTTGTGCGTGTACAGATGAGTGTGGTAGTTTGTATTCAAATATGGCCGCCAACAGTTCCTCCCATGCATGTATGGGCTGCTCCTCCTGCGTCTCGGGGAGATCTGATTCTCCTCTGGTGAATCTGGGCTAGTCTTGAGATTTACTTTAGCCAACTGAATGTGGGTGAGTGAGGCTGTACGAGTGCTTTTAGCCACCTGGCACCTTCTGCTTTTCTGTCTTGTTTCCCTGAGTCACTACATAAGAGTCTGGCTCTCCTGTCAGGGTCGCCATGTGAGGGGAGAAGATGCCAGCCAGCCCTCCACCCGACGTATCAGACATGGGAGTGAAGCCCACCAGCAACACTGTCAGACATCAGCAGTGGCCCGAGAGACCCCAAGTGACAGCAGGAGACCACTCAGCTTCCTACCTGGATTGTGGATTGTGAGCAAATAAATGGATGTTCTTGTAAGCCGCCATTTTGGAATTACCTGTCCTTCAGCTATAAGCCTCAGAGATAACGGAAACGGTATGATTATATGTAGATAGGTGGTTAGGTGAGCATTATATGTTTCCTGCTTGGTTTTGGGCAAAGTTCCAGAAAGGGGAGCCAGGTTACAGAAAGGTACAATTTTCTCGTTTTGTTTTTGTTTTTTAAAGGATGGCTCTCACACATGGAGGAAAGGAAACATATTTGGGTACAGTGCAATAGGGAAAGGAAGGTACTGGGTAGAAACTGTGGTGAATTGTATGTGAATTTTTAAAAGGAGAAATCTAAGTGTAAGGATTCACATTTAATCAAATTATTTGTGATTACTGAATATAACTGTCTTTTGGATCTAGTCAAAGACTAATGCTTGTTTAGCACATGACTAATTGTTAGAGACCCAGGTGTGAGGTAATGGAAACAGCAAGCAACTGAGCGTCAGAAGACTGTACTCTGGGTCCAGGCTGGGACTCACCAGTGAGCCACTAAGCTGTATCCCCGTCTCTCAAATGTCACCTTCTCTGATAGCCTACCTCACACAGCAACCCGGCCCCGCCCTAGCCCTTGCTGGCTTCCGTCTTCTTCACAGCACTTTTCACTGTTCATTCTCCCTTGTCCCTCTACCCCCAACCCCCCACTCCTCTGAGGGCAGACATTTTTTTGCTTGCATGGCTGCCTTCATTTTTAACTGCCGCACTGCTGGCACATAATAGGCATTCAATAAACATATGCTTACATAAAAGAAACTCCTTATTGTGTAGAATGGAGATAGCATATATGTCAATAGTGTTATTGTGAGCACCAACGGAGATGGCGGGTATAAAAGTATTTTATAAGTCCAAAGTGAAAAGCAAGTGTTACTACTGGGTTATACTTTTACATGGAATCATAAGTAACACGTTCATGACAGGGATCCCTTGTTCTGAAGTGGAGTGCATGCTTCCTCCTTCAACACCTGCTCTGGGGTGGGGGTGACCTCTGGCTTCAAGGGGAACACCTGGCCCTGTGTTTCCCAGGAGAATCTTAGGGGCAAGGCTTGATGCCGTAGGTCAGGTTCATCCATGCCCAGCATCTGGGCAAATATCTGATTCTGCTCGTCTGCAGAGAGAGAAGAGGGTGGCAAGAAGAAGAGACAGTACAAGAGACAGAAAGACAGAGACACACAGAGAGATACAGAGATAGCCAGAGCATGTCAGAGAAGAACAGAATGAGGTGGGAAGAGAGGCTCATAGTTATTCTAGCTTCCTCAATCATAGAGAGAATAGTAAAACATTTTAAAGGTAGAGTTAGATAAAAGGAGATCAATAAAGAAGAGAGGACTTGAAACTAGAAAATCTGTTGAAATAACGAGCCACAGAACATCCAACTGGCAAGTCTTAAACACTTCCAGGTGATCACTTCCAGCTGTAACTTCAAAGCTGCCCTCAGACAGGAGTGATTGCTGTGCTAACCTGATGGCGGAGGAGACTGGGGCTTTAAGAGGTTAAGTGCCTTGCCTGAGGTCACACAGATAATAAACCTCAGGCTAGATCGAGGTATTTTGGCCCTTAATTCCTATGCCATCCGAAGAGAGATTTTAAAAACCAGCAAGTGCTAAGCAACAGGAAACAAAAGAAAACACTACAGACCACTGTTGGTGGAACTGTAAAACGGTGTAACCACTCTGGAAAAAAGCATGGAAGTTCCTCAAAGAGTTAAAAATTGAACTAGCCTATGATCCAGCAATCCCACTCTGGGTATATATCCAAAAGAATGCAGGCAGGGTCCTGAGGACATATTTGCACACCCATGTTCACAGTAGTAATATTCACAACAGCTAAGAGGTGGAAACACCCCAGAGGTCCATGGTTGGGTGAATGGATACACAAAACGTGGTGTACAGACATTGGTGACATTTCATTCAACTTTGGAAAGGAAGCACATTTTGTCACTTGCTACAGCAGAGATGAAGTCTAAGGATATTATGTTGAATGAAATAAGCCAGTCGCAAAAAGACAGACAGAATTCCACTTATATAAGGTACCAAGAGTACTTAAATTTATACAGAGAAAAAGAATGGTGGTTGCCAGGGGCTGGGAGGGTGGGGAAGGAGAATAGAGAATTCTTGTTTAATGGGTATAGAGTTTCAGATCTGCAAGATGACAAAGTTCTCAGGATCCATTTCACAAAAATGCAAATATACTTAACAGACTGAACTGTATACTTCAAAATGATTAAAATGGTAAATTTTCTGTTATGGGTTTTTTTTACAATTAAAAAAATTCCCCCCCCCCCGCCTGCCTACTTGTGATCTCTCTCTGTCAAATAAATAAATAAAATCTTTAAAAAAAAACCACTAAAACCCCAAAAAACCCAAAGCCTCAGCTATTTGATATGTAGGGAAAAGAAAAAGAGATTTTGATTGGAAAAATACTAAAGCAGGAGTTAGAAACAATAGTAAATCTACTGATTATTCAAGTCACACTGTTAACTTAAAATGGTTTTCCTACCCCAGAGGAAGTGTCCCGACGACATCCACGTTGTACGATTCTTTCAGGTTAAACCCAGCTGAAATGCCAGTCCCCATCACCACCTAGAACAGACACAAATCTGAATGTGCCTTCATAGATGAAAAGTCAACTGCCACCACCACAATTTATTCTCACTTTCAACTTACAGTTTTAAAGAACAGAATTATAGTTAGCCTCTAGCATTTCTAACTGCTCCCGATGGCTCTTCCCCCACAAAATTAGAATGGACTCTACAGCTGCCTTGTGGCCTGGCGTTCTTTCCTCTTTATTTTGTTTTGTTCCCTGCTGAGGTGTCTGGCCGGCTGACTGCAAACAGAAAGAGCCATAAAGCCTTCCAGAAGTTGCCTCTGCCTTTCTAAGATGGCAGGAACAAGGGACGCTGGAGAGTGTATTGTGAGGGGGATGTACCAACAGCGTGTCAATCCTTCCGCTGACCCTCTGTCCCCACCAGCTGTGGTTCGAGGCCTCGGCCAGCCCCACAGCGGTCTCCTACCTCAGCTACACTCAGGGTCACAGATTGCCACTGTGCATGAGCCTTCCGGACAGTCAGATTTAGTTGGTGTGTAAAGTATAGCCCTTACTGACATGCGATGGAAAAATAACAGAAGGAGAAGCAAGTTCCTTCATTTTTAAGAACTACTGCTATTGAACTTTCTGAGTGGGTCATCCAGGGGAGGAGGGCTGGCCAGGGCATCGAACCAGTCCTTACAGTAGTGGCAGCTGCAGGAAACCAGTGATAAGGTAATGTTATTAATAAACCATTGTGGTCATTTAAGGACGTAATAGAATATACAGTAGTTCATTGCATATGCATTATTTTTACAATAGTTCCTAAGTCGTGAGATGTTAATATGTGTTAAGTTGTAAATATGCATTAACTACTTAATGCATTAACTACTTAGTACTGTTAGGTATTTCTTTTGGCTTTGAAGAGCCAGGAACCAACCAAGAAAGTCTGGGAACTTATCTCTTGATCTTTTAAAAATGGAAATAGCCTCATTTTTTAAGGTTATTAATGTTGTAGGTGCTCCTTATAAAATAATTAGATAATAAAAATTTTGAGGAAGAATAGTCTCCCATAATCTCATCAAAGATAATTCATATTACAATTTTTATGGATGGCCTTTGCCTAGATTTTGAAAATCATCTCTGTCCACACTTGCCTTTTAGCATATTTGTGAAGGTTTCCCTTGACACATTCTAACCTTCTCTTGACAGAACTGGGAGAAAAAACGTAGTACTCCCTGTTCCTCCCCTGTCCAAATCCCTCACCAAGACAGCCAGGTATTTGTGGCCAAAGTTGACTTGACTTACCGCAAAGAACTCTAAAGGAATGGGTGCCGGCAATTTCTCTTTAAATCTCTCATTAAACTCCTTGCCACCCAACAGCAAACCAAAAACCATCAGCCCGACGCCTAGAGAACACACGTTGAGGTTTTTAACATTCTGCAACACAGCAACTGTACTCTGTAACACAGTGAACATTGGAGGTTACATCAAGCAACAGCCCCTGGACAGCCCCTAGACACACTAGTGTGCTAATCCACACCGGCCATCCCATCACCGTGTATTTCTAGTGAAAAGTTCTCAGACTGAAATCTCTCTCTCCCACCGATTAGGAGGCATTTTTACCCAGTCATACAACTTTATAGTTTTAATTCTTTTTTCTTTTTCTTTTTTAGAGAGAGGGCACAAATGAGCGAGTAGTGGAGGGGAAGAGGAAGACAGAGAATCCCAAGCAGATTCTGTGCTGGGCTCGGTCTCATGATACTGAGATCGTGACCTGACCTGAAATCAAGAAAGAGTCAGACACTTAACTGACAGAGCCACCCAGGTGCCCCTGTAGTTGTAACTGTTATCCAACAATCTTATAATGTTCTGAGATTTGGTAATGGCTCAATGTAGTTTTATCATATTCAGAAAAGTACCCCTTAAGCTGAGTCCCGAGGAACGATTATGAGTTGATATCAGCAAAATAATGCAAAGGTAAATATACGGAAAAGTTTTTTGGGGGCAAAAGAGGGAGAAAGAAGTCATGGGTAGCAGGTGAAAAAGCGAATAGCTCCACTTCAAAGGCAAGAGCGTGCTTAAGTCTGGGTGAAGCCCAGGAGAGTTAGAAAACCAAGTCTCCAGGGTGCCCGGGTGGCTCAATCAGTTAAGTGTCTGCCTTCAGCTCAGGTCATGATCTCAGGGTCCTGGAAGTGAGTCCCACGTCAGGCTCCCTGCTCAGCGGGGAGTCTCTTCTCCCTCTGCCCCTCCCCACTGCTCATATTCTCACGCACTTGTGTGTGCTCTCCCCCTATCACAAAAACAAAATCTTAAAATGAAAAAAAAAGAAAGTCTCCTACTTTTATCCTAGGGTTGCAGCCTCAGCACTCCAAATGTGGTCAGTACTCATGTGGCCCCTGGGACAATGGGCTACACTGAGCCCAGGCTACACACCTTTGCCTGTCGATGCCTAGAACACACTCAGGGGCTTATCTGTTCTATTTCCTTTGTGACAAGGCACAGAGAGAGATCTCCGTGTAGGAAGCAGGTCACTGGCTACTATGGGAAACAAAGAATTTAGTTATTTAGGGCATGTTCCTACAGTTTGATCCCATTCTCAGCCATCAAGGACTCAACGTAAATGTCACTTCCTTATCGTGACTCTCTCAGCTCCCTAATCGAAAGGTCTCCCTATTCACCTTTCACAGCCGCCTGTACCTTTCCTCCACAGCATGTAACACGGTTTGCAATTAATTACATATTTGCCAATTAACGGTTTACTATCTGCCTTCCCAGGGGACCTGGGGTCCATGAGGGCAAGGGCTGTATCTGCTCACTCACGGTGCCCAGCGTGGTAAATGGCACACAAACACCTGCAAAGGCCATCGGTTCTTCTGCCCAACACTAGCTTTAGCAGCATCTCAGAACTTTTGATATGAAGCATTTGACTGTCATTTGATTTTAATTATTTCATAACTTCTTCTTTATCTGTGAAATATTTAGAAGTAGGTCTTTTGTTTTCTACATGTATGGGGGTTTTGAAGCTATATTTAGTTACCAGTTGTTAATTCTACTACACTGTGTGAGAAAATAAGGAATTTTTAGAATCTGTGATCAGTTTTAACAACATCAGTTCTTATTATTGTTCCCTATGTGCCTGCAAATAATTTATATTTTCTCTGATTCGGGCGCAAGGGTCGACATAGACTTTATTAGATTCAAAGGATAATCGTGTAGGTTAAATCTTTTATAGATTTACTTTTTTATTTTTGGGGGCCTGCTTGAGTGAACAGTTTTAGAGACAGATGTGTTCTCCTGTGATGCCTTTAAATTTTGTTAGTTCCCAAAGAGAACATAATTTGGTCTAAAGAAAAAGCAGTCTCTTCAGCTAATTAGGGTGAAGGTGAGGTCACCAGATAAAGGTCTGATACAAAATTCCTTGTGAGGTATCGCCTATTAATAAAACAGGAATTTAAGGTTCAATTCCCCTTGGAGGGTTCTCAGAAAAGTCTTAGAATAATGAGATCTTTTCCATTTTAATTCTTGGAAAAGTGAGCCTTGAAGGTGACAGAGGTACAGAAGAGAAGAGGGGAAAATAAGAAGGCAAAATGAGTACCGGGAGGTCAGAAAGCAGCTTACTTACATACACCACTGAAAAGATCCCACTGTACCGCTTTGTTTTCACTCCAAACAAGTACTTCAACATGGAGGTGAAGACGTGCACAGCTGCTGCGGTGGTAAAGCCCCGGACCAGGGGCTCGGTCAGATATATGGCCACAAATCCGAACCTACAGACACCTAGGCAAAACTTTTTTTTTTTTTTTTTTTTTAATGACAAAGAAATAAAGAAGTCACATGATAGAGCAGGAGGTGAAAAACCAACAGAAAACACACAAAAGTTCTTTCCGGACCGCTTTCTAACACTACAGTCTTGCCTCTATGGCAGTTAAGCAGGTCACAGGTGAAACACGGGTTAGAGAAAACAGTGGAAGTTTGGGGGCCGCTTGGAGCCTCATGGAGCACGGGGCACACTTGTACTTTCCCTGCTCCTCAGAACTGGGGGCACGCTGAATCAATGTCACCTCCCCTTCCTTCCAAGCGGGTAAGAGAGGCCTTCTTCCCATTACTAATCAATCCTGCTTTAAACTTTTCTTGCTTTTGGAATCTCTAAAGGGCCCAACTGAGGCTTCCTAGCTCCTAATAAATACGCACTTCAGGAAGGTGTGCAGTGGGACTGGTGTTCCTGGGTGCGCTGAACCCTGAGCTCTGGACCTCTGCCTGCTGGACCCTGCCCACCATGCAGACCAGCCACGAAGGCTCAATAGAGATTTATGAAATGGACAAATGAGAGCTCACTTCTCCATCTGTGAATATTACCTGGATGATTCCTGAAAGTAAGGTCACAGACATGGCGACTTTCACCCTCAAGGCGTCTCTTGCTTCCGTGCCGTTGGTTGCATTTACTCCTCCTGGGATGACGATATCATCGGGTACTAATCGGACAGCCACGCCGCCAATCATCAGGCTAATCACAGCAAATGGACCTGAAATAATGAAGCATTAGTTGAGGCAATCATTTCCAGCGAATCTCCCGTGGTTGTTGCTGGTTTTCAAGGAGACACAGGTGAGGTTGATAAAATTGCCCTGCTCTCCGTCAGCCTTCTGCCCCCGGGTTATGTGTGAGCTGTGTATGTACAGATTGTATTATCTAAAAATGGCCCCGATAATACCTCCATCCCATGGACTCTTCTAGAACCTGGACATCTGCCCATGAAGAGGTAGTCTGATTCCTCCCTCCTTGAATCTGGGTGGGCTTGTGACATGCTAGTCACTCAAAGAATGCAGCAAAAGTGATACTGGGTGGCTTCTGAGACTACATGACAGAAGGTGAGGGGGCTTCCATCGGACAGATGCAACACTTGCGTGTGCTGCGACCGAGTGTGAGAAAGCTCAATTAGGACCCAGTGGAGAGAAGGTTGGAGGGGAAGGAGGGGAGAGAGAGAGAGTAGCTGCTCCAGCTCCCCCTCTGACTCTCAACTACCTGATAGAGCCTGAGCGAGAATGGCACAAGTTGAGCGCTTCCCAAATCCTGACCCACAGGAACTGTGCGAGGTAATCAAGCAAATATCTGAAGCTGCAATGTTTGGGGGATATGTGTTACCCAGCACCAGACATCAGAAACTGTGTGCGTGTGTGTTGGTGGCAGCCTCGTGCGGCACAAAGGCTGTAATGAAGTCCATGTAAGTCTCACCCTAAATACACCGGGAAAAAGTCATGTATAATTCAGAGCCTCAAACAGGATGAAAATGCGACACATGCATAGTAATGAGGAACATGCAGTAACACTAATAAAAGAAAAGAAAAACCAGATACAAACAAACCATGTTATGAACTAAAGTACTTCTTTCCCAGATTTCAACAATTGCTCTTTTTACACAAGAAAAATGGTCTTTTTTTCCCCCCGTTATGCCAAGACTATAAGAAAGCTATTCATTCTGGAAATCTGGGGGGAGTCTATTTTTATAAAGCCCCTAGTGGGTGTCCAGTAACAAAAGTTTTGAGGAAGCGGATGTTCTGGTAACAGACATGCGATCTCTTTGGCACACTGCAAAGTTCGGAAATCCAAACGGAATGGCACTAAAACGTCAGCTCTAAGCTTTTACCTATGGATACGTGTCTGGAGGTTCCAAAAAAACAATACATGATAACAGGATAAAATGAAGAGTACAGGCCAAACACGGGAGGCACAGCAGCCAGCATTGCAAAGGCTAACCCTGTGGGATGGAAACCAGCAGAAGTGGAGAGATCGTTAGAAAGCGGAGGGTTCTATGTGCTCATCTCTTGGCGCTTTAGGGGACTGGGTGAGAGCCAAGTTAAATTAAACAGGTGGGTCTTAACCTGCCCACCCTTGCATCCCAATCCTACACTCAGGCTGAGACCATTCTCCCTGTCATCTCCTCTTTGGCAAAGGGTGGACTTTTTTGTTTTATTCTTTTCCAACCTAAATGAGGGCAGAAAGTCTTACTTGACTGGTGTAGCTACAATCTTTGTTGAAGGCAAAATGCCGGCTGTTTCTCTAACGGGGTGTTTTTGTGGGCTTGTTGGGGATCCCTATTCAATAAGGAACTCCCAGGTTCCAGTTCCTACACCTCTTCCAGGCTCCCTCCACGGACATACGCTCCTCTCCTCTGTAGGCAGTCCTCTTGGGCAGGTACCTTTCAAATGAGCTGAGCCTTGTTACCTTCCAGAGCACTCACTTATCCGACAGGAAAGCTTGGCACCTTTACCCGAGAAACTGCGGAAGTGCAGGCCACGCCCACTGGAGGGTTTTCCATTCTGCCTGTGTGGGCGGGCAGTTTACACTCTTTTGTGAATTTTTTTTCTTGCAAGAATTAGGCAGCAAAACAATTCCCCAAAACTCCAGAGGACATGTGTCTAGCCCTCTGAATGGTTCTCTTGGAGTCACTTCTACCTTGACTTTAAGTGGAGGGGACATGTATAGTGCTTTCACCTCTAGAAAATTCTCACTCCAAATTTACTGTCATCTCCCTGTTCCCCAAATACATCCGGTTGAAGTGATGCACTAAAGACATGGTTTGGTGTCATTCATTCATAGTTTTGCATAGATGGTCTGGCATCCTCTTCAGAATGTGGAGACAATAAACACCCTTGTTCTCGGCTCAGGGGGCTCAGCCCAATATCTGGGACAACTAGAAAACTCACTTAATGCGTTGTCATGTTGTGAAGAAAAAAATTTTAGTCACAGAACAGTAGGGAAGCATCCCTAGTCCATATATAATATGGTCATTTTCATGGTTTTCTTTTAAATTTCTATTTTTAAATTTTTATTTAAAAGGAATCAATGCATGCCCATAGTTTAAAAAGCCAAACAGTACTTTAAAAAAAGCTCCAAAGAAAAGTGAGCTCTCTCCTGCCTTACCCCCAGGTTCTGCTCCCCAAAGGCACTTACTTCCAACTTGTTCAGCTGTTTTTCTACCATTTATCTCGTTTCTTTAAATCGACAGTTCTCAACAGAGAGGATTTTTTTCCCCCTTAACCCCGCCCCAGGGACATCTGGCAATGTCAGGAGACATTTTTTATTATCATGACTGTCTGAGGATGGGGGCTGTCCCGGCAGGGTGCAGGGCTGAGAAACCCTGCTCTAAATAATGTGTTGGCATTATTATTCTGTTTATCAGTTTCAGATATTAAATAGCTACTGAGTTCCTATTTTCTCAGCTTCCACTTAGTTATATCATAATTATGTGACTTTTTGTTCCCTTTCTAAGAGGTTTTGAGATCTTCTCTTTATCCCTGGCATTCTGATATTATGGTATGCCTCTTTTTTATTTCTTCTGCTGGGTACTTTGTCTCTTCTTGCAGTCTGAAAACTCATGTATTTCAATTCTGAAAATATTCTTTGATAGTCTCTTCCCTTTAGTTTAACTCCTTCTTTCTGGAACTGCAAGTAGATACACAACGGAACACCAGGACTAATCCTCTGCTGTCCCCGTCTCACCTTTCTTACTGCTCACGTACTCACCTATTTCTTCCATTTCCAGATTTCCTCTATCTTCCAACCCTATGATGGAGTGTTTTGTTCCAGCTATCATATTTTTAATTTCTATGAGCTCTTTCTTGTTCTCTGAAGGCTCCTTTTAAAATTGGATCCCGGGGCGCCTGGGTGGCTCAGTTGGCTCCTCTGCATCTGCCCCCTCTCCTGTTCACATGCTCTCTCCAAATAAAGTCTTTAAAATCACATCCTGTTCTTATCTCATGGATTCAGTATGTTTTCATAACCTGCTGAGAATATTACAGAGCAAATAGATTTTATTTTGCCCTCTCCATTATTTATATGCCCAACGAGGTCCTTCTTTCTGTTTGTTTTTTTTTTTCTTCCTTGAAGGTTCGTGTGCATCAGCCCCTTTATTTATAGATGAACTCTACTATATGGCAACTGGGGGACCAGTCAACATCTTGGTTGGGGAACCTCCAGTTGTCACTTTGGTGTTTTTTCTCTGGGGGTGGGCTGTCGTTTGCCTTGGGCTGTAAGTTCTTGCAGGCTCTTTGGAGATGCGCAGGGCAAGGAAGAGCCCTTGTTAGTGCACAGGTCAACATGCAGACTTCATTGCTCCTGACATCTTTCACTGTTTTCACTGCCATCCACTGAATGGTGTCAGTGGGGACTTGGGTGTCCATGTACTTGCTACTTATTATACGGAGTTTCAACCAATCTTCTCGCTTTTAGCCATCTGCCTGACTCTCACCTTTGACAATCCTTGAAGCTGCCAATTTCCCAATGTTCCTACAAGGCAGACACTCAAATATCAGTTTCCCCCACTCTGATAATTCAGTTGTCACTCGTCCATCACTTGCCATTTTTTTTTTCCCTACTCCAGGGTGTCTGCTCTCCCATTTTCTTTGTCCTTACTAGTTTACACCATTTTCTTCTCTTTTACCATCATTTTATAGGGATTTTAAATGAATTAGAGAGAGAATTCAACTAAATTCATGAATCTATTAATTCAATGCTTAAAAAAGTCTTTTTACTAATAATTTACCAACCACAAGAAATCAACTTACTATCTCTTGGATCTCTATCTTTGCTACATTTTGTTTTTCCTATTTATCTATCTTCATTGACTAGTGATGGGCAGAAAAATGCCTTTTCCATATGAATTTGATTGTGGGGTGACTTACACCTGTAAGTGTTCAACCTACTGGATCATTCCTTCCTCCTTTCTGTAATACCACAGGCTCCTGGTTCTCCTTCCCCCTTTCCAGATGCTTCTTTTTCCGTCTCTTCTGCTGGTTCCTCTTTCTTTATTTGGTCTTTAATGTTGGGGAAAGCTTGATCCTGGCTCTCTTTCGCTCCACATTCTTTTCCTGGGTGGCCTTCCATTGCTTAAATGTTCCCTGTATGTCAAAGATCCCCACACTGACATATCTAGCCCACAGCTCTCTTTAGCCCATCATATTTTAAATATAAACATGCAATCTCCATTTGTCTATTTCACAAAAATTTCAAATTTAACATGTTCAAACTTACCCTTCAAAGCCATTCCTCCTGTAGTTTTTATTATGTCTGCCACTGACACCTCCAACCCTTGGAGGTGAGAACCAGAAATCCAAGAGTCATTCTTGACCATCCTCCCTCCTCGGTGTCTCCATGTCCAACTCATCAGCCCAGAAACCTTAAAGCAGGTCTCGACACGCCTTTCTTCCCCATTCCCCCCTCAATCAATCCAACAGCCAATATGGCTGATTTCACCATAAAATATAGTGTGCATCTTTATAACTTTTCCATTTATACCACCACCACCCTAGTTCAAGATGGAAGATGGCTAACAGGTCAAACATAAATCTGCAGAATGGCATTTTAACCCAGTTAGGCACGACCCTGCGGATTTCGCTGAAGTATTAGTTTACACAGGTTCACTGCAGTCACTCCCTGCCGCTTTTTCTGTCCCACTTGACTCATTGACGGTTTCACTTGTTTCCTATTTCAGAGGCTGAGCCTCTGGGTGTCCTCCTCTCTGTTCCCCACCTTTACTGTGCCCTTGGGGTGTTGGTGCCAAAATGGATGGGAAAAACCATCCTAAACCTGGTATAAGGCTTTTGTTTAAAAGATCTGGTAAATCAGTCACTTGGAAAATTAAAAATGTAGTTAACTGATTATGAGGGAAAGTGATTTTTTAAACAAATTAATCATTTTGTAATTAATTTTTGGGAAACTGGAGAATGGAACAGATTCTTGCCCTACTGATCTAGAGGCTGTTCAAGCCATTATCTTTTTATCTTTTTATCTTACCTTTTTATCTTTTTATCTTACCTTTTCCCTATACTGAATCCTGTCACCTCTGGTTGGTCTCCCCGCTTGCATTCTGGTAGCTCACCAGGCAAGTCAATCCCCACCCCACCTCCCAACAGCAGTCCTGGCGACCTCTTAGAAGGAAAGAAACCCTGAGTGAAAGCATGGTGATAGCTTTCGGTGCACTCAGAGTGGAATCCAAAAAGTGGCCAACAAGGTTCTGTAGACCTAGCACTGCCCACCTTGCTGGCCACCAGCCCCTAACCCGCGTGGCAAGTTGCTTCTCTGTGAATTTTTCAAACTAAGTCTTCAAATACTCAACTCTTTTCCTGCTAAGTGTCTTCACACATGCTATGCCCTCTGCCTCAATTGTGCTTCCTCTCATTCCTTACCTGCCCCCGCTCATCCTTCAGGGCTCAGCTCAAATCTCTCAGAAGTTTCTGTGACTTACCTACTTAAGTTCTGTTCCCCTATTATTATCTTCTGGTACTCTGTGTTTTCCTTCATTGTGTTTGACATTATTTGTAGTTAAATGTAATTAAATACAGTTAAATGTGCTTTTATTTGCATCATACCTTTCTGCTTGGTTGGATAGTTAATTCCATAAGGATATGGAGGGCTGGACAGATGCTTGATAAACATGTATGAACAGATGAATAAATGAATGAGCATTTTCTTAAATTCTTATATCACACATAAAATCACACATATGTAGAGGAATTCAACATATCCTTGTCCATTGTAATTAGAGTATGGACTTAAAAGTCAAGAACCTTAACAATGACAACTCCAACAACACATTCATTAAGTGACTGATTAACTTAGCAAGAAGTTAGGCCATGCCCAGCCAGTTCCTAGAAATATAGTGATCTGCAAACTAATATCATCATAGTCTACTACTACTGTCTCTGGGCTTTTTAAGGGTCAAATGTTTCTGAAGCATTCTTTTAGACCAGAAAAAGTTACTAGTATGATATGATAAAAACTATGAATTTGCAACCATGGTGAAAGAAAACAGGAAAAAAGGTCAACAATTGCTTGAAGAGATGGTGGCAAGGGAAACAACACAAAGAAATAAACAGACCTACTAACCTTGAGGAAGCTGAAGGACCCCTGTGCTTATGCCTGAGACCAAATCACCCAACACATACTCTTTGAACTTGTATGCTGGTAACCATTTTGTTATGGGCAGGAACATATAAATAATATTTCGTATCTTCTTAGGAGTACATCTGGGAGGACAAAGAACAAAACAAAACAAAACCCCAGAGATAAAATGAGGAACACTTCTATAGAATTCACACCAAGGCATTTTCCTTCCCTGTATCTTGGAGGAATAAGGAAAAATTCACATTCTGTGCTAAGAATGACCTCTCCACTCTACAGAGATCAGAAAGAAGAAGATCTGCATGTAACCTTTTTTTTTAAATGGCAACATCTGAACTGGCTCCATAATGATGCTCTACAACTTACCATGAACGATAAGAAAAATTTAGCTTCAAAATAATTGAGATATACTGGAAGCTACTATTTTAGCAGATGAAATCCTAATGTACTTTCTATGTTGGTGTACAAACAAAGTGAGGGAATTACTTACTGATTTAGTAAGTTTGTGAATGTGGAACCACTGACCAGCAGGCCCATTTAGTCTTCTCTGTCCTTATAAAATGAAGGAAATTTATACAAGTACTTGAGCTTTATGGATATGTATTCAATGCTTTAGGGTCTTTGATTAGGTAAACTCAAAACACCATTTGTTGGGTCGCCTGGGTAACTCAGTTGGTTAAGTGACTGCCTTTGGCTCAGGTCATGATCCTGGAGTCCCAGGATCGCATCCCGCCTCAGGCTCCCAGCTCCATGGGGAGTCTGCTTCTCCCTTTGACCTTCAACCCTCTCACGCTCTCTCTCCCTCTTTCTCAAATAAAAATAAATAAAATCTTAAAAAAAAAAAAAAACAAGACGCCATTTGTCACTGGTGTCCAGTAGCGGATTCTGTGTCTGGTTGTTTTGACTAGGTGCAACATCATGCTAATAAAACCCAGGCCTTGCATTTAATCCCCATGTAGTTCAATTAATTTTGATATGTAGACCATGTTCTGGGCCCTGGCCAGTCCTTTTGCCAGTCTATGCCAGTCATCAGAGATGTCACTGAATAAGAGATGGACAGATGGGTTCCATCACCACCAGGATAGCCCCAAGTTCTCTGGGTGACAAGGAAGCAATTTGTTCCATTCAAAAGACAATGCATTCTTGCAGTATGCATGGTACTTTATATCATGTCTTTACAAAAGTATCTGATCATCAGCTGAAGGAAGATATTGGAAGCAGATCTGGGCCAACTGTGGCAACAGCCATGAATCTGAGTGAAACAAATTAGATTAGATGTGTCTCCTTGTTTAGAAAATTAAGATATTAATAATAGCTACACTTCTGTACCGCTTGCCACATGCCTTGGACTTTGTATATATTAACAGATTTTAACCCCCAGTAACTCTATGATGTAAGTACCATGACTGTCCCCATTTTATAGAGCAGGATTGAAAGCACATGGCTGGCAGGTGGTTGGGACTAGGGTTAAAACTCAGTTTGACTCTGGTGAATACATTTAAAAACTCTCCTGATGATCACACCTAGAGCAGAGGGTTCCCATGAAGCTAGGTGAACACAGAGCATGGACATGTGGTCCCAAGGGTCTAGAGGCAGCAGTCAAACCTAATCCTGGGAGCTCTCAAGAGACACGTCAGGCACACACGTATTACCATTCCCAGGCCTGCAACATGGCTGTGTAAACGTCTCCAGAGTGAAGAGTCCTAGGACACTGAGTGTCCCTGACAGCCTGCATTGGGACTTAAGTTCAGGGTAGTGCCAAATGGGGTAGAAGTCTGGGTGGAAAAAAAAGACAGAGTGGTTGGAACATTCCTGAAAGATGAAGGGAAGAGATGGATATTTCGAAGGTGGTGGAGTTCGGGAAAGCAGGATGTTTAGATAAACTGTTAAATGGAGGCAAGTATAATCAGAATTTAATAAATAGAGTAAAATATATAATGAAGCCGGGGTTTAATCAAGTACCCATCCCTGAGTTACCACGTGGACAGTCTGCAAATCCTAAGTGCTCACCATTTTTTTCCCCACCGCACCAGATTTTCTTGATATATCTGACCTCGCTTCTGTCATAACTGAATGATGGAATAAAGAAGTTGGTTAAAACACAACATACGTGAATGCCTGTTTCAGCTTATCCCCGATGGAATCCGAAATCTTGTCCTTCTTGTGCAGTCTTTCCTGGAGGATGGGGTGACTAAAGATAGGCCTTTCCACATAGTACCTCTGGCTTGCTGCGAGGATTTCATTTTCTTCAGCATGATCCATAGTACTGGGAGATGATGCGTCAACAGCAGGAGACAAGCATTTCCTGAGTGTCGCTAAAGGAGAAAATAAAGAGCCTACTTCAGATGCCAAAATCTGACAGAGGACTGTTCCTAAGCATCTCTTCTTTGGGGAACTGTGAGTCTCTTGGAGGACTTCTTCATCCCTGGATGTCCCAGAGCACCTGTCATACAGCTCAGTAGCTAGCCACCACTAATACATCAAATGAAGTTAAAATCAATTAAAAAACAAACCCACTTGTGACTTCTTTCCAGGGCAATAAGTGGTAATGTGCGTGCTTTTAACAACAGCTCGCATTAAATTCAGTGGCTAAATTCTGCAGGCAGCTGGCTTTCAGTCCATATGAGGGAATAGTGACTCGGGCTGACACTGACCATTTACATGTCAAGGAATCAGGAAAAGGGGCAAGATCTGTCCTTAAACGGACCCCAAGTTTCTTGAAGGTATATTATCCTCGTCTCCAATGCCGTACTCACATTTGATTACTCCTTAAATTATTCCACAGTTCAGAACATCTCCAGGAGGAAAATTCCTGATGACTAGTGAAAGGTCAAAAGTTGAAAATGTCAGTGCAATATTATAATACACATGTATACATATGCTGCATAGTAAATGCTATTAATATAAGTAAATGATCAAGGAATAAAAACCTAGTACATTTGTACACATGAAAATGTGTGCAAAGATGTTCACTATGGCTTTATTACATTGCAAAATTGGGGGAAAAACCCTCAAATGTCTACCTGTACACAATAAAAAATAAATTTTGATAGAGTGATATATTGCATGCTATAGTTTTTTTTTATTTAAAGATGTTATTTATTTGACAAAGAGAGAGACAGTGAGAGAGGGAACACAAGCAGGGAAGAAGCAGAAGAAGCAGGCTTCCCACTGAGCAGTGAGCCTGATGCAGAGCTCGATCCCAGGACCCTGGGATCATGACCTGAGCCAAAGGCAGACACTTAACGACTGAGCCACACAGGTGCCCCTATAAAGTAGTTTTAAAGAGCAACCTAAATCTATTTGTGTCATCGTCAGTAAATCTCAAAAACTTAATTTTCAATAAAAATGCAAGGCTCAGATGGATACTTCAAGGATGCAGTAATTTAAACAAAGCTTAAAAATGTATAAAGCAATGCTATATGTTCTTTATGGACACAAATATGTAGTAAATGTATAAAACCATGAATGATAATGAGAAACACTAGGATCAGGGTGGTGGGTCCTTCAGAAAGAAGGCGAATCAGACCGAGAGGAGACAGAGCTTTAACTTACAATACCTACAATGTTTTAGTTTGTAAAAACTGGTGCAAATAGAGCAAAATGATTAGACCTGATTAAGCCTTGCAGTAAGTGAATGGGAGTTGGTTACATGATTCTTTGTATTTGTCTGTATATTTGAACTGTAGACCTTATAATAAAAATTCAGTGCACGACAACTACAGCTAGTGTTCTCACCTGAAGGAAGGTAAGAGCAGAGGAGATGGCGGCTAGCTGAGCTAACAGGTGTCTGTGTGGGAACCATAGGGATGTGGGGGATTACTGATGTTGCTCGATGTAATCCCTGTGGGGTGAAAAGTTAGTTCCTCACCAAACTGAAATTACACTCACAGCGAACTCAGGGTCGTGTGATCAACCACAAACACAACACACAAAAACAAGTGCCTATGTCCCAGGACGTTAAAAATTCCAGAGTATAGAATAAAAAGGAAGCCTAACCATAAATCCAGTCAAGTACCAATAAGGAAGGTATGAGCAGATTAGTCTGGAGAAAGAGGATTTTGCAGCAGCATCTGACAAATAGAGATTGTATGTCTTGTATTTCTTTTTCTTTTAAAGATTTTATTTATTTGACAGACAGAGATCACAGGCAGGCAGAGAGGCAGGCAGAGAGAGAGAGGGAGAAGCAGGCTCCCTGCTGAGCAGAGAGCCTGATGCAGGGCTTGATCCCAGGACCCTGAGACAATGACCTGAGCCGAAGGCAGAGGCTTTAACCCACTGAGCCACCCAGGCACCCTGTTATGTCTTCTGTTTTAGACTAGCAAGGCTGGTTGCCCATCTCTCAGCAAACATTTTATGACCAGTCTAGGAACTCATCATAATACCCAAGAACGATGGGCTGATGTATGTGAGTGGAGTCTGACCATAGGGCAAGGCGACCTCTCTGCCTTCCACCTGCCCCAACTCTTCCAGACGGTTACACGACAGTGTTGTAGAACCACCCATATTTCAGGCAACACACCATGCACGCTGCTTTAAGCCGTGGTGTCCATGCCTACAGTTCCATTCACTCTTATAAGAAATGCTATTTCCCCCCTCACTCTCCTTCCATTCTGCCTACACCCTGATCATTGTATCTTTCAAAAGCCTGGTTTTGTCTCCTGCTTCTCTAATCTCCTATGGACTGGGTCTATACTTACCACCTAGGTAATTTCACATTTTTCCTCCCACTGATGGTAATTATTGGTCTCTTCTAGACTGTGATTCCTGAGGTCATACCACATCCTGAGCTCTAAGGACCTAGCTCAGTCCCTGTCTCTTAGTTGGCACTCAGTATTTGATGAATGAATGATATTTTTGGGTTGGAGCTCATGACTGTTCTGTAGATCATGCTTCCTCTCTGGTTTTTATAGTATAGGAGAGTAAGCCTGCTTTAAAATGTATTGTTATTCATTTCCTCTGTACACCTCCTTGGTCTTCTAATGTCCTATTTCAGAAAGGTTGTATCTTCCTTCATAGAGTCACTTAAAGAGAAAAAGATAAGTAGATCTGAGGGAAGCCTAATAAGAGTCAGATTTTCTTTTTTTCCCTGTTGCAAAAACCCAGTTTTGCCATTGATATTATATTCCCCAACATCAATTTGCCCAGATGTCAATGGGATGGATTGTGATGTTGTGTCATCTACAATTGGTGGGGCCAAACCTGGCCACTTGGCACAGTGGCCTGGAGAGGGTTTAAAGCACTGATGTCAGGGCCTCACTTTGAACCTCCTGAAATAGCATTTCCAGGGGTGGGGCCTGGACAGTGTTCATTCGGTTCGTGTGGGTGTGGGCATGCGTTGCTATATGCACATGGGACGGCCTTCTCTAAAGGGTTGGAAGCAGCAGAAAAGGTGTTTACATTGAAACACAGCAGAAGAAACAAGATATTTCTTTTTTTAAATATTTTATTTATTTGAGAGAGAAAGAAAGTACAGGTTCAGGGGGAGGGGTGGAGGGAGAGGGAGAAGCTGACTCCCAGCTGAGTGTGGCGCCCAACTCAGGGTTCCATCCCAGGTCCCTAAGATCATGCCTTGAGCCAAAGTCAGAGGCTTAACCGACTTAGCCACCCAGGGGCCCCGGAAATAAAATATTTCCAAAATATTAGACATTCTTATCCTTATTCTCAAAAGTCCTTTGGCTATCCTCGACAGGATTCCTCATTTACACCTATTACTCTGAAGGTCATTTGTCAACCCCTCATTTCTCCTCCTCCTAGCACCTCAAAATTCTTCCTACTTTATGAAGCTGGGCAATTACATGAGTGCTTTAAAAGTTACCTAGGAGACACTGGCTCTTGTGTGCCAGCAGGACCTGACCTTGGGGAGGACAAGGACAGCTCCTCTCTGTCCACAGTGGGAAGGCAGAGTATGTGGACACAAATGCACTTAGGCTGGTGGACGTGGTGCTGGAAAGATGAGTTGTTTCTCTTTTGTGAATTGTATTGGAAGTGAGAAGTAGGGGCGCCTGGGTGGCTCAGTCGGTTAAGCATTGGACTCTTGATTTCTACTCAGGTCATGATCTCAGGGGCACTCGGCAGGGAGTCTGCTTGGAATTCTCTCTCCCTCTCCCTCTGCTCCTCCCCACTACTCTCTCTCTCAAATGAAGAAATAAATGTTGGGGCACCTGGGTGGCTCAGGGGGTTAAGCCTCTGCCTTTGGGTCAGGTCATGATCTCAGGGTCCTGAGATTGAGCCCCACATCGGGCTCTCTCTGCTCAGCAGGGAGCCTGCTTCCCCCTCTATCTCTGCCTGCTGCTCTGCCTACTTGTGATCTCTCTCTGTCAAATAAATAAATTCTTTAAAAAAAAAAAGAAATAAATCTTAATTAAAAAAAAAATAAGAAAGAAAGTGAGAAGGAAAGGGAGATGGTTGGAGATCTGAGGGAAGAGAAGTTAGGCCAAGACTGACAAGGGATTGCCAGGCACTACTGTGTCTACTTGATGTCTGTGACCCAACTTGTAAGTAGAAACGAGTAAATACATAAATGTGTTTTCTTCCATAAATAAATAAATAAATAAATAAATTTTAAAAAGTACCCCAGGAGACTCAGATGATCAGCTAGATCGGTATTTGACATATTAAAATATACTGGCTTTCAATTCTGCCTAAACTCAGAATCTCCTCAGGTGCTTTCAAAACCCAGAAATCCTGGGCTCCATACCAGACCAATTAGAGCCCAACCTTCAGGAGGGGAGCCCAGGCTTTTTCTTTAAAAAGCATCCTATGATGATTTTAACGAGTAGAGGTTTAAAACCAATGAGAGACAGAGAAACACACATGAAAAAGACATAAAAAAAACCACAAATAATTTGAAGTAATTTTGAAGATGAGTTTGAAATATAAGGACACGATTCAGCAGTAATACTACTTCTTCGATTCCACCCTTCTCATCTAGGGAACTAGTTCTCAGCCCTGGCCGCTCACTGGGGCAGGACTGGTGTCTGGCTCTCCTGGCAGGGATTCCGGCTTAATTGGTGTGGGAGGCAAGCAGGGGCTGTGAATGTAAAAAGCTCTCCAGAAGATAAAGCACAGGTGAGGGTCAAAACCACTGACTTAGGGAATGGCAGTAGAAACACCCAAATCCCAACAAAAAAGAAAAAAAAAAAACTGGATAGGATGTAAATAAAGTGTGGGCAATGCATTATATCACTGTCTTTGCTTATGTGTGTCTTTGAAATAGCTAATAAAAAACTACGAAACAGGAAAATATCTAGCTTAGGTTTTTCAAGTCTTGTTTCTATTATGTTCTGAAAACAAGAAGGAGTTATGTGTAGTTGTTAAAATTTACATAAAGTCTCAGTTGTTTCAAACATTTCATTCTAGGTTTAAATTAGGAGCAAGTCTCAAAGGAAGTTAGATTTTAAAACATTAGGTGGATTTAGGATATCATTAGGGTATGTACTCTCTCTAGCGTTGCCAAACAAAATATAGGATGTCCATTAAATTTCAATGCAGACAAACACCAAATACTTTTTGAGCATATTGCATGGAGCATAGTTATATTAAAATTTCATGCTTTATCTCAAATTTTACTGGGTATCTTATATTTCTCTTGCTAAGTGTGGCAACTGTAACTCTCTCTAGGTTAGGAAGAGACAGAAGTACATGGGATTCTCAAATATTTTTGAGGTGTTAGGATTCTGGCTATGGTCTATGCCTCCTTGAGATACCTGTTTGGCAGTTTTTTCTTACTGGGAAAAGAAAGGAGTTCTTGGAAGGGTAAGGACAAGAACGGAGAGGAGGATGTTATAAAGACAGGCTGTCGGCTGTCCTTCTGGGGAACTTTTAACACTCATCAATAATGATTAAATAATTAAAGCCACGAAGGCTATCAATAACTCCCTTATCAGGAGAAGAGTGGCAAAGACACCAAGGGACCAACACAAGCAGATCAAATGACCAGACTCTTATCTGACAGGTAATGAGCTTCCAATGTGCTGATTAAAATATAAATCACCAAGTTGTAAAACCATGCAAGCTTTCACTTGAGAAATGTCACTTCTAAGATGGTCGAAAGAGACAAATCTTTTGACAGGTCCTCCAACAAAAACACTAGCCACAGAAAAGCAAAAAGACCTAGAGGTTCAAATCCTGTTTTCCACAGCTATGAAAGAAGGGATTTAAAAACCGTTTTCATCATAGATTTCTAGGTTGGAAAGTCATCCTGAAGATGATGCAATTTAACCCCCTCCCCCTGTAGGCCAGAAAACAGACCCATCTACACTCACACAGGGGTAAGTGACATCACCAAAAAGATTCTCAAGACACAAACCTTGTTCCCTATTTAAAGGACACAGATATTTATAAATAAAAACTATGACAAAACAATGGCACCATTTTTAACTCCAAATTAAGGCAAGGATTAGTTGCTTGCCGATAATGGAGATTCACGCTGGTTCTGTGGGAGATGCTCCAACATGGAGGTCAGGGTCCAGCCCTAGGTCTGCTTCTCAAGCATCTGAGCCGTACAACATCGTTATGACAGGGCCAACTACACCAGCAGATTCCATACTCAGAAAGTGTGTCTGAATCATCCAGGGAGCTTGAAATGACAGATTTCCAGGTCATTTAGAGATGCTAATTTAGTAATTCCAGAACCTGCATTGTTTAAAGCCCATGCAGAGAGAGAAAGGAACAACCTGTTGGGAAATGAACCTGAGTGGAAACCCAGTGCTGCGGATTTCTGTTCAGTGATGGCTACTTAGGGCTCAAAAATGCTTGTTGAATGACTATACGAAAACAGCTTGCCTGAGTCTTAGTGTCCTCCTCATTCTCTCTTTTTTTTTTTTTTTTTTTTTAAGATTTTACTTATTTATTTGACAGAGAGATAGAGAGCACAAGTAGGCAGAGGTGCAGGCAGAGGGAGAGGGAGAAGCAGGTTCTCCGCTGAGCAGGCAGCCCGATGTGGGACCCGATCCCAGGACCCTGGGATCACAACTTGAGCCAAAGACAGCCGCTTAATCGACTGAGTCACCCAGGGACCCCCTCCTCATTCTTAAATTATATTTCCAGTGACAACATTCTGAGATCAGTAATTGGCATGCTTACTCAAAACACCAATAAAATCTCTGTGAATTTAGCTAGAATGGATTCAGTTGTCTGAAACTAACACACCCCACCCAACCACCACCACGACCACCACCACCACTAAAACACACACACACGCACACACACACACCGGTTCAGTAATGTTTTTCAGTTTGTGAGTATTCCTCACTGTGGACTGGAGGGATCAGAAGAGAGAGGGTTTCAGGGCATCTGTTCGTCTTTTCAAAGTAATCAACTTACATATCTATAACTCTAATTATAATTCTATAATTAATTACATAATAGTTGAATTAGTCCTAATGCCTAGGTTGATCTTTTCCTTCCAATTATGCAGCCACATGCCCAAACTTACTATATCTTTCACATAATTTCTCTAAGGGCATCAGCATGAACCACCAACAAAAATAAATGTTATTTATTATGAAAATTTTCTAAACTTCCCAGGTCATAAACTTTTCTATAATGGGCATAGCATATAGAAAAGGCTTCGTGAGAGTGCCTGGGTGGCTAAGTGGGTTAAGCCTCTGCCTTCGGCTCAGGTCACGATCTCAGGGTCCTGGGATCGAGTACCCCATCGGGCTCTCTGCTTGGCAGGGAGCCTGCTTTCTCCTCTCTCTCTCTGCCTGCCTATCTACCTCCTTGTGATCTCTCTCTGTCAAATAAATAAATAAGGTCTTTGAAAAAAAAAAAAAGAAGAAGAAAAGGCTTCGTGAGTTGTAGTCCAGAAAATGATTTTTCACTCATGACTTTATCAGTCTTTTCCTAAAAGCAATTTGAAAAAGCTGCTTCCTTTTCTCTAGTCTTCTGGGACTCTTAGCATATATTATCTGCTTTTCCTTATGAACAATCATTGATGAACTGCGGTGTCCAATACTTACAAAGAGCCAAAGGCCCCCAAATCTGTGCAAGCTGCTCCTGAATGTGGATGGGAAGCTCTGTGAGGCGACCACCGTCCCCAAAACACAGGGCACATACCCCCGCAACCAGCAGTCTCCCAAACATCTGGCGACTGAATGCTCTCTAGGGGTCTTTGAATGGGGGGGCGCCAAATGTACCAAAGGACTTAGCTTGGGGCTCTGCCCATCCTTTCCCTCTCTTTACAGATATATCATCCTCCTCTTAAATTCCTCTGCCAAAGAAGTATTAGATTTCTAACCAGAGATACATCACATGGTATAGGCTTTGGGTTCAGAAGGACCACATTTGGAGGCTGGAACTGGCACTTTAACAGCTGTGTGCATTTTGCTAGTGACATCAGTTTTCTGTCCCTTCTTTTGCTTATCTGTAAACGGCAGTTAGGCGTGCAGGCTGTGGAGCGACACAGACCACGTTCCGATTCTGCCGTGATGACAGGACATCTGGCACACTATCTCTCTTCTCTAAGTGGAGTGACCCTGGGTCCTGGTTTATGCTCACTGTCCCAGAGTAATTATCACTTCCAAAAGTGTCCAGGATTGGAAAATAGATTCTTTGTTTCCCTCAGGTTCTCCAGCTGTAACACTGAAATAAACATAACACTTCAACACAGATCTGTGAGGAATAAATTAGAAAATGTTTCCCAAGTACCGATCGTGGGGCGTGGGACACAGTACGTGCTCATGCTCCGTACATGTGACTGTTACTACTGCTGCGGGCAGGGAACCTCATTTCCTTCAATCTCAGGTTGCTTATTTGAAAATGGGGATAATGATTTTCCTCCATTTTCATTTAATTACCTTTTTGAATCCCTAATATATTCACATGGCTCAAAAATACATGTATAAAAAGAATTAAAGTACAGTTTCACTTCCATTCTATGGCTGGGAGGCAACCATGTTGTCCACTTCCTGTGTGCCTTTCCAGAAGTATTTCACACAGGCAGGCATGAACACATAGTGTCCTTCTATGAATGGTAGCATAACTTAATACTGTTCTGCACCTTGCTTTTTTCACTTATTATCTCTTGGTTATCTTTCCATATCACTATAAAATAGAGTCCTCATGTTTTTAAAGATTTATTTATCCACTTGAGAGAGAGAGCAAGAGTGCAAGTGGGGAGGGGAGAGGCAGAAAAAGAATCTCAAGCAGACTTCTCACTGACCATGGAGCCAGATGTGGGGCTCGATCTCATGACCCTGAAATCATGACCGGAGCTGAAACCAAGAGTCAATACCCAACCAACTGAACCACCCAGGCACCCCCTTGTTGTTTTGTTTTTTAAACAGCTGCATAGCATGCCATTATATGGATGCTCATAATTCGTCTAGCCAGTTCCAACTGTGCTGTGTTGGGGATTAATATAAGAATTATAAAGCACTTAGAATAAGGGACTCCATACATACCTATGATTACCTTTTAAATCAATCTCACACTTATTTCCTTTTATCCGCTCCATTTCTCAATGTCTTGGGTCTCTACTCATGCATTCAATATGATTCTACTGAGTTTCTACTTCCATGCTTGGCTGTCACATCCAAGCTGGCTTAGAGATCAATAAGCTATGGTAAACGTCCTCAGGACGCTTGTCCTCCAATGTCTTTGCAGCATTCCACCTCCTTTAAGGATTTCTTACTGGTGGGAAGAAGCATATGAAATGAGAGAGCATACAGGGGAAAAGAGAAAGTTCTAGGAATGGGAGAAAGAGATTGTCGGCAAGAAAATATCATTTAGGAAATGAGATCAAGGGCCTTTGATATATAAATCATTATTTTTTTCCTTATAAAATATATGAGCAGTGTGGAAATTTGGAAATTCTTTATTTTTCTCATGCATAAATAATACATATTGAGTGTATATTATAAATACATACATTTGTGCATATATAATGTATATTCACATGATATTGTCTTAATAGTTTTGCATTAAAACTTTTTGTTTTATTTTTGGGTTTTTTTTTTTTGAGATTTTATTTGACAGAGAGAGAGACAGCAAGAGAGAGAACACAAGCAGGGGGAGTGGGAGAGGGAGAAGCAGGCTTCCTGCTGAGCAGTGAGCCTGATGCGGGGATTGAACCCAGGACCCTGGGATTATGACCTGAGCTGAAGGCAGATGCTTAACGACTGAGCTACCCAGGTGCCCCTAAAATTTTTGTTTTTGAAGACTTTATGAATTTATTTGAGAGGAAGAGAGAGGGAGAGAGAATCTGAAGCAGACTCCACATTGAGCATGGAACCCAGTGCAAGGCTCGATCTCAAGACCCTGAGATCCTGACCTGAGCCAAAATCAAGAGTCAATGCCAAACTGACTGAGCCACCCAGCACCCCTGCATTAAAAATATTTTACTTAACATGATATCATAAGCATTTTGCCACATTAATAAACAACCTCAGAAGCATAATTTTTAATGGTTGCATAATATTTTCTAATATACATTTACAATGATTTAGTTAACCACTTTCCTTATAATTAGATACTTCGGCTACTTTAAGTAAGCTCTAAGCCCAATGGGAGGTTTGAAATCACAATCCTGAGATCAAGAGTCACATGCTCTCCTGACTGAGACAGACAGGCAACACCAACTTTTCGCTATTCAAGTGGAATTCTGGTTTTGATCTGTGTGAGTTCATATGCGATAGTAATTAAAAAAAAGTTCAACTTTAAACCATGTCAATACTCATTTTAAGCACTGAGTAACTTACAAAGTGAGTATACAAAAAGTACAGGTTGACTTAAAATAATATGAATGGTAGACTTTCAGTAAGCTGCTTCTTTACACACAATAATAAATGTAATTAAAGCAGTTAACATTTACTGAGACTGTGGGATTAAAGACTCACAGCATCCATGGGACGGAAGAATTATCCACGTTTTTCAGATGACATATCTGAGGCTCTGATAGGATAAGAACAGCCAGGATGGGATTCAGATCTGATTTCAGAAACCATGCACGTATGCAATGTTGCCTCATTAACGGCATGTCCGATTGGTCAGGCCCGAATGTTTACCTGATGTTGTTTAAATATTAATTATAGGCATGTATTCTCATTTGTCATGATTTGCTGCTTATGTATGTATGCTTAAGTATGGTGGTTTTTGAGCACATTGGAAGGCTTCAGAGAGGATACTGGATTTGAAGCCACTCTTGAATAATGGGTAGAAGGCGGAAGGAAGGGCATGTGATTCTGCACAGATGTGGAAGGTAAAAATTAATACAAAATGTTAATAGAACACCAAAAGCACCAGTAGAAATCCTGTTTTGAGTGGTTACGGAAAATGAAACTGGAGATGCTGAAGAGCCAGGTATTATAGGCCTGTAAGGGCAGGCTAGTTATTTGACTCTACTCCCATCCTACTTTGTTCTGTATAGCACCACGCTGCTATGGAAAAATTATTCAGTTCCATTAAAAAGTGAAGTCCCCTCTAACACTGATTTGCTGTGACTCCATAAGTTGATAAATTCTAGGACTTATTTTTCAGCTGGAACACTTGAAAGATCATTAATAGATATGCTTCTGGAATCTTCTTTGGGGTAAAAAGCTCAGCAATTCCAATTGGTGATTAGGTTTGAGTGACAGATATTTTAATAAGAAAAAGTTCTGAGGGGGGGGCGCCTGGGTGGCTCAGTGGGTTAAAGCCTCTGCCTTCGGCTCAGGTCATGATCCCAGGGTCCTGGGATTGAGCCCCACATCGGGCTCTCTGCTCAGCAGGGAGCCTGCTTCCCCCTCTCTCTCTCTGCCTGCCTCTCTGCCTACTTGTGGTCTCTATCAAGTAAATAAATAAAATCTTAAAAAAAAAAAAAAGAAAAAAAAAGTTCTGAGGGCTCCCTGGGTAGCTCTGTCACTTAAGTGTCTGCCTTCAGCTCAGGTCAGATCTCCACTCAGTGCTTCGTGCTTGTGTTCTGTCAAATAAATAAACTCTTAAAAAAAAATTCCAGGGTAGGGGTGCCTGGGTGGCTCAGTGAGTTAAGCTTCTGCCTTTGGCTTAGGTCATGATCTCAGGGTCCTGAGATCGAGCCCCACATTGGCTTCTCTGCTCAGCAGGGAGCCTGCTTCCCCTTCTCTACCTGCCTCTCTGCCTACTTGTGATCTCTGTCAAATAAATAAATAAAATCTAAAAAAAAAAAAAAATTCCAGGGGTGCCTGGGTGAGTCAGTGGGTTAAGCCTCTGCCTTCGGCTCAGGTCATGATCTCAGGGTCCTGGGACAAGCCCCACATTGGGCTCTCTGCTCAGCAGGGAGAAGCTTCCCCCTCTCTCTCTGCCTGCTTATGATATCTCTGTCAAATTAAAAAAAAAAAATCTAAAAAAAAAATTCTGAACTTTAAGTAAAAACAGAAGAAGAATCTACTGGTTTACCAGTCATTTCTTTTTCTAAAATGGTAAATTCAGGTCATAATAATACAGACAGAATAAAACTGCAAATACTATAGGAGGGTTAGTTCAGAAAAGCAGCAGTATCCCACCCCTCTTCTCCCCAAAGGTAGCCTTATTCCTTGAAGCAACTATTTTCTTAAAATCATTTTTTTCTTAGTTCCTCTGGTGGATTTATTTTGAACTCTACATCAGCATTTTAATAAGTGCTATTAGTATTCTGGGTGGGACTTGTGTTGCATGGAACTCTCCTGTGCATTTAGCATCTCTGTCCCTGATGCTAAATGCTAGCAGCATCCTTTAGTCACTTTGACACATTTCCAAATCTCTAAGGTTGAGAACTACTTCCTCAAAAAGTTAAAAACAGGGGACACCTGGGTGGCTCAGTTGGTTGGGTGTCAGCCTTCAATTCAAGACATGATCCTAGGGTCCTGGGATCGAGCCCCGCGTCCAGCTCCCTGCTCAGCAGAGAGTCAGCTTCTCCCCCCTCCCTCTGCCTGCCACTCCCCCTGCTGTGCTCTCTCTTTGACAAACAAATAAATAAAATCTTAAAAAAAAAAAAAGGTTAAAAACAGAACTACCCTCTGACCCAGCAAATGCACTACTAGGTATTTATCCAAAGGATACAAAAATAGTGATTCGAAAAGCCACATGCACCCGAATGTTTATAGCAGCAATGTCCACTGTAGCCAAACTATAGAAACAGCCCAGGTGTCCATCGACAGATGAATGGGTAAAGGAGTTGTGGTATATACATACACAACGGAATATTACTCAGTAATAAAAAAAAATGAAATCTTGCCATTTGCAATGACGTGGATAGAACTAAAGGGTATTATGCTAAGTGAAATAATTCAGTCAGAGAAAGACAAATATCATGATTTCACTGATATGTGGAATTTAAAAACAAAAATAGATGAAGGGAAGGAAAGGAAAATAAAATAAGATAAAAAACAGAGGGAGGCAACCCATAAGAGACTCTTAACTACAGGGAACAAACTGAGGATTGCTGGGGTGATGGGGTAAGTGGGTGATGGGCATTAAGGAAGACAGACGACGTAATGAGCACTGGGTGTTACACGCAACTGAGAAATCACTACATTCTACTCCTGAAACTAATATGTTACTCCTGAAACTAATAATATGTATGTTAACTAAATTGAATTTAAATAAAAAATTTTAAAAAATATTAAAAAGGTTTGAGAACTACTATTCTAAGTAACAGAATGATAAATCATTGAATTTAGACATCTGTGAATGTATAACCATTAAATATGAATATTAAATTTTCTTACTTCCCATTATTTTTGCTAAATTGTATTACTATTTTTAAAAAAAAATTATCTATTTGAGAGAGAGAGAGAAAGCATGTGTGAGAGAGAGCTAGAGAGAGCATGAGTAGGGGGAGGGTTAGGCTCCCTGAGCAGGGAGCCCCATGTGGGGCTTGGTCCCAGGACTCCCGGATCATGACCTGAGCAGAAGGCAGACGCTTAACCAATAAGCCACCCAGGCCTCCCTGTATTACTATTTAAATTTGTTTACTTATGGAACAAATAAAGGAAAATTCCTTCCCTTACATCTTCTGAAATTTCTATTAGACATTTGCTGGAACTTCTCATTATATCATTGTGTTTTTTAAGCTCTGACATTTCCCATCTTTTTATCTCAATGACCTGATTCCAGGCAATTTTCTCAGATTTCACTTCTGATTTACTTAATTCACCTTTGGCTCTAATACGTTGTTTAGCTAGAACATTAATTTAAAAAATTCAGTGTCTGGATTTTTTACTTCTATACCTTCTTTTTGAAATATGCTGTTCTTTTTCTCATAGTGTACTATTTTTCCTTGTTTTGCATTCTTTTTCTCTCTTTAAGAATTTTTAACACACTTAAGATTTTGTTACTGTATTTCCATTATTTTATATTCTCGAGGATCTAATTCTTCTATTTGTTTTCTTTGCTGATACTTCCTTGTGGTTGCTGGCAGGTTTTTCTTTTTTTTAATGGACCATATTTCATCTTATTTTTATTTAAAGACTTTATTTATTTATTTGAAAGAGAGCAGGAGAGCGAGTGAGCATGAGAGGTGGGAGGGTCAGAGAGAAAGGGAGAAGCAGACTCTCCAAAAAGCAGAGAGCCTGACGCAGGGCTTCATCCTGGGACTCTGAGATCATGACCTGAGCCAAAGGCAGACACTTAACTGACTGAGCCACCCACATGCCCCAGTTGGCAGGTTTTTAAAATAGTGAGCTCACATTAAATGGTAGAAGGGGTGGTTCCTCGTCTCTTTAGGCCTGAGGCCATGTCCTCTTTCCAGGGTACAACTGCATCCCTTCACCCTAGGATCTATAGCCCACAGAGAAACTCCTACAGGTTGTGCTAACAATAAGCCTGCACTCGCTGCTCTTACAAAACATTTTTCTGCATTCTTCTACTAGTCTTTATTTAAAGTTAAGTTTAACTTTATTTATTTATTAAAGATTTTTATTTATTTATTTGACAGAGAGATCACAAGTAGGCAGAGAGGCAGGCAGAGAAAGGGGGGGAGCAGGCTCCCTGCTGAGCAGAGAACCCGATGTGGGGCTCGATCCCAGGACCTTGAGATCATGACCTGAGCCGAAGGCAGAGGCTTAACCTCCTGAGTCACCCAGGCGTCCCTAAGTTTAACTTTATTTAACGTTTATCTTTTGCTTTTGTGTGTTTGTACATAAGTGTCAGCTTAGTCCTTCATGTTGCCAGAAGTCCCATTATTATAACTACATTAAAATTGTTCATTACTGGTTCTATCCATTGAATAGAATTAAAGTCATTCGTCCTGGAGCTCACTGATTACTTGACCTAATTTGTATTAATTTCTTTCTAAGTTTGGTGGACCTCTGTCAGCATAGGATTTATTTTAATTGCACTTGGGGAGTTACACTCTTATTCACATTTTCCTCCTTCTCATTTTCTAGCCTCATTTTGCTGGAGCACATCCTTAGGTAATTGATCAGAAAGGGTCCTTTGAATCTTTGAATGCCCAAAAATGTCTTCATGTCATCCTCACACCTACTGGATAATTTCACTGGGAATAGAATTTTAAGTTCAAAACATTTTCCTCATAATTTTTAAATTTATTTCATTATTTTTTAGAGAGTGTGTGTGACCAGGGAAAGGGACAAAGTGAGAGGGAAAGAGAATCTTAAGCAGGCTCCATGCTCAGCACTAAGCCCAAGGTAGGGCTTGATCTCATGACCCTGAGATCATGAACTGAGCTGAAATCAAGAGTTGGTCCCTTAACCGACTAAGTGCCCCTTCCCTTATAATTTTGAATGCATTGCTTTATTACATTTTAGTGTCCAGTTCTTTGATGAGAAACTTTATGTCAATCTTAAGTAATTTCATCTTCCCTTTTAGAAACTAATTTTAGGAGACTTGCTGTATTCTTGACTCTGAAATTATATAATGACTGTATGTCTGTAAGGATGTTTTTTCCATTCACTGGATGGATCTTTTTTATCTCCTCAACTACAGGAATTTTTTCCTAATAGTTCCTCGTCAATCTCTTTCCCTCCATTCTTATTTTGATTTTTTCTTTCTAGAGTAGCAATAGGTTGATATTGGACTTACTGGACTGCTTTATGTTTTTTCATCTTTTCTAGCATATATATATGTCTCTTTAACTGATTTCTTAAACTTTTAAAAATTCCAGTACAGTTAACATAGTGTTATACTAGATTTCTTTTTTTTTTAAATTTTATTTATTTATTTGACAGAGAGAGAGAGAGAGAGAGAGATTACAAGTAGGCAGAGCAGCAGGCAGAGATAGAGGGGGAAGCAGGCTCCCTGCTGAGCAGAGAGCCTGACTGGGGGGGCTCGATCCCAGGACTCTGAGATCATGACCTGAGCCAAAGGCAGAAGAGTCTTAACCCACTGAGCCACCCAGGCACCCCAATCAAACACATTTTTAATATAAAATGCATAGAAGTATGGAGAAGGATTTGAAAGCATTTACCACAAAACTGTAAATAGAGGTTACATTTGGATGGTGGAAGAGTAATTTTATTTTAATCTGTACTTTCTAGGATTTCCACAGTACACACTATTATTTTTTTAACAAACGTAATAAAACCAAGCTGTAAGTGCTGAAGATAGGAGTACACAGGACTTTTTGAATCCTCTCAGAGAAAGTGTCTGCAAACACAGGAGACTCTTGGTTGAAGAGTGACAGTTATGTTCAGAGACCTCTCAGAACCCCAGGTTTGAGAACACCACTAACTGAGAGAGAGATGTGGATACTCTGCTTGACTGATCTAAGCTATCAGGTTTGTTTTTGTTACCTGCTTCACGTATAACCCTAGAGGCAGGTACTATATTTTCTGTTGTCAGTTAACATACCAGGTCCCCAGTGGCAGCTGAAACCAGAGCCACTGAGCGCCTGCTGTGGGAATCACCCTCAAGGGGCCCGGTGGGTAATGACAAGGACTGAAGTGACCCAGAGAGCCTGTGCCAACCCAAAGTAGTTAGCTCCCACCCAGCTCTGGCTGAATACTGGCTTCCATTTAAAAATTTTCTTTACATTCAGGTTCAATTTACATACAGTGAGCTGCCTACATTAGTATGTGGTTTAATGAGCTCCACTGTGCATTTCAGACTATTATAAATAGAACCTTCTCATCAACCAGAAATTTTCCTTGGGCTCATATCTAGTTAATCCCTGCCATATCCCTAAAATCACCAAAGATTAGTTTTGCCTATTCTATAACTTTTATTATTTATTTGATATACTTATTTATTATATATTTAGATATATGTAATTAAATATATGTTATATATAAAATATAATTTATGATATAAATAATATATAAATATATATTTATATTTGAGATATTTATATATTTATTTATTTGAGAGAAAGAGTGTAGGGGGAGGTGGGGAGGTGGGGAGGCAGAGGAGCAGAGGGAGAGGGAGAGAGAAACTTATGGAGACACCACACTGAGCGCAGAGCCCAAAGTGGGACTGGATCTTAGGACCCTGAATCATAACCTGAACGGAAACCAAGAGTTGGATGCTCAACTGACCGAGCCACCCAGGCTCTGCATTCCACAACTTCATATAAACAGAACATCCAATTTTTTTTTTTAAGATTTTTTATTTATTTATTTGACAGAGATCACAAGTAGGCAGAGAGGCAGGCAGAGAGAGAGAAGGGGAAGCAGGCTCCCTGCTGAGCAGAGAGCCCGATGCAGTGTTCAGTCCCAGGACCCTGGGATCATGACCTGAGCTAAAGGCAGAGGCTTTAACCCACTGAGCCACCCAGGTGCCCCAGAACATCCAATTTCTAAAGAGAACTTGAAACAACATTTTGACAAAACTATCACCTTTTCAATGTTACACAAGTATTTATAAAACCACGTGCAGACCCAACAAAACACGCAGACTAAATTCAGCCAACCAGCAGTGCGGCCCCTTTCTGCCTGGGCTACAGGAGAAACCAAGATATATTTTGCATACATTTATTAACTTCTCTCACCATTGTTGGCTTTGATAGTACCTGACAGTTTTTATTCTTTACCAATTAGTAGTGCATTCTTTTATTTTTTATTTTTAAAGATTTATATTTATTTATTTGACACAGAGAGACAGAGAGAGAGAGAGAGAGAGAGAGAGCGCGCGCGCGCCCACAAGCAGGGGGAGGGGCAGCAGGCAGAGGGAGAAGCAGACTCACCTCTGATCAGGGAGCCTTATGCGGGGCTCAATCTCAGGATCCTGGGATCATGACCCAAGCTGAAGGCAGATGCTTAACGGACTAAGCACCCGGGCGCCCCCTAGTAGTGCATTTTTTAAAAAGGAAGGGAGAGCCTCACCTGAAGGGTACCAAGCCAGCAAGGAGAATGGGAGGCTGAATCCCACTTCATGGCCAGCCTTGGGGAGAAAGGAATCCCAAGGGAAAGAATGGGTTGGGGCTTATTGGTGAGGAAGGGAAAGCTGGAGACGACCAGGAGGTTGTAACAAAGAAGAAACAGAGAAACAGATCACAGGGCTGCTGGAATTTTGACTGAACAGTAAGAAACCTCATCTTCCTATCCCTTCACAAGAACCCCCCTGAAAAGGTCCTAAAAGGCCCCATTCCATCTTCAGCATTCTCCCAGGCTCCTGCCCCACACCCGCCACTTTCATTTCCTCCTACTCCCCACCTTGTCACTCTGCTCTAGCCACGGGGATCTCCCTGCTGTGTGCCAGGCATGCACGCGACTCCTGCCCCAGAGCTCCCCAGAACCTTCTCCGTCACCACCTTCAAGTCTGTGCTCAACATCATTCTCTCAGCTGAAGCTTTTCCTAACTATCTTATTTCAAAAATTGCACAACCAGCCCCTCCACTGCCTTCTTCCCAGCTTTATTTTTACTCATAGCACACATCACTCTCTGACTCACACTGTACATTAATTCATTTTCTGTCTGATCTCTTCCCTTCATGAGAATGAAAGCCAAAAGGGGACAGGCACAGAACAGGAATTCAATGGTCATTTGTTGAATGAAAGAGTGAACTGAGGAAGAAAAGAAGAAATGAAAACCCCTGCTAGCTTTAGACTCTGTTGTTAAAAGTGTTCGATCAGACAGGGTCTAGTTAAGAAAATTTTATCATTTCTAATTACCTTGCAACATTTCCACTGGAGATTCTTTTCAGATTACCTTGCAACATTTAATTGTTTTGAGGGAGTAAAGATGTAAAAAGCAAATGAGGGGCACCTGGGTGGCTCAGTGGGTTAAGGCCTCTGCCTTCGGCTCAGGTCATGATCCCAGGGCCCTGGGATGGAGCCCCATGTCAGGCTCTCTGCTCAGCGGGGAGGAGAGGAGGACTCTCTCTGCCTGCCTCTCTACCTACTCCTCTGTCAAATAAATAAATAAAATCTTAAAAAAAAAAAAAAAAAGCAAATGAATTATTATCCTAGGGACCAGAACAACCCTAACAATACTAACTTCAAAAATTAGGTTTGTGGGAGGAACAATGCTTAAACACATAACTGGACATTTGAGTTAATAATTAAGACTTTTACTTAGAGTTTTAACTTAAAGTTATGAGGACAAAACCCATCTTTTCAGAGTCCATTTACTCCTCTATCTTGCTTTTAAAGATTTTAAGTAATCTCTGCACCCTATGTGGGACTCGAACACATAACCGTGAAATCAAGAGTCACAATCTCCACCTGAGCCAGCCAGGTGCCCCACATTTACTCTTAATTTATTTAAGAAGAAGGTAAAGAATAAATTATGAAATAATGAAACAGCATATGCCCAATATTATTAAATATTTGAGACTAATGATCAATAATAAACATATAAAAATGAATCCAATACAAGATCTTTTTTTTTTTTTTTTAAATGGCAGGGATGTAACCTCTCTAGGCAGATGGAAAGGGCTGGGGGCTGAGCTCGTTCTGTAGGTCTCCATTAGATTTTTGATACCATGTAAGGCCTTTTCCTGTCAAACACAAAGGTAAAGCACTCTGGTGTCAGTAGCTTTCCTAAGCTAAGAAAAAAATACATTCCCCAACCCAAGACATTATTTGGAATTAGCCCAGGTCCTGGGATTGGCCAATGCTGGATGAGACCAAGTGTGTCCAGCCTGCCAGTTCACCTACGGAGACACGCTCTATCCACCACGTTTGGAAGACAGCAGGGAACATGCTGGAATCATGGGCCACAAGTCCGTATTTTTCAACACACAGCATGTGAAATACAATGATTTGCTTGAATTTTGGAATGCCTGAGAATAAACTTGGAGCAGCTCTAAGGTGAAGAGTAGAGAAAAGAAATTAAGTGTAGCTCCTTGTAATCCATGGGCCTTCTTTCCCTTGTTCGAGGTTTCCTCCTTAATGCCTTTCTATCTTTTGTCAACTCATGTCCATTTCTCTTTTACTGCTCTGACAGTCAAAAATACATAGTTTTTATCTTCTTCTAGGTGTTTTGGGATGTGAAGGGGAGTAGGAGAAAAAAGAGTAGGATAAAATAAATAAATTTCATGGATTACAATAAGTTTTATCTTTAAGTCTAAGAATAATTTTCAAAGTGTGAACCTCTACAGAATTAACAATGTAATGGCAACAAGACTGGGTCCCAAACAAATGATTAAGGTAAACAATATGCTCTTTTTTTCCTGTCCCACTTCTGGTAACTGGAGAGTCTACAACTACCTGAGAAGGTGTGAGGATCAACTTTTTTATCTTAGTTTGGACACAGAAGCTCACATTTCAGCAACAATCAAGGTCATCATCTTTATCCTTTGCTGACACTTTTCTCCCATACCCCTACCAGTCACAGATCACTTCTAGGAAAAAATTTCAACAGGCTATTGAACACTGGCATGGATACCCAGAAGAGAGAGATAATCATCTCTGGGGACATTTAGGAACAGTTAATCATCTTGGATAGGCAGAATTACACCAAGTTCAGTCCATCAAAACGTACTGGGTGTTAAGGACTCGTAAAGCATTGTGGGAATACTGAACCAGTGAGAAGGCACAGCACCTTCCTGCATAAACTGAAGTCACCTGACAGGGATTGCTTCTAAGGAAGGCATGTTAGGCTTGGTTACCACTGAGTCTATGTAATCCTGGGCCAGGCTATGATAGAAGGGATTTTATGGGGCTGCTTTCTATCTTCAGGTGACATAATCTTAGAATCAGTTGTTGGTGATTATTTAACCCAGTGATTTTCAATCTTGGCTGGATATTAGTATTTCCTGGTAGGGGGACGGGGAGGCTTTTGAAAGAGAGAGATGTCTAGATGCCCCAGTCCAGTTAAATCAAAATCTCTGACCCAGCACTTTTCTTTTTTATAAACTCTCCCTCTGATTCAAATGCACAGAATTATACTTTAGTAGTTGAGAATCACTGATCCCATATGACACAGAAAAAAATGAATGTCCAAAGAACCTAATTGACTTGTTACTTGTCCAAGATCACATACCTAGTTAAGGTCAGAGCTTGGATTAAAACCGTGATCTCAGGGCACCTGGGTGGCTGGCTCAGTCGGTTAAGTGTCTGCCTTCAGCTCAGGTTATGATCCCAGAGTCCTGGGATCAAGCCCCATGTTGGGGTGGGGGGAAATTCCTGCTCAGCAGGGAGTCTGCCTCTCTCTCTGCTCTCCCTCTCTCTTACTTTGTCTCTCTCAAATAAATAAATAAAATATTAACAAAAATAAAACCATGATTTCCACCAGTTTACTCATCCAATTAATGTCTACCAGTGGCATTCTAAGGTTGTGACCAACTCCATAGCTGTCACTCAGTAAGATAAGTCAAAGCTGCTTCATATCTAAAGATCATTTAGGCTGGTCCTGATCCAAGTTAAAAAAAGAGAAAGTAAGCTGTGCTGCTTCTGGCATCTTCTCTCTTACCCTTTTCTTCCAAATTGTGGTGTACGATTCAGGACTCTGGAAGCGTTAAGAAATCCCGTGCTCCTCATCAAATCCATCACAACCTATGACCCACTTTCCCAGTTTCCTACTGCCAGGTGGCTCTCTACCTACCCGAGTCCAATGTACAACACGGAGGGCAGGGGACAGGTCCCCAGATGAGAGGTCCGGTACAATTCAGTGAAACTGTAATTTGTAGGGCTGAGAGCTGGAGCAGGGAGAGCTTGCTCCTCGGCCCTAGGACAGAAGAAAGGAAAGTTAATCCAGTGGTTGCTGGTTTGTTCTTTGAAAGAAGTTACGTCCAAAATGTTTCCTGATGCTGATTCCTAATAACCAACCAACTCTCTCCCAAGACGCAACTACTGCTATCACAGTGGTTTTTTTTTTTTTTTTAAGATTTTATTTATTTGAGACAGAGATCACAAGTAGACAGGCAGGCAGAGAGAGAGGAAGGGAAGCTGGCTCCCTGCTGAGCAGAGAGGCTGATGTGGGGCTCAATCCCAAGACCCTGTGATCATGACCTGAGCCGAAGGCAGAGGCTTTAACCCACTGAGCCACCCGGGCGCCCCATCACAGTGGTTTATACTGAATATGATAGTTATGTAATACCACACACACACACACACACCCCTCCTTCCCAGAGGTGAACATGAGTATGTGTGAGAGAGCAAGTTCAAAGTTTGAATTGAACCATTCCCATCGTGAACAATTCGTGGTTACAAAAGTTGGTTTGTGAGAAAGTGCCCTGAATGGGGCATCAGCACTGGGAGAAAAGTCTCAGAAGCACTTTTCTTGAGAAGGACAAGAAAAAATTTAAAAATGGGATTCATAACATTTAAGATACAAGCTGATATTGACTAAGAAATTAATAGGACTACTGTCTTTAGCTTTTTACAAATAATACAATTATTACTTCCTATTTACAGAACTCTTATACAGAAGACCAAGTATTTATTCCATTCCAAAGTAAATTAAGTCCTAACCACTCAGTTTGTGGATTTACCCATATCCTCACTTCATTTCCATTTCCCTGACTAAATCACTGCCCCTGTTCTAAAGGGAGGTCTTATTCATCTGAAAAATATTTTGAGTGGTGTGTGTTTTTTCTAGGGATAACGTAGCTTTGGCCAGATTTTTAAAAAGACCTGTTGCCTCCCCCCACCTCCTCCCCCAATACAGTTGTTCGCAAGGGTGAAGTTGAAGAGATGGTGTACTTGATGATTGCTCGTATCCACAATGGAAGACTTCCTGAGACTGGTCTCTGGAGCTGTCTTCCAAAAGAAGAATTGAAGGACTTCATGAAATTGGAGGTATCTCCCAAAAGGAAAGAACTTAGATAAAATAGAATATGGGAAGCACCAGAGGACTACATTTACCCATGGTGACCTTGTCTTCTTTTCTGCACAATTTCACTAATTCGAAACCAAAGGAAAATCACCATCCCCTCATTTTTGTTGTTGATTTTGACTATATTAACTCAATGACAGTGCAAACACTAGGGAAAATGGACATACCTTCTTATTTAGTTACAGTTCCTAGAAAATCTTTTATTTTGAATAAAATGCAGACGACCTGCACTGGTAGAAAAACTACAAAGTGACCAAGCTATCAGGGCACTCACATGGCATTTAGAATGAGATGAAAAGTCAACTTAGTTTTCCCAGATTTCAAGCTCCACTACAAAGCTGTAGACATCAAACAGTATGGTACTAGCAAACAAACAGACACAAAGCTTAACAGAACAGAGTAGAGAGCCCAGAAGGAAATCCACACTTGAGTGGTCAGTTAATCTATAACAAAGCAGGCAAGAATACACAATGGGGAAAAAACAGTCTTTTCCACAAATGATGCTGGGAACACTGGACAGCCACATGCAATAGAATGAAACTGGCCCATCTTCTCACATCACACACAGCCATGAACTCAAAACGATCAAAGACTTTAAGTGTGAGGCCTGAAACCATAAAACTCCTAGAAGAAAACAGGCAGTTGTCTCTTTGTTTTGATTTAAATTGCAGAGGCAGTGCAAACCTCATCTACACCTGACAAGGGGGTCCATTGTTTTGCTGTGGTTTTCACTGGAAAATTCCTCTACCTTCCATTCTTCTGCAGCTCTTAGCAAAGTGCCTCACACAGGGAAGGTGCTCGAATACTTGCTGGATTGAGTCAATTCTTTGGTATCGCTCATAAATTAATGAGGAACTTGTAACCCTGTATAGTTTCAGGGTAGTTAAAGGGAGAAAAAAAGAAATGCTACGTAACAGGATTGGGGCTTCGGGTGTTACCTAACAGAGCAGAACGCTCTCCAGCAGTGCACTTAAGGTATCAGTCACAGCAACCTTACCTACGAATTCTTCACTCTCAGCTTTTTTTCTAATGCAAATTAGTCTGAATTTCTCTTGCCTGCCTCTGGTCTCCCACCTGAAAGTCTTCTGAACAAATAAATGCTACAGTAATTAGGGTTGCCTGGCAAAAACCTACTCCAAACTTCATTTCAAAAACGCTCCTACTTACGTACATATTCAACTTCCCCTCTATTTCCAAGCTTACCCTCAATGATGCATATTATGTGCATTTATAGCTAATGCACATTGTTCCCAGTTTCTTAGATAAGAAAAAGCTGAATCTCAATGTTTCCCCCCCCACACCGAATTACCATTTCTGTGGCTAGAGCGTCCGTTCAGAATTTACCAGCTGTAGACCCCAAACTGACCAGGGTGAGGGGAAGAACCTTCGCCCCCTTCCCCACAGCGTCCACGACAGCTGCCAGACCCCGGTGCAGGTTTTCCACCTCCGCGGGCCTGACCTCCACCGAGAAGGCCCAGCATGCGTCCCCTGCCCCCCTGGCCCAGAGAGCCCACTCCGAGAGGCGGTCACTGCGTGTTAACCGGCTTCCTGAGCCATGGTCTTTCCTAAGTATGCGTGAGGGGCTCGCAGGGGCTCGCAGGGGCCGCAGCAGCAGACCCGCTACAGCGGCAGCGCGCCCCGCACCGCAGGTGTTTAGCGGGGAGCGGAGTTTCAGGCAGGAGGCCGCCGACACCAAATGGTAAATCAGGAAGGCTCGTCGCCTTCACCGAGCTGCGGACACGGCCAGACTCTGCCGGCTGCTTCCCAGCCTCCGAACCACAGCTCCCCTGGCCGGGCACCCGGCGGCCCCGCAGGCAGCGCGCGGTCCCAGCGCCGAGGCCACAGGCGGTAACGAGATTTAGAAACCGAACGGGAAACCGATAGGCGAGAACCGAGAAGATACGGGCCTCGGCGGGGCAGGGCTGAGTGTCTGCGGGGCACTGGGAGCGCTGGAGAAGCGGCGAAGAGCGAAGGTTGGGTGAGAAGCTAGCGGAGGCGAACGTCTGGCCGAGTCTGTCCGCAGCCACTGAGGGGGTGGGGGGAGGCGTCTCCAGAGGAAAGCCCTTCCTCAGACCCGAGCCTGTTAGCGCTCGGAGAGCGTGCGGTGCGGCAAGTCTCACTTGTTGCCTGTTAGTGTTAGGAAGGAGTGAGAGCCCGAGAGCCGGAGAGATCAGCCCGAGAGACCGCAGAGAGGACGGCCAAGAGCCCCAGCCGCGGGTCGCGCCGAGGCACGGCCCTCAGCGCTCCGTGCGCGTCCTCGCCTGTCCTGCCCTCCCGAGCGCCCGGCCCCGCGCCCCCTCCCGCCGGCCCCGCGCCCCCTCCCCCCGGCCCCGCGCCCCCTCCTCCCGGCCGCGCGCCCCCTCCTCCCGGCCCCGCGCCCCCTCGCGCGCACTCACCGGCCGGCGCTGCCCAGGGCTGCCCAGGGCCGAGCCGCCGCGCCCCCGCGCTCCGAAGCCCCTGCCGCCACGACGTCGCTCTGCTTCCTCGGTGCGCGGGTCTCGGAGGAGGTGCCGACCCACTGTGGGGCCAGGCGCCGCGCCCCCAACCCAAGTCGGCCCCGCCCCGCGCCGCCCCGCCCCGCGCCGCCCCGCCCCGCCCCGCGCCGCCCCGCCCCGCCCCGCGCCGCGCCGCTCTCTGCCCGCTGACCGGGAGAGCCCGAGGTGTCCTCTCAAACGACTGCGGGAGCGTGCTTGGCTGCTAATGCTCTGCTTGTCCAGCCCCCAAAGGTTACGGAGCTGACACTCCACTTTCACCTCCCACGGCCCACGAACTCAAGAGGGGATTCGTGTAGCTTACAGGTGGCCTAAGAGACAAATTTAGAGGGTGGAGGCTGAAGAAAGCACGATAAACAAGCGATACAGTATTCAAGTAGGAATCATTGCTTATTAGTTTTAAAATGAAAACATCCTAACATATATTCTCACATACAGTGATTATGGAGACTCAGACTTGACAGCGAACATGGGGATGCAGAATGACAGTCTTTAAAAAAAAAAAATGCTTTGCTGAGTTACCTTCGATGAACACTTTTTCTTGCCAATACTGACTCGTGCAACAAGGCCAAGTGTGACAGATTCTGTTTCAGGAATTCTAGTTAGAATTTACGAAACACCTTAAAAAAAAAAAAAAAAGAAAAAATTAAGTAAAGGAACAAAGCATTCTATTTGAGAGAAAACAATGTACCAGAGGGGGAAAACTGAGAATGGAATGAAAGAACGGAGAGAAAGACGAATAAAAGAGGAAAGGAGAGAAGGAGGAAGAGAAGAGGGAAAGAACCTGTGTGTGTGTGTGTGTGTGTGTGTGTGTGTGTGTGTTTTAAAGATTTTATTTATTTGACAGAGAGAGGGAACACAAGCAGGGGGAGTGGGAGAGGGGAAGCCGACTTCCCTCTGAGCAGGGAGCGGGATACTGCGGGGGGCCCAACAGGACCCCGGGATCATGACCCAAGCCCAAGGCAGAGGCTTAACGATGGAGTCCCCCAGGCGCCCCTCCCCCCTGTTTTGTTTCTAACAACTGAGTTGCAAGAGGGCCCCACAGCCTGAGGGCCTAAATCCTCGAAGGTGAGTGGTAGAAATGATTTCAACATAACAACTTGCCCCTGGTTTTATGTCCTAGTGAGGGTTACAGTTGGTTCACCAGCGTCGACTTCTTTTCCGCTTTGCGCATTTCTGCGCGTGCACACTCTACTCACACAGTGGGTGTGAGTACTTGGGCTTTTTGGGCTATTTGGCAACTAGGCTTAAAGAAGAAAAGTGCACCTGGAGACACCACTGAGGGCTGACAAGCAGACGCCACCTCCAGAGCGGAGGCCAGGCATCACCCTAGGGGCACCCGTGCTGTCCTTCCGGCCCCGAAGGAAGAAAAGCTGGAAATAAAAAGGTGTCTTCAGGGAGCCCCGAATCCTGAGCTGAGGCATCACTGACATCTGCGCATATATGTAAAACCAGTTTTGCTCTTCTTCAGGCTTTGAACATCTCTGAATAAATCCTAACAGAATGACACACTAAGCGGGGGAACTGGGCTTCTGTGACAGACCTTTCTGGTGCCACACCTTTGACACTTGGTCTTTGCCACTGTATGAGATGATCTTGTCACATGCATGGCTGGGAGCCCAGTACTTCAACTATAATGCAGATACCAATCACCTGGGGATCTTGTTAAAAATGCAGATTCCTAAAAAAAAAAAGAAAAGAAATGCAGATTCTAATTCAGGAGGTCTGGAACAGGGCCTGAGATACGCATTTCTAGGGGCTGAAATAAGCCCGTAAGTGGCGCTGGTGTATTTATTTTATTTTATTTTATTTTATTTTATTTTATTGGGGGTGGGGAGAGATGAGTAGGGGGAGGGGGCAGATGGAGAGAGAGAGACAGAAGCTCAAGCAAACTCCAGAGAGAGCGGGGAGCCCTGCGGGGGTAGGTGGTGGGGTGGGGGGCGCGGGTGGATCTCACGACCCTGAGATCACCACCTGAGCCAAAATCGAGAGTATCCTACCGAACTGACTGAGCCACCCAGGCGACCCTGATGTGCTCTTGGAAATAGCACCAGATTATCTGCTGTAACAACAATTGTTTTTTATATACTACCTGGCAGAAACTGAGAGTACAGCAGTAAATTGCTCTCAGGGAATTTGCCGCCTAATGGGGGAGACGACAGTTTGGTTAGGTAATCATATTAATAAAAGTATAATTGCAAACTTGGATAAATGCTCTCAAGGCAAGCAAACCAAAATCCAGATGGATGGACACATTTAAGTGCACAATCCAGTCCGGATCCAGTCCAGATCGGGATGTCAACAAACAGAGGGGGAGGTGACATGGGAGGAGCTAGTATGTGCAAAAGCCCGATTAGTGCAAGTAGCGCCCCGCAGTGGAGGAACTGGAAGAAGCCTGGGCACTGCCGCTGTCGGAGGAGCTCGAAGAGACCAGGGGCAGAAAAAGTAAAGCTGGAGAGAGAGGTGGGGCCAGATCACAAAAACCCGAGTGGGTCAGTTATGGATTTTGCTTTTGGGAACTCTTTGAAGAGTTTGAGCAGGAGGCGTTATGATCATATTTGCATGTTGAAAAGATCCATCTAGGGGCGCCTGGGTGGCTCAGTTGGTTAAGAAGCTGCCTTCAACTCAGGTCATGACCCCAGGGTCCTGGGATGGAGTCCAGCATGGGGTTCCCTGCTCAGCGGGCAGTCTGCTTCTCCCTCTCCCTCAGCCTGCCGCTCCCCCTGCTTGTACTCTCTCTATATATATCAAATACATAAAATCTTAAAAAAGAAAAAAGGAAAGATCCATCCAGTCACTGCTCCAAGAATGGATTACCAAGGACCAAAATGGATGCAGAGGAGAACCAGAGGCTGGTTACTGTAATAATTCAAGTGGGAGAGAGGCAGAGTCTGTAAAGACTAGGACAACACAAACAAAATGGGAAGATGAAAACTAGAAGAGAGTAAAGAGCAAGCCAATCACCAAATTTTATAAGAACTAGAGAGATTACTGACTCTCCTGGGGTTCGATCCCATGATCCTGGGGACATTATCTGAGCTGAAGGCAGACTGACTGAGCCACCCAGGCACACCTCGGGCAGTTCCAGATAATGTTTATGGTATTTCTCAACTTTCAAATTTAAATTTTTTTTCATTTGGAATATGTTGTGTACATGTATACATTTAGAACATGTTGTGATTTATTTTCCTTTTCTAAATAAATATTCACATTGTGACCTAATTTTTCATTTATAATTTTGAGTTCAGAGTGCACCAAATTGTATAAGCTTCAGGCCCAGACAGGGATCATAAGACGCATGGAAATATTAAGGACTTGAGAAGGATGTGCCTTCCAAAGATTGGGCACAACGATATAATTGTTTCTGCCTGAGACAGTGCCTGAATATCTCTTTCCATGGAGACTCGGGTCCAGGTTCTTTATTATAAAGGCTCACTTACCAGGGCAGTGAAAGGCAAAGGAGGGAAGATATGCCACTGTAGGTACTTAAAATATGAAAAAGTCACCATTTGTGTGAACTAAGGCTTTGAAACGGGTCCAGTGGACTGATTGGCAGGTCCCCTCTCACAGGCTATCTGATCCAAGCAGAAGACTTTAATGGCATTTTTGCCAAAACATCTACCTCAATCACCTCAACAAATACTTGAAATTTCACCACTAAAACACTCATGCTCTTGGATCTTGAAGCATTTCTGGAAGTTTAATCCTATTCATTAAAATAGAAATATCTCTGGGGGAAAGTTTTAGTTTATTCTATATTAAACACTTTTTCTGAGATGACCATGTCAATGCCTACCACTGTGTCTGACATTTGGTAAAGCTGAGTTGCCCCTTCTCTCACCTATGTGAGAATTAGTTAACACCTGTAGGACCAGGACCCAAGCTGGTTTTCTCTGTTGTGGGGATGTGGGCACGTTCTGGTTCTGTGGGTTTGTCTTAGGGAGAGAAGCCAAAGCCCAGCTGTCCTCCTTTGATGTTTTACCAAACCCCAAACATGGAATATGCTAGAATATAAATGTTGTTACAGTTGGAAATTTAGAGGCGGACCAAAACATCAACTTTAAGTCATCTAAAATATGAATATGGGAGAAATTATATTAGAATTCAGAGATTCTAATTAGACTTTAATTAATGAGTTTCTTCTTTAACCTTGGCTAAAGGCATTTAGTTTCTATTGAGGTGATTCTTAGGTTCTGTTAAAGTATCTGACTTACCACAATATGTCTGCTTTCCCTGGATGGTAACATTAAGGGATTCTTGTACTAACTTTGGTGTAAGTTAGTTTACTGTCCCTAGATTTATTGAGGCAATATTTCTTAGGCACATTTCTGTGCCTCTTTACTATTCACATCTATATATTTCCATATATTATTCTACCAGTATCCTTTCCATGAAAAGTTATGTTTTCGGACTTAACTTCCTCTTTCTCTGCTGTACTGACATGATTTCTAGACAGTGGGTCCAGACACTGAAATAAAGTAATAAGGCCACTGGAGACTGGCAGACTTTCCCACCGTCCCTGCACGGTCTTCTGAGTCTGTAAAGAGAGCATCAGTTTCCATCATGTTGGATTAAAAAAAAAAAAAACAACTGTAAAAATTCATTTCTAATAACCACCCAAAGGACTAAATGGGAGATGCAGTAAGAATGACAAAACCCTCTCACCTCTGAATTGGAGTTCTTTTAATAACAGCTGTTTTTTTTTTCCCCCTGAACGATAAATAAATGCATAGTGGCTTTGGTATTTACTACTATATTTTGTATGTGAAGCAGTCTATTGTTACTTTGGAGAAGTATGAATCCTTAGTAAAATTCATTCCAGACAATTTAAAATGATACCTGTGGTCCCAGGTCTACCAGTCAATTCTAGTGTCCCAGCTTCTTTTTTCAACTGACTCCAACCACTCTCCATCCCTTGGTCAGAGTGGATTTATTCAAAGGTCATGGGCTTAAAACCCTCCCACAGCTTCCCAGTGCCTCCTAATTACAGTTGAATTTTGTCGGTATGAGAAATTGCTTCTCTTCCCTTGCTCCTGACTAACACCCCCACCCCAGCACTGGCCCCCCAGGAATCTCCTCAGCAAATTCAAAAGATCTGTGACTCCCCTAAGGAACCAGGCTAGTTCCTGCCTTTGTGTTTTTGCATAAATTGCTCATTTCTAGAATAGTGTCCCCACTGAATCAGCCTCACAAATCCTATTTATTCTTTTCTTTTCTGGCTATAACATTTAGATCTTCACGTGAAACTAATGAATAATACAAAGAATACTTTTGTATGCACACAACTCAGTCCAACCTGAATATTTTACTGTATCTTATTCTGGCTTTTAAAAAAGAAAGAAAACATTTTAGATAGAGTTGATGTCTTCCACATACCCCTCTCTGATCTTACTCCCCTCCTGAGGAGACCACTGTCATGAATTTGGATTATTCCCACACATGCTTTTAGATTTTTGCTATATATATATGTATTCATAAGCAACCAATTGTACAATTGACCCTTGAACGACATGGGGGTGAGGGCGCCACCCCCCCGTGGAGTCGAAAATCTAATTTTTCGCTTTTGGATCCCCCAAAACTCAAGTACTCATAGCCTACTGCTCACCAGACGCCTCACCCATAACATAAACAATCGATTGACACACATTTTGTATTTTTTAAAAAGATTTTATTTATTTGAGAGAGAGAGAATGAGAGAGAGCGTGAGGTGGAGAAGGGTCAGAGGGAGAAGCAGATTCCCTGCAGAGCAGGGAGTCCCATGAAGGACTCCATCCTGGGACTCCAGGATCATGACCTGAGCCAAAGGCAGTCACTTAATCAGCTGAGCCACCCAGGTACCCCTATTTTTATGTTTTATATCTTATACACTGTATTCTCACAATAAAGTAAGCCAGAGAAAAGAACCTGTTATTAAGATAATCACAAGGAAGAGAAAATACACTTAGAGTACTCTACTATATTTATCCAAAAAAATCTACATGTAAGCGGACCCACCAAATTAAAATCCATGTTGTTCAAGGATTGACTGTGCTTGTTTGCAAATCTTAAAAATCCGATAAATGGCATCATGCCATTAATTTTGCAACTTGTTTTGTTGTTATTGTTAAGGGTGTGGTCATTTTAACACCATAGAATATTATACAAATGAACCACAATTTATCCATTTTATTGTCTACGGACACTTGGATTGTTTCCAATTGTTTGCAGTTATGAGCAATGCTGCTGTGAACACTTGCACACACCTCTCTGTGTGTACATGTGAGAGTTTCTCTGCGATAGAGATCCGGAAGTAGCTGGGTTATGCTGTTATATACATATTCAGCCTTATTGATATTGTAACATATTCAATGTTACTGATATAACACTGCTCTCTAGAGGTTTGTGTTAGCTATGCTTACTGCTTCTTCTATTTTTTTTTTTAGACTTTATTTTTTTAAAGTAATGTCTACACCCAATGTGGGGCTCGAACTTCCAACTCCAAGATCAAGAGTCACATGCTTTACCGACTGAGTTAGCCTGAGTTATTTGTGTCAGCAAGATGATCTGGTTGGCTTATGACAGAGTTCCTCAAATTTCAGTTCATAAGTCTTTTTTTTTTTTTTTTTTTTTTTTAAGAGAGCAATCTTTCAGCATTTTCTCTGGATGATAGAAGCCCAATTACAGGATTCTAGGAGTTGAAAGATGAAAGGGTGCTGTGGTGAGGGACCGAGGCTTTCGCCCTTCAACTGGTAGGCTTTTGCTTAATACCTTAAGAAAAAGTACTAGACATATCGATCTGCCTGAAATCTCTGGACCTTCTTCAATCTCTCTGATTCAAGTTATCCAAAAAAATAAACCTCCTGTCCCTTGCCAAGATGGGAAGGATAGTTTCCTGTTGGTGGTGGGATGAAAGAGGTCTGTTCCTTATTCAGAATTTTAACCAATAACCTTATTTTCATCCTCTTGCCTATTCCTTGCTTGCAGAGGCAGCTTTCTCTCCAGTTCCAGAATCTTCTGTGTTCTATGATGAAAATAAATCCCTTCTCTACATAGACAGTTTTGTTTTAGCTTTTTATAATATGACTAGTTACTACTCATCCATTCCCTTTTCATTTTCCAAAATTTTGTTGGTATCTTTTATCTGTTTGTCTCCATCCTATATTTTCTTTGTCCTTTTATGGTTTTCTATCATTTAAAATGTTCTAATCTTTGTTTTATTTGGGTATTGGGTTTTAGTCTATTTCCTGTTTTTTTTTTTTTAATTTTTTTCTGCTTGGTTATACGTTATGTTTAGAAATGGTTGTTTATTTTTATATATGGATCTTGTACCCAGAGCTTCTTGAACTCTTAATTTTTGTGCTTTTCCCTTTAGAGTTCCTTGGGCTTTCTATGAAGATGAGTTTGTAACTGCAAACAGGGAGAGCTTTATCTCTTTTCCAAATCTAATACCTGTTATATCTTCTTCTTGTTTTATTGCATTGGCTACAGCTTCCAATATTAGGTAAGCACTACTCTAGCCTTGTCTTTCATATGCAAAGATTCCCTTTATTCAGCCTTCCCTTCTTATTCCCACTTCCAGATAGAGCAGATTATTCTCTTTTCTGTGCCCATGAGATCTAGAATACGCTCCTACTGCACTTTCTCATTGTATTGTATTTGTTGGCATTTCTGAGTTCCAAATAGACTACAAACTGAGGGAAGAAACTACGGTTCATTCATTGTAGTATCCCCCCAAATATATCTTAGTATGGTAGTACAAATTTAATAGAAGCTTACCAAAAGAATGTTTATTGCTACATGAGGCACTGCCACAGTTATAAGTTTGTGTGATTATTGGTGAATATCTTCCTTCTCCACTAAACTGTGAACTTCCTTAAGGAAGACTGTGTCTCCCATTGTTTGCCAGTGCATCCCTGGTGCCTTGCCCAGTGCTTGACACATGGTATCCCTTAATGTAATATGAACACATAAACAAAAAGACTGAAGTGGGCTCTTGTATGAAGAATCTTCCAAAATAAAAGTTACTTCTGTCACACTTAAGGATTTAAAAAGGTCCTGTCCTTCAAGGGGTGTATCTCCTCTCAACAGATTATCAATTCACTCACTGTAGGTTTCTCAACGTTAGTGGTGTCAAAAGTATTGTGAAAATTTGCCATTGCTGAAATCTCTGGATTTAACATTTTCCCCCATAAGTGTTGTTTTATTTATTTTAATTCTGGGATAATTTATTAACTATTTGGAAAAAAATTAATTAGGATCATTCCTCACAACACATAACAAAGTAAATTCCAGAATAAATTGTTGGAATATAAATAAACTAAAGCAAAATATAGAATAATATTTATATAATGTGAGATGTAAGCCTTTTAAGCACATGCAAAAAACCCAACACCCTTCACAAATAAATGCACATGAATGCACTAAATATCTAGACACCATAAGCCCAATAAAGCTATATGAAAAACAAATTTTACTTGAAATGCATCCTGAATACCCATCTCAGTAAATAGTATACATCTTTGTATAAAAATTAGATAGGAAAAAAATATTATTTAGTGTTAAAAGTGGCAATTGCCAAGTATGGCAATGTTAAAAAGAAAAAGGTACAGAAAGTCAATACAAAATGCTGTAAAAAAATTTCAATTGACAAACATTAAAATGAATGGGCACATATTTTAGTGATCCCCTATATTTTTTTTAACCTTGAAGCATAAGGACAAGAGTGACAACCTCAATTTGGGGAATTTCCCAAGTAACATATCTATGCTCCTTCTTAGATAAAGGGTAAAATATATGTGATATTGGTTATATTTAAGATCAGATATTGAGTATAATTTACATTAAAATGTACAATGTAGAAGAGATAACTGTGTAGAAATCATGGAAACTTGGCCATGCAAATATTTTTTAATCTCTGCTATTACTAAACCTTGTTTCCTTTATTTATTTAGAAAGGTAAGTCTGTTCAACCAACAATACTTGAAGCCCTCCTTAACAATGTTTCAAATTAAAGAAGCCAATTACATGTAAGTCCCCACTTACACTATTAAGGAGGAGATGGACTGGTAGGGAGGTCAGCCCTCTTCTGATGGTGGGAAGACAGGTGGATGGGAGCACTATAAAATATCTTGCCCTAGTACCCGGTAGGTCTATGGCACACATACAAGACTTGGAAAAAATTCAACCCCTTCTACCAATGAGAAAATGAACCAAATATGCCATCAAATGGTGAACGAGCAGCAAACAATTTGTGAAACAAGAAACAAGAATCAACAACTAATATACAATAGTTATAAACATTCTTGGGCCAAATACCGCATTTAATTATAAAAAATATCATATGTTAAATTAGGCAGAGAAAAGAAGGTCTTATATCTCCAAAGCAATGATTCACAATGGATTTGATACCAGGCTCAAAATATAGTTTAGCTAGACTTCTCAGAGGGATCATCCTTCATCATTTCCCTGTTCAGTGAGAAATACTATTGCCATCTATTACACTGTTACCCAGATATTTTTTTTGATCCCCTGAGAAATCAATACATTCCACACTACCCACATACTTTTTATTGTGTAGACATTAGAAGCAGGAAAAATGCCTCAATTACCATTTTTATTGTCAACACATAACACAGTGCCTGTCACGTAGCAAGCAATCAACAAACATTTGCTGAATGAATGCGTGAGTGCTTATTATGAGTCAGGCATTATGTCAGCAGCTAACAAAATTCTCAGAAATTCAGTAATTTTCAGAATTCTCTGTTGGCTGTTCTTGGTGTAATGAGAATGATTAATAAGAAAAGCCGAATAAGAGAAACACAGCTCAGTTGAAAGTGTAGCTTCCTAATAGTTACTAACAATGATGAAACAAAACCCCAGAAAATATATGAGATACTACTGTTCTTTCCAAAAAACTGATCTGGCTTACAAATACTGCACAAAATTTAATTAAATAAAAAAAATGAATAAAGACAAATGAGCCTCAGGTGGCTTATGGACATAATTTTTATTTAAGCATGGGCTTTTAGCTTGGCTCACCCTAGAAGACAACCTTTCAGTTAGGTTAATAGAGAGTTCAGGGCTTATGGGGCCATTATAATGTTGCTGGTGTTGGTACAGCTTCATCAGAAGGTATGCGTATGACCCGCAGGAAAAACAATCCACGAAGAGAACACAATGAGAACATCCACTGTTTTACAAATCACTCTGTTACCACAGACACAAAATGGCAGTTACTGTTAGTAAATCAGCCACAGAACACTTTAAAAGAACCTTTAGACAAGGAGCTGGGAACTTTGTGGGAAATAGGGTTTTCATCCACAATTTTTAAGTAGAAAATATTTCAAGGTCAAGCATTTTTTCTTATCCACAAAACAACGCTAAACCAACATACATTTTAAGGAGTAGATTAAAGGAGATACAATATCTTTACAACTATCTTCTTGAGTAGGTATCTCAACAAATTTTCTGCAGAATATAAGTAGCCCGAAATTCAGCAGCAAAATATTGCAACGTAACAAGTAAATACAGTGTCAATGTGTTATACTGTAGAAGAGAATACATAAAGGAACAAACGATGATAATTTAATCATAGAAAACATGATAAAGAGCTGAAATACAGTCCACTTAAATAGCTTTGTGACCAAGAATGTTAAATTCTGTACTAAATGCCATTTTAAACATAAAAATCTCTTAAATTTTTGTGCTTAAACTTTTTTTTCTGTTAAACTATCTCTTATTTTTAATACTGCCACTGTAACTGATATTACAACAGATCACAATTTTCACGGACACAGCAACATGAAGACATTTACTTATGAGAAAATAAGTCACTTGTCATTAGTTCACAGTGTGGGGAAGTGGTGTACACTCGGTCGTGAGAAGGGCTTTCAGTTAGTCACCAAGTCCTTCACAAGAATTTTCCTGATATCAGATGCGGTGCGTGATTTAAAAGAACAGGAAGCAACACATCACATGTCAGAAGGAAAAATAAATGTTTTGATTCTTCATGGGTATCGTCTAAGTGACCTTCGTCTTCTGTTGTAGAAGTGCCTGAGCCCATGTTGTCGTGAAAAATTCATCATGTAATTTTGTTTGCGAGTGCTGTTCAAATCGGAAAGGATAGAGGCAGGGAGGCAAAGGAGAAAGAGCATGTAAGTCCCACCATGGAAAGCACAATCTAGTCTATGTTCTAAGTTACCCTGCTATTTGTCTGAAAAATTTCATTGTTAATAGATCATGCTGCCAGTGCTACCCCAGGACAGGATAATTAAAGGCTGACACCTGTATTCACTGCCTTTGGCTTTGAAGAAATCCCCTTCTTTTTATTAGTGAGCTCCAAATCGGGGGGGGGGGGGAGGTAACTTATCTTGCTTCACAGTGAAAGTGGATTGAAATTGTTTTGGCTTTTTGAATTTTATTCGTGACCTTTTTCTGAACACTTGGACGGATTTCATTTGAGAGGAAGTGGGTGCTGTACCCATCACCTTATTTAGACACATCTTTAACAAGTAGGAAACAGAACTTTAGCAGACTTTCTCATTCAAAGCTTAAAAAGCAAAAACTAAGTTGTTAGCTGAATCAGCTTGACCTTCCTATTTCATCAGACTCAGGTGCAAAATAAAGTAAGTTTTTCTCACGGCCGTCAACAAACAGTAAGCCTTTGGGGTCTAGAAACATAGTCTTATGAAAAAGACACTCCATTGGAAAAAAGATCATAATATACTAAGAAAGCGTAATTGACTGTATAATTGTGCATGTGTGTATATATTTCCTCCACATACATACATACATACATGCATACGTACATACTATACGTGAAGCTGATAAAAATACTGAAAATGGATTTTCAGAGTCTGTCAGAAACTGCACAATATTGGTAGAGAAAGCTATTAAAAGTTTTGGTATGGAAAATATACTTCACAAAGGATCATATCGACATCACTGAAAAGAATCTCACTCCTTTCACACACTGGCTTGAGTGACAACATATCTCTATGTGGCATTAAAATGTGGTTTTGAAATGTGAGCCTATCAATATTTTTCAAATTCACTGAGTCTCTTCAGTGCTGTCTGGACACAGAGTTTTTTCCTCCTTAATTTCATGGAAACATAAAATGCTTCTGGAATAGGATGATGTCATGTGCTGTGATTCCACTGTGAAGGTCAGTATGACATGAACTTGAGTTAGGATAAAGAGGATAAAGAGAGGGGTGCCTGGGTGGCTCAAAGCCTCTGCCTTCGGCTCAGGTCATGATCCCAGGGTCCTGGGATCGAGCCCCACATTGGGCTGTCTGCTCAGCAGGGAGCCTGCCTCCCCCCCTCTCTGTCTGCCTGCCTCTCTGCCTACTTGTGATCTCTGTCAAATAAATAAATAAAACCTTTTAAAAAAAAAAGAAGATAAAGAGGAGGCAATGGGTGATTTTTGCACTGAGCAGCATATTCTGGGTTATTAATGATCAATATATCAGGCAAGGTGTCAAATGGTACTGTTTTACCTAGTATATTATACTAGGTATTATATTTAAACATATTATGCTAACATTTGTAATACACAAAAACCTTTAAAATGAGGGTTTTATAGTTTGAGCATTAGAAAATTTATAATAAAATGTCTTAAAAGGAAAATGACATAAAAAATGACATGATTCACATAAAGTGAATGTCATCAGATATGCTTAATCAAAAAGCAACATCATCTCTACTGAAAACCTGATAAAAAGACAGACTCACAGTGATATATTTTATAAAATAAAATGAAGTGCTAATAATATTCTACTCTAGTTTTCTATTTTATCAAAGTGCAAGAAACAGGACACCTGAGTGGCTCAGTTAGTTAAGCATCTGCCTTAGGCTCAGGTCATGATCCCAGGGTCGAGGGATGGAGCCCCACATCTGGCTCCCTGCTCAGCGGGGAGCCTGCTTCTCCCTCCCTCAGTCTTCCCCCCTACCCCAGGCTTGTGCTCTCTCTCTCTCTTTCTCTCTCTTGCTCACTGTCTCTTTCAAACAAGTAAGTAAAATCTTTTAAAAAAGATGCTGGGAACTGGGGCGCCTGGGTGGCTCAGTCGTTAGGTGTCTGCCTTTCGTTCAGGGCATGATCATAGGAGCCTGAGATGGAGGCCCACATCAGGGTCCCTGCTCTGCGGGAAATCTGTTTCTCCCCCTGCCCCTCCCCCTGCTTGTGTTCCCTCTCTCGCTGTGTCTCTGTCAAATAAATAAATAAGATCTTAAAAAAAAAAAGATGCTGGGAACTATAGAATGGCAGCTAGAAGATTTATCTTCAGTTGCTCTACTCCCCATCCTTTCTCCCCTGATACGACAGTGTTACATGTATCAAAAAAGTCACTGGTTTTAATCTCATAGTTGAAGATGAAATGAATTTATCCACTATTTACCATCAGCTGTAAGTACTAATTGCTGCTTAGGTACAAAAGAAGAGCAATGACCTTTTAGTCTTGAACTAATTAGTCTTGAAGGAATCAAGTGTTAGGAGAAAGAATCCTGTTACCTCTTTCATCACAAAATGCTGGGACTGGCACTAGCCATCTTCCTCCCAGCATGGTAGGTCACTTTGTAGCCCTTTCCTGTGTTATTACAGTGGCCCCCTAAACTAGCCACCTCATTTTCTCTCCTTATGGAAAAAAAAAACACTGCTGCAAAGAGACCATGAGATCCTGAGAATGTATCACCGAACACATGATGGTATGCACTTGTGTGCATGTCTTTCCACATCCATAGGGCACATTTGGCACACCAGTCTCAGTGAACATTCCCTCAAATCCTGGCTTTACCTTGGTAACAAGCCACTCACAGTCCTTTTGTCCATGGAGCCACATCTAAGCCAACTTAGCCAGATACTTCCAAGTTCTCTAGGATTTCATCTTATTGTTTGTCAAGTCCTTTCTTCTACTACATTCCCATACAGACCCCTTATTCAAACTCACCCGGAACCTTTTCCATCTATCTCACTGGTCAACCCCTTACATCACTTCTTAAATTTCTACATTTTTTCCCCAAGTATCACATTTTATGTATTACTTGCTGAAGGGATTTCCCCCCAACTTTCAACCCTCATAGTGCTCATCTTCTGCTTTGGCTGGAAATCACCTGTGTTCTTTTGGGGGAGTGGACTGTCCCCCACTCCCCCCACCCCCACACCATAGAACTGAGCCTCCTGCCTCACCCGTGGGTGGTCAAGGCATGTCTGTTGAACTTTTGGTGACTTACTGATTGGACTCCTGTTGTAAATCATTACTCTTTAACTATAAAGAATAATTGCAAAGTTAAAGCAATGAAAATTATTCTGTTGAAAACACTTTTAAAGATATAAGGTACTCAAAGAGAATCTAAAATAGTTAAAATAGTTTACATAGAAAAAAACTCATAACACTCAAGATATTTAGTTATCCCAATGCAACCTAAATTGACATGAAAGTGACCTCAGTACATGGGAACAAGGGAACATTCAATTTTTAACAAAAAGTGATGTGTGTGTTTAATGGTTTTAAATCAACTTCTCTAATAGAATGATTGACTCATTATCCTCCATCATTATATGTAAGAAAATAAATATTAACGGGTTACAGATCTTTAATACCTTGACAGTCCAGCATGGAAGCTTATGTCTCATTTAGAAGGCATTTTGATTCATTGGATACCCTTTAATTTTGAATACATTTAAATATCAGCAGCATATCTTTGGATCCCTGCAAATGCTGATGCACACGTGTGTTTGCTATAGATGCCTCATGTTTCTCTAGTCACATTAAAAATGGCCACATTTTCAAAGCATTTTTGAAACTAACTAGTACTTTCATATGTAAAATATAAGTATTTCTGGAGTCTGTTAGGTCGGAATCTAAAGAAGCAGGTTTCTCCAGTTCAAAAGGTTTTTAAAATCAAGCACTGTGGGAAAGAGGCGGAAACTGTCCACCTCTTAGGCCATTTAATAAACTGATGTGGTCATTAAACAGGAATTGTGGCTTCTACAACGTCTAATTTACAGGACTGGGCAATCTTAAACAAGTTGAAATAGCTCATGTTTACTTATTTTTTTTTTTTTTGTGGAGCCTGTTTTTGTCCCTGATACAATGTAGATATATAGTTATAGAAAACCTTATAACCAAACTAGTAACAGGTGTGATGGAATTAAGATTTGTTTTTCCAGCGCAGTTACAGGGGAAAGTAATTTTTTATTTTAAGTCCAATGCAGGTAGGTAATGTTTATCCCAAGGCATATCAACTACACTCCTTGACCTGTCGACTTGCTCTGGCTGTGCATAGAACTCGGTCCATTTTTAAATTCTCCTATTGTTAGTCCTTGAAAAAAGGGAGAATGAACACCAGTGGCATCCTGGAAATGCTAACTTAAATGTCCATTATCGCTGAGTGAGTTTAGGGACTTAGATGATATGGAAATATAAGATACTTCTTCTTTTCTGCATGGGAAATGTGGATATTCCAAGAATTTTCAAAAATGACTGTGCTCTTTTGAACTGTTACTCACTAAAGCCACTATCTTAGGTCATTAATTATTATGAAAAAAATCCAGTTGATTTTGAATGGATTCTAATGGAAATGGGAAAGATAGAGACTTGGTGGAAGTAATTTGAGCTCATAGAAGTGTAGGTATTTTTACTGATATGTAATTAATTTACTTATTACCAAAACATATGATGCAATAAATAACACCTCAGATGAATGCAGAAGTAAGAATTCAGGGGACTGTCACATCTTCCAAAGAAATATTGGTGAGGGTCAGATGAGGAGCTGCCGTTCAAACTAATCAATGAAACTCCCCTGCACAGGAAGTCTTCACAGAAATAAGTGTAGGCTCATGTTATCTCACAAATGTTGAAGATTTCGTGTTTATTTTCTCTGCTCAGTGGGAAAGAGAATATCTGGTAACGTGTACTCAGGGAGTCGTAAGGATTAAATGGAAACTTTTAGCATAAAATGCGGATGATTAATAAATGAAAATCATTTTAACTTCTTTCCTAAGTCTAAAAGTATTTCCATTAGAGGACAAATGCAACTATATATTAAAGAGGGCAAATCTTACCTAAGGATAGGATCTAGAACTCACAAATATTTTAAAGTCCACTACTTTCTGCCAATTCACTTATTTAGAATAGAATTAAAAAGTCAAGTTACCCTCATGCATCTCCAGCACAATAGATCTTTTGAAAGACATTACATTTAATCAGAGCTCCTAGGTCTTTGGCACAGATTTCTAGTTTTAATTTCCCTTCAAAACAAGCTTATAAACTATGAGCACTTCAAAAGTACCTAATACAGTCCCAGGCATAAAGTCAAATTTGTCACCCAATGAAGCAAGGCTGATTAGCGCTCTGTCTACGTTGTTGTGCCCAGTATTTGCATGCACATTAGAGAATCGCCACAAGGTTGCTGAACCCTGAGTTAACTTGATATAGGTTTCAAATGTCCCAGTATATCTCAGTATCATATATAACTTTGTTTTCACACTATATCTTTTTAATTGCAAAGGTCTTCGACAACACTTCTGTTAACGTAGGTAACACTGATGAAACTATTAGTCTATGGTTACCCAGAATTAGTAAGAGGACTTACCTTACTCTAGTGGAAAACCAATGACAGCAAATAATGAAATACAACACAAGTTAAAAAATGCCTTTCAATGCATGCAGCACTGTGATTAGTCATAAAAGTCTGATCAGGTTTAGATGCAATATAGGATTTTTCATCTCTTTTGAAAATAAAAATTAAAGAAGTTAATTCTTATTCTTTGATACCTAATATATACATATATTTAACTTTTTAATGTAATGCAACATGCAATATTTGCTCATAACCATATGTCAAGGTACATGTAGCTTAGTACTACATTTGGCATAAATGTTGCATATAAAGCATAAATATGAAAGTAGCAGTAAATAACTGACATTAATTTTGCTATCTGTTTTTTTCAATTATTCACATTTTAGAAAATCCTTATTTCTTAATATATTAAGGAATGGGCTTTAAAAAATGCAGAAGTCCTCTACATCAGATAACACAGTCAAATTAATAAAGGATAAATATGCTTTGCAACAAATGTACTCTGCTCATTTCTAGAAATCATTTGTGCCAAAAATGACAGTATTTTGATAATGAATAGCATGAGGGGATGGTCATGATGGTACTCATATTATTAAAATCTGATAGATGCATTTAAGACCATAGTTAGCAACATACTGGTTTTCATTCCCAGTAAATGTGGTAAAAATTCAATTCTTAGTAAATCAATTCACAAAGGCTCTTTACTGAGCAATTTGCTTTCAAGGTACACATGCAAAAATTGGCCCACTTCATTATACACATGACAGGTTGTGACTTAAACACGTACACAAAAAAAATGTGATTTGTGAATGAAATGCATAGTTGGGTGAGGGAGATTCTTAGGATAGAAGGATGAGTGCCCAACAGAAAAGATTAGAACCCCAAATTTTCTTTTATCCTAAGAAGAACCCCACCAGCATGGATCTTGTGAGGGGTCTGCCCAAGTGTGTTCACAAACATTTACTGAAAAATGTTCTATACTAGCAAGTGAATTCAGAGAAATTAGGTTTCTGACATGATTGTCAGTGACTGTGTTAGACTACATTGTTCAGACTTTACAGAATAAGGCTTTTTGGTAAGCTAGTGAGGCTGGAAGAAACTCATCTGTCAATTCAGTCCATCTGTTTTACGCCAGAATAGTGGGGGCCAATCGTCACAAAGTGCTTTTCGTGGGCAGGTTTTATTGAAAAACATCACGAAAATGAAAAGATTTCACTCTCAAACAAGCATAAAGCATAAACTAACTTTGCTTGTTAAATGCTAAATGGTGCTTTTTATCTTCATGGTGTGGGGCCTGTCACTCCGTACATCCATATTTATGAAATACAAATCCTTGCATATGGAGCATGTTAGAATTACGCCGCTAGATTACACATTTATTATGTATGTTGTCAATTTCGGATGCATTCCTAAACCCTGAAATATATTCAAAAGTGCTGAATTTGTTCTCATCGAACTCTTTTCTCTTCTTTGTTAATATGGGCAGTGGTGAGGTTAAACTCAAGATACCATGCGTGACCACAATTTTTCTTTCTAGGGATTTTTAGCATGTGTCCTTAGTGCACATGCACAGAAGCAAAACTATGGTAATAAAGCTAGATTAAGGCCAGTCTGTACTCAGAAAAGAAAATATGTTCTAAAAATGTAATGGTTTTTCAACCATTAGTTGCAAAAACATATTAGCAGCCCTCTTTGTGGTAATCTGTTAGGGGAGGGCTTGTATCTCTTTTGATTTGTATCCCAGTCTCCTCTCCCATCCACACTTGAGGAGTTAGCCATTCTAGTTTATGTAACTAAATGTTATCATATAAAAGCATAGTGAATTTGAGGATATTTTGAATTATTAGGGATATATGGGTGTATTCTACTTCTAAATATACATCCACTGTAGCAAAATTATAATTGGTAATATTTGTGAATCATGAAATGAACCTTGGATAGTTTCTTTGTGCCTCATTTGGTTGAAAGACACTCTGGAAAATTATTGTGTTTTGTTTTTCTGAATTTTCTGGACCTTTCTTTTTTATTTTAAGCTCAACAAATGAATAACTTGAAGTAATTATTCTATAGAGCTTCAACAGCATATTAATTAGTAAATGCCTTAAAAGTTTTGACTCTTCTGAAAAGAAGTACTTTGAAAGGGTACAGTGGTATATGGAGAGATGTTAAATCCTATGACAAGAGCAAAATACCACAAAGATAGTTCTGAAAATATAATTTCTCTGTATTGGTATTTCTCTCCCCCCCCCAAAAAGAAAGAAAACCAAGTGACTCCTTTAATTTTAACAAGTTTTAAAAATGTCATTAAAGAGATAGTATTTGCTTCTAAAATTACATGTGTATTATATAAAAATAAAATTATATGGTGATATGTGTGAAGCTATAATTTTTATATTATTCACTGAAAGTATTCATGTGTGATGATGCTCTTTCCTCACTCAAAATGTTTCAGTGTCTTGAAAGTCTGAGAGAATCGGGCAGAGTAAGAGCAGAAAGGTGCCTGGTAAGTGATAAGATTCTTGAAAGTACTAAAAGTCTGGAGATGGATTGAAAGTGAAGTCTTTACAAATACAGATTATTTCTCCAGAAAAATATGGGAAACAATAGGTATGATTGATAGGATAGATTCCAGAGAATCTGAACTTGATTCTTCTAGTAATGTCATGATGCTGGCGGCTGCTTCTAAAAATTAATACCAGCACCAGGTATTCCTGAACAGGGAACAAAGAACAGAGCTCTGCTTCAAAGTTGCAAAGGGGTTGTTTCACACCAGGGCAAGATATTTGCACAGCTGAGCCCACTTGCTCTTTAACTCTGTCTAAGGAAGGGTATGACGGTGATGATAAGCCTCTGAAATCAGCAACTGATCACTGAAATTGCTTGGCTGGGTGGCAGAAAAACTATCTACTCGCACCCATGCTATGCCTACCCCAGGGTGTATTAGCTGCCTTCTCTTGAGGACTGTCAGGTTTTGAAGTTTCCATAGGAGTTGGTAATGCTTTGTCAGGCACAGGAAGCCCCATTAATGTAAACTGACTTGGCGAGAGACTTGAAAGACAGAAAGTGTTTATTGACTCTAACTCCGATTCTCAACCAGTTTATTAGAATCACCCGAGGTGCTTTTATAACAAAGACTGATGCTCAGGTCCCACTGTGGATCAGTTTAAATCATCTTTGGGATGTTTCCTTCCCCAAGCTCCTAAGTGATTCTGGTGTTGGATCAGACTGAGAAGTGCTGCTCTGAAGGGCGAGTAGTTAGGACAGAAAGGCTCTGGGGCTGGTTTTTGGGTCTATTTGGACACATTTCTGGCTTTACCATATGTAGATATGTATTCATTTTAGAGCCCAGGTATTCTCCTGGAAGCATGTATTCTGAGGAAGTCAGTGTCTCAGTAAAATTCAGCCTCATAAAGATCCAAATGAGTGTGGACTTTTATTTTAAACTTCAACTTTGTCTTGTGGAGGCAGAGCCCAGCAAGTTGTCCAAAGCAGCAGAGCGCACAGTGGGGGCTTGTGTGGGGACCAGGTTGTTCTTGGATTTGGGGGTTGATATGGATGCCATGCAAGCAGGTGCCTCAGTGAAAACTAAGACGAGGGCTAACTCAAGACTGGAAAATTCAGCTCATGGCTATGATTGAAAGAAAACAAATCTGGTAGTTTGCCTACCAATCGATCATTTAAGTTTGCTTTCAAAATGACTGAAATCAGCCAAAGGACTGATTTCATTTTTGGTTTGGTAAACAGAATGAACATTTGAACCTATCTACCGAGAAGATTCGCCTCTCCTTGCCAACCACTTGGAGCCATCAGTCCGAACCCGTCGAGACATAAGCATTCCAGTTCTACAGGAACTAGATTGTTAGAGAAAAAGCAAGTCATCTCTCTGCGGAACAGTTAACCCGGCTAGGCGAGAGCAGTGCCAACTTTATCATACAGGAGAAACCACAGGGGAACACCTTCCACATGCTTGGTGCGGGGGTTGGTCAGGGGGACTCGGAAACCACAAAGTCCTTGCTCTGGTGGCGACTGTGGCATTTCACAGAAGAATACCTTGGGATCTGTGGCTCAGACAGGTGTTTGTAACTGGGCGCCTTAGCTAGAAATAGACCCCTTCTCTGTTCAGGACATCATGCCATTTTATAAGGCAACCCAGATGTGACAAGGACATTGTTTCCCATTTATCTCGAGACTTTTGTGTCACCCAATTTCACTATTATGGTCGAATCTGCAGATACGTCTTTTGCTTATTGAAGTTTTCTAAGGCAATTAAATTGTTTCGGGACTTTCCTACTTCAGGTTGACTCGAGCTACAAATAGCAGTTGTGGTAAGGGCGAAGACCAAAGTCTCCTGGGGGCTTCTTATCAGAACGGTTGTTACTGAATTAAGAAGCATGCCATAGCAAAAGAATATCAAACCTTCCCAAAATGGACAAGGGAGCTATCTATCAGATACTCACAGGACGACCTCCACATGGTCCAAAGCCCATTGATCATGACCTGTTCCGTTGTGGCGAGGTTGCCACCAGCGCAATAAAACTCCTTTCATCCGTGCCTCCCTGGGTCACAGAAGGACAAAGAGGTTACCCGCTAGAAGACAAACTTCTGGTATGCCATTTCCAGACCTCGAAGGTAAGAGGCCTGTCTAACTCAACATGACTGAGCGTATGAATTCGGATTCGCTTAGTTCACGGTACCCTTTTGAGCAGCATTAAATTTCATTGGCGACTCAGGGACCTAGAATCCGTTTCCCTCTCCCTCCTGGCTTCTCCTTGCTCCAGCAGCAGCTGGAAGAGCTTTGAATTTGGTCCATGTCTGGGCCATGCCTTCTGCATGAGAGGTGCTGAGCTAGAACTGGGGGTGCGGTGCTCAACCATAGGAACCCCATTGCCTAGCCTCAGAAAACCTGCAGAAGATTAAAAACGTTCTTCTCTAAAAGACTAGAAATCCCCATCAGAGAAAGGGAAATCAGCAAAAAGCGCCCCTGCATTTAGTTGTTAGGTTCTCTTCCCTCTTGAGCCCTGCACCCCCACGCCGCGCCTCACAGGGAGCAGCGACACAACTCTGGGGATCTGGGTTCGTCAGGGTTCTGCCGCCACCTGCTTGGGTGGGGTCAGTGCAGTAACCTCACGCTCCGAGCTCCATCTCACGGATTCCTGGCAATCGGGCCACTTACAGGGGAACGTTGTAGGACACCCTCTGCGCCTGTGTGAAGTCCTTGGGCTGGTGCTGCGCGATGACGTGCCACGTGATGCCGTTGTTGACGCTGTACTGTAGCAGCACCGCCTTGTCCACGGCGTGCGGGCCGCTCACGTCGCTGTTGCAGCTGTCCGTCTGGGACGTGCTTCCAATTTGCAGAACAAACATGATTTTGCTGCAAATACAGGTAAATGCATGTCAGGGAGTAGTAGAAGAGTTCTAGTTTTTTTTTTTTTTTAAACCTTTCCTGATCCTAAAGTCCATCATTTCTGAGCTCAGAGAGTAGAAATGGAAGCATCCCGTCTTAGGACTAAGGCATGTAAATAAATTAATGTATTTATATTAACCTTTACCTCCTATGAGAAATAAGGTGGGCTTTCTACACCAAGAAAACAATTTTACTTCTATTCTCTGGAAGGTAAAATGGGCCAAATAGGCATGAGGAGATAGGACCAGGAATAAAACCACAATATTTATGCTACATACTTTTTTTTTTTTTTAAACCAAACAGCTCCAAGCTGAACAGCATCTGCACAAGGATAAATCATCAGGTCTATTTTAGGAGAGGCTGTCTGGAGATCAGAAAGGAGGGAAAACTGAGTTGGATATGCAGGCTCTGGACCGTACCTGCGATTCCATTTGAAGTGTCTTTTTTTTTTTTTTTTAAAGATTTTATTTATTTATTTGACAGACAGAGATCACAAGTAGGCAGAGAGGCAGGCAGAGAGAGAGGAAGGGAAGCAGGCTCCCCGTTGAGCAGAGAGCCCGATGCGGGACTCGATCCCAGGACCCTGAGATCATGACCTGAGCCGAAGGCAGCGGCTTAACCCACTGAGCCACCCAGGCGCCCTGAAGTGTCTTTTTGCTTTTTACGGGCATCCTTGCCCTTAGAAGATACAGTTTTTAAACACAGGAAATCTATTCTAATAAGAGTCCTAGTGATTAATAGAGTGGTGCCATTTACAGGAGCTGGTGACATAAGGCAGCAAACTTAACACTTGTAAATTCATAAAAAAAACTTGCTTGCACAACATGGTGTGCAATTGTTCGTTAAGCAGCTACTTGTCGCTGTATATGGGGTCAAGGGAAACATCAGGCTGTCCCCAGATTAAGTCCATCTTTCTGGCAGGAAAACATGGGATGGGTGACTGTAACTTCTGGCACCTCTGTGGTTACCACAAAGGACTTAATTGTATTTTCCTTGTTTATCACACCGAAAGACCCTAAACTTGCCTTTCTGCTTCTGAAAATACATCACGAATGTTTTCCAAAGTCAAAAACCTTGAGTAAATTATGTGTACATTTTTATTAACCAAGTATCTGATTCTCAATGTCCTCGTAGCTCTGGAACACCTCTCAGTAGTCAGGGAATACTCTAGTTAGCACTTTGCAGTCTTCGTGGACCCTTGGAATCTTTTTTCTGAATTACACAGGGAGAAAGTCATGTTTGTGTGGATAAGGTGGCAGAGCTGGGAAGGAGCAGGTGGGGAAGGGAATCCAACCTTCCTGGGATCCTTTTGTCTCTGTCACTTCCCAGGTCGATTTGCACAGTCCCCATCCACTCTGCTCTCCGTTAATAAGCAGTTCCAAGAACATGAGAATTTTGAAAGTTCCTATCTATCCTCCATTTCTGTTTATTGTAACCACGTATGTTAAATATAGTTATATGTTTGCCTGACTATAAATCTACTCCATGGATACATTTGTATTTACATACTTGCAAATGGTCAACATGAAATTATCTATAGAGTGATCTACAACCCATTTAACATTTTTTTGTTGTTATTTTTTTAACTTTACTGAGACCTGATTGACATAAAACATTGTATAGGCTTAAGGTATACAGCACATTGATTTGAGCCACATCAGTTTTTATTTTTGGCCACTTCTCCTGGCTTATGCCTATGTCACCACCACTCAGCCAGAATACGTGAAGAAAAACAAGGTAGTTCTACAATAAATTGAAGCAAAGCATAACTCTGAGTGGGGAAAACATACATTGCTTTCTCCTACCAAATTCAAGTGACATTTAGGTCTCCACTGCTTTGTGACACCCATGCTTTGAAGTTCATGGTGATATTTAACAGACAGCAGAAAGTGACCAGTCTTGTGGCCAGTTCTGGGTCTGAACTACAACAAAGGAGTTTGGTTACCTTGCTCGGGTGAGATCCAGAGGCTTGGTGGCCGCCTGTCGTATCTGACAGCCATTAAAATAGAGTGAGTCTCCATGGGCGTAGGGTGCCAGCTGCCCACAGCCACTTCCTATCACCCCACCTTGGATGGTCTCCCAGTTTGCTTCAGTGACTCTTGCTGACTCAAAATTATCTTTGATATAGCTGGGAAGATCATGACTGAAAACAGAGCAATCGTCACCTAGAGGGAAGGGAATAATTGCAAAAGTTAGCTAAAAGAAGTGGCATCATTAAAGATGATTTTAGGCTTAATCCATTCTTGTTATTATAAGAGCGACAACATACTGGGCAGATACAGACTCCCAGAAATAAATGTTTTCTTTGTATTGGAGCAATTATCGGCTTATGTTCTTTTTTTATATTTATTTTTATTTCTTATTTATTTTTAAAGATTTTATTTATTTATTTGACACAAGAGAGATCACAAGTAGACAGAGAGGCAGGCAGAGAGAAAGAAGGGGGGAAACAGGCTCCCTGCTCAGCAGAGAGCCCGACGCAGGACTCAATCCCAGGACCCCGAGATCATGACCTGAGCCGAAGGCAGAGGCTTAACCCACTGAGCCACCCAGGCACCCCTGGCTTATGTTCTTGAAAAAAATCCCACTTTCTCTGAGTGAATGTGTGCTACACTGTGTAGGGGCTAATGTACTGACTGCTCACATGAATTGACTATGTAAATACCCAGCATCTGGCCAGGCCTACAAGTTTACCAATGATGGGTCTTGCAGGAGAGCTCTCACCCTGGCCTGAGAAGCCAACCTAATTTCTTTCTCCCCAGCATGCCTTTGCAGCAGGAAATAGGATAAGTCATATTCTTGTTCTTCCAGCTCTATACTTGAATCTTGAGAGCAGAGTCTGCATTTTATTCATTGTTGGATTCTAGCACCTAACACAATACTTAGCACATGTAAGATATGCAATAACAAGGTGATATAAATAAACGAATAGTGAATAGGCTGGAAGGATGAGAGCACTGAGCTGAAATATTGGCATTTAAGATAGAACATTAGCAAATGTGTATGTGTTTGCATTCGCCCTTGAATTGAACAGCACAACTTCCCTAAATAGCTATGATAGTTCTATATCAAAAGGTCATGGCTCTAGCTCTGTGGGTTCAGGGGAGAGGGCAAATTCCAGACATCTGGGACTCCTTGTGAGACATCTGATTTGTTCATGTGCCTAAAGTTCAAGGTGTCCAGCTAACACGTGGACAGATACAGGTGGTCTTATTGGTAATGAGACCAGAGGAAAGAGATCATGGCTAAGTGATTTCTGACATGAGAGATGTGCAGTCATGTACATTAATCATACTCATTTCATTTGGAGGCCAGGAAATAGCATCAACCAAGAAATCTAACTATATTCTACTCCAGAAGTCAAATCTGTGGATTTTTCCATTATAAAAACTTCCCATTAGGGAAGTTGTATAATTTTGCTCCTCTTTGGATTAAGCTCCCAGTTATGAGAGACAGCAAGGTTGACTGGAAAGAACAACTGAGTAATGGTCATCTTCTGACACTGACTAGCTGTATTCATCTTAGGCAAGTCACTTAAGTTCCCTGAGTCTCAGTTTCTTTACCTATGAAGTGGGAATAATTATATTAACCACAGCTAACTTATGGGGATATCATAAGTCGTAAATGACTGCTGAATAAATAGGGGGACACTGTGTAAGTAGTAAAGTACAAGGCAATGAAAGGATTCACTGAGCATTGCTATATGCCAAGTATTAGGCGCTGAGGATATAATGGTGATTATGTAGATTCTGTAACAACAGAAACCTGTTGGAAACCCTGCATCAGAGGAAAGCAGACTTCAGGCCTTCTCTCGGGCCAAGGGAACAGTTTCCTATGATGTTAGGGGTTGAGTAGATACTCAGTCCCAAATCATATATTCGGCTTCTAGAAGCCCAAGCAGTAAAAAGGTATTTTTTTTTTTTTGCATGTGTGTATGTGTGTTTGTGTGTGTGTGTGTGTGTGTGTGTGAGAGAGAGAGAGAGAGAGAGAGAGAGAAAGTGACCTAGAAAACAGAATATCTTGAATCATCAGCTACATCTTGGGAGGACGGGGCAGCTGCTACTGGAGAGACTGAGAAAGAAGGAATACCGGCAAAGTAACCAGGGATGGGCAGCCAGGACAGGAAGGAAAGAGGCCCAGAAGTGAAAATAAAGTGCTGGGGGTAGTGGTTGAGTCAGGGAGTTAAATGGAGGATGGGGAATATGCAGTGCTATAGAATTCTGTATTTTATATTATTTTAAAAAAGATTTATTTATTTACTTATTCATTTAGAGGAGCGCATGAGCAGGGGGAGGGGCAGAGAGAAAGGGAGAGAGAATCTTAAACGGGCTCTACGTGCAGCGTGGAGCCTGACACGGAGCTCGATCTCAGGACCCTGAATCATGATCTGAGCCGAAATCAAGAGTCAGCCACCTAACTGACTGAGCCACCCAGGCAGGGCCCAGAATTCTGCATTTAAAAAAATACTTTAAGGAACACGGCAGAAAATTATCCTTGGCACTTCATTCCAAAGATAAAGAATGCTGTGATTAAAGGGTGTGTCATCAACCTCAAATCCCTCAGGGCTGGAGTTTTTCTTTCTTTCTCCGTGGACTTTTGCTTTTTTAAATTTTTTTTCAAAAGATTTTATTTATTTATTTGACAGAGCACAAGCAGGTGGAACGGCAGGCTCTCTGCTGAGCAGGAAGCCTGATGCTGGACTCGATCCCAGGACCCTGGGACCATGACCTGAACTCCCCCAGGTGCCCCAACCCTCCTGGTGGTCTTTGTATACGTGTTGATGTGAGGAGAACCTCATGGTCTTTTGTATTAAAAGTGACAGCCTGGGATTCAGACCTTGGAAACTTTCATCACAGATGCAGACGGCGCCCGTGGTGCAGTATCCATGCCCACTGCAGAGCCTGGGGCAAGCCTCTCCGATGTACACGTGGTCGATCGCCCAGCTTTGCTTCTCCGTTTCTTCCCCCTTCTGGATCCAGCGGAACTGTGTTGCACTGGAAGTCCAGAGAGAGCAGGAGGTTTCAATAGCCTGTTATTTCCTGTGGCTGTGTCCCACCTCCAGCCCTGGGAATGGGGACTATTTCTGAGAAAAGGATGCCCCCAAGCTTCTCCTTGAAGCACCCAAGTCAATGGTGAGTGAACATGTAGCCCCTCAGACTCTGGGGATATCTCCCAAAGTGCCATTCTGGAAGCTTGTACCTTCCCTGAGGGTTTGATGTGAATTTCCTATTCTATTCCATAATCAATTTGTGTCCCTTTTTCTTATTGAGGTATATCATTTTCCAAATTTTTGAGTAAAGTGAATGCTGCTCTAGGAAGATTGCACTCTATCATATTCAGCCTGTGGCTTCGTGTAATCAAACCAGCCCTGCATACCCCAGAGGGTATCTGTATATGGGATGAGGAGTGCAGCCTTCGGGAATCACATACACTCGAGCAGATACGGTGCCAACTCCAGGTCTTTGAGTGTCTGTGATTTGGGGCCTGTGATTGAGCTTGGCTTGTGCTGTGGTATTTTATCCAAAGCAAATTTAAGATCTGTAGCATTTACAGACAAGATCCTATGTCTTCCTATTTCTTCTTGGGACATGCCATTGCCATATGGGGACATGGGTTGGTGAAAGGAGGGAGAGGGTACCACAGCTGTAATGGAATGTCACTGCAGGAGCTCTGTAGAGATTGCCAGATAATCCCACCAAGTTTACCTTCGTATGCAATTTACCTGGAGGAGACATGGTCAGGCAGCTGAATGGTGATTCTTTTCCAGCTCGAGCTGTTGACAGAATTGTAGATGGTGGCTTCATGGAACTGGAAGGGGGAGCAGCCGATGCTGTTTGAAGAGGAAGGAAGGCACTGGGTCTGAACGAGCTGCCAGGAATCAGACCTGTGGAAACCACAGAAGTTATGGTAGACAACTCTTAAGAGGAAATAGATGACTTGACAATGTCAACGTAACCCTTTGGGGTTGGGTTAAATTGAGGTATTTTTATGTAAGTTTTCTATTTCCTGTATATATTTATAAACACAATGAAAAGTAAAACTGAAAATAATTTCAAATAAGATATAACCCTTTACAAGCACAGGAATATATTCACAGATAATAGAATAAAATAATAGCATGCCCGCTACTGCATTCTAATGGCTTCCTCCCACTGGTATTATTACCAGAAATATACCTGCAGTTGATTGACAAAACTCTCTGTTTATCCAAACTTAACTCTCCATTATTCATTTTCAAAAGTGGTGGTGGGGGACAGGGCTCTCAACATCCCAATAAAGTAACTGCACTGTGTCAGACTTTTACTAGGCTTCAAGACATGTGACTCTAGCTGCAGCATATTTAGATCTTGTATTGATTTAAATTCTCATTAAGGTTGGTTGAAAATGAGCAACATGAATAAAAGAGAAATCTACTTTGAGGACAAACGTAGTATCTTACTTAGTTTAAAAGACAAAAAAAATTTGTTGGCTTGCAGCCAGTCTAGTAGGAAAATGATTTTTCTCAGTTTGAAGGAAATTTCTGAAAATAAGACATTCATGGAAGTTTTATATAAAGGAAATGAATAATGTGAAATAAACATAAACTGTACTTTTAATATAAAAGGTTGCTCCCCTGTAGCTGCTTTAAAAATAGACAATCATCTGAAGTTGTATTCAAGTTTGGAAGAATGTAAAAATTTATTCCAAAATTATTTCACAAACCTTGCATCCTTAGTGTACTCCAACATTACGGAATGAAGGTCACCACAGGAAGTAGCTTCGCAACCCACCACAATCTAAAACAAACATAAACGAAAAGTGTGTACAGGGAAGATTAAATACCTGTCACTAATTAATTAAATCCCTCTCTCTAAATTATGCCTCTAATGGGAAATCAACAAATATTCAGAGCAGCTTTTACAGAGCAACGTGCCAGAATACCAATATTACTTTTTTTTTTTTTTTGAGTTCCGTTAAAAATATGCAACTTTGTGTGAAGATAAGAATCAAGGTTTAAAAAAAGCACTAATTTTCGGGGGGCCTGGGTGGCTCAGTCATTAAGCATCTGCTTTCAGCTCAGGTCATGATCCCAGGGTCCTGGGATTGAGTCCCGCATTAGGCTCCCTGCTCAGCAGGGAAGACTGCTTCTCTCTCTCCCACTCCCCCTGCTTGTGTTCCCTCTCTCACTGTGTCTCTCTCTGTCAAATAAATAAATCTTTAAAAAAAAAGTATTTATTCTAATAAAGAGCTGGTTGTTTTAAATGATGAAATTGATAAGCCTTTAGTTAGACTCATCAAGAAAAAGAGAGAGGATGCAAATAGATATCAGATATCAGATATCAAAGAGGAAAAATAACAACTGACATCACAGAAATACAAGGGTTATAAAAGAATACTATAAAAGTTATATTCTGACAAATTGGACAACGTGGAAGAAATGGATAAATTCCTAGAAACATACACTCTTCCAAAAATGAATCAGGAAGAAAGAGAAAATGTCAACAGACTGATTATAAGTAACAAAACTGAGGCAATAATGAAAAACTCTCCCAACAAACAAAAGCCCTCTCAGATGGCTTCATAGATGAATTCTACCAAATACTCAAAGAAGACTTAATATCTGTTCTTCTCAAACTATTCCAAAAAATAAAAGAGGAAGGAAAATTTCCAAATTTATTCTACAAGGCCAGCGTTAACATGACACCCAAACCAGACAGAGACACTACAGAAAAAGAAAACTACAAGCCAATATTCTTTAAAAAAAAAAAAAAAAAGGAAAGATTTATTTATTTATGAGAGAGAAAGAGAGAGCACAAGCACATGTGAGTGGAGGGAGGGGCAGAGGGAGTGAATCCTCAAGCTGACTCCCTGCTAAACACAGAGCCCAATGTGGGGCTCAATCCTACCACCTCTAAGATCACAACCTGAGCCAAAACCAAGATTGGAAACTTAACTGACTGAGATATCAAGCATCCCAGCCAATATCCTCTTTTTTTTTTTTTTTTTTAAGATTTTATTTAACAGAGAGAGAGAGAGAGATCACAAGTAGGCAGGGAGGCAGGCAGAGAGAGAGGGAGAAGCAGGCTCCCTGCTGAGCAGAGAGCCCGATGCGGGGCTCGATCCCAGGACCCTGAGACCATGACCCGAGCTGAAGGCAAAGGCTTAACCCACTGAGCCACCCAGGAGGCTCCTCTTTTTTTTTTTTTAAAGGTTTTATTTTTAAGTAATTTCTATAGCCAGCGTGGGCTTGAACTTAAAACTGAGATTAAAAGTTGAATGCTGGGGCTCCTGGGTGGCTCAGTGGGTTAAGTCTCCGCCTTCAGCTCAGGTCATGATCTCAGGGTCCTGGGATCGAGACCCTCATCGGACTCTCTGCTCAGCGGGGAGCCTGCTTCTCCCTCTCTCTCTGCCTGCCTCTCTGCCTACTTGTGATCCCTCTCTGTCAAATAAATAAATAAAATCTTAAAAAAAAAAAGTCACATGCTCCACCAACTGAGCCAGCAATGATGAATGTAAATGCAGAAATCCTCAACAAAAATTAGCAAATTGAATTCAACAATACACTAAAAGAATCATTCACCATAATCAAGTGGAATTTATTCCAGAAATGCAGTCATAATTTAATATTTGCAGATCAGCGTGATACGTAACTTTAACAAGAGAAAGCATAAAACTACAGGATCATCTCAATAGGTGCAGTAAAAGCACTGAACACAATTCAACATCCGTTCGTGATAAAAACTCCCACCAAAGTGGGTTTAGAGGGAACATGCTTCAACTTAACAAGGTTATATATGAAAAATCCACAGATAAAAATTCCACAACCCAGTTGCGGAAAACCTGAGAGCTTTTTGTCTAAGATCAGGAACAAGATAAGCATTTCCTCTCTCACTGCTTTTATTCAACATAGTATTGGAAGCTCTAGCTGCAGCAATCAGACAAGAAAAAGAAATAAAAGGCATCCAAATTGGAAAGGAAAAGTGAACCTGTCACCATTTACAGATGACATGATACTATCTATAGAAAACCCTAAAGACTCCACCGAAAAACTGTTAGAACTGAAAAATGAAATCAGTAAAGTTGCTGGGTACAATATTAATATACAGAAATATGTTATATTTCTCTATGCTAATAACAAAGTAGGATAAAGAGAAATGAAGAAAATAATCCCATTTACAATTACACAAAAAAAAGTACCTAGGAAGAAATTTAATCAAGGAGGTGAAAAACTTATACTTTGAAAACTGTAAGATGTTGATGAAAGAAATTGAAGATGATGAAAACAAATGAAAAAACATACCATGCTCATGGATTAGAAGAATTAATATTGTTAAAATGTCCATACTACCCAAAGGCATCTACAGATTCAATGGACTCTCTATCAAAATACCAAATGCATTTTTTTCAGAAATAGAACAAATAATCCTAAAATTTGTATGGAACCACATGACACCCCAAATAGCAAAAGCACTCCTGAGAAAGCACAAAGCTGGAGGCATCACAATCCCAGATTTTAAGATAGACCACAAAGCTGAAGTAATCAGAACAGTATGGTACTGGCACAAAAACAGACACACAGAACAATGGAACAGGATAGAGAGTCAAGAAATAAACCCACGTCTACATGATCAGTTATTCTATGACAAAGGAGGCAAGAACACCAAACAGGAAAATGATAGTCTCTTCAACAAATGTTGTTGTGAAAAATGGAGAGCAACATGTGTAAGAATGAAACTGGACCACTCGCTGAACCATATACAAAAATACATTCAAAATGGATTTAAGACCTAAATGTGAGGGACGCCTGGGTGGCTCAGTGGGTTAAAGCCTCTGCCTTCGGCTCGGGTCATGATCTCAGGGTCCTGGGATGGAGCCCTGCTTCAGGTTCTCTGCTCAGCGGGGAGCCTGCTTCCCTTCCTCTCTCTCTCTCTGCCTGCCTCTCTGCCTACTTGTGATCTCGGTCTGTCAAATAAATAAATAAAATCTTAAAAAAAAAAAAAAAGACCTAAACGTGAGACCAAACTCCTAAGAGAAAACATAGGCAATAATCTCTCGGACATCAGCCAGGGGGAAAAGAAAAAAAGCAAAACCAACTAACTAACTAACTTATTCAGACTACACCAAAATAAAAAGCTTTTGCACAATGAAGGAAACCATCAGCAAAACAAAAAGGTAGCCTACTGAATGGGAGAAGATACTTGCAAATGATATATCTGGTAAGGGATTAATACCGAAGATATACAAAGAACTTACACAATTCAAGACAAACAAACAGAAATCTGTCAAAAAAATGAGCAGAGGACCTGAATATGTTTCCCAAGAGGACATACAGATGGCCAACAGACACCTGAAATGATGATCAACCTCACTAATTATCGGGGGAATGTAGATCAAACCATAATGAGATATCACTGCACACAAATTAGAATGGGTAGTATCAAAAGATAAGAAATAACATGTGTTGGTGAGGATGTGGATGAAAGGGGACCCTTGGGCACAATTGGTGGGAATCTATACTGGGTACAGCCACTATGGAAAATAGTATGGAAGTTCCTCAACAAATTAAAAATAGAAACACCCAATGATCAAATAATTCCACTGCTCAAAGAAAATGAACATACTAATTAAAAAAGATATATGCACCCTTATGTTCACTACAGCATGATTTACAATAGCCAAGATATGGAAGCCATCCAAATGTCCATGAATAGATGAATGGACAAAATATGGGGTATATCTACAATGGAATATTACCTAGCCATAAGAAAGAATAAGATCTTGCCATTTGTGACAACATGGATGGATCTAGAGTGTATTACGCTAAGTGAAGTAAGACAGAGAAAGACAAATACCATATGATTTCACTTATTTGTGTAATCTAAAAAACAAAACAAATGAACAGACAGAAACAGACTTAAAAATACAGAGAACAAACTGGTGACTTCTAGAGGGGGTAGAGGAACGGATGAAATGGGTGAAAATACTGTATTAACACTGGAAGTGACTTAAGATAGTGGTGAGCACTGAGTAATGTACAGAATGTCAAATCACTATGTTGTACATCTGAAACTAATATAACATTTTATGTCAATTATACTTCAGTAATAAAAACAAAAAAGTTAAAAGAGCAAGCTCTTAACCTTTGAGAAAAGTCTTTTTTTTCAAAAACATAAAAGTTTTTGTACAGAAATGACCAGGCCCCATTTTTTTTTCCAGGCCTAATTTTTACCTATCGATCTAGCTAGCTAATTTTAACATTTCTGGATTATGCTATTGTTCTTCAGCTTTTACTACTTGCCAAGTTTGGCAGTTTTGGTAAGACTAATAAGAGTCCGATGCCTCTGCAGGAGGAAAAGGCATTCCATACCAATCAGAGCTGGCTGTAAACAGAATGATATCCATGACTATGCAATAAAACAAACAAAAAAAGTGCTATTTCTATTTACTGGATAAATATAACAACATATTAATCATAAATTTGGGGAAGAAAATTTAGCCGAAAGCAAAGTAACATTTGGAGAATTAATGCAAAGAAACTCGAAGTATGACTGGTTCAAGACATTTTCATTGATATCCTAACTTCCTGAGGCTACTACATTTCTGGCACGAATTTCTATTCTTGTGGTTTTTCCATTTCCATATGAATAAGAGCTTTCCACATTATATGCAATTAAATGTTTGAGTCATTAATATTGCATAAGTGCTATAAAACTTCGGCAATTTAAATTTAAGTCTTAATCATCTAATAATCAACATGTCCTATTTTAGTGCTGATACAGGGGAAGGTTAATGCTAAAAATTTCAGGCCACACACTCATGAATAAAATAGCCCTGGCTTCAGAGAGAGTAAGAAGCATATTCCAATAATGAGAATGGAAATCATAAAAGATATAACTAAAATGCTGTGGTGCTTCTTATGAAGGAGAGACTGTATTTGGTTAAATAGATTGGAAAATAATTCGTCAGAAGTGGAAGATCTTAATTATTCCAGCCACAAGAAAGAAATGATAATTACGTGACATGATAGAGGTGCTCTCACTACAATGGCAATCATATGACGATATACATATGTATCAAATCAACATGTTGTACAAATTAAATTTGCACAAAGTTAAATGTCAAATATACTTCAACTAAAACAAAACATAAAAGGGTTAACCAAATAGGGTGCATGAGAGCTGCCTCTGGAGAATGGGAAGAATGTGAGAGGTGGAGGTAGGAGAAACACATTTAGATGGGAGGAGCGTGAGCAAAGACACAGAGGTGGGAAGACACTGTGTCATGTCTATAGGAGAGCATGAGCTATGTTTTGGTCCAGCTGTAGAAGGTGTAGAATACTGGGAGAGAACATGAGACAGATTAGTGAGTTTGGTAGACCATGAACTGTAGTCTTTGGCTTTTGACCTTAATTTGGTAAGCCATGGGGAGCCATTAAAGGTTTATGAGCAGTGGAGTAATGTGCTCAGAGCTGTGCTCTGTAAAGACGAGTCTGGCTGTGCTGTTGAAGGACAGGTGGGAGTAGAAAGGAAGAATAGTTACTGGACTACTGATTTAATGAGTGCAAGTGGGAATAGAGCAAACGGAGAAGATGGGATGGGTGCCAGGCACACTGGAAATTAGAAGGCTGCAGTAGCTGGTTAGATGTGAAAAGTTAAGAGTGAAAAATCAAAGACTACTTCAACTTTTAAAGCTGATCAATAAGTCGAAGGTGGTGCCATCAACAGAAACAGGAGAATCAGAAAGAGGAGCTGGTAGGGAGAGGGAGGAGATGAAGTTCACTGTTTGCCGCTGCGAGCTGAGATGCCGGACGATGAAAAGTGTAGGAATGTACACAGAATGTAAAAGTCCTGAATTAATGGTTGGTGAATCAGTCGGGGTTGGAAAGGCAGCTCTGGGAGCAAGTCTTAAACATGTCCCAGAAGCCAAAGGATGAATGGAATTTCCAATGGGGAGACTATCTAAGAGAGAAGAGAGCAGAGAAGTACTGCAAAATGCTGATATCTAGAGCGTCGGAGGAAGAAGAGGAGCCAAAAAGGAAGCAGAAGTAGATTCCCAGGAGGAAAGAGGAGAAATGGCGGAGAACTCAGAGCGGGAGAACAAGCGGAAAACAAACGCATGATGGCCCCAGCTGCGGAGGGCAAAGACAACAGTGCCCAGCGGTACAGATCAGAAAGGAAAGGCAAGAAATGGGTGAAGTGCAGACAATTGTTGGTGACTTAGAAAAATGGAGTGTTGGTGATACTTTAAGTACTACATTTCTGGGGATGAACTTTTTTCTTTTTTTTAAACAAATGGATTTGGTTAGAGAAGATGATGTCCATTTCTTCAGTCTGGGTTGACAGAGGCAGCGAGACAGGAGGCTCCAACCAACTTAATCAAATATGACAACTTTGATAAGGGCCTGGTGTGGGCCTGCTAGAGGGAAAATCTTCTCTCTTAAAGGAGGTGGCTTGGAATTAGGGGTGGGGTAACACCAGACATGACCTTCAGCATCCTTTATGCCACTTAGTTAAGGATAGAACTATAGAGTGGTAGTATTTGAGGAGATTCCCTCACTCTTTAGTTTCTGAAGGAAAGTTTAACAGAAAGCTGAGGAAAACACTGAACATCCCTAATCCCTCTCTTTTTTTGCAAAAGATCTGAACTTTTAAATCGTGCAAAATCCAAAGCTCTATACCCATTAAATAACAGCGCCCGATTTCTCTCTCCTACAAGCTGTGAATACATTTTTATTCCTGCTAGAAAGGATTCTTACTATTAACCATCATTGAAGGACATCTTTTTAAAACATTTAATAAATTTTTTTAAAAGATTTTATTTATCTGACATAGAGAGAGATCACAAGTAGGCAGAGAGGCAGGTAGAGAGGGAGGTGGAAGCAGGCTCCTTGCTGAGCAGAGAGTCAGATGTGGGGCTCGATCCCAGGACCCTGGGATCATGACCTGAGCCGAAGGCAGAGGCTTAACCCACTGAGCCACCCACGGGCCCCAAACATTTAATAAATGTTTTAAATAAACAACCAATTGTTTTTGAGTAACAAAGCATTTTTCTGTAATACCCTTTTTGATAAGATATTTTATAAAGAGAAAAACATCAATTGATTTTGCTTTATCTTTCTCTCTGATTATCTGAATACTAATGATCTCCTATGACTTTCCCTTTACTCTCCTTTATGAATAAAATATGCATGTAAAAGATTTGAGAGTCTTTTTAAATCTGAGGATTTGGAGGAGTTCCAACTGGGCTACTGTATATGTTTGTGTTTAGAAGTCAGAGATCAGGGGCTCCTGGTTGGCTCAGTGGGTTAAAGCCTCTGCCTTCGGCTCAGGTCATGATCTCAGGGTCCTGGGATCGAGCCCCGCGTCGGGCTCTCTGCTGAGCGGGGAGCCTGCTTCCCCCTCTCTCTGCCTGCCTCTCTGCCTACTTGTGATCTCTGCCTGTCAAATAAATAAATAAAAAAACTTAAAAAAAAAAAAAGAAGTCAGAGATCAAAAAAAAATGGGCATGATGGAGAAGGATAGAAAGTGGCTTAATATATGAAATCAGTGTAGAGTAAGAGATACAGAAATTGTGTGTATGTGAGAGAGAAAGAGAGAGAAAGAAAAATAGGCAGAGTAGGTGGGGGTACCTCTACAAGCTTTTCATTTCCAGGGTTTGGGAAACTGAACTCAAGATTACATATATGAAATACAATCCAGTTACATTTCTTGCTATGTCCCAACAAACTAATTGATTTTATCCGTGCTCAACTAATCCTATCTGATAAAGGCCTTTGCTAAAGATTACTTCTTTCATTCATAAGATAAAGTCTCTTTTAAGGAACGGAATCAGTCATTTCCTTAGAGTTGTTCAAATAAGCATTCTCCCCATCCTCTACCCCCAATGTCTGGAGGAGCGACTTCCCCTTACTTTAAACTGCATCATATATCCTGGCTGTATAATGAGTTCTCTGGAGGAGAGAGCATTGTGAGTCTTGTCCTTCTTCTTATTCGGCCAATAGAGGTGGAAGGATGGATTGCCACAGAATCCTGCTGTTCTTACTGCATTAGGGTAAAAACTCCAGTTTTCTTCATGGGAAGTACCTTCTGTCAAGGGAAATTGGAAGCAATGTGGCAAGAATGATTTCTATGTAATTGGTACAATATAGAAATCCAAGGTGATCAATAACATTTAGAAGATATTATTAAATGCTCACATAATGATTAACCAAGTTAGAAAATGTAACTGCTAGTCTGGTTGACTTGTACTATTACGGAATTTTTGACACACTCTTAAAACAATGCAATGTGCATCTCTGTGGTGCAGAAATTCCTAAAGAAACTAAAATTATTCCGGATATTGAAATTTCAAATTATATTTATAACTGGACATTTTGTCTTTAACAGAACTTATTAAATTCTCAGTTGACAATTCAACAAACAGTTAATGTTAAAGATTCATAAACCACTGGGTAAAAGAACAGCTAACATTTGTTGAGCAGTGAATATGTGCTAGGTAGTTTCTGAATGCTTTTCACGTAGTAACTCACCTAAAGACATAAGCAGGCAAAAGGCTCACAAAATCCTTACCATCATCGAAAGTGTCGACCAGTTGGCTAGGATTGATTTCTGCTCCTCCAATCAGTATGTTGTCTAGTGCCCACTGCGCACGCTCCACTCCAGACACCACGAGTCCATTGCTGATCACAAAAGGCTGCCACCAGCGAAGTCGAGTTGTGTTGGTGAGGGCGTCCTCAGGAAGAAGTATGTAGTCGTGTCTAACAGAGATGTATTTCTGGTAATCCATCTCATGGAGCAAAGTCCAAGTAATTCCTATAGTAACAAATACACAACATAGTGACATATCTGGAAAATACTCCCCAAAACAACAGTAGACTGCAGCTACCATAAAGCTTCCCAAAGAAATCTTTGACTGGGAAATAATAATTGATTTCATTGACTTTAATATAAATGCTCACTACTGTTTCAAAAACCAGGCTGATGGTATGAGAGGAAGGGTAGTTAGAAACATTTGGCCAAAAATAAAAACACTGAAATAAAAATTACATACTTTCTGCTCCAAACATTTTGTTCTAGATTGCTATGTGCATTCTTTTTCATAAATAATGAGATACATCCATGTTTTGCATGTTTCTGGACAGGAACTCCTAGGAATTTAACATTTTATTTACTTTTAATGTAGTTTTTAAAAAGATTTTATTTATTTATTTGACAGAGATCACAAGTAGGCAGAGAGGCAGGCAGAGAGAGAGAGAGAAGAGGAAGCAGGCTCCCTACGGAGCAGAGAGCCCAGTGTGGGGCTTGATCCCAGGACCCTGGCATCATGACCCGAGCCAAAGGCAGAGACTTTAATCCCCTGAGCCACCCAGATGCCCTGGAATTTAACATTTTAATGTAGCTATTTTAAATCTAGGCAATTTTTATTTCATTGGACTGATAAGTTTCCCTCTTATCAATTGATAAGACTGTGGGTGGGATGTTTAAATTACTTAAGGAAACACCTTTGAATACCCTAAAATACTCTGAGTTCATCAATATCTCTGCTAGTCAGTCAAGTGATACCTATCTGCTAAAATTCATTTTCTAAGGACTTTCATGGTATTCTTGGTCTGGTTTTAGCTACTTCAAAATAATACAACTGAATTTTATTCAAATATTCTTTGAAAAACTCATGAATTCAGACTGTCTTCTTTCACAATAAAGTTTTCTTCTAGATTTATTGTTATTTATTGCTCACACAAAAGTTTTAAGTGTTTTTAAAATGATCTTACTTGGAAACCATATCAAATTTATTTCTGAATTGTATCATTTATAATCAAACTTCAGTTACACAGATTTTTTCTTTATTTATAAAGTGTGGAGCTTATTTTTTAGTGTGATTTCTCTCTTATCCCCTTGTGGGTAGCTTCTGTGGAACACATAGGTCTCAGGTAATGTGACTAAGACCTGCAGTTTTCTCTCTGTGATTTTTGCTATTCTCACTGCAAAGGCAGCAAAAGTTTGCAGAAATTTTTCTGAGGGGCACTGGATGTCAACTGGGAATCTGCTCCAAGGTGTGGCGTTCACCCCTGAAACGTGCCTCCATCAGTAGAGTAGTCCAACAGCACGCCTTCCTTCCGGCAGATGGGCCGATGGCAGGAGGTCATGTTGTTCTCACTCCCGATGCGTCCCCAATATTGCAGGAATCTGAATGCAAACACACATTATGATCCATCAGAACAGTGAATTAGAACAAGTGGTCTACTCAAGTACTGGATAACAACTTCTCCCTTAAGTGCGTTCCTTCCTTTGGGGCCAACTTGTGATGCTGTGATTAAAATAACAAAAAAACGACTTACTTAGCCCCTCTGAGGTCCAGATCTTGAGTAATAGCTTGTCTCACGGTGGATCCCCCAAAATAGAGCGCAGTGTCCTCAGCAAGAATGCCACACTCTGTACAAGTACTCCCACCTTCTAAGGACATCCATAAATCAGGCTTGATTTCTTCACTGTCAAAGCGTTCCTTCAGGAAAGTCTGGGAAAAAAATAAGTGGGATGTGCTTAAAGGTAAAAATTTCAGATAATAACTGTGGAATAATTTAGACAACGTAGCTTCATCTTGGACTTAAAAAAAATAGGGCCAATTTCAAATGCTTTTCCAAAGATATTAAAAAAAAACCTGATATTTCTCTACAATGTTCTTTTTCATCATATATTATGGTCATTTAAAGTGATTAAATAATGTTTAGTCATTGGAATTTTAAGTCTAGAAAGAATCATAAAATAAAACAACTGCAAGTTGGCTATAGTAACACTATTTGTGAAGTTACTTAAGCATATATTCTCTAAATATATATATATCTACTTATATTGTATATAGAAGTACAGTTGTAATTTATTATATGAAACATGCACAAAAAATGAAAATGTAAAGGAATAAGATAAAATAAAATGGATGTTCAAGCACTTTTTTCCCCTAACATTTTTCAATGGATTGTTCTGTTTTCTCCCAGGAGTGTGTGCCCCCTACCTTGAAGACTGCTTTAAGCAACCAGGACCCTCTAGCTTCTGGGACAGTGTGAACTTGGAAGGTCTATATGGTTAGACAGGGATGTTTGAAACCAAAGTTTTTTGTATGAATCAAAAGAAAATCAACTTTGGAAGTCAGGTTTTACATGTTTATCAGGTTCAAGATTCAGGATGATGATGAGAAATACTCAAAATCTGGAATATTTTCCCTACGTCTCCAGTTTATCTTAACTGAGAATGACCAACAATCAGGAATAGTCTATTTTCCAAAGAGAGTAGATAAATGAAATGTTAGGGTTTGTTATGGCTACATTTTATGTGAAATTATTTCATCCCCTCACATCGTAGTAAACATCTTGATTTTTCTATTCATTTTGACCATGGTACCTTCATTTTGTCCATAGTAGTTTTGCACTGTGTTGAGGTATAATTCTTAATGTTTTTTGTTTTGTAAATGACAGAAATGATGTATCATGAAAACAATTTGTCACAGTTGCAACTGCAGTAACTGTATAGAGAAAAACTGTAGTTTTTCATTTTTTTCAATGAGTTGTCTAGTTGGTGTCTTACTGTGTAGTTAAAATGATTTAAATGGACTCTCTTCAAACTCAGAACATAATCCTCTTTATAGTTAAGGACATGTAGTCACGTGTCAGACTTACCTTACCTTACTGATGTGAGCAAGTAAATGTAATAACTTTTTTTTAAAATTAGGCTTCAGTGCAGGGCTTGAACTCACAACCCTGAGATCAAGACCTGAACTGAGATCAAGAGTTGGATGCTTAACCAACTGAACCACCCAGGTGTCCCACCCCAGCAAATAAATGCAATTTTAAAAAATGGAGGTTTACATGTAAAAACACAAGAGTCAGAAGACTTGTACTGTTAACCATGTAAACTCTCATTAGAAAGGTCTGATCAGAGTTCATAATATAGACTTGTATAATTTCTTATCCAACTGAGGAATATTAATAAAATTTGAATGCTCATGAAAGAAACTAGACTTTTTTTTAGTTAATTCATTATCTAGGGCTAGGTTTCTCATATTATAATCTCATTTGATAACAAATAGACCAACAGCTTCAGAAACAAGTGAGCATTGCTCCAATGTTATTTTTTTAACTTATTAATTCCGAAGTTGTTGGTGTCTTATAGAAAAAAAAAAATGACAGAACAGGTTTGGTTTACATCACTTGCCACTTACATGTTTGATTTCAGCCATTTGTACTTTTTTGGCTTAATTGCTTTTCTGTTATTGCAATGACGAATGCATTATATTTGTTCACAGACACAGAGTGTATATATGGCAACTGTGTTGGGCCACTGTATTTACTTTGCACAGTAAATAATGACATAACAGCTAAAGTTTCCAAGAATGACCTCTCTATTCTTAATACACAGCCACGTTTCAGCAGTGGTCATCAGAGCCCTGAATTTTCTGAATAAATATTCAGGTAATGATAATATTGTAATAATGTTGGATGGTGACATAATGGGGACTACACATCGTGGTGAGCACCGAGTAATGGACAGTATTACCCAATCGCCGCGATGCATACCTGAAACTAAAATCACATTATATGTCAATTATAATTCAATTAAAAAATGCAGGTACTGTTTAGTCATTTTTGAAAATTTGTTTCTTTGTGATAACGAATCTAGGTTATTTGCTTCATAACATCAGCATCCTCCTTCGAACTGTCCATCTACAGAAAACGTGAAGAAGATTTAATATTGATTTCAAACTAAGAGTCTGCTTTAAAAAAAGCAGAGTATTTATGTTCTTCAAGTGATACAGTCTGGTTAATTTTATGAACTGATAAATTGTACCAGACTTGATCCTAATATTCTAGGCTCTAAGAAACCTAAGGCATATTCTTTAGTTGCCATCCAAATGATTTATTCCTGGGGCCCCCAAAGAATGCTGTTAAGAAGTATTAGTCTCACACAATGTCTCTTCAGGCATGACCTGTAGTGTGGGTAAATGCTTCTTTTGGGGACTTTAACATTACCTTTAGAGTGTGAGTCAAGAAGCAATTGGGCCCAGAGTATCCTGGATCACAGATGCACTGCTCCTTTAAGCAATCGCCATGGCCTCTACAGTTGTCCAAGCATCCAGGGCCCAGGTAGAAATTATCGATTGCCCACTGCATGTCTGAGTACTTCTGATAGAACCTCAATCTTACTGGACTATAGACAACACAAAAACAAAGGAATGAGAACCAATGTTAACTTGATTTAGGTCCACTTTCCTATGTGTACATTCAGTGCTCAAGAGAAAAAAAAAAAACAATATTTAAGACGATCCCAGCAGGATGAAATGGGTAAATAAAAAATGTTTTCTGACCACCATTAGCTATTTCTAGTAGAGGGACATTAAAGCCAGTTTCATTTAAATTTTATGCTCTGTGAGCGAACTTGGAAAACAAAATGAAAATGCAGTGGAATCTCTATTTCAGGCAATAGGAACATTTTAAAACGTGAAACTGTAACTATCGTAAATGAAGCTGGTTATGAGCTGGAGTCCGGAGGTTGTGTTGCTTTTTAGACCCATTAAGTACCATTTCTGAAATTGTACAGAAGGCGAGTGACTCTTTTGACGGACATGTGTCAGCAGGCACACTGTCCTCAGGTGGTCAGGGAACAGCAACTTCTGAACCCCCAGAGATAACCAATATTCTCAGAACAACTCTGCTAATTAGAAAACAATTCCAAAAGGGTTTTTTAAATGGGCAATTTCCCCGAGATTTTGATTTCATCTTTGCTCTTCTCTGTCTTCTGGGGAAAATACAAGCCTCATAATTAACCCTGTACAAAAATAAGATGCACTGTCTTGGTGTAAGAGCTCAAAGGGCATGAGGACACTCTCTGGGGTGATGTCAATGCTCTGTATCTTGGTTTATGGGGTGGTCACACGGGTTACATGATGGTAAGGACTCATTGTGCTGAACAATTAAGATGTGTGCATCTTAATGAATGTAAGTTATATCTCATTATAAAAAGAGAGCGGGAGAACGGGAGGGGTAAAATGAAGCAGTGACCTTATGGTGGCTCCCCATCATCCATTCACCCCAGGTGAGTCATACAAGTAACAGAACTTCTTTAGCCCATTGGCTGAGTCAGGGATGGGCTTTCCTGAGCTAATTTGTACCAACGGGATGCAAGGAGGTAGTTGCTCTGGTTCTGAAAGAAATACAACTCTATTTCTCTTCCTTTCTCTTACCAACCTTATGTAGGTAAGGATGCATTCTGCTTCAGTTTTCTCAAAGCTATCTATGTTCATGAGGACTGAGTGTGACATCAGTGTGGGGACAGTGCAACAAGAGTCAGAGTCAAAAAGGAAGAAGTAACAACGTCCTGGAGGACATTTTTGAGCTTGTGAATCAACCCATGTTAGAGTTTACTCATCCTTGTCTTTTCATTAGAGCTATAATACATTTCATTTTTAATTGAGTCCACTTGGATTGGGTTTTCTGTTACCTGCCGTGGAAAGTATCCTGATCTAATTTCCCAGCATGTTAATTGATGAAGCCCTTCAGATTTGTTGCAGGAAACAGTGAGTGATCATGTAGTTAATGATATTTATGGCAGACTGGCAAAGCCAAGTGCAAGCACCTTATTTAAAGGTTCTATATGCTCTGATCATATATCATAATTCTGTTTCATAAGAAGATTTTGCATTTAGCCAGGCTCTATGATTCATATGATGGAGGTATACCTGTCATTTTCTCTAGTGTATCTCCACCCCCCACCAATTTTATAGTTAAAGGTTAATCCTTTGGAATTGCTTTAAATTAACTTAGCCACAGACTTCTCAGGGAACGGTTGAATCATCTTGGCTCACCACTGCTCCAGGCTAATGACTTTTCACTGTGGGTGCATAACGTAATGCTTTGGTAAGAGAAAAATGAAATCTACAAACCACACTTGCAAAGACAGTATGAAAAATTACGATTTGTACAAACATCATAACAAGTTAGGATTTGCTCCTGGTTCCATCTATGGAGTGACAAGGCAATAATATGGAAAGCATGTGATGCATGGTGGACCACAGTCTACAAGATTCATGAGGAAGCATACACCTTTTGATGTGGTTCTAAGACTATCACTATTGGTCCGTCCCCATGTTCAGGGATTAAAGCATGGGAAATGGCAGGGCCTGCCAAGGCCCAAGTTTGAGGATTAAAACTTAAGGTCTCCTCAAGGTAGCTCATCATGGAAGTCACCAATTAAAGAACCTTTAGAGTTGGGAGTAAGAGAGCATTATTACCCACAATTACATAAAATTTCAGGCTCAACAGGTATTCCTAATGAACTTCTGGATACTTGGAACAAGGCTTTATTTTAACTTTCTACTTACTTCCCCACTAAGCTTTCAGGAAGTGGGTAGGTGATCCTTTTCCACCCTTTGGTTGGAAAGAATACAGATGGCTGAGAAACAGTTCCAGAACATTTGGGGTCTGCAGGTAAGCACTGAGGGACCAGATAATTCCAGCTCACACCAAAGTCAGTAGAATATTGCACATGAATTTGATTCTGGGCAACTTTTTCAGACACTTTACATCCAACAGAGATCTAATACACAGAAAAGAAAGATTGTCAAATGATTAAAAACGTATTACATGTTTCTGCTCTAAGGACCTGGCAACAAGAAAGTTTCTGATCACTTGATAGATGCTACAACCACATCCATCCTGTATTTCCAGGTTCATTATCTGTTCTGCTGATGGATAGGGGAGGTGAGGTGGTTGCCCAAGGTGACAAATTATAGAAAGTGCCAAATATATTGTGCAGGGACTTTGGAGAGAAGCTGAAAGCTGTGCTTCTGCCATGGCTGGCCGATTGCCGTGGAAGGCCTGGGCCCACTCTCACAAATTGTTGTTTGTTGTGCTAATGGTCTGGCACTACCATCTGGCAGAATACTCGATCAAGAAGGATTGCTATCAGCTTTTCCAAGTTTACTATTTTGTTGTACAATTTATGACTCTCCATAAATCACTTTCAACTACAAGTAAGATGCAATGAAGTGATAACAGAAGGTACTTCTAATAAGGCACAATACCCTTTGTTGACACAAAGAGATATACTGCAACATTTGTTATTAATACGGTGGAGTGAGATAGATAATAATTGGTTGACATAAAACAAATTGGCTTACATAAAATCTTGGCCAAAACTGATGTTAGTATTAATGCTAATCATGCCTTTGTTTTCTAGAATTTTCTTTCTCTAGAAACATTAAAATGCTCTTGTAAAAAAAAAAAGAGTTATTATGATCATAATAGCTTTAAGCTTCTCTTAAAGGAAGATATCGGCTAACTCATAATGATTATGGGAACTGGAATCAATATCCTACATTTTTATTGTCACTATTTTGCTCCATCAGTATTTAATCCTGAGGAGAAACACATTTATGAAAGTTTTATCTTGGCATAGTTCAGAAGTAAAATCATCTTAATCACTTTTAATCATTAAGTTAAATATAGTTGAGATGGACATTACTGAAACACACATTTTATTTTTCAAAGTAGAGATTAAGTCAGTGAAATGTCTGATCTTTATCTCTACAAATTGTTTTTTCATTTTTATATTGCTAGTGGATGGTTATTTATGTAACCATAACATTTTCACCTTGAACTGCATGATCCAGCCTTCCGTGGGAGTCAGGTCGTGGGTCACTGCGTACACTTCTCTTCCATCATGGCTGCCGCAAATCATGACGCCATCAGGGGAGTCACAGAATCTTTCTACTGTGCAATCATCATGGAATAGCCAATGCTCATTCACTTAAATGAAGAAAAATTTTATTTGTTTTATTTTATGACAAATTCATAGCAAAATTACTTGAAGCCATTTTTCACTCTATGCAAGATTATTTTCAGTAGAAATCTCTCTTACATTACATACAATCCACAGGCAAAACACTAATATAAACATACCATTTTAGGAACATGGGTACCAAGAGGTTGAGATATACCTGCTATCCAATATTGGTAAGTCTACATTTAGGAAAAAAGTGTATTGTATGTGTTATAAATGAAAAGCAAAGGGACATGTATACCAATTTTATTTATTTACTTAATTTTTAGTAATCTATACACCCAGTGTGGGGCTCGAGCTTATGACTCCAAGATTAAGAATCACATGCTCTCCTACTGAGCCCACAAGGTGTCCCTATATAAATTCTTTTTTTTTTTTTTAAGATTTTATTTATCTATTTGACAGAGAGAGAGATCACAAGTAGGCAGAGAGGCAGGCAGAGGAGGGGGGAAGCAGGCTCCCTGCTGAGTAGAGAGCCCGATGCGGGACTTGATCCCAGGACCCTGGGATCATTACCTGAGCTGAAGGCAGAGGCCCAACCCACTGAACCACCCAGGCGCCCCCAAATTCTTTTCTGATAAATATTTAACTTGTAGGGAGGATTTAAAGGACAAAGAGTTGTTAGTAATATGATAGGGAAGTAAGTTAGCTATTTCTACTGAAATACTCATAGTGTCATCTGCATAATTAAATAAATTATAATATTCAAACTCGTAGAACCAGAGAGTAGAATAGCAGTTACTAGGGGTTGAGGAGAGGAAGAAATATCAGTCAGAGGGCATGCGTAAAGTTTCAGGAATACAGGGCAATAAGTTCCAGAGATCTACTGTGCGACAGAGGGCCTATAGTTACCAATACTGTAAGGTATATTTAAAAATTTGCTAAGAAGGTTAAAAAAAGGTGGGGGGTGCCTGTGTGAAGAAGCTTTAGGAGGTGATTGATCAATTTGTGACCTTGGTTGTGGTGATGGTCTCTTGGGTGTATACTTATCTCCAAACTCATCAAGTTGTAGACATTAATAACAGCTTTTTGTATGTCAATTATACCTCAACTAAGTGACTAAAAACAGGCTTGTAAGAGTCAAAGGAAAATGTAGGCAACAAGACTATGACCTGATTAATGCAGAGTACATCCCATTGTCTTTCCTCCTATTTCTCAATCACACACAAGTACACATCTACACATGCACCCCACCCCCACCGCCCACAATGTCCTTTCTTTTCTAAAACAGTTGTCTTTAACAGTATGATTTTATTCCAGAAAGTTGAGGAATGGAACATATCTATAAGTTGCATCTAATTCACGATATACTCTGATTTTATAGGTCTCTTCCTCTGAAAGTTTCCTGGTTAGCTCGAGCATTTACAATGGCGACGAACAGGTATAATTGGAGGTGTGGGGCCACCGTGTGAGTAACAGAGTCGTATGGCATCAGAGAAGTCAGAGGAGAGACCAAACAATGTCACTGAAACTCAGCCTTCACCTGTGTGGTGTCCTTTGCAGTTCATCTGAGCGTTAACCAATGTCACAGAACAAGCAGTTTATGTCTGGGTTCAGATGGCTAACACAATGCTATTGCCATTACCTGCTAATTTTCGTTCCATATCCCATCCTGATTCATGGGATTTGGAGCTAGATTTAATCCTGCATCTACTACTCAAGATTCAAGGTACACAGTACTTGATTCAAGATTCAAGTACACAACCTGAATTCCATTGAGAATACCCCATACCCGTTTATTCCGGGGCGCACGTTTTAGGCTAGAACTCCGAATCCTGATGAAAGCAGGTTTCATTAATCAACTCCCTCATCAATCCCTTCTGAAATATCAGAAACTACTTCTGTAAGCAGATATCATAGCGTCTAGAAAACCAGTGTTGCAATTCTCCAATTGCACATCACCAGTCAAACCTAAAGTAAAACCCCATTTTTTAGGTACTTGAAAAAATAATCTGTATTTGCTTGTATTCACACAGAGGCAGTGCTTCAATTATTCTCTGACCAGAAACTCACTTACATAAATCTTTACACAGGGAAAAAATAAATTAATAATTTAGCCAGGGTCTGAACCAGGTCTGTGTAAGTCAATCTTCTTAATAACCTTCTTCAGAGAACGATTTTCAGATAACTCTTTCAGATAACACTTGCAGTATTGGTAGGAGCTGTATAATTCAACATCACTGCTTTGCCTGAGGATACCATGTTTTATGTAGTATAACCAAGGATGTGGCATGATAAAGCCACAAACTTGACATAAGACACCACTTTTAAAAAAGAGACCAGATTTTCAGTTAACAAGATAAGACATTAAAAATGATCATGGCATGTAGAGATCTTTTCTGGTTCAGGAGGATTACTGCTCTACTTCTAGAGAGAATGAAGAGTAACCAGCAAGACCTTTAGACATTCTCGTAAACATGAAATGCCATCCCAAAGGCATCTGACACATAGTAAAACAAGACACTTGTCTTTGGGTATTAAAACAAATGACCAGGAAATGTTGGCTTTCTACCCAAAGGAGAAAATATAGGAAGCACAGAAATGAAGACTCACTTAAAAAAAAGGGATTATTATAGAATGCTATTTATTAAAACATTCTTGCTGCTTGAATGAAAGAAAAGATGTAGTTACAACATAAACCAGGAAGTTTGAAAGAAACAAAAGGGTGAAAGCATTTTCACGGTCTCTATACCATTTGAGAACCTGTAAGAGGCACCACATTCTACTTTTTTGAAAAGACCCAAATCTACACTACATTTCTGCTGGATTTTTATTTAGCATTAGGGAAAAATGTACCTGCAGTTTTATCCTCCATAAACATGTCGAAGGCAATTCTCCCAACGGGGCCAGCGTCTGCGGGGGAGCGCTCATGCTGGGGCACAGGGGCGCTGCTGAAAGTGTCCAGCATGACGGTCCTCTGGTCAGCAGAGCCCGAGATGAGGACATTGTCGATGGCCCAATCATTCTGATCCAGGCCGTCGTGTCTTGGCTGCCACCAGCGGAAGCGAGTAGCAATCTCTTTAGCATCAGGAGGGAGAAGGATATTCACAAATCTGTGAGAAAATTATGGGGGTGAGGGTGGGGGATCATGTCAATGTCTCGTGAGTCAAAGATTTACAACAAGATATAAGATGTTACAAGTCACGTGGTGGGTGGGGGAGGGCATGAGATAAAATTTAAAAAATTTTAAATTTAATTTAAAAAATTAAAAAAATTATTTTAGTTTAAAATGTAAAATTTTTAATTTTTAAAAACCATGATAAACTGGCTTGAGTTTATGAAGGTTCAGGAGTCCCTAAATTGGGGAAACAGAATGTGAACAGATTCAAGAATTGTGGAACTACCTACTTATTCTAAGTGTCCCTGGCAGGCCTTAAAGGGACTTTACAATTTTCTGCTTGCCCAGGGCATCTCCAGATCTGTAGGCCTAGGGATATGTACTTTGGTAGACATAAGCCAAGACTAACTTTTTTTTTTTTCTCTCTCCTACGGATTGGTTTCATCTCTTCCTTCCCCTGGCACCTCGATTTCACTCTACTTCCATGAGTAGCAGCAATTTGCTTAGAATTTAGACATTGGATTGTGGCAGGACATCTGGGCTCGCAGCTTGAGGGTGCCAGGTTTTTGTAATTATTTTATCAGTTGCCTGTAGTTTGACATTGACTTTGTCTTTATGTTTTATTGAAAACACTATACGAAATACGCTGAGTAAGAACCGTGAGCTAAGAAAGAAGCCCAGCATGCTGTCCCCAACCCAGTCACAAAGAACATAGACAAATCTGACTTCATGCTCCAATATGAATCAGAACCAGCTAGACATATGGTCTAAAATACCCCTTCATCGCAATTATGCATTTAAAGCTCAAGAAGGTATCAAACTCTTTTGAACTTGTATTCACAGCCATAAAGTTGGCTGGGGAAAATAACTTCCTGTGGTTTAACCTCCTTTGCATAAATTCCTATTTTTAAAATCTATGCTAATCTACTTTCCTTTACTTTTAAAGGCTGCCTCTTAGTGTTAGTGTTCCCAGACCTAGCCAGTAAGCCCAAATTCATCCTGTGAAGAACCCTTAAGTTGAGGATGTTCGTGGTGGCCCCTTTAGTTTTTGTCTTTCACACTGAAGAGCATTCACTATTTTAGTTTTATTTATATAGTATCTACTTGTTGATTTTATTTTTCCTTCCTCCTTTCTCTTTTATGTCTGTCTTGAGGTACAGAGACCAGAAGAGTAGGCCATATTCCAGATGGGGACCAACTGAGACCCATTCAAATCAAGGATGCTTTTGGTTGGATTTTCAGTACTTGAATTTTAAATACTTTTTGAACTATGTCCTTCATTTTATGTATCCCAATACCAAGATGCATTTTGTGTACTAAAGGGTACACATGGAAAGCACAGACTATGAATCCTAGATCCTTACCTGTATAGTTACTGTCACTCTGGAGACCATCAATGCCTAGGCAAATAGTCTTTCCCAAAGTTTATTTCCCCATGCATTTCAGTTTTGAAATTCATCTGCACCTCTCCTTGCCCCCTTTTTGTATGCTCACCTTGTAAGATCTTTCTAGAACTTATCTGCATTGATTTGGCATGTTTAACATTTTAAAGTGTATCAAATAATATCAGAAATCTATCTGCTCCTGGAGGGACATACAATCAGACTTCTTTACCCAGAGCAATGATCTTTATCTTTTTTTTCTTTCCAATTTCTAAATTAGTTTCCCTTCTCTGATAAATCCTTGACCACATTTTACAAACTTTTGGAATGGAAATTTACCTAACTAAGGCTGTTGAAAGTTTAAATAAATTATGACCAACTGTTCCTAATTTGGTCAATTTGTTTCTCCCTGAGAGAACGAAAGTGGATCAGACAGTTCTGATTATATCTTAACTTCCTTTTTTCTATATATTATGCAAAATGTTCAAGAACTCATACCTAAGTCTTTATAACTTTTTCCATAAAGACTAAGGAAGTGGTTTACTGGGCTTATCTATTGTCTTCTACTAATAGATGAGCATGTTTTTTGCACTATTACACTGTGTTCCTCTAAGCTTCTCTGGATTCCTTTATTGGGGTCCAAATTTAACGCAGGTGCAGGATTTAAAAACATTTGCTTGTGGCTGGCATTTCCTCAACTGCCATTTCCCCCTTCTTCCTTCATAATAGGAGCCTATCTTTTTTGCAAGGTGAACAGTCACCCAGAATAAAGACGGTATGTCCCAGACTCCCTTGCATCTAGATGTGTTTCCATGACTAAATTCTGGTTAATGGAATGTGAATGGAAATAGGGGCAACTGGTAGGAAGTGTCCTTGAAGAGAGAGAGCACGCCCCTCCTGCCCATCCTCCCTTCTGCAGGAGGGAATGTGGAGGAGCTGGAGTTGCCCTTTTGGACAATGAGATAGAGGTCATGTGTCGAACGTGGCAAAAGTAATAGGTAGAAGGAACCTGGGTCTCTGATGCTTGTGGAGCCACTGTAGCAATCCTGGGTTACTTTCTTCTGGATTTAATTTATATAAGACAGAAAACAAAACCCTTCTGTTTAAGTTACTTGGGGTTTTCTGCCATTCACAACAACTTCTTAATGGATACATTGAGTTTAAATGAACATTTATAAGATTCTTTCATTGTTTTTACTTTACCTAATTTTTAGTCCATACCTGGTTTGCCATGCACTGAGGGATTATCTATGCTTTGTCTTCCTTTTTGGGTGCTTTTAATTATTGTATGTTTCTTGGTTGGGCTATATTCTTTCCTCCTTTCCCCTCTGCTCTGCTCTCTCCTTTCCTCCAAACTTCTTCTTTCTCTCTCTCTTACCTTCTTCTCTCTTCTCCTTCTTCCACTTTAATAAATATGTTATTTTACTTTTTAAGACCCTTTTTAACTTTTATCATTGGTCACATTGATTGCTTTTTGCCCTCTGAGAATATATATATTTTAAATGACTCATACATTGTGTTTATTAAACCCATTGTGAGGGTTTTGAAATAAATACTCAAAAAATAGACTCTGTGCTTCTTAAAGATATTTACATTTTATTCTGTTTATTTCCAAGTCCTCAATTCTCTAAAAAGGAGTGAACACTATATAAATGAATGAATGAATATATTGTTTTCCTATTTCTATTTTCCCAAATGTTGTTGAAATTAATACCATATATTCATTAATTCACATGAGTTTTTGCACTGGGTCTATTCACGACTGGCATTGTGATAACATATTTTATCTTATTCTAGAATTAAAAAATTAATTGTTCGTAAAATAAAAACTCAAACCAGCTGCTCACTCAGCTCAGAAACCTTATCTTTATGGCAGTCTCAGAAGCATCTCTACCAATGGGTATGGTTCCGGGTCGCCCACAGTCCCCATGACGAAAGCTGAAGACCTCATCAATCCTCTTTGCTTGACATACTCATTATTAAAGATGAAACAGAATACAAACCCAGGTTTACTGTATTGATCATAGAAAATTTCCATCAGCAGGTTCCAGGTAATGCCTCCATTGACAGAATATTCCAGGAGAACACCTTGGTTACGGTTGTTCGGTGTAATCAGGCATCCGTACATGAAGTAAAATTGGATAAACTCGGCATTAGTGAGGTTCAGATCCACGGTGACTAGCAGTCGACTGCAACCCTAAGGGAGAAAAGCAGAATCCAACAAAAACAGTGATAAAGAGTCGTAAGTGCAGGTTAAAGGTTTTCTCTGGCTTCCATCATTTTATATTTCCTTTGTAATACAAGTCCCATGGTATTGTAATACTGGTGTTTCCATCATCTCTCCCTTATCCAAGCTCCCAGCCTGGCCTCTAGCACACGGCAGGTACTCAGCAAATATCTGCTAAACTTTGAAATTTCATTATTAGAACTTACTTACAAAGAATGATGTATTCTAAGGAGATTCTCTCTTTTTTTTTTAATAAGCAAACTGAGAGATGAAATTAAAGTAACTATTCTGTTTTATTAAACTATTTCCAGTTACAGGCATTTTTAGATTTTTTAAAAGGTAAAAACTATTAATAAAAGAGCATGTTGAGATAACTATTTTAATATGAAATTTTAAAATGACTACATCTAAGGATTTCATACAATTTAATTGTTAATTACAGATAATAGTTGTAATGATTTTTATTTAAACTTTCATAGCTGATTTTAGTGTCATCTGTATTAACTTATTAGTGTAGATAGGCCAATATTTCTTAGTTGAACACATGCAGAAAACTAGGCCTCTTGGAGTTCTGCCTACACTAGGAAGAGTATTGTAAACGTGCATTCTTAGTGTTAAGGATTATAGAAATCTTGTATTGTTACTGTCAGCTAAAACACTGAAAAATAATACACTTTATTTGACCAAAAGCAAATTCCAAGCTAGGGAACGTTAGGAAAATAAAGACCTGACAATGAATTTGTAATTTTTGAAAACAAAATTGCTTATGAAGGGTATTTAAGTATGATATTAAAGAAATTCTATTTTTAAACACTTTATCTTCAGCAGCAATTAGAAAGACCATAAAATTTCTCAAAGAAATTTTTTTCTTTTTGTTTTTTTTAAGGTTTTATTTATTTATGAGAAGGAGAGAGAGAGAAGCAGAAGGAAAGGGAGAAACAGACTCCCCGCTAAGCAGAGAGCTTGACATGGGGCTCAATCCCAGGACCCTGGGATCATGACCTGACCTGAAGGCAGACGCTTAACCGACTGAGCCACCTCGGAGCCCCATCAAAGAAATTTTCTAACATTGCTGTTGTCATTTGCAAAATAATTTGCTATAAATAAAAATGTTTAGTCATTACTGTTATTCTTTCTTTGATAATTTATAGAAAGAATTAACTGGGGGCACCTGGGTGGCTCAGTGGGTTAAGCCTCTGACTTCAGCTTGGGTAGTTGTCAGGATCCTGGGATGGAGCCCCACATCGGGCTCTCTGCTCAGCAGGAAGCCTGCTTCCCCCTCTCTGTCTCTCCCTGCCTCTCTGCCTATTTGAGATCTCTCTTTGTCAAACAAATAAATAAAACCTTAAAAAAAAAAAGGAAGAATTAACTGTTGTTAATAGATTCAGGAAACACTGAAGCTCATTTTCCCAATTCCTGGTTCCTTAAATCCCAAATCTGTTACAAGCTCAAGAGTTTTCAATTAGAGCATCATCCGGATGGAAGACCCTCACACATTGTGCAAGCACTCTCTCCCAGGATGAAAAGTCACTTAAGTCCTTTTTAATGCGTGCTTACATATGCCTTGTGCCGACACTACCTTGCATAATTAAATGGTCTCAACTGAGTTGCAATGGGAAACATGTTGGAAATAATTAGTATTTTCCGATTTGTGTAACGTTTCAAGTTCACATCAGGGTTGTGCATTTAGCGTGTCTAATTCTGCATCTTGATTTGCCAATTAAGCTTTAAAAGAGACTCAACTCTTTCGGGGGAACCTCAGCAGATGCAGAAACGAATGACCAGTAGCCAAATGCTCACCCCGCTGAAGTGGAGAGCCATTCCTGAAGCCACAGCACCACACACGGTACTGAGTTTCCCTCCGTTAACAGTCAACCAGTTCTGGCTGGCTGGAGCCCTGTTGAAGTTGTCTTTGAGTTGGGTTGGAAGGGAAATCTCGGGCTCATCACAGTACAGGCCACCCCACTGCTCGTCACAGCTGGGTATAGAGAAAAGAAAGGAAAAGTCAACATTAAACAAAACCTCCACGACTGTGTTCTCAAACTAGTGAAGACAGCTGCTATTCCTAGTCTGGGATGATGAAACCTTACTTATCTTCACAGAGCTTTCCAGAGTTCATCTGCTTTTCTAAACAGTGCTTTAGGTTAGAAATAATCTGTGAATTAACTGTCTTTAGGCATTCCTAAAATAGTGACTTGGGCTTACAGGGAAAGAATCAACTTCAGAGGATTTACTAGAGCCCTGTCTCTACATGACACAGCTCTAGCAAGCCGATAAGAAATTGTGGCCAAACTGAACCGGTAGGTCCTAATAACTCAGGAAATTGGTCTTTTTAAAGAGGCTTTGGGTCAATTAGGAATCCAAGATGCTATGTTCCAAAAGGCAGTGGGTACTTTGGGTAGCATCTGCCATCTTTGACCAAAGGACTGACCTTCATGTTCAGTGTGGGAAGAAATGTGAATGTAGGATGGAGGCTCTGGGGTCTCAGAGGTCATTCTGGATACGGGCTAGAATCATTATCCAAAAGAAAGACCCCCCCAGGCATGTGGAGATTAGCGGAGAAGGGGGTATGAATTCTCTATCAGCATCTTCATTCATACTACCCTAACAAACAGCAAAATCTTTGAAAATAAAGCACAAAGGCCTGTGGTACATAAGACATGCATACACACACACACACACACACACACACACACACACACACACACACTTTATTTAGATCCTTCCAAAGATGCTAAGGCTTGCGAAGTAAAATACTAGGCCTCTCCATTAACAGCAAATTGAGCAGGCATTTAAAACCTTCTTATGCAAACCACAGGGAATACCAATTCAACCACAAGTAATACGTATCTATTACATACATTCAGTCCTGAGTGAGAAAAATACTTACGACATACTATTTTTGGTCAGAATATACTGAACTCCTGAACCTCTTCCAATATCCTTTTCTGGGGTATCATAGGAACACAGAAGGAAATAAAATACAGTTGATGCTAATTCACCTTTTGCTTGACAAAATAGCTATTGTTCAGTTCCTAATCTCTGAGCAAGAAGGAAGATACCATATCCATAAGCTCTACAGTTATCAGATTTCAAGAAAACCATACAACTGACGGCAGCTTTGGAGCGATTACAGATCCAGGTTCGGAAAAATCTCCCGGCTGGGACGAGAGTCAGGAGCTTCCTACGGAAGGAGGAAAACCCAATGGACTTACACACAGCTTCCTTGGATGCACCTTCCGTGGCCACTGCACATATCTATACAGCCGTCTCCGATATAGACGTTATCTATGGCCCATGTCTGCTGCTTGTCAAAAGGGGCTGGTTGATGCCAACGGAAACGAGTGGCTTGGGACCTTTGAAGAACAAGAGAATTATAATGAAGGATGTGGTGGAAAAGAAAATGTGTTCTGGTATATTTGAACAAGTGCACAGATAGCTGCAATGAAAATGCGGGTACGTCTCTAACTCACGTTCTGAGAAAAGCGTTCGTTATTATAATTGCCTAGGCAAAACTCTAACCACACCAGACCAAACTGAACTGCAATAGCTTGAGAATATATTATCTTCACAGATAATAGTTAAGAATCTTTCCCAGCCTTGTAAAAACAGACAAAAACAGAAACCCATGCTAATCCTAACCAGTAGCCTCAGGGGAACAGCGAGTCCTGAATTTTGGGTGGTCACCATTGTGGAATGACACCAGGGTGGCTGCTAAGTTTTATTTGCAAATTAGGGAAAGATGCCTGTCCCTGAGCCACCCAAGCCGTGCTGCATTTGACTTGGAAAGCTTGACTTCAACTCCTCTGTGCTCCTGAAGACTAGACACTTTTGTACAGTGGGCATATTGGCCCACCTCTGATAGCATTCGTGAGGAATTCTCACAATGAAAGTCTTAGCAAGAGTGTAAATCAGAGGGATCCATGAAACTGTAGATAACTGGATGGAGAAAAAATAGAGAGGGTAATGTGGCCAGACTTATTTTATATTAATTCAAATGTAATATAAATAAAATCAAAACAGAGATACTCCCATTCCAAAAGCAGAAATGTATTTGCTCATTTGCACAGGTTTGGGAAGTGTCTTGTTGAGAAACACAAATAAACTTATGTTTTCAGAGACACTAGATGGCAGTAAGTCCAAACAGTGCTCAAGGCTCAAAGGATGGTGAACCTTCAGAAGCCCGTAGACAAAATAATTAGAAAAAGCGAAGTTTTATTTTACAGATTCATTTTTGAAGATTTTGTTTTTTAAGTTATCTCCACACCTAACATGGGGCTAGAACGCATGACCCCGAGATCAAGAGTCTTCTACTCCACTGACTCAGCCAGTCGGTCACCCCTGTTTCATGGATTATGAGACTGTTAATCACTCGACTGAGAGATACTTGTTTTGAGCAGGACAAAGACCAAACAACAGCAAGGGTTGTGTATTTTCTAATTGAAATCATACGCATTAAGTTTAGAAACTAGAAAAGAAACAGACCAGAACTACAATCTCCATTCTGAAAATACACAGTTCTGTTTGATATTTGCTTACTGAGCATCTACGCACTGATTTTTCCATAATACTTCTTGCTCCTCAGCTCCCACAGACTACCTAACATCCTCCCCTCACTTCCTGTGGCATTTAACTTCAACCCCAAACTCCTCCTGGGCCCCATCCTCTATCCCTCCATCCTGGCTACTCAGTCGGGAGCACCGCTCCTTCTCCCAGTTCCCAGAGCTCACAACACTCTTTCCCATCTTCTGCCTACATTTCCTTCCTCTCTCTGCCTGGTTACCCCTTCTGTGTCCCTCAGGTCTTGGAGGCAGTCTTAGGTCCTCAGAGAAATTATTTTTGGGGTCCCTTTAAAAATCACATTTATTCCAGAGCAAACCATTCTTTTCCTTTTATAGTATTTATCACAATTGTAGTTATATATTTATTTGCAAAAATATTTCTTAAATGTCTGCCTCCTCCTCAGAAGAGCAAGTTACAAGGGAACAGTGTTAATCCCCTTTTCTCAACATTATACCCTCCCTGCACAGTGCCTACCACTTAGTAGGTGCTCTATAAGTGCAAGCAGTTAAGGGGCACCTGGGTGGCTCTGTCAGTTGGGCATCTGACTCTTGGTTTTGGTTCAGGTCATGATCTTGGGGTTGTGAAATCCAGTTCCATGTTAGGGCTCTATGCTCAGTGCAGAGTCTGTTTGAAATTCTTTCCCCCTCTTTCTCTCTCCCCCTGTGCTCCTACCACTGCTAGAATGCATGCACTTTCTCTCTCAAATAAATAATTAAAATCTTAAAAAAAAAATTAACTGAACAGCACAGCCCAGCCCCGGAGGATCCTCTTCCAACTGCTAACTGTGAGAATGGTGGCCTCTTGATACCAACTCCCTGCACCTTTTTTTTTAAAGATTTATTTATTTTAGAGGGAGAACATGCAGGGCTGAGCAGAGTGGGCAGTGGGGAAAGGGGAGGGCCAGAGGGCGAGGGAGAGGGACAAGCAGACTCTGTTTGATGAAGCTGACCCAGGGCTCGATCTCATGACCCGGAGACCATGACCTGAGTCAAAATCAAGAGTCAGACACTTAACCAACTGAGCCACCCAGGCACTCCTGTTCAGTTACTTCTTAATGATGAAATTCATTAATAGTTATGCCTGTTTACATGCAGCAACATTTTATAAATAACATAGTAGAATATCATATCTCCATAGCACATGGTTACTTGGATTCTAATAACAAGTCAACACTTATATTCTTTTTCTTTCAGACTATAAATTTCTGAAGGGCAGGAAACATCTCTATCCCTTCAGGGAATACTGTTCTGTATCTCCAGTTCTTTTAAAGGGTAGGCAGGTAATCTTCGTTCCCTTAATGTTTTAGGATACTCCATCAAAGCCTTCATTACTTTTTATTCCAAGTGTTTATTTTTGCATAGTTTCCTCTCTTGGATTATTCTTCTTGTTTATCATTTTATTGTTGGTGACACCTATAGATGGGACTTCATAAATATTTTTTGAAGGAATAGTAAGGTGACAGCAATAAAGATGGTCTGGAATAATCAAATAAGAGATGTCTTCATGGCGGGTGGGCAGGGACTGGGGGTCAGTGCTGGAGGGGGCAGTGATCTGGTGGCTGTCAAAGCGGGAGAAGAACTCCCAGCAGTTGAGAGGTGGCATGAGCTGCCTAGTAGGGGGCGGCTTTCTGAATGTTGGTTGTGTTGAATCACAGTCTGGGCAGCCACTTAACAGAGAGATTGTAGAGAAGATTTAAGAGCCAGACGCATTGTTGGGGTTGATAGCTTTTATGGGGACTTCCAACCATGACATGTTCAGTTTGTACAACTCTGTGGCAATCCACAGAAAAGGAAACAGTGGGAGACCATGTGTAGAATGTACTAAAACCACAGTTGGCCACTAAGAGTACAGATATTTAGGGATGCTAATCTGTACTCTGGCACTAGTCAGTCCTGTGTCCGCAGTGAATAATTTAACATAAGTAATGAGGGGTTTAACTTAGAGGATTTCTAGGGCCCTGTCTCAAATGTGATTTTATATTCTTGGGAACATTGCACTTAGTAATTGTGTACCCATAAAACAGGGATAAATATACTATCCAATATTATTTTATAGGAAAGGGAGATGCTTTCACTAAGGGGATGAATTGGAATATAAGTTGAAAAATGAAGGTCTGGAAGTTGAATTTCTAGGACTTCTTAGTCCCAACCTTGTCACAACTTCACTATATAAAGGGGCCAAATCATTTATGTTTATGTGCTGACACTTCCCCATCTGTAAAACTAAGAAAAAGCTACTTCCCACCTCACAAGGGTGTTGTGAAAATTAATTAGCTTGTGTTTACCAAGACCTGTGAGTGTCTTGGTGAAGTCCCTTGGCAGGTGTCATCATTTATCCTGAAGCTTCCTTATAATGACGGCCACCACCAGCTGCTGCTTCTTGGAGTTTGGGGAAAGTGGCCCCAGAGCATATTTCTCCTTTTCCATATCCTTGAAATGTCTCCCTTTGCTTCTTTTCTGAATTTACATCATTTCCTCTCCATCAACTGCACATACTAAGTGCTCCATAAGTGTTGTTTAATAATTGAACATCCATTGCTATGAAGTTAAAAAATGTTACCCTCACTAGTACGGCTTCCATCTCTGCTCTCCCAGGGAATTTTTCCCCACATTGCCTTCACACCTTTTAATAGGTTTCTAAACACATTTCTGAGTCTTTGTATCTGCTCTTTTTTCCAGGACTACTCTTTCTACCTATAAAGTCCTCTTGTCATCATCATCATCAGGAAAAAAAGCCTTGTGATAGGAACCATACAGAACTAAAAAAAAAAAAAAAACCTTTTCACTCTTCCTTGATGCTTCCTTTACTCTCAGAAATACATAAAATATTTAGGACTAGTAAATATAGCCATTCCTCTTACTCTCAACGAAAAAGCTGAAGCTCGCGCCCTGTCACAGGGCTGTAAGTCACACTCACGAAACTGAGAGAAGGCAAGAATCTCCTGGTTTGTTACTACAATGTATTCTCAATGAGTAAACTCAAAACCACCTCAAACTGTACAAAATCATCCTATCCCTACCACAACCTCTAAATATGAGCAGTTGTTCAGCTACGGAAGGCCGTGTATATTGTTGCTGTGTGTACACCCAAGTCTGTCTGTTCTTTCAGCAAGTTAATGTCCTAGCTGAAGCCCTTGGCCCTCTGTATTTAGTTAGAGGCTCTACAATGCCCCAAGACAGCCAAAGTCCTGCCTCTATATTTCCCTTGGCAGCCAAGGTCCTGCCTTTATCCTGAAAAACAATTTCCTCCACGAGCCCATTTTTCTGTGTTAGGCAAAAGTGGGAATACTCCAAGGGAGATCTATAAATGGCTGATAAGTGTGTGTTCAACATCATTAGTCATTAGAGAAATGCAAATCAAGACCAAAATTAGATACAACTTCCTACCCACTAGGTGGCTGTAATAAAAAAAAAGACAAGGATGTGGAGCCTTCATACACTGCCAGTGGGAATGCAAACTAGCGTGGCTGATGGGGAGAACATGTTTTTGCTTCTCAAAATGTTGAACATGGAGTCACCATATGACCCAGCGATCCCACTGGTAGGTGTACACGGGAGAGGAAGTAGAGATCAGCGCACCTGAACAGAGTGGGCCCATGGGTGACACCCATGACATACAGATAAGAGCTAGAGAAAAAGTAGGCTCCAGAGAGTAGGCCTGAAATGTGAATAAATTACTTATGGTGAGGGGCTTTTATTAAAGGGATGGGTCGTCTGCCAGGGGATCCCTCCTCTGGGGGAGATCCTCATGAAGAAGACACTGAACTATGAACAAAAGAAGGAGGTTGAATTTTGGGGTGGAAATGAGAGGATGACTCTTAGAAACTTCTCTGTACAACTGACCCATTTCACAGGTGGAAAGACTGCCACTAAAGGAGGGGGCCTCGATAGCTTCTTAGTTGGAAACTGGCTCTAGAACTATTATCTCCTGCTGGAGCTGATGTGTTACTGAGAACCCTAGTTGTCTTGAATAGCAGGTAAAGGCTGGAAGACCACTGATTTGGCAGCGAGCTGGGAGTTCTTAATTTAGGCATTCTAGACCTTTTGGTAGAAAATTCCTTCAGTGATTATAATTAACACTAGGAATTTGTAGGACACTAAATGACTATAACATTTTGGGATTTTTAGGTAACATTAATCTACCCATGAAAGAATATTTACTTATTTACTGTCAGCTAGTCTTCCCTTCTTCTAAATTTCTTACAAAAAGCTGGGGTCTGAATACTAGAATGAGAGGACAAAGTGTCTGGACCACAGGTTATGACCCCAAACAAATGTGATAAAGGTAAGGTATCCTTTTAAGGTGACCTAGATCCTACACGATACATCCCTGGAACTCTGGTGGAAAGCACGTAACAGAGTTAGCAACAGAAGAATTTAAACAAGCCACCCCACATGGTCTTTCATCCTTCCTTGATAAAGAACAAATGGAGAACTTTGGTATAATCCTGGTTCAGCCACCGACTATATGTCTATGGGGAAAGTAATATAACTTCTCTGTGTCTTAGTCCTCATCTGAAAAGGTTAACATGGAGACCTCAAAGTTAAAGAGAACTTAAGAGACATATCAACCAATTATATTGATTTATATCCTAACTTGAAAAAAATGATAAAATGTTTCATGAGACAAATAGGGACATCTGAATACTAAGTAAATATTGAGTAAGAAAATATTGAATAAGAAACTCACTTATTTTTAGGTGGGATATTGATATCATAATTATATTTTTTAAAGTCCTCTTTTAGAGCTACATACTAAAATATTTGCAGTTGAAATGATCTGTTTGGGAACTGCTTCAAAATAGGGGTTCCAGAGTGAGTGGTGCTATTGAAGAGACAAGATTGGCCATAAATTAATAACAGTTGAAGCTGGGTGATGATTATATTGAAAAATAGTTTGTTATTTTCTTAAATTTTGTAATTTTAATTAGATAAATGTGAGCCAAAAATAACCTGTGGTCCCTTGAAACGTGAGAGTAAAATTTTGATTTGATTACAAAGAAAGGAAAATGGTTATCCTTGTTTTAGTAAAATAAGGAATTATTATTTTTGCTGATAATTATAATTAGTAATGATAATTTAAAAAGTGTTCTACAGTGTTCTGAGTAGGCCTACTGAGAGCATCAAATACACTGGACTATCCTTCAAATAAAAGGAATTTCCTATAATTTTTAAAATGCCTTCTCAATGGAGAATGACTTATATTTAATTATTAAAGCAATCTTAAGAATCCATACATAGCAATATGTACAAAGCACAGACAAACCTCAAATTTTCCTAACAAAATGTGGCAACAAGGTTGACAACTGAGAAAGCTTAGCTGCAATGCAGAATTTCTGTAAGTAGTTTTATTCTCCATTGTAGTGGAAATAGAAATAGATTTTATTTATCTTCACATAATGTGAAAGTATTAATATATTCAGTATGTGAAAGTCCATAGTACCATGGTTTATACCAGACAAAATTATTTTATGTTCTGTTGTCCTGAAAGCCCAACACGAATTTGGTAAAGTAATAGCAATGGTATTCAAAGTATCAAAATGATGCATGAGAAAATGGATATGGAAGAGAAGTCCACGGCTTCCTTGACTTGACTGAGAAATTTTAACAACATGTTCAGTAATATGAATGCTTTCAAAAAGTCTTTTAAAAGATAACTGGAAAATTGGAAGTAACAATGGAGATAAATAGTACTGAGGCAAGTTTTAAGAATCTCTCCTTTAAAAAATGAACTTGTAATTCCTTGGAATATTTCTCCATGACAAACCCAATAAATACTATATGTAGTCATTTGGTTTTCTTAGCATAAGATCCTTTCTTTGCCTCCAGTTGGGATTATCATGGAAGAATATCCTCCCTCCCTAAATCTGTTTACCTAAAAAGAGGTCAACCCAACCCTATTCCATTATCCCAAACCTTCCACAGTCTTTTTGCTGTTTCTGGTGCTTATCATTTCTGTAAACTGCAAACATTAAGCAGTGTCCATGCTGTGGCTAAAACCGCCTGGCTTCCAAAGTGTTGTAGTTAATCTTTAAAGACAGTGGTATCAGCCAGGTCATTAGGGCCTGTAGGAGGGAATGGATCATCTTCAAACTGTGACTTAAAATAGCCAAGTCACACCTGAACCTTCCAGTGGCAGCACCTCCCTCCCCGCCACCTTTCTCAGTGGATTTGAGTTACCTGTCCTTCCAATGACCCACCCTGGTTCTCAGGTGACATTTCAAGAACCCATGCTACTTGAGCCACCTGTTAATTTTAGATCTGGGATTAGTGAGTAGGAGGAGGCACATTGAGATTATGGGCTGTGAAATTGATTTTAGCATCTCTGCATTTTTTTTCAGCATCTCTCAAGATATCCTGCCTTCTTCCCTCCTGTTTCTTCCAGGACCATATCTCCTAGGTAAGCAATAAAAATGTAGGACTAATATAGTGGTTAAGCCCATGGGCTCTGGGACCAGACAAGCTGTATTTATTTTCAGTATCTTTTGAAGGTCAGTGACTATCTCCTTGCTGAAAAATCAAGCAAATTTATTGTGAAACTTTTTTCTTCTTTAGTCCCAGCAGCATACATCACAGGTGGTGACTTCTTCCTCCGTGGCACTCTACTCTCGCTTGCTTACGGATGCCGTGCTCTTGTGATTCTTCCTCTGCCTCCCTAACTGTATCCTCACGGTCACTTCAATAACCATTTCCACTCTTTCTGTTATTAAATTTACAGATCCTTTCTTTTCTTTTTAAATGCTCTCCCGTGGAGGGCTGACAGTTTTACGGCACAGCCTATCACCTCTGTGCTCATGCCTCCAAAGCTGATCACCTTTCCCTGGGCTCCGACCTTCCCATCTCTGTCAGATGGATGTCTTCATTTGTATTTCCAGATATCACAATGAATTCAGCTTCATTTGGTTAAGTTTGTCACACTGTCCCTCCTGGAGTCAACTGCAGCTTTCTCCCCGCTCTCTCGGGCTTCAAACTCTGGAGTCGTCTCTTGATGTGTGCAGTGGAGAAGGAGCCAGTGAGTTTTATCAGTTCTTTCCTTGAAATGTCCTGGAATATCCATCTCATCCCCTTCTTGTTGGCTGTAGCCCAGACCCTTGTTACTTCATGTAAGTCATGATCACAACACCTTTGCCACCTTCTCTTAAGTAAGAGAACTGTTTTCCTTGGAAGAACATTCTCCATTTCAAAACCCACCACAGTTCATTTTTCCATCAAGTCTAAACTCCTCTGCTTTGCTTCAGTGCTTCTAAGTTCAGCCAACTCCACGAACAAACAACTTGCCACAGCTTCCAGGTATGAGCCCTCTGCCTTCATCAGCAACTCCTGGGCGCTTGCCAGGCCCTTATGTCCTGTTCACATTGTTTCCCTAATTTAGAATGTTCTCCTTACCCACCTAATTCCTAGCCATCCCTTGAGGCCAGCGCCCATCTTTTCCACAACGCCCCCTGTAACGCTGGCATTCAACACTGTTGCCCATCTCTCAGTATCTATGTCATTCCTAGCCCATTCCTCATTGAAGCTCTCAATTACATATGGCACATTTTATTTTTAAGTTGTTAATTTTTCCCCAATCAGATGGTAACCCGCTCCAGGGCAGGAACTTAAGACAGTGTCTGACCATTACCATTGGCCTCTCCTGTTAAGCGAGATTAGGGAGACTTATTAGTCTGACTGAAGATAAAGTCTGATAATCCCAAGTGTGATCCTGTTGTCAATGTATAAATGTATAAAAGATGATCTAAATAATATAAATGTTCACAATGTCCCAAGCTCGTCCTTGCACATTTATTCGAGTTTTTATATGGCAAAAAGTCTCTTCACTTTTCACCTGAGGACCCTGCAGCTTTGGGACATGGGATGACTTGCTTAAAAGCTCACAGGGCTGGAAAGCTGGAATCTCCACTAAACCACAATGCTTTCCACTCATTTTTTCAATTTCCAGTAAGATCGAACTGAACCAGTATATATGGGAATGATAGAGACGAGGATTCTAGCCCTCTCAGCTTATTTAGGTAGAAACGTCTGGAGCAGAGTGTGATGAGTCTTGTGTTCAGTCTCACTGCTCCCTGCCCAGTGAAATGCATGAGCAACCATTCAGTTCAACTCGGAAACCAGAGTCGTCTTCAACATTGGCCCTGGCCTCACCTTCTTATGTCCACTTCACCAAACTCAATTTTGCTTCCATTTCTCTTGAATTTCTCTACTTCCCTTCATGTCTCTAGCACCTTAGTCCAAGCTACCAGTGCTCACTGCCTCTTCAAGAGTCTCCTTCCAGGAACTCTTATCCTCCCCAATTTGTCTTCCAATTAGAGTAAGCTTTTCTGGTGCAAATCTGAGCAGCAACAGTGTCCCCCTATTCCCAAGCACTTTAGTAGGTTTTTAAGCACCTATATAACATATCCCCAAATTGTTTAAAAATTTTTTTTCAAGATTTTATTTATTTGAGAGAGAGCACAGAGGGAGAGGAAGAGAGCACAGACAGAGAAAGAGAGAGAGAGAGAGAAGCAGAGGCCTCATTGAGCAGAGAGGGCAGAATAGGCTCGATGATGTGGGGCTCGATCCCAGGACCCTGAGATCAAGAGCTGAGCTGAAGGCAGAAACTTAACTGACTGAGCCACCCAGGCATCCTGGACATACCCCCAAATCTTCAGTATGATGTACAATACTCTTCATGGTCTGACTCCATCTCACTCCACTTTCTCTCTAGGTTTGATCCATTCTTTCAGTATCTCAGATATGCCTGCTACCTCCTACCATAGGCTGTCTTCCTTGTGTGGAACACTGCTCTTACTTCAATTATGCTTTCCTCCAAAGGGTGTCCTTTGACTTTGCTGATCAAGGCAAATCTCCCTAGGACACATAATCTCTCAGCATCATGCAACTGTCCCCCATCACCTACCGCAGTTGAATTATTTATTTACTTCTGTGATTACTGGTGATTTCTGGTTCATGTCTCTCTCTCCCACTTCATGTAAAGTTTGTTGAGGCAGGGATAAGTTCAGCCCCTCATACAGACCTAGCATATAAATGTTCCAAAAATATTCATTTAATAGATGACTAAATGAAGGAAGAATCTCTATTGTTGACTACTGACCATTTTAGACTGGGTAAGGGTTTGATGTCAGTTTGTGGATAACCAACAAACATCTACAACTACATCATGCATGGTGCAAGAGTCTCAGTTGACTCTTACTACCGCTCTGCCAACAATACTGGGATCCCAGCCTTGTCATTCTACCATAACTGAGTGAGTGGACAGATCTACCATCTGCACATTGTCACGGTCACTCCTCACCCCCTACTTAACACAAAGTTTCAAGTCTTCAGCCTCATTTTTGTTTATAGCAAAGAGCTACAAACTGAAATTCTCAATTCTGTCCTAGTGGACCATGCAAGCACAGATGTCTCAATACTTTGCAGATGTTGAGGCTGTAAGTTCAGCTCAAAACACAGAAATGCCATATTGAAAAAGTAATAGAATACTAAGAGCACGTATAGTTGAGATACACTAACTTGTGTTTGAGACAAAGTGCTACGAGCCTCACACATTGTTCTAATGATCTCTGGCATATGGCAGAGCACAGTAAGAGGTGGGTCTGGCTTGGGCTCTATGCATGTGCATTTCTTTCAGAATTATCCAGAGGGCCTTACTGTAAGGCAGTAAGGCCATTGTACAACAAGGGCTTTGAGGGTAGCACGATAAGCAAACTGCATATTTTCAATATGATAACAAGAAGAAATGGATGCTCACCAGATTTTTCAAATGTCACTCGAAAGGGTCAAAATTCTTATGGGTATATGCAAAAGACAATTAAAAGACAGATTAAAAGATGAGGAATAATTACCTTTCTTGAGTAGAAGACTCAAGGGTATAATGACTAGCTGGAATAAATCTTAGAATGTCATTTATTTGCAAAATGCTACCAAGTAGCTGGGTAATAATTCACAGAATTCACAAAGCCTTAGAAGACTACTGCCTTAATAGAGTTTTTTTTCTATTTTACTTATTAAGATCGCCTTAATAATTCATGCATGGCAATACCTTTAACGAGCAACAAAATCTCACGTATCTCATTTAAACTTGGCAACTCTACTGACAGCTAATATAGTCTTGTACCTCTGAGCCAGCAATTGTAGAGGAGCCCTTGGCTGTTAGTAACCACAACCAGTCCATTTATGATAATCCCAAGAAAAGTTATGTCCTAGATGAATAGTTGAATTTTATGATCATTTGCTAGGAAGATTTATTCATTCTTCATTCGTGGGGAGCCCAAACTGTACCTTCTATTCCACAGAAGCTTTGCTTCTCTCTTAATGGCAACAAATGAATACCATTTTGCTTTTTTTTTTTTTTTTTTGGAGGGAATGGGAATTCCTATTAAGATTTTAAAGCTTCCCTATGATTAGTACCTACTTAGTGAAAAGAGAGTGTCGTTAGCCGTATCCCTTAGGCAAGGTGAAGTCTCTGTTTTACTCAAATAAAGCATTTACCAGGCAGTTTTATGAAGACACCATCATTTCTTAGAGGCACCATGCATGATGTAGTCGTCATTGTTTTCCATAGAAAAAGAATGCTCCAGGCAATAATTCTCAAGATACTCTTAAAAATACAATTTCAAAAGCAGACAATAATTCTAATATACATTTATTTGCTCTATTTGATTTGACACTACTCACTATTGTCTCTACAGTAGTCAGACTGAACAGAAAGTAGACTCCATTTAAATCTATTCTGTATTCAATGTGACTCTTTTAAATTTAAGTGAATCAAGTTGGCAATTCTCACTGATTCAGCCACTATTTTCTTGGATATGCCATTTTTTCAAAATATGTTAAGTAAAAGTCAGTATAGACCTGGCTTTTGGGAAATCACAGAACAACGTCACCACAAAAACTGGTTTCTACTTCGCTTTTTTATTTTTATTTTTTTTAAGAAAATAAACTTTAAAATTATTTACTTATTTAAGTAATCTCTACACCTAATGTGCGACTCAAGCTCATGTCCCTGAGATCAAGAGTTGCATGTTCTTCTAGCCAAGCCGGGTAGGCACCCTGTTTTTTAAATTTCTCTTTCTTTCTTTCCTTTTTCTTTTTTCCCCCCTTTTTTTCTCACCATAGCACATTCCCTCCCCAGCTGAGCTCAATGCCCAATGTGGGGCTTGAACTCATGACCCCAAGATCTAGAGTGACATGTTCCACTGATTGAGCCAGCCAGGCACCCCCTATTTTGCTTATTTTTTTTAAAAAGTAAACTCTGTGCCTAATGTGGGGCTCAAACTCACAACCCTGAGATCAAGAGTCACATGCTCTACAGACTGAGGCAGCCAGGTGCCCCTGTTTTGGTTAGTAATTCATGCCTGGCAATACCATCAACAAGTAACAAATTGCATGTATATCATTCAGACTTGTTGTCTTAAAATCCAGCATGTCAAATAATACCAAATGGGGTTCACTACATGCAGAAGCACCCATACCTGGTATAAGGAGGAAGAGGTAGAGTGATTCTGGTCCATTTGTTGAACGTGTCTGACACCAGGATCCGCTGCAGGTGATAGCGGCTGCACTCCACACTGGTAGGTAGACAGTCCCTTACCAATGGGTGCCATGATAATCCAAGATCTACTGAGTATTCCAATTCAATAGCTGGAACAGAAAACGTTATTCTGCATAGAAATACATGTACGTAGACCCAGGAACCATAATTACTTATGTTTTCTTATGTTTTAATTCAAATGTCAATTTGATTTTCCTCCGTATTTATGTTTCCTATTTTGAAATATTTCTTGGTTTTATTTTTCCTTCTGTATAATGCTAGTTATTAATTTTTACTTTCCAGGTTAAAATCATTTTTCTTTTAAGGGGCTAGGATCAAGTGAAACATAAAATAAAAATTCCTGAATCACTCTGTATACAGAGAAACTTTCAGAACAATCATAACAAAACCGTTGTTCATATGTAGGTAAGCAACAGTAATGGTAGTTATATATATACTTACTGTGTGTGTGTGTGTGTATATATATATAGTATATATTTATATTGTATATAAATAGTTATGGTATATTATGAAATTATAAAATTATATGTATATATACTAAAACAACTATGTCTATTTCATGGTTAACTTGCAAGTACAAACATAATAATCATACTTTTTAATGATTACTTTTACATAGCTTAAAAAATTGATCAACTTTCTCAAAATTTGACCATTCCACAGGGATCCTAACTAAAAATGCCAATTTTGCTCCTGCTATAGGTAAAACTTCTTAGAAAGAGCAAAATCCCTCGTGCTCACATACCCTGCTGTATGGTGTGAGGGAAGAAGGTACTGGGGAATCAGAGAGGTATAAGGAGGTAGCTAAGCATGCAGTCAGGCTGTGGGTCTAGGAAAAGCAGCTTCTTTCTGTTTTGTCTGAAAAATCCAACTTAGAACCTACGTTTTGTATTCCTCTTGATTTCCTGCTTCAGTCTTTATCAAAACTGCTCGAGCCCCTACTTCTGTCTTGAAATTGCTTCCTCTAAGGTCATGATTCTCAAACTTGGCTGCACACTGAAATCACCTGGGTACCTTTAGAAAGCATGAATGCCAGGATCCCAGCCCCAGGGACTGTGATTTCACTCTCCTGGGGCACAGCCAAGGTGTCGGGAGCCATGCAGATTCCCAGGTGATTCTCACGCACAGCCGGCGTGGGACCCCTCACTGCAGCACGGTCCCTAGCAACCCTTCCTAGTGAGATACAGTGGTCCAGCTCAGTCTTCATTGTTCTTGTCCTTCCTACAGTGATGGACATTATTGATTATTCCTTGATTCTTGAAACTTTCTTTTCTTTTGGAGGACATTATTCTGGACCTCCCGTCTTACTTTCCCTCTGACTCCCGTACTAACGAGCCCAGTTATGGGCATTCTTCCAAACTCCATTTCTGGCCTTCTATTCTCTGTGTATACTCCTCGGGCTTTAACTATTATCCCTGTGCCCAGAACTGCCAATTTTATGTCTCTAATTAATTTCCTTCACTCAATAAATGTTTACTCAGCCTGGCATCGCATCGGATGTTGGCATATTGTAATGCACAGTTTAGACAAAGTTCCTGCTTTCTATATTGTAAATCCTCATCAGTCAAGGGAACCCCCACTTAAAGCTACTTGCACCCAAACTAAAGAGAAACTCACCATTTCCCCCCATAAATAAACATCTCTTCTTAACTACCCAAGTCTTTCAATGGCCATACCTTTGGCACTGGTTTTCCGGGTTCAAAATTCAGAAATTATTTTAGAAGTTTACTCTTCTCTCTCCTTTACTCTCTATATTCAAACTGGCACCTGGTTTTGAGACTTTTCTGCTTCTTTCCTCTGTGCTTGCATTGTCTCATATCAATTTTATCCATTCCAGTTTTCTTCCTGCCACACAGTGAGGACCGTATCACCTCCTACAGAGGTGACCACTGAGGTTCTTTATTGGGATTCTTCTCTTAGCTCCTGGGCTAATCTCCCTAAAACAGACCATGTCACTCGCCTGCCCTTGTGCCCTTTTATTCATGTCCTTGTCAAGCACAGATTCTTGTATGTGCCTTTCAAGGCTCTTCTTCCTTAGCTGCCAACTCTGCTTATCTACTTTCCTCTTTGATTGTATCATTCAGTTCAACCTTTCTCAAGAGGATGCACCAGCCTGCAGTAGAAAATACAGAGGACTGGACTTATGAGGGCAGAGCGTCAGTTCTGGTGCTGCTGCACACCTACTGGGTCATAACTTAACTCCCTGAGTTCTCATTGACTTCCCAAGCTACAGAGGAAAAAGGTATCTAAGACCCTAACGTCCTTTCTATTTTCAAAAGCGGCACTCTTCTCTCCTCTACTAGATGCAAATATTGCCTGTTCAGGCTGGTCTGCTCATGGTTTTCCCTATGGACGAGGAGGACCCCATCTCTGCTTCTTTGCTTATGCTGCAAGCTTGGGATGTCCTTTCTTCTCCATCCACCCTGCAAATCCATTCCAATCATCAATGTCCACTTGAGACTAAGCTTCTTTGTGAAATCTTCCCCAGATCTTTGTATTGGCTATCCATTGGTCATCTCACTCTCCTTTGAGCTTTCAGTACATTCTGCTGCAGTACCAATGCATACAGCACTTGACTTCATCATCTACCGGACTCTAACTTTCTGACATTCCCCTCAGCTATACCTGTTGAAGACAGATGTGTACCTTATCCTTATTAAGTTCCGCCCCGTTGATGAATTTAGTGTTGACTGACTGAATCTGAGGTGGAAAGAGCACTTCTGGGATTCCCCCTAAGATATGTCCCTTAAGTCCAAACTAAGGAAAATATGAAAAATGTGGATTTTGCAAGACCTTGGAAGTAACCAAATTTGTCAGATGTTGGCCCTCTGGAATCTAAAACAGAAAATAGTCCTTGTGGACATTCTAGTCTGGCTCTCCTGGAGGAAGAATGATACTTCCAGGAAGAAGTCTGGATCTCCTGGAGGTAAAAGACCAGAAGACCCCCCAGAATCCGGACAGGTTTGCAAGTTACAGTGAAGGGCCCAAGTATGCTGTGATGTCAGTCTTTATACCTCCTAAGATAGGTGTGTCTATGTGTGTGTGTGTGTGTGTGTGTGCACCCACGTGCAAGGTATATGTGAGTGTGAATGAGTGCATGTGCACAATTCAGAGGATGCACACTGGCCACAATGAAGGTGGCCTAGAATATGCTATGACCCAGAATGGCAAAAAGTGTAAAGCAAAATGGGGACAGCAAAATTTCATGATTCCTGGGGTGATGGAAAGAAGACAGTAGCTGAACTAATCTAAAGCCCTCTGAATTAAAACACATGTATATACCGATTCATGTGTAAATCCTATTGCTGATGCTGGCATTCTCTATGTGACGAGAGTCCCTAATTCTGCAAGTCTGATGGTAAAAAAACAATCCGAATTTTCCAAAAGAGATAAATGAGGCATTATTCTTTATATGTAAAAAAGTCTTCAAATACATACACTTAAAAAAAAGCTCACATTCTGATGCTTCAAAAAAGAGACTTCTAAAACTTGACGTATATACACCATTTCCAAGAACGCGATTATGGTTGGACTGATGTGCACTTCTGTTTTGCTTATAGACTTGTCAGAGGGGCGATGGATGACCGTTTACACACGCCTGTCCCTCTCCCTGGAGATGGAATATTTACCGTAACAAGAGTCGGTGACTGAGCAGGAGGCGGCAAAGTCGATCTGTAGGAAGGAATCCTCATTCACGGCAATGTCTGTGGTGACCACGTAGCGGGTGCTGGCCTTTTCGATGAAGACCAGGGCATCACCGGTAGAGCCGCACACAGGCATCTTGGTGCCTCCTGGGTGCAGCAGCCATTTCCTACTATCCAGAGTCGTGAAATCATCCTCTAAGACTGTATTGCCAGAAATATTTCCTCCGATAAGAATCTGAAATGAATTTTTTAAAAGAAAACAAAATTTCAATATGGTTTTGAGATATGAGAGAGTTTGGTGTTCTTGTATTTACCCATTGGACTGCTCAACACTGGCGTCACACGGCGAGCCTCCTGTTGGGGGGGTCTTTCAGAATGCTTTTGTTTATGTGGCCTGCCTGCCCATCTGGCAAGAAGCGGCAGAAAACAGATAGAGGTATTGACAAAACTATTTACAGCCATCGTGGGCCAAACTGTGCCTTTGGAAACTACACACGCCCAAGCTGGGAAAGCAAAATTTGGCTTATGTGTGATTATGTTCCATGCGAAATTTCTATTTAAGGACCGTTGTATCCTAAGGCATTTCAGTTCCAGGTCTTTGCCTGGATTCTACCATTTGTTTACAGGTTCTTTTGAGTTCTCTTTCATACGCGGTTTATTATGTATGAAGATCCTTTAGAACTCTCCATAAGGATATTAGGAAGATTTATATATTTCTTCTTCAAAGGCTAGGAAAAAGGATTTGGAAATGACTGCATGTGGTACCATGGCTAATTTGCACATTTTCCCTTTCAGAGAATTATAACCTCATATCACGCTTGATAAAGTCCCTCTACCCATATGGCAGATTTCTCTATGCGCAGGACCTGGGCCTTCTGTTGTGCTGTTTGTTTTTATAAGCTCAGCCGACTGAAGGAAAAGAGAATGAAAGGAAGCTAAATGGCATATCTAATCTAGCTGTGTGGCTGTGGGCAAGTCCTTCAATGGTGGGTCCCTGGCTCCCTCTGCTGAGTGAGGGGGCTGGACCGAATGTGATCTAGGCCGCACACGGCTCGAGTTGCCAACAATTAGAATAGTTAATCTTGAATGGACTGACCTGGTCGATAACCCAGGGACTGTAGAAGTGCCCGTTTTCAGACGGCTGCCACCAGCGGAGGCGAGTAGAAGCAGAGCGGGCTTTCAGGGGTATCTCCAGGGCGATGTACCTGCCCACGTTGCTGGAGTTGCTGAAAAGGAACTCCTGAAGGAGACTCCATGACAGGCCGCCATTGAGCGAATACTGAAGCAGCACAGGTTGGCTCCTGGGGTCAGGGACACCTTTACCACATCCCAGTCTCATGAAGAACTGCACGAATCTGACACGAGGAAGATTGACTGTAGACTTTTTCTTTTTTTTTTTTTTTTTACACAATTCAGTGACAAATTCACGCTATTTACAAAAGACAAGCCCATAGGATCATGGCGGTTTGGGGAGTGGGCAGAGGAGTGCATGGCTTTAATGAATATGATGATTTAATCAATGTCCCGAGCAATCATTTCAAAGTCCAATTTTCCTTTTTAACATGAGAGAGTTAATAAAATGTGAAGTCTGGAAAAAGGCAACTCTGTACCCATTTTCCTATTTTGGCCCCCTCCACACAGATGAGTCTGAGGGAACTGAGCATTCACCGTCCCCTCTGGTTATCCTGTAAGAAGAAGGGAGGGCTCCAAGACTCTCCAAGCATGGGGCTGTGTACTGTTATCTATTTAAGATGAATCTGTCCTTAGTCTCTGAAACTGGAAGAATGTTATGAATGTAGTTTATGCCATTAATTGGCAAAACCATCCACCTTCTGGTTTTACCAGCCGAATTTTTCATATCTCCCATTACTGCTGGGGGAGACACATTTAAATGCAGCGGTTGTAGTGCCTTTTTGTGAAAGGCCAGGCATCTCTTGGAAGAGGTGTGTCAAACTGGGCCTCTCTGCCATCTTTTGTGCCAGGGGCAGGGAAGCATGAGCATGGGGTGGTGATGGGGGGGCTGCGTCAGCCTCTGACTATTGCCGGGTCTGGGATGGATGATACTGGCCATCGAGAACTGTGGCGACCGGCCAGGGGCAGCCTTCCCAGCTGGCAGGGAGGTGGACAGAGTGGCAGCAACAAGCTGGGGTGCCAACGAAAACCAGATCACATGTTATCTTTGGCAGGCAAGCTGCTGGTGCTTGGTCTGGCCTCTGTGCTAGCTGGTAATGCGGAATAAATTTCATGTGTAACCCCCCACACACCCCCAATTATGTATGTATGTCAAACACAGGAAGCATATTGGGACTTATAATAAAAGTTATCAGTTCCATATATAAAACCATGCACTCTTCATGGGTTCCTCCCCTCCCCCATCCCATTAACTAGGCATTCATTTATCTTATAACCCTGAGAAAATTGGGATTTTACATGGAGCATTTTGAGGTCAATGTATGCAAATCCTACACAGCATGCTACTGAGATGAGATAAATAATGGAGCTTTTAACATTGGATTAATGAAAAAAAAATACATAGTGCCTAGTGGATGTCGATATCTATAAAAACAATAACCATTTACAGAAAAAAATCTTTTGGTCTATTGTCTACTTATATCGAGGAATGTTTGTAGATTACTTTAGTTATGGATAAATCCACATCAGAATTATTTAGAAAAACCGAGTAATTTCTAAATTAGAGAACTCTGCAGCCAATGATAAATCTGAAATAAAGAGCATCAGATTAAACTATGTGCATTAAAATAGGTTGAAGAGAAACAAAATTTTGCTTTCTATTACTGTAAAATTATTATCTCACAGAATTGTTTTTTTATGGAACATGGTCAAATTAATAATTCAATAAATAAATCGTTTAGGTGAAAGAGGAAGATACATATGTTAAGATCTATTTTAAGATACTCGGAAATGTTTTAAAAAATCCAAAACACGACTTCTTTGTTCACTTGCAAAAATAGGTCAGGGTTCCATTTGACACATGTTCAGTGGTCTTCTTTATTTTCCTGGCTAAGTTTTTGGCTCGTCAAATGATTAAGGGATACACATCTTGACAGGACATAATCCTCTGAGCCAGTTTAAAATGTTTGTTTCTGAGAGGCTGTGCTCAAATCAGAAAATGAGTGCCTAGAAAGCATGAGCAAATCATTGGGAAGAAATGGTTATTAAGAATAAGACCACACTTCAAATATTCTTAACTTAAATTGCCAATGGACAGAAAATTAATGGTTGGTAATTTGAGGATGTATTGTATTTCAATTAAGCTTTCTATTAAGCACGTAGATAACTTTCCACATCGTCCAAGTGCCCAGAAAAAGTATTCTCTAGAAGGTGGATAAAAAAGATGCAACATTATTTTCTTGAAGTGAAAGGAAGCTAACCATTGTCATTTCCTAGACACCACCTTGCAAATATCACCGATCTTATACTAACTTTTGTCTGTTTAGCTATGTTTCATTTCTGATCTAGCTTATTTCACCAAGCTCTCTCGGTTTTAGGATCGGAGTTACATGAATTGTGTCTTAATGGAGTCTGAGATAAGAGAGAAGCTCAGCATTTCCAGCGGAAGGCCTTGTCCTTGATGTTGGCTTCTTTCTGATTTGATTATGTTCTGTTACTGTACATCACAATGTGGTTTCTCAACAGCATCTAAAAACGTTTACCTAGCATGTGATAAATCCAGATCCCTTGTCATCAACATGCGCAAGCCATCTTCATTGAAAAAGAGGTTGTTTCCACTGGAAAGGATTCCACACTTCCGAGAAGGCTTTCCACCACTCATTAGTAAGAATCTATCGGATTCTAGCTGACCTGAAAAAAGTGGTAAAGGTGATTTACCTATGACCCCAAAGATAGTCATACTCTTATTTAAAGGAATGAGGTAACTGCTTTGGGCAGTTTTAAAATACAAAGCCATGAATACTGAAGTCACATATTTTGGGAGAAGAGGTCTCTTCAACAGTTCAGCTTTCTGAATTCTTTAACCTAAGGGGCCACAAGACAGAAGGGGGGTGGGGCTTTTCCCGAGTAGCTATGGTCCAGCCAGATGGGTCCTTCCTCTCAGCTCTCCTACAGTGCAAAAAATGACACTGGCTAGTCAGAGAGTGATTCAGGTCAAAAGTAAGAGAGGGTAATTTACGTAGCTTTTCCACTGGCCTCTTCATTCTGTCTTTGCTACTCTGAGGACTGTGTCTGGCAGGTATTACAAAATATTAAAAAAAACACAGTTTTAATGGAAGAAATTACAGAGCAATTTAATATTTTCTATTAAATAACATCTTTCAAAACCAGCTCACAAATCTCTCCAGATACTTACCTTAGATCTAGGGTTTCATTGTTCTTTTTTTTTATTCTGGTAAGATGCACACAATACAAAATTGGTCATTTTCAACATTTTAAAGTGAACAACTTGGTGGGATTTAGTACATTCACATTCACGCTGTGCAACCATCACCAATACCTAGTTCTAGAAGCTTTTCATCACCCATGAGGGAAACCTTATACCCATTAAGCGGCCACTCCTCTTCTCCCTCTCACCCAGCCCCAGGCAACTGCTGATCTGCCTTCTGTCTCTATGGATTTGCCTACTTTGGATGTTCTATGATCGTATGACATTTAGCCTTTTGTGTCTGACTTCTTTCACTTGGCATGTTTTCAAGGTTCATCCGCGTTGTCGCATGAATCAGGATTTCATTCCTTCTTATGGCTGCATCACACTCCACTGTGTTGATATACCTAAATCTAATATTAAATTGTACCTTGAACCATAAATCTATTACAACAATTTTATAAACAACTTGGGAAAAAGAAAGAAAAAGAAAAAGAAAAGAAATCTTTTTGGGAAGAAGAAAGAAATCTTTTGATCCCACTATCCTAACATGCATAGTTATTACAGTTGTTTAAGACTTTCTCTTATGAGAATAGTTTCCTATTGTTTTATCAGAGTACATATCCAAGCACATTTTTCTATAACATCATCAGACATAATGAAGTGAGATTCTAGATATAAAACTGAGGTACAGAAAGTGGTGAGAGGCTGCTTAATGAGTTGATGATGAGTGACTTCCTATCTAAGATTAACTCGCTAGAGATAGTTTCTAAAATTATCATCAATCAGCGATTCCATGTGATAGAAAAAGTGGTGAAAACAGCTTTAGTTCTCTCAAGCACAGCCTGGCTCATTCTCACTGCATTGCTTCGAACACAGAACCCCATATAACTCAGAACTAAATGAAGGCATGGGTGGTCCCAATTGTAAGGCTAAATAATGAAACGTTAGAGTGGGATTCGTGATTACTTCTGTATTACAAATTACATTTAATACTTAAGTTCTTTCACAAAGCTACCTAGGATTTACTTGAAAAGATTACCTTCAAAATCATCCTTGAGAAAATCAGGATTTTTGGTGCTTATTTTACAGGTGGGACCTGAGTAGCCGGGATCGCATATACACTTGGTTCCGTTGATACAACTCCCATGTCCGCTGCACATCTCTTCACATTGGGGACCAATATAGACATTATCAATGGCCCACGTCACTGGCTGAGAGCCAGCGGGGTAAAATCCTTGGTACCATCTGAAACGCACAGATCTGGAAAAGAGGCACAAGGCTTTTCAAATCCAATCAACAGAACAACACAGCTTCAAAGTAAGGCCATCCATTCAAGGAGCAGTGGGCAGTTACTACCTCTGCACCACACTCAAGAAGTAGAAAACACAATCTGACATTTCAAGAACACAAACTCTGTTTCTCAATCTCCAAGATAATTGCCAGTTTATGTTCCTGTTTCCCATAAGCCCCTCCCAATCCTATCATTGGGTCCAATTCCACCTGACCCTCCACCTTTTTCAATATTGACTTCTTTGGTGATGCTTCCTCCATTTGGACTATCTACACTCCGCATAACTCATTTTTTCTTCATAAATTGAGGTAAAATTCACGTTACACAAAAGTAACCATTAGCCATTTAAAGAGTACAATGGGGTGGCAGTCATCCCATTCAGTGTTTAGCAAACCACCACCTCAATCGAGTTCCAAGACATTTTCGTCACCCCAAAAGGAAACCTTGTGTCTATTAAGCAGTTACTCCCCAAACCATCCTAGTTCCAGCCCTCAACAACCATGAATTAATTTTACTTCCAAGTATATTGCCCTATCATCTTGTGGATGACAGCTTCTTGAAAATAATCTACATATTTAGGTAGTCATCCAAAAAATTTTAGTATATTTTATCAGACACAAAACTCAATTCAAAGAAGACAGATTTAGTTTTGAGGGGATGGATATAGAGACGGCATGCACATTCATTTTTGCACCCTATCAATGTGTCCCATTTTCAGTGATCATAGAAACCAAATTCAGAATAATTTTTTGAAAAACAGAAATTAGGAGTCAATTTTGGAATTATTTACTAGGCTTCTAAAGCTTAGTAGATAGTAAAGCAGAGGGAGTCAAGTTCCCACATATAATTTTAACCCTAATTTCATTGTTTATCTCAAGACTCCAACCATACTGAGCTGCTCCCAAAATGCCAGTTCATAATTATTTTATTTTCAAATACTTGTCAGAGTTTATAGTCTTGGCAAGAAGCACTTTCTACCCTTTGAACTTTCAGACTGCTGAGCTGAGGGAAATGGCTAGAGTTTTCCTTTGAACAAAAGCCTACATGGATTTTTTTGAACTTCTTATTTATTCAAATGTTCTGAATACAAATGAACCACGTTGGTTGGATATTTATTATTGTTCACCTGTCTTGACACAGAAACAGCAAGCACTATGATAAATGGGCTGAAGGGTCTGGTTTCACTGCACTTCCCTTCAGCTGAAATCTTATTCTGAAAATTTCTCACTGCCACCCTCCCTGGTGAGTGTCAGCGTCCGTTCTCCCAAGCCAGTGGTATTCAAAAGGACCTGTTTTTTAAACACAAACTTAAAATTTCAAGCACACAACAGTGCTTTCTTTAGACAGAGGTTTTGGTTGACTCATTATGAAACTGTATAAAGCAAAAGCAATTAGGAAGTTTTACAGACAAAAAGACTCCTAGATGAAAAGGACACAAGGTGACATGAATAAAACTCAATGGAAGCTCAATACTTCATGCTTCAAATGTGACTTGACTTAGATGTGGAGGCAAATATGGTCAGTTTCACACCTGAAAACATTTCTGATGCTTTTTTGGTACCTGGCGTCCAATAAGTGCACAGAAAAGGGTAATTTAAACATGGTTATATATATATATTTTAGCATCTAGCTTGTACTGTCACTATGGGCCATGTTGAATACAAACCAAGCAATGGTTCACTGAGTTGGAGAAAATTTAACTTTTGCCTTCCAGCAATTCATGCCTGTGTGGGTTTTAAGAAGAGTGCTAATTCTCTTCCTGAAACAAGGACCAGACAACACTATTAAGGCAAATTCTTCTCTTCGCAGAAATGGTTGAAGGCAGCTGGGAAGGTAGTTTTATACCATTCTCAGAGTGGACATGCCTCGGCAACAGAGTTCTTTTTGTAGAAATAAAAATGGCAACACAATGGCTAAGTTCTGTACCTTTTTCATTGGAAGAGGTATATTTTAAACTGACACTCAATGTGGGTGAAAGTACATGCATTTCTAATGTTCAAATTATATTGCCTTTGATTTCTCTCATTCAGATTTCCAAATGGTATTTCTGAGTGCATCAGCACTGCCCCGTGGATGTCACCAGTTCTAAGTGAGGTGGTTTCCACGACACTGTAGCAACTGTCCTGTGACTTTATCCCATATTTTTAAAAGAAGACTGTTGCCATGTGGAAACGTGCCAAGTCTCAATTTTTTTTTTAAAGATATTATTTATTTATTTGACAGAGATCACAAGTAGGCAGAGAGGCAGGCAGAGAGAGAAGGGGAAGCAGGCTCCCTGCTGAGCAGAGAGCCTGATGTGGGGCTCGATCCCAGAACCCTGAGATCATGACCTGAGCCGAAGGCAGAAGCTTACCCACTGAGCCACCCAGGTGCCCCTCAGTTGTTAAAACAGTGTAAACTCATGGCCTCTACCCTATCTTTAGGGTGGTCTGCTACTTAATCCAATTCTTAGCTGAGCAACAGCAGGAAATGAGAGGTCCGTTAAAGAGAACATTTGGAGCTTTTCAACAACAACCATAATGGTCACGATCTTGGTCACAGGGGTCTGCTTGATTGGCCAGCAGGCCTTTCCCTGCCTACACTGCCCTTAAGCATGGATTTTTGGCAGCTGGGCTTCTGTTGCATAGCTTAGCTTTCTGGCTATAGCTGATGGATTCAGACAGTCTTTTTTAGAAATGTGGAATTAAGAGTTCCAGCACATGAGAGTGGTTGTTTGCTGAATGATGTTAAAGTCAGCATGACGAAAATGAGGATCACACACTCCTTTTGCTGAGGTCCTCACACTTTCGGAGTAGGGGGTCCCTGAAATTCCCCAGTATGCTTTTAGTAAGTTCTTCCACTGTTTTGGTAAGTCCCTTTATATTTCCTGCAACACAGGATCTTAAATAATACAACTGATTTTGGATAAAAAGTTTTTCCTGATTCTTTCTCCCTGCCCTGTTCTTCTTACAGACAATCCTCCCCACCCCCAGCAATAACAGCTTTCTCGTTGTGCCTGCTTTATCTTCTAGAGAACCATGAGGACATTCTTCTTAGTAATGCTCATTTTTTTTTTTTTTTGGTTGGATTTTTCCATTGGGATCATATGCTGGTGTAATAGCAAGAATTAGTACATGACATCCTTGACAACTCAAAATATTAAAGTCCTTAGCAATCAAATTATAAAAATTATGCTGATGATATGATGAGAAGCAAATGGATTTATGTTCCAAGAGAACACAGACTTGTGAAAATTCACTTTCACCCTTTTGGAAAAGTACTAAGTATTAGTCATTTTGCTTGAAGACCCAAGACTTCTAATTATGCTGAGTTTCACATCGGGAATATAAATCTATTTCCATCTTGAAAGTATATTAGTACTTTCTTCTTTTCTTGACATACCCTGAAAGAACAGGTTCTTTCTTCTGAGAGAAAAGACAAATTCTGAGGCAGCCTGCTTTGTTGACTTCCTCTCTTTGTTCACTTACAATATTAGGTTTAGTTTTTGAACTATTCATTTCATTTCTATTAGAATTGAAGCCCTTTATCCCCAAATAGCCTTTCAACAGAAGAGTCAAATATATGGAGCAAGAATGCTGAGAGAGGTTGGAAAAGGAGAAATGCCTTGGGGGGGGAATGGAACAATTATTATTATTTTTTTATGAAGCACCTAGAATATTCTGTGGGCTTCCATCCTCCCGCTGTGCCCTCTCCCTCCATAAGAGACACAGGTAGATGTTTGAAAGTCATAAAATTCTCACTGTATTTATATTGGGAGGTGGGGGCAGGTGCTGTGGGGCATTACAACATTAGGAGAAAACCATACTTCTGTCGCTTCCTCATGGATCTAATAAAGACCCGTAGGGGATACGAATCACTACAGAGTGCAGCCCATGATGTACTCTTTGAAATCTATCTTCAAACTGAGTAGTGTGTCAGCTTGGAGTCCCACGTTTGGAGTAACCACTGGTGTGCTGAAGTGGAGAACCAGAGGGAAGTCGCCCCCCCATAGAGTGGCAAGTAAGTGGTGACATGAGGGAGAATGTTGTCAATGGCGAAAGATGGCGGTGTGAAGAGGCAGGTCCTTACCCGCAAAGGTGCAGCTTCCCGAAGTGCACGACCTCCCTCCTCCAGCCCTGGGTGGTACCGGCGTAGTAGGTGCTGCTCGGGTGGTGCTCTGTGGAGCACAGGGAGCTGACATGGCTGCTGCTGTGGTAGCAGAGGGGGAGCAGTGGGTGCCATGTTGCCCCAAAGTCCCTTGAGAACTCCAGTCTGACTGGATCGGTAGAGGAGCTATCCGTGGAGCAGCCCACGTTGATCTTGGGGAGGAAGGGGAGAAAAAAGATACAAATTACTTCAGAGCAAGAGGCCTTGAAATGATTCACCATTTCATTATTTTCTCGAGAGTCCATTTTCCTGGGAACTGTCTTGCTGAAATATTTAACACGTAAAATTCTGTTTTGCCTAACTGAGTAATATCATATATTACCTTCAAATAATAATTTTTTCATAAAGAACCTCAAAGGGCCTCATAAATAATTTATTTTCCCTCATTTTATAAAAAGCTAGGAAATGGGTAAGGCAGAGGCTGGCATGGATTCCAAATTGTACCTCTGGCCTACTTTCACAGCCAAACCAAGCAAACTGTAATGAAAAGACTGTTTCCTGACTTCTAGCCATTAGCCTTTTTTTCAGTCCGCTAGATAGGAAGACCTTCTCTTTTCCTTCTTGTGACACCTTCCAAATGATCCTCAAAGTTCTGCACGTGAAAAAAAACCTCAATATGTATTCAACAAAACACAATTATTGTCCCTCTTTGTCCTGCACAGGGAATGCATGTTCAGAAAGACCTTAGCCGTTAGGGAAATAACCACTTCATCCCTTTCTCCACACTTTCAAGTAAATAAACTAAAACTTAAATAAATAAATGCACGTAATTCTTCCTATGCAGTTTTCCCCTCTTGCAGTTGAGATTACTATTTTCTTGCTGTTGTAGCACGCGGATGTATTTATATTTATAATTTCTGTTGTTGAACTTACTCCTGTACCTTTTGAAAACTATCAACATTAGATAAACTTTTCAAATATAGGCATTTGTTTCTACCCAAGACCTTCTGATGACAGAACAGGGCCACAGGTGCTATTTTTTATTAACATTTAAAGCACATATTTAGAAAATATAATAGAAGGAACTTAAAACTAGAAAACATAACAGAAAGTTAAAATAGATACAGAATAATTTCTCTATGAAAGGGCCATTTGGTTTCTTACTTTTTTTTTTTTAATTTAACATTTTATTTATTTATTTGACAGAGAAGGACACAGCGAGAGAGAGAACACAAGCAGGGGAAGTGAGAGAGGGAGAAGCAGGTTTCCCGCTGAGCAGGGAGCCCAATGCATGGACCCTGGGATCATGACCTGAGCTGAAGGCAGAAGCTTAACTACTGAGCCATCCAGGTGCCCCACGGTCTCTGACTTTTGAGATGCAAGAGACAACTCTAATTTAGAGGCTACCGAGAGTTAATCTAAAACAAATATTCAAAATCTTGTTGATCCAGTCAGGCACTATTGTAAGCCCTCCCTCCCAAGGGCAGCTAGAGATTTCAGCTAGGAAACAAGCATTTTTGAAACTTGGTACTACTGGTTCTGCTGATTTTATCTAAGTTTTTGAAATACATACAAGTTTTTCTTTATACATTATTAACTTGCTCTCTTCCAAATTATAAGGAGTCCATGAATATTAACGAAATACACAAAAATTATAAAAATAGTGTAGTATTGTTTTATCTGTAAAACTCATGGCACCATGATAAATATTATATAAATATACCAGCCTGGTATAAGAGTAGTTACATCGACTGAGTCTTAAGTAACACATAAAAATTGTGAAAACAATCATACTAGAATAGTATGGCCTTTTTCATTTTTATAATGTTTAAAATAATTTATTTCAACAACTTCCCACTGTAGTAGGTAGGAAGATTATATCATAAATAAAGGACAAAAATTCAGAAGTAAGACTTAGTAGGACAACTGGTTCTGCTAATAAAAATGAATTATGATGTAAAACCTCTTTTGTCCTTGTACAAAAAGGGAAAGTCATAATGCAGGAAAACTACTTGAGATTTTCCTTCTCTTTCCTGGCTTTTTGTTCAAGATAAAATTTAAAGCATTTCTGATAGAACAAAGTCAAGTACCTCAAACTGTATGATGGTGTTCTCATTCACATCCAGGTCGCGAGTGGTGATGGAATGCTCACCAACTTCATTGGAAACAAACACCATAGCTGAATCTTCCTCGCTGTTAAGGAAGAGAACAAGAAGAAAGCCGTTTGGGTAAAAGTTCATTGGGATTTGTATAGAGCAAGCAAAATTTGTATAGAGTTTTGTTTTAGAGTCTTAATGAAAGACTTACGGTGCTCCTTTTGAAGAATACGGGCAATAAAGACCAATGTTACCACCAGGATAGAAAAACCAATTGTCTTCTCTGGGTCCAAAGTCAAATGTATCCAGAAGCATCAGAGGGTTGTTGAGATTGTTCCCATCAATAATGAAGTCATCAACAATCCAGATTTCTTCTTTCTTACCTAAGGCATTTTTGGATTAAAAAAAAAGTTTTTCCAATGGTGAGAACCGGAGGGACATGTTTGCTCTTTGGAAGAAAGTAAAGGACAGAAGGGAATCAGTAACAACAGGTTAAATATATGCTTTCTGGACAAAGAAACACAAACTACACAACACGTCTTTATAGCGATTCGAGTATGGAAAAATTAAGCTGTCAATCACATTAAGCTGACAGAGCAAGGAACAGCCTCACTGATTTCAGAAAGCTGACACGGTTTGAGAAATTGTGCTCCCCTTCCAGTCAGTGCTGTGGTGCTAGAGACTGTACTGCCAAGAATGGGATTTATGTTTTCATGGTTTAGGAGAATCTGTAAGATATCTGAATCTGTGAGCACAGGGGTCAAGCCTGCAGATTTAAAACTGAGGTACACTAGTTGATTTGAGGAGCCTCTTACTACCTTTTGGAGTCAACTCATGACTAAGCATCATGCTGTGGTTAGGCCAAACGGCTGTGGTCATTAAAACACTGGTCTGATGCATAATTTTATCTAATTGTTAAAACTACATAGAAGAAAATACTCTGTGTTATATACTTTCAAATGCTTTTCAAAACTTTTATGCTTATTTAAAGATAGGTGGGACTGTCTAAAAAACTAGTAAAATCACTCCTTGGGCTGTCATAGAACTTGATTCAGCAACCCAGCCTGGGTGTTGAAGGCAGGTACCTACTTTGCAGGGAGGATGGCAAACCCAGGCTACCTTTGCAAAGCACTATTTGGACTCAGGGAAACAAGGAGGTAAGACCATGCCAAGCAGAATCATCAAGATTCCTCAAGGATGCTTCTTTATTGATTTCTATGTTGATTACAATTCTTAGAAAAAAAATACACACACACACACACACATATACACACACAAAATCTATAAACAGGAGCCTGTAGAAATAACCTGATGATTTAAATGAAGTTGCATGTGTCCCTCTCTCTCTCTCTCCTCAACCTATCACTTTTCTAATTCTAGCAGCTTTCTTCTCTTTTCTTGTTTTGGAAGCAGCTGGTGAAAACGATAAAGAAAAACCAGGTAAGCATTCCAACCATAACATGAAGACAATGATTCTCTGGATTGTGAAACTTGGTAGTATTTATATATTTATTCATATTTATTTGGTGATTATAAAAGATTATTTCTTCCTGTTTATAATAAGTTAAAAATTATTTTTGGCTTACTAGATATGAAGTAAATATTCAGGTTAAACTTTAGAGCTAGTGGTACGTTTTTCTTATTCATTTCTGTGTTACCTCTGCAAAGAATCTGCTTAATGGGATATCTCTATGCTTACTCAGGCCATTAAATGCATGATTTGGTAGCCTCTGGTCCTTTATAATCAGCAGTTAATAGAAATATTGGAAGCAATAAAACATTACAAATTTGTAAAATCATTTTCTGTAACCATCTGGAAATGCTGTTAAATTATACATTCACTTTAACTTATCACGGAAGCGGAGGTATGTGATAAGAATATTTTATCTAAGGCACTTTCTGCTTGGTGTGAGTCCCTGTCACTTTGTCATGGTATTTTGCTACAAAGTTGTTCTGTCTCACTAATGAAATGTCACACTCAGAAGAACTATTTACTCCTAAATGAATTCAGCAGGAATGTAGTTACAATTGATGAGTGACTAAGGATAATGCTTAACTTTTTTTTTAAAGATTGTATTTATTTATTTAAGAGAGTGTGCTCCTGAGAAGGGCGGAGGGGCAGAGGGAGAAGCAGGCTCCGTGATGAGCCTGGAGCCCTACATGGGACTCGATCCCACAATCTTGGGATCATGATCAGAGTTGAGAGCAGACTATTAACCGACTGAGCCACCCAGGTGCCCCAGTGCTCAATTGTTTTTTAAAAACCTTAGCTCTGTAAGTGGCTTTAGCTATATTTACATCATGGAGAACTGATGAGTCAAGTACAAAGAGACTCTAAAGATACATAAAGTTAAATATTCATTGAGACTCCTTTAGGTGAAATGTGTGTCACAGACAATGAAACTTCCCAGTTGACAAACACTTATTCCACATCTTAGAAACAAACATGTTAAAAGCCAGTCAGTTTGGAACACAGGAGAACAAATGCCTTCTTACCATTATTATAAGGTTGCCAGAGTCTGAACCTTGTAGCGTTGGTCTGGGCAGTATATGGCAAGGGAACATTAATGAAAAGTATGTTGGTCGTTTGAGGGAAGTAAAATTCATCCATCAAGTGCCAAGTGATCCCCCCATTGATGGAGAATTGTAGTAGAATAGAGTGAGACCTCTCTGGGGTACCTAGAGAGAAGACACCACAGGCATAATACATACTGTGATAAAAGTGGGCACATGGTATATTCTAAGACTATCCTTTTGGCATTGATGCGTAAGCTGACTTATATTCCCGTAGGAGCTTTAGAGTCCAAATGTTTTGGAGGCAACTTTAAGCAAAGTCAGGTGGGGCTTTCTGTACGACTGTATCTCAAAACACACACCAGAACTCAGATTTTCACACAATAGTATCTCCTTCTCTTTCTCAGATACAAACACATATCTTTTGGTATTTCATTTAGGAAATCCTACATCAGAGAATTTTGCTTCTATGGGCATCACGATTTTATAAACGGTCAAACATTTTAAATCTCAGGATACAAACAAAAATCTACTTGCAAGCTTATTATATCCTTAGGGCATTATTTGTCAAGGAAATGATTTAGTTAATATGAAAGGTCATAATGGCAAAGAGTTGTCTTCTGGAGGTTCACATCTATAAAAGAAAATCTAAAAGGTCCCCAAGTTAAATTTTTAAAATTTAAAATTCTTACAACTAGGAAGTAGTGGTGGAAAAAAAGACTCAGGGAAATAATGATAAATGTAGCTACCATAGAATTAGTATGATTACTACAGCTATATGAAATTTTTGCAAAATCAGTAGTTACCTTACCCTTACATTAAGATGAACTTATATCATAGAAGCACATCTACATTTATTTACTCAAATTTATGTCAGCTCTCCCATACAACAGAATTTATGGGCCTCAAATCCATTGTTTCTTTGTGGGGGAGGAATTGTGTAAGGCAAGGGGGAGTTCTTTTGAAGGGAAATAATGAATTCTACCCATACAAATGACTTACCTTTTGCTATAAATCTAAGTGAAAACTGGACATACATAGTATTGGTACAGTCTAGATCTCTTGAAATAAGCATCCTCAGTCCTTCCTGAAAACACAGACATATACGTTAAACGACCTTATTTCATCTGCAAAATTATTTTCCTTTGACTTTTATACACCTCACTTGCATTAGCTAAGTAATAGATGCATACACGTAATGATTCAGAAGCAATGTTGGGTCCAGTTGAAAAGGAAAAATGGATCCTTTCCACTTTCTTAAGGCTTTCATTTCTTATGACTGCATAACCCAATTTCATTGTCTCAACTTGACATCCCACTTTGCTGTGACGTTTATAAAAAGCAATGCAAAAATGACAGCATTACCTATCTACAGGCCTTTTTAAAAAAGTAGCCTCCTTTGACCATAGCATGCCATGACAGGCGTAATGAGGGAATGGATGGAAATTCTCTGCCAAGTGCTCCTGCTGGAAGTTGGGAACTAATAGGTAACTTCTTGAGGTTCCAAGGAGTCGTAGGGACTCACTACTCCTTTGTGCACTCTGACAGCACTGGGGGGCTCTCATTCAGGCTGACACAACACCCTCCAGTTGGTCAAGATAAATAAGGCATAACTAAGCGAGTCCCCATGCCTCAGCTGTAACTGCTCAGGCAGAGAAGCCAAAGAAGGAAGAAAGCGATCACATTAGCTTTGGCAATTTTTTCTGCTAATTAACGATTTCTGGATGCCTGGGATTGACAGCCCCATAGCTTGTTTTCTCTGCGTGTACACAGGACTGCAGTGACAGCCAGTAAAATAGAATTTCACTGTGCAAGTGTCCTAAGGTGCAAATAAGCCTTTTAGGATCTTAGCCGTGACATCTGAATGAAGTGACTCTTTAGTGGTATAGGGCTGTGTGATACTGAGTGGACACCAGATTTCTTTCTTCCTTCCTTCCTCCCTCCCTCTCTTCCTTTCCAGATTTATTTATTTATTTGAGAGAGAGAGAGAGAGAGAATGAGCAGGAAGAGCAGAGGGAGAGAGAATCTGAAGCAGGCTCTTTGCTGAGCAGGCAGCCCGAGGTAGGGCTCAACCCCAGGACCTTAAGATTATGACCTGAGCCGAAACTAAGGATCAGATGCTTAATCAGCTGCACCATCCAGGCGCCCCTGGATTTCTTAATGGTCAACTAACAAACACCAAATGTAATTTTAGCTAGAGAAAAGAAATTCATCCTCTTTTTCTTATTACCCAACACAAAATCCTCAATAACTGAAAAGCTTTAAATAGAACTAATTTTGTCATAGCAACCGTATTACTGAATGCCTATAACATGCTAGGTTCTAAAACAGACACTTTCTTCCTTTAATGCATATCACACTCATAAGGACGAGATACTATTATCTTTATGATGCAGAGAAGGAGCCTAGAACTCAGAGACAGTAACTTGCTCAAGACTGCACAGCTTAAAAGTATTGATGGGGGAAATCGAGCCCAGATGTGTCAGACTGTGAAACTTGTCCTCCATCCTTCATAGGATACCAGTGTTTCATTTACTAAATCATCTTCTGGTTTTGGAAGAAGAAATCCAGATAATGCTAAATTTAGCGTCTGAGAATCACTTAATACTGTCATGGAAAAGGAGCGGCATGTGAACCTGTCCCTGAACTTCAAAAAGTATCAACTCAAACTTCCAGGATTGAAGATTACACTGTGAAAGCCTTATATTTCCAGTCTTTTTTTTTTTCTTTACCCTAATAACTCACCGCTCTACTCAGTCCATGGCACCGAGTCCATGCCTGTTCTTCCTGTCTCATGGTCGACAGACACTCTCTCCCTCCTACCTTGACAGGCACAAAGCCTTGAATGGTTTTACAGTGTGGTGCCACGTGGAGGTTGAGGTGATGAGGAAAGGCAGCTTCTTCAACTTACAAGGAATAAGCTTCGAGGTGGCTAGTTGGCAGAACCAGCTAATAAAGATCCCTTGCTAACAACAATTAAAGGAGTGTGATCACTCTTCCCCCTTGATTATGGAACCTAAGTATGAAACTGTTCCCATGGGCAAGTACAAATCAGCCATAAAAGGACCACTGCACACTGCATCTTGTAGGAACTGTTATGTTGAAAGTGGGCATGATGAAAGTATCTTTCATGTTTGTAGTATTTGCTTATAGTTCAGCACTTGATATTAATTACACAGTGGAAATGTTAAGCCCTGCTTCTGTGCATATTCAAGTTCACGAACAGGTTTCTTTCCTCATCCCTTTTCCGGGCTCATTAATCCATTTGTGCTAAATGTGGGAGTTCTTTGGCATCCAACAAGCTATTTGAATAGCTAATCGTACTCCTGAATCTATAAACATTAAAGTGAGACTATCACTTCCTTTTTAACGAAAGAGTGCCTTTCTAGGTCAAACTGCACCCTACTGAGTGGCCCACACTGGGCCCTCTCTACATCTTGCAGAACTGAGAGATAATGTCTAATACAGATAATGCTTGGCTGCTCTTGCATTTGGATGGCTAAAGGGAAAATAGAAAACACTGTGCGTCTTCTTCCTTCATAGGTTCTAGGGACCAGGTTAATTCACTGCTTAAAAATTTATCAGGTAAAAATATTTAAATCATGAAAAGTCAGGGAGCTCCTGCTTTTTGGTCTTGTCAATGCTGTAAGCAGATCGGAAGTGAGCTAGTGGTGGTAATCACAGCTAATGCCTCCGACAAGACTGAAAAAACATACACATGAAAACCAGCAGTTTCCATTCTGAAATGTTACCTCAATTTCTTCAGCTTCTCAGAGCTCGTAGGGACTAGTAAATCTCTCCAACCCCTAAGTGTTTTTTTCTCTCTCATCCAAACTTGAGACAAATTAGGTATTTAAACCAGGATGGTAGGCAGCATCTATCAGCTATAACTGGAAAAGTTCCACCAGGAACCTGGGTGGCTCAGTTGGTTAAGTGTCTACCTTTGGCTCAGGTCATGATCCCAGGGTCCTGCACTGGGCTCCCTGCTCAGAGGGGAGTTTGCTTCTGCCTCTACCCTTCACCCCTGCTCGTGCACACTCTCTCTCAAAAATAAATAACTGAAATCCTAAAAAAAAAAAAATTTCAGGGTGTCTAATTTTCTAAGCATTGGATGTTAATCATGAAGGTTGTACAGGGGCCCATGCAGATTTTTGTGATAGATTTCACTCGCACACCCTGTATTAGCCGACTTCCCCATGGTGGGAGAGATGGGATACAGCCTGTATTCACAGGGGAAGGTACAGTACAACCAGTACAGCACTTCGCACAACTGCTTAACTCTTTTTCAGCAAACATCTAGGTTGAAACACAAAAATAGACTAACAATGTTTGAGAATGCTATTTCACTTGACTCCAATGTTTGGTTTTCTTAAAGTCACCAAAGGGTTTTATTGGCTGGAGGAAAAGGAAAAAAGAAAGAAAGGAAAAAGCAAAGCCCTTTTCTAAAATCATTTTTTACAGTTCTCTAAGTTATATATTCAATAACACAGAAAATGCTACATTCTAGAAGATACTAGAAATTGCATATGCATAATTCATGTGTGTGTGCATGCATATATACATATATATGTATATAATTGCAGCAGAAAGTAACAGGGGTCTGATCATCAAAGCAGAGGAAAGATTTTATGCCTAAGTGATCCTGAAAAATGATGATGGCGAACAGAGGAGGAAACGTGGTCTGGGCTAGAAGACAACAGCTTCGTATAAAGTAATACACTATCTGAGCCGGTTCACAAACACATTTGTGTGGAGCAGTAAGGGAAGGAAGGAATCCCAATAGCAGAGTATAGAAGTAGAATCTTATCTGACCCCTTTAAAAATGAGCGATGTTCCCGATTTGATGGTTTCACCATTCAGGTTCCCCCTCTCGGCACCATATACTTCAGGCCAAAGGTCGGGATGTAGGTTCCCGTTGAAATCATCCTTAAGAATCGAGGGCAGAGGAACAAGGGGCACACAGTAGGCTCCTCCAAAGCCCCGGTCACACCTAAGAGAGAAGAAGGAGGGGAGGAAAGGCATTATTTGTCGTGAGTTCGAAAGCCATTTCTGCCTTTGCGTCCTAAACAAAGAAACTGCCGGTTTTATGGACTTACACACAGCGTCCGGCATCGCAGATTCCTCTTCCGGAGCACAGCCAGGGGCAGCCCGAAGCCAGCGCAACATTATCAATAGCCCACGTGTCAGCCCCCACAGTGTAGTTGGACTGAATCCATCTAAACCGGGTCCTGGGAGACCTAACCAAAGAAAACATACTTGGTTCGACAGGCATCCTTGAAAGCCGGAGAACATTTCCTTTAACTCCCCTTTCCCTCTGAAGAGCCCTCCTCCAAGTTCTCCTTCCCTCTTCTTGGAGACACTTAGTTCTCACACCAAGTGTTGGATGTTCTTTCCTGATGAACCCACCACCGACAGAGTAGAAAACATGCTTTGTAAATATGTCACCCTTCCTTTCATACAGATGCCTCCTAACACGTCCGTGATGGGAAAGTTATCTTGGACTAGTTATTTATTGTGTGTTTGAACCACGCGCCAAATTTGGGGTTTTGCGTTCAGGCTTTTCCTGCCATTCAGGACGAGGAAAGAGGCAGAACGGATGAGAAGCACGAGGAAAAGCACGAGGAAATGAGGTCCCGGCACTACTGTCCCTAAATGGTTTCTGAGACAGGAAATGGAAACCCCAGGGAAGTTCTGCCTCCATGATGGTGCCTGAGGTCTGGCTGCCGAAAGGTGAGGGCCAGAACCATGTGAGGCACGCCCACATTTTCCATTCCATTTGTAATCTGCTCTTTGGACTACACTGTCAGATCACCTTATCCAGAAATATACGCAGCCTGGGCCAAACCACGGTAACAGTCTCTAACTTAGAAACAGACTACAAAGCCGAAGTGGGGGAGTCACTTGTTTGGAACGTGGAACCCAGTCTCCTTGAAGTTGAATGTCAACAGCAACATTTCCAGTGCTCTTGTTTCCAGACACAGATTCTCCCTCCGTGCAGCACAGCTGCAGGTGTGGTGGCTTTAAAGTGGAAATCGAATCCCGTCACCACTCCACAGAACACCCTTCCAGTGATTCACTCCACAGAACACCCTTCCAGTGATTCCCCAAAAAATGGAATGTCCAGGCCACCCTGCAGAATGTCTTCCCTTCCCACATGCCCTCTTTACCAGGACAGGCTCGACTTGCTATTCAGTTCAGAGATGGGCCCCTCCAGGAAGTTCCCTCAGTCCCCCTAAACTCAGGTAGTATCCCACCCCGCATTTCAGTAACATCCCTGGGTACTAGCAACGTCACCATTTTATATCATAAATAACTGCTGAGGTGCCCAGTGTCCCAAATAAGATCTTTGGATGCTGGCATCAGTTTGTTAATTTTGTAATAGAGTTCTAAAACACAGTAGATATTCAATAAGTGTTTGTTGAATAAAAATAAAGCGAATAAATGAGCTACCAGTAAGCACTCTTTAAAGCTCGGGGCATCCGCAGCGTTTAGCTTCAACGCTAAAATGCTCTGGTTTCCTGCATTTTTCCCCTGCCATTTGGTGTTTCATCTCTGAATCAGAATCGAATCAGCAACATGGAAACCACTATGAGTATTTAATTCTAGCGAGCATTTAATACAAGGAGCTGAAGGTTAGTGCCAGAGCTGAGAAGCCAACAGGGGCGGCGAGGAGACCAGAATTGAGCAAATTTGGGACGCTGCTACAAGTCCGAAGCTGGAGGGACACTGTTGGCTGGTGTCCAGGGGCCAGAATCCCGGTGGGGGGGGGCCCTCTTTGGGGATGGGAGCCACTGAAGTTAGCCAAGATGCTCTTGAGACAGAAAGGGAAGGGAAGGGATACCCTGTTTTATCTCTGTTTCCACTCTGATTATTGCACCAGGTTCTGCCACTAAATCTATCTGGGAGCCAGCAGACAACAGGAGCCTGGTAAACGCAGCCTGCAGAGGCCAACATGGCTGAATTCCAAAACACAGCAGTGGCAGGGCAAGGTGGGAATTTGAGGGGAGCAGTCCCAGGATGGCACGCTCTCTAACCAGGCACCTCGGGACACACCGGTTCCTAGAAAGATCTCCAAATTATCCCAATGCCTAAACTGCAAACCTGGGAGCCTGCTGTAAGCCCGAATACACGTCTTGAATATGGTCTGAAATGCCAGGGAGGGGAAGAGAGATGTAAAAACAATATGAACATTTTGAAGGAACCATCTTTTTACTCTTACTGTGGTACTGAAAATAAAGAAAAAAACAAAACAAAACAAAAAAGAGGGGCGCCTGGGTGGCTCAGTCATTAGGTCTCTGCCTTCAGCTCAGGTCATGATCCCAGGGTCCTGGGATCGAGCCCCGCATCGGGCTCCCTGCTTGGCGGGAAGCCTGCTTCTCCCTCTCCCACTCCCTGGCTTGTGTTCCCTCTCTCGCTGTCTCTCTCTCTGTCAAAAAAACAAATAAAATAAAATAAAGAAACTAAGGCTACTATTCTTCCATGTGTGATGATTTCACATACTGCTTCACGTGAACAAATATCACTCTGGTTGTTGGGTAGATAACGTATTTTTACAACAGAACAGGACTACTTGTACAACTGGCTCTGGTGGGCAGGCTTCTTGTTGCCAGAGAACAGGAAAGTTCAGACCCGTAAAACTTTTGGAACTCATTAACACGTTATAAAATTGCAACCCCAAGTGCCTTGTTCGTCCCCTCTCCCCACCCGCTCCACGCAGACTTCCGGCATAATTATCGTGAGAGCGTCACAGAATTGCCAAGCGGAATCACAATTATTTTCACATGAGGTGACAGGAACCTAGAGTTCTGAAATGAAGCCACACGGCAATTCTCACATGGTGGAGAGTGGAAGGTAAACGGTGATCCGCTTCCAATTCTGGAATCTTTCTGAGGTGTACACGGAACTTTCTGTGTAGTGCAGGCAGCCAATGGTGGGAGGCACACACTCCTCGGTGACCAGATGCCAGTCCCTGCCATTGTTCAGAGAATACTGGAGCTGGACGCTGTGGGCCTCGCTGAAGGGCTTGCTGCAGCCCATGCTCATTTCAAACTGCAAGAAGGTCGATGCTGACACGTGGAAGTCCCAGGTCTCGGCGTAACGAGGTTTTCCTGCAAAAAAAAAAAAAAAAAAAAAAAAAAATGAAGAAGAAGTTGAGTAGTAGCATTTAATGGTCCTCTCTTTGCTATTGGGCATTTGTGCTTGGAACGAACATGTTCAGGAGCAAACAAGAACCCTGTCTTATCTGAAGCGACTTTTGCTCCCGCAATAACTGCTTTCATTTGGTTAGCAGAGGCTTAGACCCGCGAAAGGCTGCTAATTTGAAAAGCGTGACTATCTTGGAGAGTCTTCTATCTGCCAGTTCTGCAAATTACGAGACACGGGAATGTCTTCCGAGAGAGATTTTATTGCTCTGCTTTGAGGAAACCTTATTAGATCATGCAAGGAGGACAGTTCAAAGGCAAGCGGCCGCTAGACGCACCAAGTTCTCTTAGAGGTCAACCCAGCTCCTTTTTTTCCCAGAATCTCCCTCAGCCCAGGCAGTTAGGTATACAGTTTTGCATTAGGGAGTCTCCTCTTGGGCTTTAGTTAATTTAGTCCTCTAGTTAATGAAATACTCTCCCTTTAGCTGGTGAAAATATATACCTATGTTTTCAGTGAATATCAGAGCAGTATCCATGGAGAGACAGTCAATACCGACTTGACCTCCTTGTATTCGGTACCAGCTGGCTTGCAAATCTATGGAGCCGTCAAATTTGTCTTGAAACCCAGTTTGAGAGCTGTCATTCATTCCTATAAGGACATCATCCAAGGCCCACTGGGCTGAATGCTTTCCTGAAATCCGATGAATAAAGGCAGTTAGAGGAAGTTTGTTATCCAGCCATATGAATATATTTATGACTATGCTTTTAAATCAAATTGTCTAGGAAATGGACAGCAAATTACAAAGCATACGGTACAACGCGCCTTTAACCGTATGCTCTCAAGGCCACTGGGAAGAGTGGAGGGAGCGGAAACTTGCCATGTTGAGGCTGCCACCATCGAAAAGCTGTGGCGGGGGTCTTAGCCTCCCGTGGCAGGTCAATGGAAATGATCTGTGGCTCCAGAAATGACATGAAGTCCAACTCTCGAAGCAAGTGCCAGAGTATCCCGTTGTCATTTGAATACTGAACAACAAGCCCTGAGTTAAAAGACATAAATCCAGTTACTTGGACAGCTTTCCTGGAGGCAAAAAAGGGCAAGGAACAGTATTTTTTAAATGGCAAGACTGCAGCAGAAACTTCAAATTGCATCTCACAGAATGAGGGCACATTCATCTAACTTCCTAGGAATGAATTAGTAGACCTGAAGGCTCATCAATTCCTTGACAGTTTCTAGTGCACCAACTCCCAGGAAATGGAAGATGAAGAAGGAAAAAAAAAAAAAAAGAAAAAACATAAGCTCTTTTAAAGACTACTCAGCTTTGTATGAGTGATGAGTGGGTTGGTAAGGGGGACATAAAAATCCACAGCAGATCATGTATTTGAATTTTAGATTCTGTCCGGAACATTATCAATTCTCATCTCATTATTATACACTCAGAAGAAATATCTCAATTTCCCCAGCACAAATCAAGTAGGGCTTTTTTCCTGCCGAAGCACCAGACAGTAAGCAGGGCCCAATATGGAATTCTGTTACATGGGAGGATCCTTTCACTGGCCCTTCATCCTTTGTCAGGCTTTGGTTACTGAAGCTGGAATGAGGTCACATTACTAAATAGCAAAGCAGGGGGGACACCTGGGTGGCTCAGTGGGTTAAGCGTCTGCCTTCAGCTCAGGTCATGATGCCAGGGTCCTGGGATCAAGTCCTGCATCAGGCTCCTTGTTCAGTGGGGAGCCTGCTTCTTCCTCTGCCTGTTACTCCCCCTGCTTGTGATTTCACTCTCTCTCTGACAAATAAATAAAAATAAAATAAAAATCTTAAAAGAAGTAAAATAAATAGCAAAGCAGAAAATTCACTCCCCTTCAGTATTAGTTCTACTCTCCTTTCTGTGTCAATCTTGCCCTCTCTATCCACCCCCATCTACCCAATGTCCCTCCTCCACCTATTACCATAGTGACATGATTTAGTGACCTGCACATTCAAGTTATAGGACCATCTACACTGCCCCTGCTACCTCCCCTGGAAACTTTTAAAATTTTAATTATTGTTTTTTTTAAAAAGTAGGCTCCACACCCAGGATGGAACCCAACATGGGGCTCTGAAACTCAGGACCCCGAGATCAAGACTTGAGCTGAGATCAAGAGTCAGACGCTTAACTGACTGAGCCACCCAGGTATCCCGAAACATTTTTTATTTTAAAAGAGGGGACAGGGAATAGGTAAGGTTGAATGCAAAAAGAAAAAAAATTGCTAATGATGGGAATCAACAGGATATCTACTTATCTATCTATCTGTTGTTATTGATGGGAGGAGCAGAGGGCTTTCTGGGCATCTAACTGCCTATTCGTACAACTGGCACCACATACTCATAATTATGACTGGAGATACTGAAGTACTTTGAGTATTCACAGAAATTATGTTCAGGAAAGTTGTATTTGTTACACTAATTTATATCTTAACCTTTATATCTTATTGTTATATCTTAACCTTTTCAGAAAAAGGTTTTAAATCATTCATGAAATATATGATAACTTTCTAATTTCCCCATTACTGACTGTGGGAATATCTCAATCCCTTTATCATGCTGGGCAACAAAGAGTTTACTAAAATTAAGTTTCAGGAACTATTAGGATAAAATACAGAACCCAAAGACAGCCTTTTAAGGCTAATTGTTAGCACATGGGATTATTGTCACCGCATCTGACAAGGAGGATGCCAGGAACAACAATGACTAATACGCAAAAAATTAGAACTCTCAGGAGAATTAATCTTACTGTATTTAAAATAGAAGAAACCATCATTTATAATGAGAGGATAAAGACAGCACAAAGAATAGCAACTCTCTGGGGAGAGAGCATGACAAATCTAAGTGTAGAGATTGGCAGTTAAAGCTTCAGTGGGTGGCTGTAGACCCATAAGTTGGAGGAAGAGAGTCACAGTAAAGTTCATGCGGAAAATGGAAGGTAGTCTGTTTCTAGTCGTTATTCTAGTTAAGCTGAGGAACTTCTGGAGGAACTCCAGTCTCCAACCTTTGATGTTTGCTCGAAATATGTCCTATTGGTTTTTAATGTGAATTTGGGTGGCTGAGAAAGCCAGACAGTTCAAAATTTAGTTTTTCTTGTGGCTATTAATCTGTGTTCATATGGTTTATATTTAATAAGATGGGAAAGAGAGAGAGAGAGGGAGAGAAAGAGAGAATAGAGAATAATTTAGATTATTCTAAATGTAGATTACCTTTAGAAAGGTACCAGAAAGGAAGCATCATGAGAATAAAATCTCATTGGCTAGTCCTTTCTAGTACCTTCTACTCAAAGTATGGTCCAAGAACCAGCACCTGCGTCACCTGGTAACAGGCCCTGCCTGTGGTGATTATAAAACACATCCACAAATTCTTTGACACTCTTCCCTTTAAAAAGTGGAGTTTAATTTCCCCCTTTTTTGGGATGCAGCTGAACTTAGTAACTTGCATGCAATACATAGAATAGGGTAGGAGTGACAGTGTGTAACTTTTGAGACTAGGCCATAAAAGGCTTTGCACATTCGTCCTTGTGTCTTTCTCATGGATCTCTTACTCTGAGGAAAGCCGACTGACAGGTAGTAGGGATGACGCTCAAGCAGCCTATGGACAGGCCCACCCAATGGGAAACTGAGGCCTCTTTCTATCAGCCATGTAAGTGAGCATCTTGGAAATAGATCCTCCAGCCCTGCTTGGGTCTTTCCATGACGGCCCCTTCTCCTGGCTTTTACCCTGGCTGCAACTTTATGCAAAATCCTCAGTCAGGACCACCCAGCTCAGTTGCTCCTGAATTCCTGACTCAGAAACTAGAAGATAACTGCTGTTTCTTGTGCTAAGCCACTCAGTTTTGGAGTCATTCATTATGCAGCATAACATCCCTAGTCCTGCTGACTCAGAACTTGCCTTTGAAAGCTCCCTAGAGGATCAAGTGTACATGAGAAGCAGGACTCAAGGGGTCCATATTCTGTTTTGTTTCTGTTTGCAGTCCTTCTCAGTAGCTTTTTTAGGAGGGACACAACCAGGTCTGCAGAGATTAGGACAATAAAGGAGGGCCAATCCCAAAGGACAATAAAGGAGGGCCTCCCAGAAGTCTGAAACAATGGCGGAATGCAAGAAAGGGAAACAGCAGTATCTCTATTTCATATAAATTGCCGAGCCCCATTAGCTGGGTCATCTGACACACTGCACATCTGAAAAATAAAAGCAAGCCATTTTAGCTCATCTCCCGAGTGTTTCGGGCATGTACCACATTTCTCTTTTTAAATTACAACCCCATCTGCGTTCTGCCCAGTCTTATTGAAAATAGCCTAATTTTGATTTTAATTCCAAATATGTAAATTAAGGCTTCAGCTTGAGTAAGTTAAAAAAAAAAGAAAAAGAAAAATCTGTACTTTCATCAGCTGGAAGAGATTGGTTCAAGGATTTAGGCAGATTTACATTTTAACAACCAGTTTTCAATAAAAGACTGAGAAATGCCTGTGGGATGTGAATTACATGGCTAGCAAGGAGTTCAAGAAAACAGCTCAAGGGTAGTGGAGAAGAAGTTGCTTGTTCCTAAACGGGTCCTCAGGGAATGTACCCGGCAGGACAAGCAACAGCATTTGCAGTCAGAGGTTAAGTGTCGAGCAGAACTTCATCTCTATGACAGGTGGATGTTTCCTAGTCTATTCTGGTCAGTTTTTTTTTTTTTTAAAGTTCATATCCAAGGATCTATAATTTTTAGAAGAGTCATGTACATAATTGCTACACAGTTCCAACCACCCAGTATTTTATAGTAATTTTATTACAGAGGTTAAAGAAAATGTTAACATGCTCTACCTCTCCAATCAGAAAATAAGATCGTCAGGACAGGACCCTGTCGTCTGTACACCTCAAAGTTCCCACCTCTGCATGGGCGGAGCATGTGTTCTAGAAATACTTCTGTGTTTTGAACTACTTATTATTTTTGTGGGTCGAGCTTGTAAAAATTTAAATCAGATGATGTTGTCCCCTGGGTTCAAGGCCTTCAGCTGGTGTCCATGACCCGTGGACTCACATCCCATCTCCCTACCGTAGCTAGCAAGGCCCCAAATGCCTGGGCTCCTGCCCCTCGTTCTCCATGAGTCCCAAGCCATACCAGCCTTCCTTTTGTTCGCCAATATCACAATTCTTTTCCACTTCGTGGCCTCTGCTGCTGCTTCTGACTGGAAAACTCTCCCTGGTCTCATCATGTTGCTGGCTCCTTTCCATCCTTTAGATTTCAATTTAAATGTTACTTCCTCAGTGAGACCCCTCCCAGACCGCTTTATCTAGATCACATCTCTCAGCCAACAGCTGTCCATCTCATCAGCTTATTTCCGTCTAACCATCAATCTAACATCTTGCTTATTTGTGTGTTTTCTGACTCCTCTCACGAGGAGCAAAGAGCCCTTCGGGGCCTGGATTTTATCTGCTGTGGTATGAGGGCCACTCTGGTTCTTCTTCCCCTTTTGGCCTGTGGTGGTTTGGACCTCTAGTCCCCTGTGACGCACTCTCTCTTTCCCACTGCCACATGGCGGGCAACATCCAGAATCTACCCAGCATCCATCCTGGGTGCTGGAAGGAGAACCTCAAATGAGCCTCGATGAAAATGTAGCAGAAAGAAGAAATCTTTCCTGTTTCAACCCATTGAGATTTCGAGGGCTATTTGTGATAGCAGCATCGCCTCGCTCATTGTGACTGCTGTGTCAGACGTTTGGGGACATGGTATCCACAGCCTAGAACATGTGTGGCTTAGAGCAGACTCTTGAAGAGACATTTGTTGAAGAGATTAGGGAACACAAAATGGGTCTGTAGAAGTTTCTAGACTGCTGCTTCAGTAAATCAATGATCTGGACAATTACTAGACTAAAAGTACTAACATATTCAGAAAAAGTCATGCAAGCTTTCAGTCAGCAATAATACGGCCGAGGACATGTTGGATCGGTCATTGAGCTCTCAGCAGCTCCACTGATTAACAGGGACGGTTTAGGCCAGCATGTTACACACAGTCGTGCCTGAGATAATAACAAACTCAGAAGCTACACAACTTGTCACATACCATTCATGAGATCAAGTTTTGGAGGAGGCCCCATCTGAGAAGCCCAGGGGTTTTGTGCTAGGAAAACTCGCCTTCAGGGTTCCTTAGGGCATCCCCAGTCTGTAGGGCTCCAGGAGGCTACTAATATATGCTATAAGCCTTTTGCATTTCTTTTAGAACTGTATCACAGAGGCAGAAGATGGCATGGAAGCCTAGAGAAAGCAGAGGTCTGGCCAAGGAGAGACGCAGGATGTGGGTGGTTAAGGCGTCCATTCTGGAATGAGCCTCTGTAGTTTGAATCCCTGCTCATCCACTTACAGAGTACATGATCTTGGCTAGGTTACTTGATCTACCTGTGCCTCAGTTTCTACATCTGTGAAATAGGACTAATAATACCTATGGCAATGAGGTATGATGAAGATGAAATGGATTAACAGATAAAACACTTGGAACAGTACCTTGCATATAATAGGTGCTTAGTAAAATTTAAGGTTTATCACTGCCAAGAACTGTTCTTTCTACCAAAGGATGCTAGTACCCCCAGAACCTTTATGGGCACGAAGTAGAGTCTGATGTGCATTCAGTAATGCCCTTGCAAACAAGCTTCTAGCCCCACACTAAATGTAAAATGTTCTGCTATTTTTTCTCCCTATTGGACGTTATAAAGGATCAGCATTCCTTAAAACGAATATACTCTGACCACAAACAAATACTGTGATCAAAACAAATATACTCTGACATGATCCATAAGCTTTTCCAGTTTAAGGACCTAGATGAGGGACCTAAAAGATCATGGCTCTATGCAGCTAGTCATTTAATGATGGAGAAGAGAAGAGAAGAAATGATTCAGGGTAGCATCTCAGCTTACAAAATCTTGGCCAAACTTTGGAAAGAAAAAGGAGTCATCTACCCATAGTAACTATAATTTCTAAGGAAATACAGCGACTTACCTTCATTTCTAGCTCTCGGTTTGATGCAGGTAATCCCTGAAGTTTTGCTCCCAATTTGTATATAAAACTGAACGAGTCTGTAAGGGAGGAGGGGACAAACTTCAGTTTACTTACAAATAGAGAAGAAGAAACTGAACTTTTGCATTTTGACACATTAAAAAAAAGCTTCTGTAATTCCAAAATATTACGTTTAAGCACCAATGGCATATGAGAAGTAGAAACTACATAGATTATATAGCGACCTAATTCTGTAACCATTTTAGAAATGGTTACTTAATAACCACTAATTTTGTACTGTAATAATGATTTAAACAAAAAGAAACAGCTGAATTTTACTTCAATGTGAACTTTGATGTAATTGAGTATAATCATGGAAATGCTCATTCCTTAGATTGAGATAATACTGTTCTTGGAAATTCAGGATGAGGAAAAATCTAACCTCATGCTACATTAGTTTAGGGCCACATAATTATCTATATTATTGATTTAGAATCAGAGGTTTAATTTTTCACAGCTGAGGGGTGCCTGGGTGGCTCAGTGAGTTAAGTCTCTGCCTTTGGCTTGGGTCATGATCTCAGGGTCCTGGGATCGAGCCCTGCATTGGGCTCTCTGCTCGGCGGGGAGCCTGCTTCCCCCTCTCTCTCTGCCTGTCTCTCTGCCTACTTGTGATCTCTCTCTCTGTGTCAAATAAATAAATAAAATCTTAAAAAAATTTTTTTCACAGCTGACATTCAGTGTGATGTAAATTAAGCCTCAGTCCATAGTAAACCAACAGAGAGGGCCTATGCGACAGGTGCTCCTCTGTGAGAACGCAGAAGGAAGGGGAAAGAGATCAAAGGCAGAAATAAAACGGGACATAGGACTCCAGATTTTAGTGAGGACAAGTCTAGAAGTTCCAAATAGTTCTTCAGTTTCTTTTCTTCTGATTCTCAAATATTGTAACTGACAATAATGAGAAAAGCACAGTTTCATTTTAGGCATGATACTATTTCATTTGACCTTAAAACCAAGCAGTTATTTATTTTACCAGCAGGTGTCAGTGTAGGTATTTTAAATTTCTGGAGCAGTTTTTAATAAATGAATACAAATAAAGTTTCAATCAATGGAATACATAATTCTTGGACACAGAATTTAAAGTTGAAGCTATAAGCATAATAGAAAACACTCTTCATATTAACACAGAAGTTTAGAAAATCAAGCTGACATACTTTAGATTTGGTGATGTCTGTAGGCTGATTAATGAATTGTGGTTTTGCAGAAACTATTTTATTATGCTATTTAAGTTATGCTGCATTTTTTTACATATCAGAATGTATATAGAGAAACCATGGATTATGTAAATCCTCAATAACAGTACAAAGAGTTTTAAGTTAGACCAAAGGCATGGTAAATACTATGTTCATAGAGAAGTGTACCAATAAACTCTACCTGATATTCCTGGTGTCCAGAGGGACAGTCCTCGCTTCCCTTTTCCCAGGGCCATTGAAGTAGAGAGATTTGCCATCATTAAGTGTCCCACAACCGGTTCCAACCTGGCCCCCAGTTATCTTGTACCACAGAGGGCTGAGCTTCCCCTCAAATCTATCGAACATCTCACTGTGATTAGGGACATTAGACACACAGGTTCCTTGTGCGGCTTCCGAGAAAAGAAATACATAGGAGAGAGAGGCTTTGTTGAAATTGTTTCATGTTAGAAGGTACAGTCAGAGCACGGGCTAAGAAAGCATTTTCACAGGTGTTAGGGGCACATGAAACCACATGGAGGTCTGTATCCCACAATTGCCTGTCTGAAATACAGCCACCACTACCATCACCAAAAACATTATTCTACCTCTATAATTTTTTATTCATGTGTAAAGAGACAGTAGGAAACACACATTTCCATGGTTCTTGCTACCAAGAGGAGGTAGGCAAACTGAAAAACAGATTTTGTTCATCATAAAATTTGTTCCTTTGTTGTCCCTCTATCAGAGGATCAATAAGGAGAGTTAATCCCTGACCTAAAAAAAAAAATACCCTAAAACCATGAGTGGCAGTACTCCCCACAGAAGGCCTGCAATGACATATGTTTGTCTTTGGTCACAAGCCAGATGAAGGGCAGAGAGCTGAAACTCTGGGAAGCATCCTTTTGAAGTTGTCTCTAGGAAAAACTCTAAACAAAATTTTGAAGCTTATAACATTTTCTTCAATTTTACTCTTTAATCTCAGTTCCCTTTTTATTTTTGCTTGTAGCTATAGCCAAGGGTGACTGTGGTCAGAAAATCTCTCTCTTGTAAAGTTTTCTTTTGGCAGCCTTGGATTTATCATTTCAGGCTGTAAAATTACAGTTCTTATAAAAAGCAATGTAAAGAGCACAGAGAGTCCCTTGTAGCCAAGTGGTGAAGGAAGAGCTTAGGTTTGAGTGTTAGAGAATGACTTGCCAGAGTCTGAAGCCTGGCTTTAGCAACTCCTCGCTGTGTCCTTGGGAGAGGTACTAAGCCTCAGTTTCCTCAAACATAAACAAGACAATAACAGTCTGTACTATGGAACAGGGTTTTTGTTAGAATTCAGTGAGATGATATAAAATGCACTTACTACTTATAGTGCCTGCATAAAGTAGAGCTGAAAGCAATGTTAACTATTACCACTATTACTAATAAATAAATCTCTTTTAGGGAGTGAAATTGGTGTTACTGTGTATTTTTTTCCTTAGGTAACTCAAAACTATAAAATATCTCTCAGCACCTCAAGTGCCTGGATGGCAAATTCCTACAACTAGGACTTAAAGAAGAATCATCTTGGAATCTATTTCCTTGGAAGAAGCAACACGAAAGACAGTAACAAGAGATGAATATTTTATAAACGAACCATCAGACACACGCCTGTAGCCTTACCGGTGTACCCCAGGTCACAGAAACACACCCCTGACACACAGTCTCCGTGGCCACTGCAGTAACTGGGACAAGGCTCAGATATATATACTCCATCCAAACCAAAGGGAGGCACGTTCTTCTGTGAGCTGCTCTCCTGAATCCATCGGAATCTGGTTTTACTGTTGGGGAAAACAACACATGTGTCTCTTATACCAATACCACGTGCAAAAACACTGAAACAGAGCAGTTCAGAAAAATTCAAGAAAGGTTTCGTGTTTATTTAACAGTCATGACCGCTTGACTGGACACTTAACCTTTATAATAAAGTCTCTCTCTCAGAGCTTTCTTGAAACTTGCTGATTTCCTCTTCAGCCTTAATGTTTCAACACCAGGAGGAAATCAGGTACAAAAGATTATTGACAGCCAGACACCTATTATACATTATAGCTTGTATATGTTCTATCTCACATGCTTTTTTTATTTATTATTTTTTTTTTTTTAAGATTTTATTTATTTATTTGTCAGGGACAGAGGGAGAGAGAGCAAGCGAGCACAGGCGGACAGAGAGGCAGGCAGAGGCAGAGAGAGAAGCAGGCTCCCTGCCGAGCAAGGAGCCCGATGCGGGACTCGATCCCAGGACCCTGGGATCATGACCTGAGCCGAAGGCAGCCGCTTAACCAACTGAGCCACCCAGGCGTCCCTCACATGCTTTTTTTAAAATAAACAATGTATAGACCTTCTTTTTTCTTTTTTAAGATTTATTTTATTTATTTATTTGAGAGAAAGAGCAAAGGGAGAGAGAGAACACGAGCTTGGGGAGGGGTGGTGGGAAAGAGAGAAGCAAATTCCCTGCCAAGCAAGGAGCCTGGCATGGGGCTCGATCCCAGGACCCCGGGATCATGACCCTAGCTGAAGGCACACGCTTAATTGACTGAGCCACCCAGGTGCCCCCCATCTCCTATGTTTTTAGTAATAAAAACCAGAAAGGTATTCCTTTCACATAATTAATATATTACCCTTCCATTGCATTGATTTTATGGGCATTTTCAGAAGAGGCTATTTAGGAATTTCTGAGATAATCAGATAGAATGTTCTTTGTTGGGACACATAAAGGGACTCTGGCTATTTGCCACTGACATGATCCTGGCAGGAAAGAGTTAAGTTTGTACTGACTGCGCTCCTCCCACCTGTTGCCTTCCTCTTCACCTCTTCAACTTCAAATCCCTAAGACTGCTCATTCTACTAGCTCTTAGCAACCAGCTAGGCTGCCAATACTGGTGACTGCCAATGAACAAAAGAGGGACCTGGTCCCAGTGCTTCAAACCTTGGAACACCAGTGGGCTGGGCTGCTGCCCGGTACTTCTTCCCCAACAACAGTCTTGAGGCTGCCAGACTAACACTGGTCTCAGTTGCTCTCCAGTCTTTGTGATCCTCTCAGCATATCTCTTTCTTCTCAAATATATGGAAACCTGTGCACATCTATAATGTCACACCAGGAAAACACCTCTTCCTTCTCAGTTCTACTGACAACAAGGAAGGAAGATGGATTAGGTTATCTGGAGTCCAATTAATTTCACTGCCAATATTTATAGACTTTTGAGTGAATCCAGTTTCTTTGTGAACAAGGGTAAAGAATCTTAAAGATTAATGAAGACTGCTTGAGAAAACTATAGACAAAGTTGGTTCCTTCTCCTCTCCATGATTGTGGAAATAATATGGCAGAGTCAGAATGCATATCTTTCTAGCTCTTCAAATGGCTTTGATTAATTGGCAACCAGAACCATAAACCTGGATTTTTCTTCTTCATTATTCTAAGTTACCTACTCCTGGCAAATTTGCGAAATGTGACCCACAATATTTTTTACTAGGTTCAAGTATTCAGAGACTAATCACTCATTAATGCAAGTCTTAGCATACATTTGTCAGCATTAAGAAGAAGGTGAACACATATTCAACTTTCCTCTACCCTAAGTTCTCCCATTTGGATCAGATGAGAGTATCTCTATCAACTGCCCTCCTTCACTTCTCCAACAGATTTATTTGAAAGGAATGGATTTTGAGGAGAAAAAACATGGGGCAGAAGTATGGAATAGAAAATAAATACAAATGTAAGCTGTTTTGCTAATTGTTTTATAACCACAACAAATCTGTACAGAGAATACCCTGCACAAAACAACACAATAAAGGTTCAAAGATCGAGGTGTTCCCCTAGGCAAGGCTGAAGATTTCAGTCTCTGGTATTTGGAATTTAGGCTGCAGTCCTTGGTTTTGGATGGATCACTGGGTGTGTGACACAGTCCATTCGTTTAACCAGATTTGAACAGAAGAATGGCCACTTGGCCCAGGTAGAAGTAGATGAAGTGTTTGGTTTCATGTGTCACATAACTACCGAAGTTCCTCCCCACGATGCAGTGCCAGGTGGGGTTGTACTTCTTGTCAAACTCCTTTTTAAATGGGCCGCAATGTCCTTCTCTATGTTATATTTCTCCAACGCCTGAGATGCACACTCCACCGAGTCCTGTTGCATCTCCTCCGACATGTCGGCGTTTTTGATCATGGCCTTTCGGTCGCACATGGTTGCCGAGGAGCAGGGTGCAACCAACTGCAACGGTCTCCTGGGGGAGGGGCTGGCGACACTCACACCCGGCGGGAACTACGGTCGCTACCAAAGCCGTGGCGCATCTTCAATTGCCCTCCTTCATGAGAGAAGTGGGCTCTGGTTGAGGCCCAGAAGCTTTCAGAAGGTTGAAGAATCCCACTTTTAAGTAGAATTCTAGAAGCTTTGGTAATTTGATAGTGAAGAAGAGCAAGTGAAACCCTTTGACTCATCTCTGTTTTTTGAGGTCCCCATAATTTTCATAACAATGAAAGAATCAGGATCTGGTCTGGTCGGACCAAGGAGGCACCCCCAAGTCTAAGGCTCCTATAGACCCAAGAAGCAGAGTTTGCAGTTAGATATTTGAGAATGTGAAAGACCTCAGGAGCTCAGCATTAAGGAATCTATTTTTAAATAAAGAAAAAAAGAACAGGGCAAATCAAAGTGATGAATTCTTGGTTAACAGGGTGAGTCCTGGACATGATGAATTATAGCAAGGAGTCCTAGCTGAGAGCCCATGTTTCAAAGTAAAAGGGCAAGAGATTGTACCTATAGAGGTACAATCTTTTAATCTCTGCTAGATGTTTTTTAGTTTTTTTTTTGTTTTGTTTTGTTTTTATGATTTGTTTGACACAGAGAGAGATAGTGAGAAGGGGAACACACGCAAGGGGAGTGCGAGAAGGAGAAGCATGCCTCCTGCTGATCAGGGAGCCCAATGTGGAGCTCGATCCCAGGACCCTGGGATCATGACCTGCAACGAAGGCAGACGCTTAATGACTGAGCTACCCAGGCACCCCTAGATGGTTTTTAGTTAGTAGGTGCAAATCAAAGCAAGAAAGTTTTCACCCATCATGACATAGGCAACTTTTGCTTCATTTAAATTTTTCCCAGTTATGTCTGGTTCCTGATGCCTACTGCTGCCTGTCCTACTCTCCCTTGCACTGTTTTGGAATTGAGCACAAAAAATTCAGAAACTCAGGGTTGCTGGAATAGGAGGAAGAACTAGTAAGAGATTCACTAAAAAAACTGCAGACATGGAGAGACCATCAGAAGAAGTAGGCCAAAGTGAGGTGGGTGCTTGACTTCTTCCCTGAAGAAATAGGTGGTTTCTGATGATTAAAGTTATCGTGCCTGTTTCTTGAAATGTCTTCTAATTCCTTGCCCAACAGCTATTTTTTATAATAGGATACTTTTCATCAAACTGTTTCTGAATCTTTGCTTGAAAACCTCTTCTTATACCAGCAAAAATCTACTGTGCTTGGGATCCTACGTGCTCCTAATTTAAACACTATGTTACAAGAGACCCGGCATGCAGGGAATTTCCTGACTCAGCAACATGAATTCATCATTCTCTCTACATTGGGATATTTGCTGCTCACTACTGGAATGGCTTTGTCAACTGAAGACTGAGTAACTTTTATCCTTGGACTAGTTCTTTTCTGGGTACTCATACTCCACACAGGAATAGTGCGGTGGAACAATGGAGAAGGCTAGTCAAAGACAAGCAAAGTATTATGCTGTCCACTTACAGAATGAACCTCCAATTGGATCTAGCTGCAAGAACCAGAATGAGCCTGTTATCCATTCCCGTGTGCAGAACCAGGCCTCAAGTGTATCTTACCTTTATTTACTTTTCTTAAACATGAAATAACATGTAATTTTTAGGCTATAGCAACAACAACAAGAAGTGGGCCAAAGTTGAGCTAATAAGCATGTCTAGATTCCATATAGTTTGTCCTTTCTAAAGTAGAAGAGATGAAGTCTTAAAATTATTAACGCTATTAATGTGTGTGTGCCCATGTGTGCACGTGCTACCTGTGCCTTTTCAGGGAGATACAGCAGAATGCAGAAGAATGATTTTTTGCTGAACAGCACTGAATTTATTTTGGAAAACATATTTTAAAAAGGGAGGTATCCTCACTGTAGGTCATCACCTACTGTTGGTCCTTATTCCTCATTCAGGATCCCTTCATTCAACTGGCATTTACGAAGTGCCTCTGACACGCCAGGCATAGTGCTAGGGCTAGGTGTAGGATGGGAAGCAAAACCCAGCACAGTTCCTGCCATCACAAAGCCTGAATTCAAGTGAGGAAACACATGAGTCAAACCCCGAACAAAGAAATGTCCATGTGCAACCCTGTTTACTACTGTGATTGAGAAGGACATAATGCTAGAAGAGCATCTTTCACCTGACACTCAGGAAGGTCTGGGAAGGATCGAAGAGATGAGGATTGGGGAAAAGATGAGTTTAATTTTACATAATTTTACTAGATATAAACCACAGTGTGGCTTGACCATTCAAATCATTGAACAAAACTTCCCCTTCCTCTTGCTTTCCCAGATGAGGAAAAAGTTTTAGAAGATAAGACTCTATCTTTGACTCCTTTCCCAATTACTTTTGTTCACAGGATGCCTGAGTGACCAGGAGAATAGGTTTCTATACCTTCCCCTTCCACCATCACACCTGAGAGCGCTGTTGTACTGGCCTCTCCAACCAAGAAGATTCCTGTGAACCTGCTTGTCCTGTGCAGAGACGCACAGGTGATAGTGGCCATGGAGGAGATATTCTGCTGAACGCTAAACAACTGTGTTTCTAGTACATTCTCTCCTACTGTGCCCTCCACCCCTGCCCCTGGAGATACCAACATTTTGCATTCTGCACAGGGAACCTATAGCAGGCTGCGTGACAGGACATATTGTATTGCCAGGATGTTGCTGAGTGTCAGGGATACACCAGCTTATATCTATAGCCACCAAAGTCTCTCCTTTGTAGGTAAGAACTAAGGTAATAAGTATGCGAGGACAGAATGCTCCTTTGAGAAAACCACCTTAGAACTGTTTGTGAGAGAGTAATGTTCTAGTAACTATTATAAGCACGCTGCCTCATGGCAAAATAGCTCCCAATTTTAACAATTTTCACACTTAGAATTCTCAGCTTTCCAACACTGCATTTGGAGATAGCGGAGCTGAACATATTGCAGAAGAAACAACAACCGCTCTCAAAGTGGAAACATATTTACTACTCTTCAGTAGAGAGCTCTTTGTCATGGATGCCACTAGCCAGCTGGCTGGCTGGTGTTCAAATCAGCCAGGAAGCTGGACTCTAATGAAGACTATTTCTTCTTCCCAGGGCTGAGGTCCAAGACAATACGGATACATTGGGAGCCTCAAAATATTGGCTCACTTTGCAATATTAAGGAAAACCTTTTAGTTCTCATATATAGCTTTACCACTACTTTCATAGCAATGTCTTGTAGTTCCTTGATATTCTAGTCAGTGCAGGAAATATACACCCCGTGCTGTGCCCCAGCTTCAAGGCATGCTGCGCTCTCTATATGGAAGAGCTGTAGCTGGGCCAAAGTTTCAGAAAAGCATCAGAGGAGGAAGGCAGTCATCTTGGTGAGGATTAGAGGGCTGCACTGCTATGTGCCCAGCTTGCGATGAGCAGAAAGAAGGATGAGATGGCTATGAGGGTACCAACACAGATAAATTCTCATGGCAAAGGAAAGATGCCTCAGAGGGTGAACCCTACAAAGCAGAGGTAATAGCTGGGAAGAACAATAGATTAGGGAACCACTCCTAAGGAGTAGAATTTAGTCAAGGCAATGTTCTTGTCCTGGACATTGCTCATGCAGGGGGGAGTCCTATTAACAAGTATCCTTTAAAAAAAAAAAAAGATTTTATTCATTTGAGAGAGAGAGAGAGAGAGAGCAAGCATAAGAGGGGAGAAGCAGACTCCCCATGGAGCTGGGAGCCTGATGCGGGACTCGATCTTGGGACTCCAGGATCATGACCTGAGCCAAAGGCAGTGGCCCAACCAACTGAGCCACCCAGGTGCCCTAATAATAAGTATCTTAATGGCTTTTAGTATTCCTACTGGTCAGTGGCTTTTGCATTTCCTATTCCCCACCCCTCAAATTTTTTTGAGTGGAAGTATCTATTGTCATTAACCTGTCAGTGTCTCACCACTGTATGTTGGATATGGATTATTGTCTTTTTTAGTTCATAGGCCTCTAGATCATTAGAAGCCATATCCAGGCCATAGCCTGACCTGACAGAGATCATGAGATCAGTGACTTAGTGCCTGATGCTGTAATGGGATGACACTTGGCAGGTCTTGGGAGAAAAGTGAATTGAATGTATCTGGCTGTGGGAGATATGAGTCACTGGAGGTAGGACAGATTATCATAGATTGTGACAATAATGCCCCCCCAGTGAATTATACATCTCCTCATGGATATGTTCCTTGGTAGTCTGACTTTTCTGCGCTTCCTGTCTGAAAGGGGAGTCTGTTTTCCCACATTCTGAATCTAGAGTGGCCTTGTGACTTGCTTTGACCAATAGCATGTGGCAAATAAGATACTTTTACTTCTGTTTTCTTGGAACTCTAGAAATACCAACTGCGATAAATACTGGGCTGAAGACGACACAGAGAGAAAGGTCCTGCTGGGCCCAAACACTAACTAACCCACTGACTAAATACAGTTCCATGATGGAGCCCAGACAGAGCTGTGGCAGGACCACCCAGATAATCCACAAAATCACAAGAAAGTCAATCACTTGTTGCTTTTGTTTGGAGAGACAAGATTTGGAGAGACCGGTAGCATAGTAATAAATAACTGAACATATATCATCCTAGGCTGTACTTGGTAATATAAACAAGGAGTAAGGATGATTTTTTGAAAAGTAACATATCTGGGCACGTTGGTGGCACAGTCAGTTAAGCATCCAACTCTTGCTTTCAGCTCAGGTCATGATCTCAGGGGTCATGATCTCAGAGTTGTGACCTCTAGCCCTGAGTCAGTCTCAGCACTTAGCGGGGAGTCTGTCTGGGATACTCTCTCTCCCCCACCCTCCCCTATTGCTCCTTCCCCTGCTTGAGATTGTTCTCTCTCTCTCTAAAATAAATAAAATAAACTCAGGGCGCCTGGGTGGCTCAGTGGGTTAAAGCCTCTGCCTTCAGCTCAGGTCATGATCCCAGGGTCCTGGGATTGAGCCCCACATCAGGCTCTCTGCTCGCTGGGGAGCCTGCTTCCTCCTCTCTCTCTGCCTGCCTCTCTGCCTACTTGTGATCTCTGTCTGTCAAATAAATAAATAAAATCTTTAATAAATAAATAAATAAACAAACAACCAAACTCAATCTTAAAATTAAAAAAAAAAAGTATCTATGCACCCCTGCTTCCTTTTTCCTTCCTCCGGTTAAGAGATGACGAGATCTGGAACGGCTGCCTTGGAGCCAGAGATGAGACTGTTGTGCTCAGAACCGCAGACCACCCTGTCGGCTCTGAACTGCTCCCCTCTGGACCGTGATAGGAGAGTTTCTACTGGTTGAAGCCTTGTTAACCATTTGTATCTGTTTCTCTGTTAGAGTAGCTGGGCCTGTATCCTACCTAAAGCACACTGCAAGTCAAATTCTTACATTTCACCAAAGAGGGCCAACCCAGCAACATCGCCACCATACATCAGTTCATCTGCGTCTCTCTTTAAGATACTACAAAGAACACTGGGATATAAAGACAAAAAATTACTTAAAAGTGGACTTAGATCCGCCAACTGACAAACTCTTTCCTGGGAATAACTGGTATTTAAAGATTAGGCCTCAAAGTTTAGTAGATTAACCCAGAAACTTGTACATCCTTGACTAAACAAGTTCTCTCCCGATCTGAGAAGTCTGTCTACCAAAGTGCGTGGCGTAATTTTTGAGAGATGCACACCTAAGTATGAGGGAGGGAGAGAACATAACCAGCTTCTCTAGCTAGATGATGCACAGTGAGTTTGGTGATCAGTTCAGTGAATGATGTCACATCCAGAATGGCTGGAATGGAAGAACTTGGTGAATAAAGCAGTCCTGTAGCTTGCTAAGCTTTTACCACTGTATCGGTCAGGATGAGATCAGTCCTTGTTGACAAACTATCCCCAATCTCAGTGGCTTAACTCAGAAAAAGTTTCTTTCTTGCTTATGCAAGTATGTTCACTGTAGGCTAGCAAGGAAGTCTGCTTGTTGTAGACAGGGACCCAGACTGATGAAAATTACATTTCCAAACACGCTTTCAGAAGGCAGAGAACACAGCAAAACACACACGGGCTCTCAAAAATCACTTATTTCATTTCCATTTCCATTTTATTAGGCCATGTCAAACTTAAAAAGGTGTGAGGAAAATATAAATCCTTCTATATTCCAGGAAAGAAGCAAGCTGGAAATACTGCTGAATGGCACTAATGAATATTCCAAGCATATAGTAAGCCGTGACCAGAAAGCTGTACAAGTAGATTTATATCATCTAGGCTCTGCAGAAATGCCTTAACTTAGTCACAATTTAATGCTACATTCTGGGATTCAATTAAGAAGCGTCCACTTGAAGACTGTTTCTTTATCTTCCATAAAATGATAGAGTTAAAAATCCTGGTCTCTGTGTTAGCTACTTTACTTGGCTTAAGGATACGTATGCATGCTATACATTTATTCTAGAATAAATGGAATGGAGAATGGAGAATGGAGAAAATATTGTATCTTTTTTCTTAAAAATCAGAATGTATTTTTTTCTTTTTACCCAAACATGAGAACTAAATGACCCTGCATTTTCTCCCTTTGTCCTAGCTGCTAGAAAACTGGGTTAAATTTATTGCCCTATTAATGAAACTAATTCACTTCAAGTTTTTTTTATCCATTTATCTCATTTCTCTGTCAACTGATTTTTAATCTTTCTATTATTTTAATAGTCATTTAAAGGGATCTTTTATATTGCAAGATATCTCAAATTGTCCACACAGGGAGGCATTAAATTATCCAAAATCTCTAGAAAGTCAAAGTCAGAGATTATAATGACTTGCGACTCTCTTAGACTTCAACATCTTTTGTTCACTGCTGCACTCCCAATGCCCAGACTGGTGCTCACTAAATAACTGTTGAGCGGATGAATCAATGAGTGAGTTTGTTTGCCAAGCACACAGGGCTGTATGCGCACAGGCACCTATGCACACACCCTGACGTTGGGAATTTTGCCCCAGGGCTTTTTTCCTCAAGAGTCCTTTAGCTAGCCTCTATAAACTCTTGTAGGCTACTGAAATGATATTGAGATAAATGTCTGCTCCCAAGAAAGAATGCCTACGGCATGTAATAAGAATGGTCACTTTACCTGGATGCGAGAGACCTTGGAATGACAATGGTGATTCTCGTCCATTCCTCAAAGTCCCCCGTGTGATACACGGTGGGCTCACTTAGTTCTCTGGAGTTGCCCTCACATCCTTTGCCGGCAGAAGCTGGGTAACAGCCTTCTTTCACCAGAAACCAGGACATACCCGCGTCATGAGAATACTGAAGGAGAACGGGGGCAGCACTGCTGAACTGATTGGCACAACCTATGTTTAGCTGTCAAAAGGAAAGACAGGATTAGACAAGGTTTTGGTTCCAAGTTAGCACTCAACACATTAGGTGCTTCAGCAGACAAGGCTCTTGCTATGGAGTCTGCCCTATATGGACGATAAGACTTTCAGCTCAATTCCAACAAAGACCCTTCCACGGGTTCTAGAAATCTTTAGGTGACCAAGAGATGCTTTTTACAAAATGCTCGGCCAGTTGCCATTTGTGGATTTCTTGGAATTACAGGAGCGAAAATGGAAGCATACTACCTATGATGTTAGAGCCAGGGATAAAATCCAAGGAGCCAAGAAATGGTTTTCTTCTCTTATTCCAGGCATATAAACAGAGGGAAGCAGAAGATGAAGAGCTATCCTCTTCAGGACAAGAAGGTTACCTGAAGAGAGGGCTATCTTCCCTGCTTTCAGTGGAATAAGTGTCTTTACTCTATTTTCTTGCCAAAACTCAGTAAGAAATCATTGCCAACTTAGATCAAAGAGCTAAGTTTTTGCCACTGCATCAAAAAACCAAAATGATCCATAAATAAAACTACTATTGTTCTGTGTACTCATGTAGAGGAATGTCATCATAGAATTAACAAAGTGAAAAAAATTTGGAAAAAAAAAAGAAAAGAAGAGCAACTTAAATCCGAATACCCTAGCATAAGTGTTTTTATTTTTTCTATTTTCTCTTCTAAATTTTAGAAAGAAGTATGTATTTTGGTCATGTAGTTGAAGTTATCACACGTCTAGAACTTTCCTTCTACTTTCTATTTAACCTGTTATTTTATTATTATATGTAGCATTTCAAAGAATGTATATTTTTTTCTTCAGTTGATCCGTTATCACCAGATAAATTTCTGGCAATAGTATTACTGAGTGAAAATGTAGAAACACTTAAAATTTTTTATTTGTATGTGTTCATTTTTAATCAGTTGGGTTCAAATGAATCAGTTTTACCACACCTTTGAATATTATTTGAGTTTAAAACAGTTTCTTTCTAAATCAGTAAATGTATAAATGATTTTATTACTGTTTTAGTTGACATTTTTTGGTAATTACAAATGTCAAGCTCTTTTCCTGGTATTTATTTAATTATCTGCCATCTTATATGAATAACCTATTCATATCTTATTTCATTTGTTGGTGGGAGCCACCATAGAATTTTATTGTTTAGACTATAGATAAGAACAGTAAAATTATATAGAAAAAAACCACTGAAGTAAGCACTCAAAGTAACATGATAATGGCTGGAGAATAAAGGATCAAGTCAAAGTCAAGGGCCGTAGGCAAATAATACTGGCCCAGAGCTCAAGAGATCAACCAGTTCATCTCTGTGACTGTTGGCAGCTTGATCCAGTCTATCAAAAGAAGATTCTCTCTTTTCCTTATTCCCGTACCCACAGCTAGAAAGCATCTCTCAGAAGGGTTTGTAACTGGGTTTGTAGAAATTTTATTGTGATACGTTTATCTAAGTTTATATAGTTCAATGTCAACAATAAAAGCAAAGACTTGACAATCTCCGATGCGTGATTAAACTAGTCTAACACAAATTCCTTTTTACGCGTAAGTAAGCATAGCTTTCCGTTGGTGTGTGCTGACAGTAATTGCAACAGACACACACAGTGAGCTTTTTCTCATAGACCTCTTATGACTGCTGTTGTTTCTAAAGTAGGCAAATCTCAGGAACCTTCAGTTCTTGACAAGTCTTTGCCTTTTTTAATTGACCATTTAGCCTGCTTCTTAACTGTCAGTGTTTTCTAGTATTCAATTCTGGCTTTCTTAGAATCTTTTTAGTCTAAACATGCTCCCAAATCTCATTCACAATCATTATTTCAAATCCCTTCTGAATATCTGGAACTCCCAGACCGGACCCCTCTTCAGCTTTCTGGAAATGTCCATAAATGATTCCTACAAATTTCCCCTTCAGTGGTCCCCAGTCACCCCTCGTTCTGCAGGTCCAAGTCTGCTATCCTCCGCCACCGTCACACAAATCCTTCCTCTGACTGTATCTCTAATTTCAGCGACTGGAGCCAGTAGTGTGGGAGTCATTCTCAACTTCATTCTATCATCCAACAGCTCACGAGAGAACACGTTGACTGTGGCCCTTTAACATCTCTCAGATCCATTTCCTTCTTGTTATAATCCCACGCAACGCCTTAATCTGGCCTCCTCATCTCTTCCTTTGATGCCTACTCTAGCATCCTTTCTTTGCTCAGAGTATATTCCACAGTCAGAGCACCTGTCTCCGCCTCCTCCACTCCCACATCTTCTTTATCTTTTACCTGGATCACCACCATAGCTCTGCCCTTGCATCTGTCACTGCACTCCCAACACTGTCACTAGAGGCTTTAAAAGCCTCAGTCACAGTATGTCACTCTCCTGCCAGCCATTTTACTCAGAGTAGAAGACCAAGTCTGACCTCCTTTGTGCTACCTGTTCCCTCATTCTGTATCTTTGTGCTCTAATCACAATGGGGTCCTTGTGATTTTCTGAACTTTTCCAAGCACATTACAGATTCAAAGCCTCTGTACTTTTTGTTCCCTGTGCCTGGAACGTGCGTTCCCAGACAGCTGCATGAATCACCCTTTTAACTTTTATAAAAATTTTTTTCTATTAAGTTTTTTTTATTATTTATTTGACAGACAGAGACAGCAAGAGAGGGGATACAAGCAGGGGTAGTGGGAGAGGGAGAAGCAGGCTCCTCACTGGAGCAAGGAGCCTGACGTGGGGCTCCATCCCAGGACCCCAGGTTCATGACCTGAGCCAAAGGCAGATGTTGAACAACTGAGCCACCCAGGCGCCCCATCACCCTTTTAACTTTTACAGGTTTCAGTTTAAAAGTCATTTTATTAGTTAGGGGACCTGACCACCCTTTATAAAATAATAGTTCACGCTCTCTATTCCTATTTATTTTCATAGCCTACAACAGAGCCTGGTTCGTAGTAAAGGCTTTATAAATATTTGCCGAATCAGTGAATAAATGTACTTGTTGATTACAGCTTCTCCTCTTGCTAAGTCAACACCCATACTGCTGCCAGGATGATATCTCTAAAACAGGTCTGATTCTTGCACTTAATGGATGAAAAATCTCCCATGACTCATTGCTCTTGGGTTATTGTCCAAGTGCCTTAGCGTATCATATAAATCATATATAATATAAAAAGCCAATTTGGATCAACTTTCTCTCTTACCTCTATGGCACATACTCCAGGCTCCTGAAAGTTTCCCAATTATCTATTTGCACTTTCATGTATTTTCATATATTTGCACATTCTCTTCCCTCTAACTGGAATTCTTCCCCCTCTGTTGTTCATCGGGCTAAATCTGTATTTCTGGAGACTTTCCATTTCAATCCATCCAACCATCCATCCATCCGTCCATCCAACCATCCATCCATCCATCCATCCAACCATCCGTCCATCCGTCCATCCATCCATTCAACCATCCATCCAACCATCCATTGAACAGTTGTTTCTGGAGCACCTGCCAGGCACCATGCCAGGTACTCTCATAGGATCCAGGGTCTATTTCTACTACAATACTCCTGTGATAATGACTATTCTTTTTTCTGGCTCACTTGCTAGTTTCTGAGCTCCTTGAGGGCTAGGGCCATATTTTTCATGTCTATATTCCTAGCAACTAGTGTTTGACAAATGGCATGCATTACAAAAAAATGTACCAGCACTGTGTACAAATGACACCAAGTTCTTGTCACAGATTCTAAATAGACATTCATCATCAATTCCCAAGTGAATCATAATTCATATCTACTATCAACTAATAGCCACAATCAGAAGTTTTCTGCTGGTGTGATTTGAGAATTGAGATTTTTCTCACGCATCGTATATTCTTACGGGTTAAGTACTTGGAACATTTAATAATGTTTTCTTGACTTAGATTTTTTAAACACCAGAACACCATCTTGCAGACTTTAACACCTACACTATCATGATTTTGTGACTAATTAAATCAAGAAGGTGTAAGGTGAGAAACAGCACAGTATTCCAGCCAACGTATTTGCTATTGCTATTATCCTGTTACCATTTTAAGGCGGTACCAACAAATTAATACTGAGGCACATACTGCTATTAATGGTTTTTTCACTGTAGTTTAGCGTCAGACTCTAAACAAGGAAGGATAACATTTCAGTAATCATTTTATTTATGACTAACTTCCTTGTTTACAGACCTGTGGAAATTATATTTGAAGAGCTGCCTATAAACATCTGATCTCTTTAGTAATTCCATTTGTAAATTATTTAGCATCTCCATCCTGTCATTATGTAAAGACCATGTAGTTGTGCTAGCTCATTAAAACTGCATTACTTTCGACCCCAGAGTTCACCGATGGGATTTTATTATAAACAAAATGAAATTTTGATTAGGCTTCTGAAAAAAGAGCTTGTCAAAGTAAATACTTTCTATACATGTTGACATGTGATCACAGTGCTGAAAAACAGCAAGCTTTTAAGAGAATGGTGATAATTATGGTATAGCGTTACTAAATCGAAGGAAGGGCAATTGTTTGAAAGTCCTATATAAAATCACAAAATAACTCATAAGTCCAAAAACTCAAACTGAAAAAGAGAACTTCTCTCTTACCATTCAGAAGCATGGGATTCATTAAATTACAATCAGACTGAAAATCTAAAAGTCAGTTTTCAAACTTGACCAGCTTTTCTCCTTGTGGGTAGTGCTAACTCGGGAGATCTGCTGTTCTAAGACTGTTGAACCTCTGTTCAGGTGGGTCCTTTCCTTCAGAGAGTTGGAAAGATTTGTATCCTTTCGATTTCACATAAGAGTCTGGAAGATGTCCTGTTCTTTGACCCACCCTGGGAAGAGACCTGTGCATAAATACCTTGAACTGTAGCACATATCCAGGTTTCAAAGTCAAATCTCGAGTTACGGCAAATCGATCCCCGTCTGATTTTCCAAATACCATGGCTGATGGCGTGGCCGAGCAGAAAGTTTCATTTTTAACCATGCCTTCATTAGCCAACATCAACCACACACTCATCTGATTCATCGGGTAATCAAAAGCCGGCTTCTCATAAAAGTTCTAAGAGGAACAATATAGACAAGGCAGAAAGGCAACTGGATAGCTTTGCATTTGTATTTCCAGAAAAATACAGCAGAATCTCTATATTATTATTATTAATTTTTTTACTGCCACAGACCTTTTCCCCTGATGATTGAACAACTGAAAATACTTTGTCACTGTGTATCTAATTTTATAAACACGGTAATAATCATGCTTGATGTCTTGGCCAGACTTTCTAGTCTTTCCCTCCCTCCCATCCTCTCTCCCTTTCTTTCTTTCTATTTATCTATGTATTTATCTATATGATCTGTGAACTGGCAGCATAGAGGGATAACAGAACAATTAAGAGTAAACCAGAAAAGTAAGTACAGACACTGAAAATTTACTTTATTATTAAACTTAGATTCAAGGGTCAAGCACTGAATCTCTGGGGGAAGTGAGAAGTTCTTTAATCCCATCTACTCTCACAATCCTGTCTTCTTGGAGCTCAGACATAAGAAAGATACCTGAGGTAAAGTTGGGTTCACAATCGGGATGACCTGCTTTTGCTTCTCTGACAGGATGATGATGTCATCGACTGCCCACTGGTCGTAGCCCTCCCCCGAGAACACAGGCTGCCACCAGCGAAACCTGGTGCAAGGGGTCTTAGCAGCCGCTGGGAGCTCCAGATAGACGAATCTGCACAAAAGCAAATCATTTATGGCTGGGAAAGGAAAAGCTGGTTATTAGCAGCTCTTAAAATATCAAGAGTAGCAACAAGAGAAAGTTTAGTTTTGTTTGATCTCTGGATCGTTTTGAAAGTTTTTTTTTTTTTTTAAAGATCTTAATTTATTTATTTGAGAGGAGAGAGAGTGAGAGAAGGAATCAGGAGAGAGAAGCAGACCTGCTGCTGAGCAGGGATGCTGACACGGGGCTCGATCCCAGGACCCTGAGATCATGACCTGAGCTGAAGGCAGATGCTTAAGCATCTGAGCCACCCAGGGGCCCCCAAATTTTCCAAGGTTAGACACATCAAGAGATTTAAAGTTTTAAGTGCCTTTAGTCCTTGTCATGTTTATTCCATTTGGAACTGTAACTTTTGGAGGCAAATATTTCTACTAAATTTGATTTACGGAACAGTCTTTTGATTACCATGGTATCACATTTCTAAGAAACACCTGAAGAAACTGTTCCTTTGTATGTTTTTACATTAAAATAGCATTAATTTTTTTCCAAAGCAGTTCTAACTGTGTGTTAATATGAATTAAAAATGAAACAGAAAATCACCCAAATCTTCTGCCTGGGGTTGACCTCTGTTAATGTTTTGACATATATCATGAAAGCATGTAATCTTTTACATAGGTGAGATATACATAAAATACGCTTTTTATTTCAGTTTAAAATTTCATATTATATCATAAGCACATTTTCATGTCAGTATATTTCTTTTTTTTTATGGTTTTATTTGTCACAGAGAGAGAAAGAAAGAGAGAGAGAGAGAGAGAGCAAGGGCGCACAAGAAGGTGGAGGAGTAGAAGAGGAAGAAACAGACTCTTCGCTGAGCAGGGAGCCCAATGCTGGACTTGATCCCAGGACTCTGGGATCATGGCCGGAGCCAAAGGCAGACACTTAACTGACTGAGCCCCCCAGGCATCCCTAATTATTTTTTAAGATTATTTTACTATCTATATATTTTCATGACACAGACATACTATTGTTTATTTTACTTCTCCCTGTTATAAATATTTCTGTAATGAAAATCTTTTTTTTTTTTCTAAAGATTTTATTTATTTATTTGACAGAGAGAGATCACAGGTAGGCAGAGAGAGGCAGGCAGAAGAGAGGGGTAGAGAGCCTGATGCGGGGCTCGATTCCATGACCCTGAGGTCGTGACCTGGGCCAAAGGGAGAGGCTTGACCCACTGAGCCACCCAGGTGCCCCTGTAATGAACATCTTTATGCATAAAGCTTTACCTACACCTCGGTTTCTTTCTTTCTTTTTGTTTTTTTTACAGATTTTATTTATTTATTTGAGAGAGAGACAGCAAGAGAGGGAACACAAGCAGGGGGAGTGGGAGAGGGAGAAGCAGACTCCCCACTGAGCAGGGAGCCCGATGTGGTGATTGATCCTAGAACCCTGGGATCGTGACCTGAGCCAAAGGCAGATGCTTAATGACCAAGCCACCCAGGAGCCCTTCTCAGTTCATTTCTTTAGGGAAGACTCCTAGAAATGGAAGTATCAGAGTGAATGAACTAGTCATGTTTAAGGCTCTTGCTTTTTCCAAATTTCCTCCTGGAAGAGTCCTGACGTTTGCAGAAACACAGGAGAGGACCTGTCTTGCTGCTCCTGTGTATAGACAACACTGGTGTTATCATTGAGAAATGACCACCAGACTGCTGAAAAATGGTATCTCTTTTAGTGCAACAGTTTAGCTATTATTCATATTTTATTAAACCTCTAGGCTTCCTCTTTTGGAACATCAACTCATTTCTTTTACCCATTTTTTAAGCTCTTCACAGGAACACCAGCCCTCTGTTGCTCATTATCAGTGGCAAGTATTGTCTCAGTTTTTTTTTCTTTCACTGTTTTCTTTGACAGAGATGTGTTATGTGTGTATGTAGTTTTATGTCTGCAGATAGTATATTTCTATATGAGTAGCCCTTTCCTCTGTTTATTCTTCTATTGAATTTGTGTTTAGGAAGTTTAAATCTCTTTCTAAGATCACATACTCACCCAAATATTTAAGTCTTTAACCAGTCTTAAATAGTTTTTGATGGGGTCAGGTAATGAGCTAAAAACATAATTTTCCCCAAGAGCCTATCCATTTTTTTCTAACACCACTTGATTGAATAACAATTTTTCATTGATAGTTCATGGCCTCATTTTTTTTTTTTTTTAAGATTTTATTTATTTATTTGACACAGAGAGATCACAAGTAGACAGAGAGGCAGGCAGAGAGAGAGGGAAGCAGGCTCCCTGCTGAGCAGAGAGCCCGATGCGGGACTCGATCCCAGGACCCTGAGATCATGACCTGAGCTGAAGGCAGCGGCTTAACCCACTGAGCCACCCAGGCGCCCTCATGGCCTCATTTTAATATGCATTTTTTTTACATATATGTGAACTGACTTCTAGGTCATGCATTTGGCTTCATTATTTGCTCTATCCATGCTCTATTTAAATTATTTTGGTTATATAGTGTGTGTTTTAATATCATGTAGGGGATTTCTCTGTTTTTTTCCCCAAAAGTTCAAGCTATTTTTGCCAGTTTATATTTCTAGATCTAAAGTTCCCCAAAACATACCACTAAGATTTTCATTGGAATTGCATGAGACAAAAATTAAGAGATATCTTCATATCACAATATTTAGTTTTCCTATCCAGAAATGTTGTATTATTTTCCATTTATTTGTTTTCCTTTATATCTCCGAGGGAAGTTTTGTAGTTCTTCTTTAGAGAGATGCTCAGTACTGTTGGTTAAAGTTCTTCCTTATATTTATTTGTCACCACAAATGGGGTCTTTTTCTGATATCCCCCAACTCAAAATTTCCCTGCCACAGTGTCACAGAACTCTTTGAGAATGTGGTGAAATATTTTGGCTCTAAAGAAAAATTTCCATAAATAAAAGCTGAATATTTCTGAAATTTGAAGAAAATATTGAAGTTTTGTTAGTCTCTGTAGTAATCTAGTCACTTTACTGAATGTTGACTAAGTTCCCAATCGACCATGACAATGTTTGTAAAAAATAATTTAAATTATTTTAAATTGTTGTTTAAACTAGTTTGGCACCATTATCAATCCCAGTCCTGTCCTGGGAGAAATATCACCTGGTTCTGTCTCACAAATATTGTTTCTGACATTCTCCCTAGAGGTTATGGCTCTCGTTTTTCCCAGTTTCCTCCCTTCTGGTTTCTGCCTCTCTCTGTGTCCCTTAGAGGAAAAGCTTTTTGTTAGCTGTCTACATGTTCACTTATGTTATATAATGAAAAGTTATGTCATCTTTAAATGACTCAGTGTTTTTTTTTTTAATTTTTTTAAATTTATTTTCAACGTAACAGTATTCATTGTTTTTGTACCACACCCAGTGCTCCATGCAATCCATGCCCTCTCCAATACCCACCACCTGGTTCCCCCAACCTCCCACCCCCCGCCCCTTCAAAACCCTCAGATTGTTTTTCAGAAAAATGACTCAGTGTTTTAAAACAACAAACTTATGAGCCTTCCAGCTGCAAAAGAGCTATATGTTACACAGTATGTTCAAATATATTTAATTTGTAAGAAATTGATGTAAATAGTCTTTGATAATATTTTTCTTCAGTAAAACAAGGTTCAGTTGTAAAATGCAAAACAAGACTTGACACAGTTGATGGTGAACATATAAAGAAAGATTCTGGGGGTGCCTGTGTGGCTCAGTCATTAAGCATCTGCCTTTGACTCAGCTCATGATCTCAGGGTCCTGGGATTGAACCCCACATTGGACTCTCTGCTCAGTGGGGAGCCTGCCTCTCTCTCTCCCTCTGCCTGCTGCTCTGCCTAGTTGTAATCTCTCTTTCTCTGTGTTAAATAAATAAAACCTTAAAAAAAAAGAAAAGCTGTTGTCTTTATGTTGAAGCACAAATACAAAGATTATAAAACAGAATACTCTAAAAGTTGTATCTGTGAATAAATTTTAATGACATATAAAATATAAAGTATAAATGTCGAATTTCAAAATGCTACATATTTGTAAAATAACTAAATTTAAATATAGAAAAATATCGTGATTGCCTGGTATAGGTATTAGTATTAAACATGAGGCATTTTCCCAAACTCCTTAACTATCATTGTTTTTAATTATTACATATATTCTTCATCCATGAAAATGAAGGTGGGGATGAGCCAATAAAAAATTTTAGAAAAATCTGAGCCCCACAGATATTTTGTTTACCATTAGCTCTGGCACTATATGAAAACTTTAAAATCTATTTTGCTGTTAAATCTAACCAATGAACACATATATTTATGTGGTAATATATAGATGTATGTTTATATTCTATATATAAAAATAATTTTGCTTTATACATATTTTTACATGTTTTTATTTTCATACATTAGATAAATTTATATTTAATACATATTTAATTTTATAATAGTTTACTATATACAAATAATATTTTTTAAAAGATTTTATTTATTTTATTTGACAGATAGAGATCACAAGTAGGCAGAGAGGCAGGCAGAGAGAGAGAGGAAGAAGCAGGCTCCCTGCTGAGCAGAGAGCCAGATGCGGGGCTCCATCCCAGGACCCTGGGATCATGACCTGAGCCGAAGGCAGAGGCTTTAACCCACTTAGCCACCCAGGTGCCCCTATACAAATAACTTTATATATATATTATATGGTATGTGTATATTTAAAAAACCTGCAAATGGGAAAAGTGAGTTTTCTGTAGTAAAATTGGTCAACTGTTCTATTTTTCCCCTAGTCATGATTTTTCTTAAGTTCTTTAAAGAATACAGCCATAAAAACAAGGGCTTTTTGTCCAGAAACAAATTAAATGAAAAAAAAATTTTTTTAAGATTTTATTTATTTATTAATTTGACAGAGAGAGAGGTACAGTGAGAGAGTGAACACAAGCAGGGGGAGTGGGAGAGGGAGAAGCAGGCCTCATGCCGAGCAGGGAGCTTGATCCCAGGACCCTGGGATCATGATCTGAGCCAAAGGCAGACACCCAATGACTGAGCCACCCAGGAGCCCCTTAAATGAAATTTTTATCTGCTGGGCCATCATTTCTGTCAGGCACTTATGAATTTGTCTACTTCTTTTTTTTTTAATTTTTTTCTTTTATTTACTTATTTTTTTAATTTTCATTTTTGTACTATGTTCAGTTAGCCGACATATAGTACGCATCATCAGTTTTTGATGTGGTGTCTCCTTTTGTAAGAGTTAGCAACATTTTAGAAGCAGTGCAAACAAAAATGTACTCTTTACCATTCCTGGGAACCACCAGAAGGCCATCCGGGGCAATTACCTGGGTTTGCTGAAGTCTGAGAAGTACATCTCTGCCAGCAGGTGCCACTGGATGCCCCCGTTGTTGCTGTACTGGAGGAGGACACCCTCCTCTCTGCTGTCTGGCTTGTTGCACGCAGCACTCTCTCCGCCAATCTGAATGTAGAACTGGACAAAGTCCACCCAAGACGTATCCAGATCCCAGCTTACCAGCTGTCTTTTTCCAGCCTTCCCAAAAGATGGAAGAATCACAGAGTCAATCATCTGGGAGCTCTTTGGCATTTTGCTGTTTTGGTTTCAAGATCATACAAACATCCTAGCACCCCGGGGAGATGATTTTGTCCCCACTTAATGTTGAGAGGCACGAGTCACACCATTTAATCCTTTGCTCTGGTTATGGTAACTGTTCCTGCCTATGTTTGATTAGTCTCTGCATCACTGACTTCCAGACTTGGTTATGAGACCCTTGGGAACTGCTAATTATAGAAAGAGTATTCAAAAGTCTTTAAAAATAAGGCAAAATTAATTTTAATTAAAACACTCCCTCTATTTGCTTTGTAAATCTCCTCCAGGCAGAGTAGCCGAGAAGAAAGACCATCTACTTTGAAATCAGTTGGAGTTGGGTTGGAATTTCAGCCCATTATTCATGCTGTTCACTAGCTGTGTGACTTTCTGAGCTTTTTTTTCCCCTCAATGATACAATATGGGTAATAACACCTTCCTTATAGGGTGCTGTAACAATTAGATGAAATACACGTCACATGTAATTTGCCTAGCATGTGGCATTGCTGAAGAAACATCCTCTCCACGGATACACCCGGACCCCCATCCTCTCCACGGATACACCCGGACCCCCCTCCTCCTTGGGAATTAAAGTGAAACTGGCAAAATAGGAACTTCCTGATGAAAAGACAGAATACTCAAGCTCCCGGTCTCTCTGGCTCTTTCTTGGAAACAGAGAGGTCGGGAGGGATGATTTCAGTAAGTTTTTGTGACTATGAAATGGTCTTTGTGTTTTAAAAATGTGAAAAATTTCCTCAAATTCAGCAACTTGCTTCCTCTGCTCCATGTGTGCCCTACATGTCACAGCCCTGTTGTGAGTAAATGGGTTCATGCTAATGGGACGGAAAAAAGGTTTGCTCATGAGATTCCAATGCCCAAACAGATATGCCAAAGCTAATCCACAGGCTGCACTGAACGGGTTTTGGAGAGCTCCCAAGGAGTTCAATTAAAAGTCAGGAAGAAAAATGGAGATAGGATACACAGTATAGAGAAAAATACCTCTCACACTTATAATTTAAACCCTACTCTAATCCACTAAGTTAATTAAGAAAGGGTTTCAGTTATTAGAAGTCACAGGGGAAATACTTGGGGATAATTAAAACAGTACACTGTTACTGATAAATCTAAAGCCAATTAAGAGATTCCAAAATAAACGAGGGGGCCAGCGAAATGAGAACTGAAGTTAATCCTGAGACAGGAGCTTATTCTTTGGAACTCTCAATTTTAAGTGTATTTTTTTTTTTTAAAGATTTTATTTATTTGAGAGAGAGAGAGAGACAGGGTGCATGAGAGGGGAAAGGTGAGAGGGAGAAGCAGACTCCCTGCTGAGCAGGGAGTCCAATGCGGGACTCAATCCCAGGACTCCAGGATTATGACCTGAGCCGAAGGCAGATGCTTAACCGACTGAGCCACCCAGGCGCCCTTAAGAATGTATTTGAGAAAAGCTTACATGTAATATAGATTTTCAATGTGTTAGGTGCACTTTTAATTTTTTTTTGTTGTTGATTTGAGATATTATAAGCGAGAAACACCTCAGAGGTTATTATAATCTGGTCTAGAATTTTCATGCCTCAGGATCATTACAGGAAGAAAGATTTTCAGAAGAAAACCTACAGAACCTAGCTAGTTAATTCTAATCCAGGAAACTTCTATGAAAAATTTGGCATGTGGAAATGAGCCAGAAGGATAAAGATGTAGGGTGAGGAGAATTATAAAAATCCAATTATCACAATTAGCTGGTTGGAATGATTGGTCTATTGTGAAAATCACAGAGCAGTGTTGTTTTTCCAGGAGACTACGGTGTTGGTTGACAAAGGTTTTTAAATGTTTTGTGGGATTTTTGTACATGGAAAATATCACACAAATGCTTAGTTTGGCACTGAAGATGTTTTTTCCCAGAGAAGAACACAAATCATTTTCTTTTGTTCAGTGACCTGAAATGCTGAACACTGTTTTACAGGGAGATAAAAAAGAAAAAGGAAATGGCTCATGGCAAACTTTTTGTCAGAATTTAGAATGTGATGTCACACATGCTTTGCAGTTTCTCTCTTCTACTATGATCACTGTACTTACGTGTGTATGTGCGGACCTGTATACATGTGTAATGGGCACACATGTGTGTTGGAGTAATTGCTTACAGATCTCCTTGCTCTTGGAATGTCAAAAATACTCTCCTATTTCCCCCAACATTCTAGGTCAAAATGTCTCACTGCTTTCAGGGTTTAGATAAAATAAAACACATTCAAAGGAACAACTTTAGAATCTAGAGACTTTATAAAACGACCTCTAAAACATTTCATGAAACTTTAACCTTTTGCCTATTAAAATCTTTATTCAAAATCTACTAGAAAAATGATTCTACTATATTTGTTTGAAAATAACCATTTCTTTAGAACCTCTTGTTTTCTCATTTTCTTTCATTCGTTCATTCATTCCTTTCTTCGGTAATAATTATTGGGTGCCAATCACACCAGCCGCAATAACTACAAACTTGAAAGGAGAGTTCACAAGCATGTGCAGTGACAATAATGACAGACAGGGCTACAGACCGAAGTCTGTTCCTTGTTGAGTCCCATTTTGTCATACTATCATGTATCAAATCCCCAATCTATTCCGTCTCAGAGGTACTTACTGATTTGTAAATGCCTACCATGTGGCATGCTTTTCTGAGCTGAACATCTTATCTAGCATTCAGCTCAGTCAGTAGGACTCAGCATCTAGCTGGGTCCTATGAGAATAAAAATAAAAACATGATCTATATATGTATAGAACACCGATGAGGGAGGAATTCCAAGAATAGGGAGCTCAGTGTAGTTTGCCATAGTTCCCAAAAGCTCCATGGAGCAGCAGGATTTGAGCCAAACGCTACCAGGTTGATAGAGATACAGAGCTGGTGGAAGGCATCATGCATGGTAGGCAATGGAGATTAAACAAAGGCAGGGAAATTGGCAAAACCTGGGATGTAGAGGAGAGATTACTGTTTGGACAAGAGGTCTGATGTTTCAAAAAAGAAAATAAGTTGTATAGTTATGACAATGTCTGTGATAGAAGAGGGATAGGATGGAGCACATTTTAGGTTTAGAGTGGTTTGCAAAAGGTGGTGGATGTGCACAGTGTCCCCGCGGGTGGGGGCTGCCAAACCCTGTATCCCACACCTCCCTGGCTATGCCACTCAGAGTACGCCATTCCCCAGGACACTGTGATTGGCCAGTCAGAAACGGTCCCGAGGTTTTTCTATGGGCCTGCTCAGAAAGCTCTGTGGTCCCAGTACCACTCTCATAATGACAACTGACCTGAAAACAGAGAGGGTAATGTGGGCATTTGAGTTTCTGGTTCAAGATATCTCTGAGGCCAGTTTCATCTAAGCCCTCCCTTGTGTTTTGATTATATGAACCAATTTCCTCCTTTTTTGCTTAAGCTAATTTCTTAGAATTCAAGAATTCTAAGAATTCTTACTTAGAGTTACTTAGAATTCAAGATAGATCTGCTCGATATAAGAGGAAAAAGGGAAAAAAGTGCTCTTCAGATATTTTGATAAAAATTTAGGAAGAAAGCTGGATTGGGAAGGGAAAAGAATGATTTTACTTTTGAAATGCTGATTTTTAGCGGCAGGGAGTACACATGGAAATATCTAACGACGCCAATTTTAAATATATCCTCATAAACTGTAATTGTGATAGCTAACACTTACTGAGCGATTTCTGTATGCCCAACACTATTCTTTATTCTTTACCTTCTAACCCACTGATCCTCCCCAAATCCCACTTTACAATAGAGAAAACAAAAGTACAGAAAGATGTTATAAATTTGCAAGATGAACCAGCTAACAAGTTTTGGAGCTTAGGTAAAGATTCAGGTAGCTTTACTACATAAATCACCTTGAATTACAGTTATACGCATATTGATATGTAACCTTTCATCTTTGAAATATTTGTGTGTATGCATACATGTTTACTGGGATGTTTGGTACATACTGGAAAACTGATGGTTATGGGAGACATAATCTTCCCATTTCTGAACAATTACCCAGTGTATCCTGATCAGTGCAATGACTATTGGTCTCTTGTGGACGATTATCTCTAACAATAATGACCAGCGGATGTTCAATGTCAATAGATAGGAAATACCATCAAGTAGAATTCATCCCTGATTTTCTGTCATTCTCTACCTTGTTTGCTTGCTGCTGATTCTTTGTTCTGCACCTGCATCAAAACAAAACCTGTACCTATTTTTGCATTTGCATAAATTAACTTATTTTGGATTTCTTCCCAGATTCCACAACATATGAGCCCTACAGTGTATCACCCACACCTGCGTATTTGTTAGGTGATGTAGACTGGGACATTTCCAGTTGTCCTAGAACTTGTGGCTATAGTCCCTGCTGGAAAGAAGTGGTTTTAAGCACCTTACATTCTAAAAAGAACTGCTAATAAGTAGGGTTAGATATGCAGCTCAGGTTGGAGAACTGGACCTGCTCCCGCTCTAGTCCTTTTGAGGACTAAAGAGATGAACTGGAGGAGGGAGAAAGAAAATAATGTTCCCTAGATGGTAGCAAGGGAGGAGAGGAAGGTGGTTTGCCCCTCCCCATTGCTAACCAAGCAAGAGGGGTTGGGGGTGTTCCAAGAGAATCAGTCTTAGAGATTCTAGGTGGCACCTTAGTCCCTTGGGGGTGTCTACTGACCTGTCTGCCCAACGTGGTGCTGTCCCTAGTGAAGATGAACACCTCAAGAAAAACTTCTACACTGTCTCTGTATAGACTTCCTGTCTGTGTGCACCCAAATCTGTATGTTGAAAGCCTAACCTCTAAAGAGATGGCATTAGGGCATGGAGCCTTTATCAGGTTATTAGGTTAGTCGGTTATGAGGGTGGAACCCTCATCATGGTATTAGTGCCCTAATAAGAAGAGACACAAGACAGTCTGCTTTTTCTCTCTGTGCTCTCTCCACCACAAGTGAGGATATAATGAGAAGACGGCCATCTATAAACCAGAAAGCAGGCCCTCACCAAACACTGAATCTGCTGGTGCCTTAATATTGAACTTCACACCTTTCAGAGCTGTGAGAAAAAAAAAAATTCTATTTAAGCCACCAAATCTCGGTATTCTTGTTACAGTAGTCTGAGTGGGCTAGGGAGTGGCAGAATCAGATTGCAGCAGGAACTTGCTGCTCTTAAACTTGAGGCTTTGCCTTCACCACCACCACCACTCACCCCTCACCCCCAGGCCACATGCTCATGCACCCTCCAATGCCAGGGCTAGAAGACCCGGAGTCCCTGTGCCACTCAAAGACCCTCAGGCTGGCATGGCATGAGAGGAAGGCAACGAGGTTTAAATCAGGGACAAGAAGGGCAGGAATTTTCAACAGCCCTAACCTGGATTTGCAGTAACCCAAAACAATCACCCAACTACCAGAGTTTCCCAAATGTAGTTCAGGGATAAGGATTAGACAAAGGAATTTAGAAGCAAGCAGTGTGGGGAAACCTAAAACTGTCCCACGTTTGTACCTTCTGAGTTCAGGCTGCTTCATAAACGCTCACAAATGGAAATAGCCATTGCGCTGATCACATATTCCCATAGCTTAGTCAGACCTTAGTCATCACTCACGCCCCACCCCCAGCTCCTACCTTGCTGAAATACAGAGATGATCCAGAAGAGATGACCCCACACCCTTGTTCTGGCTTTACAATTTCTCCCCCAATGACTTCTTGCCAGTCAGACTCCCAACCATTCTGGTTCTCAAAATCCGACATGATCGTGGAAGGAAGAGCAGCTTCTGGGTGGCATTCTGTGCCTTGGTATCCCTGGTCACACCTGGGAGAGAGGAAAGCCCACGTAAGCGAATCACAGCCTCTTTTCTAGGAATGCCACAGCCACGCTCCTGCGATGTTTCCCACGTCTCACTTTTACTCAGACCTTAGCATTCACACGAGATTTTTCTCGACAAAGTCAATCTGTGTTGGCAGGTCGGAACGACCTTCAGTTTTGGACACTGAGAAGAAAAAAGGACAGAATCCTTTCTTGAAAGCAAAGGTGCCGTAACAGCAGAACGGAGGAATAAAGGAGTAATTAGGGAGGTGGGTACGTGCGTGTGTGCGTGCGCGTGCACGCGTATGCGTGTGGGGGTGTGTCGGCAGCTGGGGCGGGGAGGACCAAAAAGACCTATCTTCCGGTAGGTCTCGAAAGTCACGTGGAAGTGTTTGCTCATTGGACAGCCATGTTTTATGGCTCCTCTTTATGATTAAATTACATCTCTTTTAGAGTCCAAGTATTAAAGTGTGTTCCTTTCTCATCCCCATTAGCGGCGATCACCGCCTTCCCCTGCCTACAACCTTGGGCTTCTGGCCACGCGGCACAGGACAGCACACAGCAGGGCTCTGACTCGTGTTTTAAGACTGTCAGGGGAACGGAAGGGAAACAATAGCAATGCCCTTTTAACCCCTAAAGACGACTTTGGGGTAAATTAATAAACTCTGGGATGTAAACTCAGGAGGCCTCGTCTTGAGGTGCGGTTTTGAAGTTTAGGATATCTGGCTTCAGACTTCACTTAAAATGTAACAGCACCTTTTACACCTAAAATAAGAACAGAAAGAAGGATTGTGTCCTTTTGGCTCCTTCATTATTTGTCAGTCTGTCCCTACCGCTCTGATGACAACTGCTGTGTCATCCCTCTGAACACAAACCCCGAGAAGCAGACAGTTGGTCACAGGTGGCAGTGTGTGTACCTGCACACGCCGTGGTCACATGAGCCGTGCCCACTGCACATGTTGGGACACTGTTGTCCAATGTAAATGCTGTCCAAAGCCCACTCGTCTTGGGCTGTGTAATAGGTCTGACTCCAGCGGAAGCGGGTGGCACTGGACCTAGAAACAAGGGATGGGAGTGAGAACAATATATATAATAGTTATATATATATATATATATATATGTATATATACATACATATATGTATATATTCAACATACAATTGTCAATATACAATTGTCGATATACTATATACTATATATATACTTAAAGATTTTATTTATTTGACAGACACACAGCAAGAGAGGGAACACAAGCAGGGGGAGCCCAGAGGGAGAGAGAGAAGCAGGCTTCCCACCAAGCAGAGAGCTGGATGCAGGTCTCCATCCCAGGACCCCAGCCCAAGGCAGATACTTAACAACTGAGCCACCCAGGGGCCCTGAAAACAGCATTTTAATGGACACAAAGAATGTCAGAGTTTAGACTCTTTCAGATGACGAACTTTCTGGAACTTGCATTTAGCTGCCAATGATTTTTCTGTGGTAGTTGAAAGTCTGTCAACAATTCAATGATGACAAAAAGTTAAAAAGAAACGTGGGGTTTAGATATATACCTCCATCTTAATTTAATTTGTTACATTTTGGAGAAAAACAAAATATCAGATTTTGTTGTTGTTACACAGAGATTTGATGCCAGGAAAAGAAAGGAAGCAAGAAAGAATAATAATAATAATAAAAAGGTATATACAAAAGAGCCTCTCTTCCACAGAGGAAAATCTGAGGTGTTTCAGTTATAGTAATAAAATTTCTTTCAATAATTGGAAATTATTAAAATTGGAAATTGGAAACTTCCAGTGAGCTCTCAATATCAAACAAAAGTTTTGTTTGGGGGTATTGTTTTGGGATTGAGGGACATGTTACAATGTGCTATAAGAAAAACATGTTCTAGAAGTAAAAACATCTGGGTGCTAAATTCTGTGGATCATTTCAGACACATTAACTTGTGTAGATTTCATGGACAAGCTGTTGTTAAGTGGAAATAAAAAGTTAAACTGTCCATTACACATAGAGAAACACTTGGGACCTCCATTCCTCTAAACCAGACAGAAAGTCTACAGAAGAGGGTATTTTGGGAGCAACGTCAAGAAAGTTTCCATCCACTGACAGTCACAAAAAATTCTTTTCAGTTCCCATCAGATTTTTTGCCTCTAGAAATTTTCAGAGAGCGTGAGGAGTTCTTTTTGGTCAAAGTGCAAAACAAAAGAAAACAAAAAGGATTTGCAGAATTAATGTGCATGCCCCATTCCATGGATTAAACCCTCCCCAAGCACATTATCTACATATACACTTGATCTTGAATGCTCTGAATGATCCCTTAATGTCTACTGCATCAATTACGCACATCTTAAATACTCCCTAAGTATGTAACAGATTGTTAAAATCCAGACTAAGCCTTTATTGTTTATTTTGCCAATGATCTGTGGCTAGTAAGTTGCACTTTTATTCCCAGCAGGATAATTCCAGGACTCGCTGAGATGCGTCCAATAGACACTGATTTGCTGCCTATCAGTGCCTGTCATGACACATGCAAGACACAGATACACCTCCTCTGTGATCATAGTTTATATCTGAAATCGAATAGCCATCACGATTGTCATAGTCCCATTAAGAAACGGTTTGTAGAAGATCCAACAATAAAGTAGGTATGTTGTTTTAGAGCGTGGAGCCCTAGAGAGAAGCAGCCAATCAAGTTTGATACGTTAGCATCGTGCAAAGGAAAGATGACCATATTTTGTCAGGATAATCTGAGTCAAGTCTGAGGCCACAAATGTCTAGACTGTGGGCTTTTCTAGGGACAAGGTTATCTTTGGTCTCAACTATTTGCATTGGAACAGAATAAAGTAGGTATACCGAAAGAGACTGTGAAAAAAAATGAGTCAATGAGTGGATGAACAGGCCAGGAAAGGGCAGCCTGTTACTGCCTTCTGTAGGTAATGGAGTAAAGAATGTGCTAAGAGTCTGGGGACTCAACCCCTTGAACCCCAGCTCTGCAATTTATCAGCTGTGTGACCTTTAGTGAGAAATTTAAGCCCTGAGGCTTTCTAGTTCCTCACCTCTCAAATAAAGGGATTGGGCAAACTGATTTCTAAGATCCCTTCTAGCTTGTAAATTTAGTGATTGTTCTGGTGGCTGCTGACTGAGGTGATGGTTTATTTTCTGTATAGTTACATGCCTACGTGAAACCATGGCATACCTTGTTTTGAAGTTTGGCTGTCTCAAACATTAAAATGGGGTTGGAGGATTTCAGACATCTGTCCCAGATTTCCCAGTTTATTTATGTTTCTGAACAGTCACATGTAAGTAAGCACATTCTAAATTCTTTTACTAAGTAAATTAGTCCTTACATGCATCTTGTGAACTCTCAAAAAAGAGAATATCTCCTTAAGAAGAAAAGCTTACAGTGGATTTTTCCGTTTAAAATTATAATCTACAGTTTAATGTGATGATGTTAATTAACAGAAAAGGAAGCAAGAAAAGGTTGAATATTGGCTTTGTTTTTAGTGAGAAAAAAAAATTAGTTGTGTGAGCAATCTCCAGCTGGTCACACATGAGAACACAAGGTGTGATCTCACTGATTTGCAGCTGTGTCACTGCTAAATATTGCCCTCAATACAAATATTTAATTTGCCAACCCCCGCACCTCCAGCCCAGATCTAAGCATTCTTAGAAGGAAAACCTTGAGCACTTTGGATTGGGTCTGAAAGTGAGACCATTGTTATGTGGATCACGAGATGAAGTTGACTAGCATTTCAAACCCATACTCTGTGGATTCCCCAAAGAAACAAAACTTGTCAGTCTTGTCTTTATTTGATTTTTTGTCCCATATAAACTTCTAGACTGAATTAAAATAGCATCGAGTCGTCTCTTGATAGGTAGGTATCAAGGCATCACAGCTGAGGAATCGCGGCAAATGAAGGCAGACCAAATTGTATTTTCCACCTTCAGAGTTACTGTAATCACATTTACCCAATTATTCTGAAACTCATTCAGCCATTAGGTGTAGATTTGTTTTTGAAGTCAGCAACTGACATCTGTTTGGGTCTCATTAGGCCCTGTTCTTATGTAAATGTCTCTCATAAAAACAAAATTAATTTTCATTGGGTAACAAATGTTCAGTTCATATGCAATATAATTTCCCCAAGCAGGTGTATATATATTCAGTATTTCTACTCTAAGTTGTCCTATCTAGCATATTTTCCAAAGTTAACAGATCTTTGGTAATGTGGGGACCACATTTGCTTGTGTGTATACAATTTAGAGTTGTGTATATGTGAATCAAAGCCACAGAATGAAGATTTGCCAGAAGAAATACTGTTTCAAACTAAACTGCACTCCCTTTTCCCCGATGCTTGAGAAAAACATGCTTTTGCAAAAATTTGAAATGATGATAATAAATAAAATGATCAAGAATGCCAGGAACACTAAATGCACTTTATCTTTACAACAGAGCTTTTAAAAAGCATTAGAAATCCCAAACCAATGAAAATAACCAGATAAACACTATTTTTTAAAAAAATATATAGCAATCATGTTTAGTTGAAGTATTAGCAGGAATGTTAAAAAAATTATCTTATTGGGTTTGTTTTTAAAAAATATTTTTACTCTCTTTGGAAAAAAATTTGGAAAAGCAGAGTTCAGTTAGGTTGTAGGAATAATGTAGTAGAGATTGAGGCACCCTGAATTAAAACTTTACTCAATGACTCAACATTGAATGAGTACCCAACATGTGGCAGGCAGTGTTGGAACTGAAGTGTTTATGGGTCCAATAGATTTCCTCTCAAGTGCTGAATAAACATTGATGAGAATTGATCTTTTCTGACTATACTAAAACTTTGAACTAGTGCTACTATCTTGTAAGCTAGGAATAATAATGCAAGATACAATCTAAATGTGAAGTAACAGGCAAAGGTGAGGTGTTTTTCTTTTTTTGATAAAGGATAATATTTTTTGGATACTGCCTAAATTCCACTAATAAAGAAGAATATTTTAGTGGCATCTGGGTGGCTCAGGTCATGATTTCAGGGTCCTGGAATCAAGCCCACGCCAGGCTCCCTGCTCAGTAGGGAATCTACTTCTCCCTCCCCTTCTCCCCTGCCCCTCTCCCCACTGCTGCTCTCTTGTGTGCACTCTCTCTCTCTCTCAAATAAATAAAATCTTTAATAAAACAAGAATAATAGTTCATAACATTTCTGGGGATGAAAAGACATCTCTAAGATACACTATCAAGATGACCTTACCATCATAATTTTGAAATTATATCCCATATGTCAATAAAGAAAAATCAACATTTTTAAATCATGAGGGTGATACACTTAATGGTGAAATAAACATAAAGAAAAAACCACAGTAGTCTTACAGCAAGTATGACTACTATTTCAATTGTTTGATCTGTTGCTTTTTTATAATGGTGATTGATATGCTTGGAATATCATTGAAATTAAATACAAATCTTGATTATATTCCCAGCAGTAGACATAAAAAACTAGGATGCTGGAGAAAGTAGCAACTTGTTATACAAAGCATTAACAGAGTATCCAGGAAATGGCTCACAGTTGGATATAAAAAAATCTGTGGAAATCAAATTTCAATCATTTTGTTCCAACTGACATAATGATGAATCCTTAAAAATAATCAAGGAGGCATTCTTCTATAATTCAGTAATTCAGTCTCCAACTAAAAGATGTACAATAATAACTCAAGGTTGTTATCTAACCAGTTGTTTTTGTGTAGAGTCCAACTTCCATGAAAAATAATCGAAGAAGGCTTTATTTAGTAATTTTCTCTTTACAAAAGGGCTCTTGGAAGGCTGATGGTACAGAAAAATAGCATTCTTGTCTCTTTCATGCTTTTTCTACTACCCATGTTACAGAATCTTAGAATTCTTGAACTGAAAGGGACTTTTAAGATCACCTAATTAAATTTCTTCATTCTACTCCTAAGAAATCAGACTTGAGGAGGTTTGAATGGTTAAAATTGTATAATTAATTAATCACTGGCAAGGAAAGACTGAGAGCTTGGGCCTTTTTAATTTCTAGTCCAAGGTTCTTTCTTGGGTAAGCTCATCCTGTCCCAGGACTTCAAACAGTACTCATGGTATTTAATCTTCAACCCAAACCTCTTCTCTGAACTCCGGATGTGTAAGTCCAGTTGGCTTCTTGGCATTTCTGCTTGGATAGGGAAGTACCGCAAACCCCACATCCCCCAAGCAGACCACTTCATTTCCGGCCCCAAATCCACTCCTTCTCTAGGCTTCCCCACCTGGGTCAGTAGTATCACCATCCAGCAATTTCCCTAGGCCTCAGATTTATAAACTGCTTTTGATTCTTACTTTCTTACCACAACTCCCATCTAGTGCATCAGCAAGCCCTATTTGATTCAAATATATTTCACAATGATGGCTCCTGTCTTGTCTGCTACAGTCATGCTCCAAGCCACTGAAAAATCAAACTCCTGGAAACTTTGAACTCCACTCCCTCTCTTCACCCTTTCTCCCACAATCTAGTCCTCACAAGGCACCCACAGTGACCAATATAACACAAAATTAGGTAATATTTAGGGAAAAAAGGTGTTTTTCTCTTACATATTATCAAATATTTAACTTTCTCCCTAATTACTAGGCTTTAGCTTCCTGGGGGATGATTTTTATGATTATTGAGAGAATGTGAATAGGGAAAAAAAAGTGTGTATTAAGCTTATAAAATAAAAAGTAGGGCTTTTCAGTGAGAAAACAGCCTTGAAATCCAAATTGTCTTGACATAGGAGAGTCTGGATTCCTGTATCCTTCCCTTCTACATATGTCAAACCTAAAGGAACAGGTCATTGAGTTGGGGAAGAAAGGGAGGTCAGAAAAAGCCGGGACACAGAGGGTATTATGCTACGTGAATTAAGTCAGACTGAGAAAGACAAATACTACACAATTTCACTCATATACAGCATCTAAAATACAAAACCAGGGCTCTAGGTGACTCAGTCGGTTAACCATCTGCTCAGGTCCTGGGATTGAGTGCCCACAATGGGCTCCCAGCTCAGTGGAAAGTCTGCTTCTCCTTCTCCTGCTCCTCCTGCTTGTGCTCTCTCTTTCTCTCAAATAAATAAATAAAATCATAAAAAATAAAATAAAATACAAAAAACTGAATAAACAACCAAAAAGCAAAATCAGACCAACGAATACAGAGAACAGCCTGCTGGTTGCCACAGGGCGAGGAGGGTAGACAAAATGGGTGGAGGGGAGTGGGAAATAAAGTTTTCTATCTAGGGAAAGAATAAGTCATAGGAATAAAAGGCAAAGCATAGGAAATAGGTCAACGGCATTGTATTAGTGCTGTATGGGGACACACAGTAGCTACACTCGTGGCGAGCACAGCATAACGTCCAGAGTTGTCGAACACTAAGTTGTGTACCTGATATACTCATGTAACATTGTGTGTCAACCCTACTAAGGTCAAAAACAAAGTAAGACAGTTTGGAAAGCAAATTTTCATTAGCTCTATTTTTCAAATATCCTGGGTATAAATGAACAATCTGGGTCTTTCAATGACAAAGAAAATTCCTCTTGCCATTATGCTTAACTCTTCTTCACATTCAAGTGATGCTAATGGGGATGGTAAAAGTTAAGGTCACAACCATATCTATAGATATCATCTCTCACCAAGTTTTCTGGGGAAGAAGCACTGTGACTCTTCTCCACTGTGTGAACTCAGTGGCATGGTAAATACTTGCTGACGTGAATTCCTGACAACTTGGCATACTTGGAAGACATTCCTAGAAGAGAGGAAGGCAAAAGTTAAACTTGGCTTCTGTTCCTCCAGGCACAATATATGTTGACTCACTCACCACAAGTGATAAAGGCCTTAAAGAAATCTTATGTCATAATCTTAACCATTTGCAATATGGATGCAATTCATGATTCTTCCTTCTGTGAAGCTAAAATATTTGCGAAATAATGGAAACAAGTGTCACCGTGAAATTAAATGTCTTTTAATTCTGATATATGAAAGCGGATATGGATTAGGATCCACATTTTTGACTTGTTATCATAACACAGGCGTTTAGTAAAATTATTCTATGCGGTGTGCTATGCATGCATTTATTCCAACGTCTGATCACTGTGTATATACATAAAGGAGTACATTTGATCTTAAGAATCTGGGGGCGCCTGGGTGGCTCAGTGGGTTAAAGCCTCTGCCTTCAGCTCAGGTCATGATTCCGTGGTCCTGGGATCGAGCCCCACATCGGGCTCGAAGCAAGGACCCTGCTTCCTCCTCTCTCTCTCTCTGCCTACGTGTGATCTCTGCCTGTCAAGTAAATAAATAAAATCTTAAAAAAAAAAAAAAAAGGAATCTGGATCTACGTGCTTCTTTTCTTTTTTAAAAAGACAAGATATGCCAGATTCCTAATACAGTCTACCTACAGGTAAAGAGAGTTAGAAAGGAACAGACGAAGACATGCTATAGGGAAAGAAGAAAGAGTGGAGGGAGGAAGAAGGTCCGAGAGGAAGGAGGAAGGAAGGGTTAGAGAAAATTTATGGAAGAAGAGGGTTAGAGAAAATAATATCCCAAACACCATCCTAAAGTATCCAGTCCTGAAGTTATTCCTATTTCTTTATTTTCAATTACAATTTAGTATCCAAGAGTGCAGAATGTGGAATCCTTGTTACTGACTTGATGCCAGTGCTAAGTCACAAATAACATTGTTCCTTTTGAACAGAACCTAAACTTTTAGAATTGTAACTCTCTGCTTCCTATATAAAAAGAAGGAGCCCACCTGTTACAAGCATGAGAGAAAACAGACTTACCTCTTGGACCAGGTGCCAGGTGAGGCCGTGATTGGTTGAGTACTCTAGCTTCACCTGGTTGTCCATGTGCGGGGTGTACTTCTGGCCACAGCCCATCACCAAGCTGAACTGAATCATGTAGGATGCTCCTATCTGCATTGATTGTGTTTCCACATAGCGCATACTTGAGGCAAGTTTGGAGTCTCCCGTGAAACTGAAAGACAGAGGTGGGAATCAGAAGATTAGAGAGATTAAGAAGAGGCCGAGTGAAAATCAGGCTCTTCATTTCATACCACACACCAAAATAATTTCATTTTGCTTGTTTACATCTTGCCTAGCTTGAGAATGGATTTCAGTCAATCTAATAAATCCAATTTAAAACAATCTTCTTATCAAAGAAGTGATTTTTTTTTTAACTTAATACCTGGAGTTGTCAAATATACTTGAAAATGGGTACTCACTCATATAATGTTCATGAGTGTAAACCCTTTAACTTATTAATATCACTGCTTAGAATCTTTCCAAAGGAAATCATCCTAAATTCAAGGACAGTTTTATAAAATATGATGAATATTGCAGGTCTACTTACAAGAGTAATTAGTAACCATTTCAATGTCAAACTAAAGGGAAAATAGAATCCTTAAGAAAACTGAGATAGCCTCTTGACAGATTATCCATATTGCAAATATTTATGAAGGTAATGTAATCACATTAACATGCTTATAAGAAAATACATTTTTAAAAACCCACAAAATGATCTATAAAGGAAATTCACCAGAATGTTTGCTGTGGCTCTGTTTGGTGGTGGGAAACTAGATAGTTTACATATTTTCTTTCTTTTTTCTTTTTTTTTTTTTTAAATAGTCTTCAATGCTTAGGCATTAAATACTGAAAACATCATAATGTAGTTTTAATGACTGTGCTTAAAGCTGGTAAAATTTTACTGGGTCCCAGTTGAGTCCATGTAATTGTAAACTGTTTGAAGACAGGCACAATGACTATTTTAGAGCAAACTTCTCAAGGAATTTATAATCCATCAGAGGAGATCAAAATATGGAAACATTTTCACTGTGGTTAATAAGGGTCAGTGTAAACATTCCCAGGGTTAACCACACTGGAGTTTGTCTGCCATAATGCTTGATACTGCTATCATGAAGCAGGGACAATACCATGCATCAGGAGTAGTTCCTATTTGTCAGGGGGCTGAGCCGATATAAAGGGAATGATGCAAAAATCTGTGATGTCTTTGAGGCATATTTGCCCTTTGCTGACTAACTACTCTGCCTTGCTTCTTGCAGACATTAAGATGTTATTTAAAGATGGAACATTGTCCATATGGAAGATCATCACAGGTTTGGGCTCAAGGTCACAAAATGCAAGAAGCTTTTTCCCTAATTACTCTTTACCAATTTTAAATTAAGTTTTTACACTTGGACAACGAATAAAATGGTAAAGAGCCCCAAACTCTGCTCTTGCTGAAGGGTCACTAAAAAGAAGGGACATTCATGTTTATAACTGCTGGTGTTACACATTTGGTGCTTACAAATTGTTTATTGTTAATAATATAGATGCCCACACGTTGTTGAGTCTAGGCCATATCCTCAGACTGTGTTAAGCATAATACCCACATTATCGTCCTTCGTTCCATCCTTACAGTAACTCTGTGAAGTAGGAATATCTCTAGGTAACAGATGGGGAAATGGGGATAGTAAGTGGCAGAGAGTCAGTATGAACTCAGCTCTACCCAAATCTAAAACCTCTCAACCAATACATGATCTCTCTTTCTTTCTATTTCTATAAGATGGAGAAGAAAACACTGCAGTTTTGAATAACTTTCATATATAGTTAATTTAAAAATCATTAACTTTCAGTTACTGTGCAATGATACTTGGTGTTAGAGATGTATGTCCATGAGTGCTGCTATGTGACAGAGTGTACAGAACACATTCTAGCAAACACAAAGCTGTGGAACGCAATTTTAGTAATATTACAAAATAAAAGAATCAACATAGAGGAGAAACACTAGTAAGCGCTACACGCACAAACTTGTCCATATAAATTCCACAGTCTTTAAAGTAAGCAAAAAGCCCTCAAAACCAAAAAAACCACAACAAAAAACCCCCACATCCTGACTGCTTCTCCCCATGAGAAATAAACGTTGCTTTTTAAAAAAAATTTTTTTATTTATTTGACAGAGAGAGAGAGAGATCACAAGAAGGCAGAGAGGCAAGCAGAGAGAGAGGAGGAAGCAGGCTCTATGCTGAGCAGAGAGCCCGATGTGGGGCTCGACCCCAGGACCCTGGGATCATGACCTGAGCCAAAGGCAGAGGCTTAACCCACGGAGCCACCCAGGCACCCTTAAATGTTGCTTTTAACTTCAACAGTTAAATGCTCTTTCTAGTGCCCTTTATGAGGAAAGTAAATAGAGGGAGCCAACGAGTTGGTCATTTGAATTGTTTACTTTAAAGGTTTACTATCTATCTTGGGCAAGTGGGAAAAAGCACACAGCGCATGGCAGCACAGTCTTCAATTCACGGAGAACCACTAGAACTTTCTCCCTCATGTCCCACACAGCATTTCCCCATGTGAGCATTTCTGAAATAATTTAAGATTATTTTCACAATCAGTTCCTTGTAAATTCCTCCCTTCAGAGATGGTTTAGTGTCCTTGCAATTCTAGGAGAAACAGAGAGAAATGCTGTGTTTTGTAAATACTGCCTGCATCTAACTCTTGCATGATTGCACTCAACCATGAACCTGGTTGAAGACAGTGAGTATTCAAACCTGAGAAGGATGCACTCTGTGAGCTACCCTCACAATAACAGCTTTTAAAGTGCCACGACATCAAGTAAGAAACAACATAAAAATGATATAAAAGGACAAAAGTCTCAGGAGGCTGGCTGTCTTGGTTGATACCGCATGTGTCTCTTGATCTCAGGTTGTGAGTTTGAGCCCCACATTGGGTATAGAGATTACTAAAAATAAAATCTTTAAAAATAGGTCAAGAGTCTAAATGAGGTCTGTTAAATAGTGACAATAAAATCCTTAGCACAAATATCTGTTCCACCAGCAGTTGTGTCTTTTCTTGAGTTTGTTGTAAACTAGAGCTGAATGCTTTCTAACCAAAATGCCTGTCATACTTCATGGTACCATATGATATGTGTCCCGATATCTTTTTTAATAAAAATCAAAATTCAATTAGCCAACATATAGTTCCTCATTATTTTCAATGTAGAGTTCAATAATTCATCGGTTGGATATAACACCCAGTGCTCATCCCATCACATGTCTTCTATAATGCCCATCACCCAGTTACCCCATCCCCCCACCCACCTCCCCTCCAGCAATCCTGTTTGTTTCTTATAGTTAAGAGTTTCTTCATCTCTGATGACTTCCCATTCAGTTTTCCCTCCCTTCCCCTATGATTCTCTGCCCTGTTTCTTATATACTACATGAGTGAAACCATATGATAACTGTCTTTGTCTGACTGACTTATTTCACTCAGCATAATACCCTCCAGTTCTATCTGCATTGATGTAAATGGTAAGTTTTCATCATCTTCGAAGGCTGAGTAATATTCCATTAAACACACACACACACACACACTCATATTACATCTTTTTTTTTCCCCAATCAGGAAGATTCAAATCAAAACCACATTGAGATACCACCTTATACCAGTTAGAATGGCCAAAATCAACAAGACAGTAAACAACAAGTGTTGGAGAGGATGTGGAGAAAGGGGAACCCTCTTACACTGTTGGTGGGAATGCAATTGGTGCAGCCACTTTGGGAAACAGTGTGGAGATTCCTTAAGAGATCGAAAATAGAGCTACCCTATGACCCTGCAATTGCACTACTGGGTATTTACCCCAAAGGTACTGATATGGTGAAAAGAAGGGCCATATGTACCCTAATGTTCATAGCAGCAATGGCCACAGTTGCCAAAGTGGGGAAAGAACCAAGATGCCCTTCAATGGACGAATGGAAAAGAAGATGTGGTCCATATATACAATGGAGTATTATGCCTCCATCAGAAAGGATGAATACCTAACTTTTGTATCAATATGGATGGGACTGGAAGAGATTATGCTGAGTGAAATAAGTCAAGCAAAGAGAGTCAATTATCATATGGTTTCACTGACTTGTGGAGCATAAGGAATAACCAGGAGATGGGAGGAGATGGAGAGGAGAAGTGAGTTGGGGGAAATTGGAGGGGGAGACAAACCATGAGAGACTGTGGACTCTGAGAAACAAACTGAGGGTTTTGGAGGGGAAAAGGATGGGGGTTGGGTGAGCCTGGTGGTGGGTATTAAGGAGGGCACATATTGCATGGAGCACTGGGTGTGGTGCATAAATAATGGATTCTGGAACACTGAAAAATATAAAATAAAAAAAACCCTACATCTTCTTTACCCATTCATCTGTTGATAGACATCTCAGCTCTTTCCATAATTTGGTTATTCTGGACATTGCTGCTTACAAACATTGGGGTGCAGGTACCCCTTTGGATTACTACATTTGTATCTTTGGGGAAAATGTCCAGTAGTGCAATTGCTGGGTCTTAGGGTTACTCTATTTTTAACTTCTTGAGGAACCTCCATACTGTTTCCCAGAGTGACCGTACCAGCTCACATTCCCATCAACAGTGTAGGAAGGTTCTACTTTCTCCACCTCCTCACCAACATTTGTTATTTCCTGCCATGTTAACTCTGACCATTCTGAACGGGTATGAGGTGGTATCTCATTGTGGTTTTGATTTGTATTCCCTGATGGCTAGTGATGTTGAGCATTTTTTCATATGTCTGTTGGACATTATATGTCTTCTTTGGTGAACTGTCTGTTCATGTCATCTGCCTTGTTTCTGTAGTATAGTGGTTTTCACCTTCACCTCACCTATCCTGATACCTTACGCAGAAGCAAAATAACACAAGAAAAGTACAGACATCTATGCCTGAAAATCTTGACCATTCATAGTAGAGGTTCACTCAGTTGTTTATGATTTATTCAAGACTGGATGGAAGCCGCTAATATTAGGTCAGCTTTTCCCCTCCTGAATATGCTGATGTTCTTATTCAGCTGGAGTTTTAGAGGTGAGAAATTCAGACTGCCATCCTTTAATTGATAAAACTGCTCCTCTTTGTTGCTTGTGTAAGTTAAGATAGGTTCATAAAGGCAAAAATGAAGCTGAACTTCTCTGTTAGAATCAGAGAAAAGAAAAAGAACAATTCACATTAGCCTTTTGTGGAGAAATTCTGGAGACAGAATGCACTGGGAATCAGGATACTTAGTTTCATTCATGTTGATTTTCAGGAGTGCCTCTAAAATAAGGGAACAGTAGAAAAGCTCCTGCCTGTAATTACAAGATTTAATGAGAGAATGGGGATAGATGATTCTTTCTACTCGGAGAAGGTAACCTCTGGTAAAATGGGTGACACCACAGTGTAACTCAGGTCTCCACGGTTCTATACTTAGTCCTTAGCATGGCTCCTTTGCCTTCTCCTCCCTTGTTAATGTCACATATTGTCAAGGACCTGTTTTCCCAACTAGGCTGGAAGCCTCTCTGTAGGGAGAGATCATATCTTATTTCATCTCTGCATCCCCTAAAGCACTCAGAACCTGGGCCCCTCACAGAAACACCTGGTGCTGTGGAAGGACATCATGGTTTTCCAACAGCTAGATGATCTTATGTGACCTTTGAATCAAGGCCATTTGGGAGGCCATCAGGGATCCTGAACACTGGGTAATGGAGGTTAAAAAACAACAACAATAACAACCCAGAAGCTGAGTTGCTGGCCTCAGAATCGTACAGTCACTAAAAAGCTAGAAACCAGGCCTTCTGATTTCTGCTTGGATGTCCTTTTCAAGCTTCATGCCTGTTAAAGGCACTTAAAGAATGTTGAATAAAATGAGAACATGAGTAGGGCTTCTCAGTTTGGGAAGAAGGCAAGTTTTACAAAACCACAGTTACTTACATGTTATAATGAACACAGACAAGGTTTTGAGGTTATCCTTACTTACAGAACCAACCTAAGGGGGAGAATGTTTAGACCACGATGTTTCTTCAAGGCAAATTCACCCAGGAACTGAGCCATTTTCAAAAACTCATCCCATCTCTTTAAGAAAGGTTTGGTAATTGGGTGTCTGGGTGGCTCGGTTGTTTAAGCACCCAACTTGATTTCAGGGTCCTGAGATCGAGCCCTGTATCTGACCCTGGAGCCTGCTTGGGCTTCTCTCTCTCCCTCTCTCTTGCCCTGTCCCCGCTTGCAAACATGTATGCACTCACTCTCTCTCTCAAAAAAAAAAAAAAAAAAAAGTTTAGTAAGTTAGACAGTGTGTCTGAAGTCTCACTACCAATACACCACAAGACAAGATAATGCTCCAATATTTACATTTCTTAGAAACCTAAGGAATATTCTGCTATTTTCAAAGACCCCACAGAAAAGAATAGCTCTGCAAAGCTCATTTCCACAACAGAAGAGCAACACAAAGCTGGTTTTGGTTTGATACCATTCAGAAGTTATATTCCTCTGCAAAAGGACATGTAAATGAATCTAAGCCTCTCTGATATCCTGCTTTTCATTGTGTTTTTGTAATTATCAAAGAAATATTTGCTGGAGTTGACTGTCTTGTTGATATCATGGAATTAGAGTGGCATTTTAACTCATTTGTTATTTCTATAATAACAAATGAGTTATAAATGAGTTCTATAATATCTTAAAACAGAAATTACTATTTTAGCGGATTACATAAATTTTACATTTATCAGAAAAAATAATCTGACTATATAGTTTTTTTTCAAAGTAAAAATTCATTGTTCTACTACCTAAAGATGATCAAGGCTAACATTTTGGCATACATACTTTCAGACTTATGTTTATGCACACATAAACACTAACTTTTCCTTCTTTTAAAAAAAATATTATAACATCATAATAAACCTGTTCTTTTTTTTGGAGAAAGGGACAGTGCATGCACATGAGCAGGAGTAGGTGAGGGGCAGAGGGAGAAGGAGAGACAATCTTAGGCAGGCTCCACGTTCAGTGGGGAGTGGAGGTGGGGCATGATCCACCGGAGGTCATGACCTGAGCTGAAATCAAGAGTCAGCTGCTTAACCGACTGAGCCACCCAGGCACCCCTCTTTTTTTTTTTTTTCCACAACTATTATATTGATATCTCTCCATATCAAAAAATGTTGAGAATAAAGCCCATCTCCAATTATGGAACTCTTGGGAGATTTCTCTCTTTTTCACTATTATAAACAATGCTTCTATAATACGCATCCTTATATATCTTCAAGTACTCTTCCAATTATTTCCTTAGGATAAACTCCCAGAGGCAGAATTACTTGGTCAAAGCAAATTTTAAAAATGAGCATTTCCTGCCAAGTTGCCCTCAAAAAAGGTGGTACTGAGTTAGGGCAATGGGAAATATAGCCTTCACGTTATGGAATGGATAAGTTACAGGAATGAAAGGCACACCATAGTGAATATAGTCAAAGATATTATAGTAGAATTGTATGGTGACAGACGGTAGCTATACTTGTGAGAATACCAGAATGTATAGAGACGCTGAATCACTATGTTGTACACCTGAAACCAACACTGTGTGTCAACCATACTCAAATTAAAAAAAAAAAACTTAATTAAGTTCTTGTATATTTCTAAATAGCTAGACCACTCCTTATTTATTTTGTTAAATTGGTAATCAAGGTATGGCAAGAGAGAAAAATACATGAAGAATCTTTGAAATTCTCTCTTTTTTTACCGTTCCAACTATGAGAAATCAAGCAGGGTTGTGTTAAGACTTTTAAAGGACCTTGATAATTTTAACATTGGAAACTCCATTACACATCACGGCAAACACTTTAAAGTACACCCATGTCCATTAAATATTTTTTTTTCACTGCAAAAACTTTCAAGTGGTTTTTATAATTTTGCCTTTAAATTTTATTTGGCTAGTAGAAATGCATATAATTTACATTTAGTTGTAATTTCGCAGCATACTCAGGAATCTGACCAAAAGATTACTTTCAGTATCATGAAATTTTATGAATATTCAAATTTAGCAATGAATGGAGTTAACATATATTATGTTTTGTAGATAGTTAATTTAAATTTATTAATTCTATTTTTGAAATTTTCTTATCCTATTTTTGAGACAATGTTCATTTCCCCAGACCCTGGATTTTTTCCAGGCCCCTGGAAAGATTGCAGGCCCTGGCGTGTGCCCAAAATGACTAATGAAAGAACTTCCCAGGAAGAGGCAGAGCTAATGCAAAGGTGCTAGAAGAGGAAAAAGCTTGACATTCTGGAGTAGAGAGAAGGAAGATCAACATGGTTGGGAGGATTGAGTGAAAGGCAGGAAGGCAGGAGAGGCCAACTGGGACAGGTCACTCCATCTAACCTGGAGATCTCGTGAATCACATCCGTAGAAAGTAATTGTCTCAGCCTACTGAATTTCTGTTTCAATAAGGGCACAGGGGTGGCTCAGTGGGTTGAGCCTCTGCCTTCGGCTTAGGTCATAATCTCAGGTTCCTGGGATCGAGCCCTGCTTCAGGCTCTCTGCTCAGTGGGGAGCCTGCTTCCTCCTCTCTCACTGCCTGCCTCTCTGACTACTTGTGATCTCTGTCTGTCAAGTAAATAAATAAAATCTTAAAAAAAAAAGTCAACTGTCTGGACAAAAATAGGACACGAGTGTTGGAACACAGCCATTTTATCCATTTCTTTGGCAGGTCCTAAGGCTTTGTCCTTCAATATCTTCAATATCTTCAAGGGGTCCATTTTCCACTGCATCATTCTGTTCCTAACACCATTATAAGCACATCAAATGACACCATTAGCTTCTGAGCTGAGCTCCTTCTATTGCTTCTCCTATTACCCTCTACCATCTATCAAAAAGCAGCCATAATTACTTTTAAAATATAAGTATGATCACATCATTCCTCTGCTAAAAACTATTTACTGGATTCCCATAAAACTTAGAATAAATTCTAAAATCTTTATGTTGCTCTATAAGCTCCTAGGAGCACTTGCATGGCTCAGTCGGTTAAGCATCTGACTCTTGATTTTGGCTCAGGGCAGCATCTCAGGGGTATAAGATCGAGCCCCACGTCAGGGTCTGCTCTGAGTGTGGAGCCTGCTTAAGATTCTCTTTCCTTCTCCTTCTCCCTCTACACCTCCCCACTTCTCTAAAAATAAATAAATACAAGGTCCTAATATAATCTAGTTTCTTGTCTGCCTCAGGGCCTTTGCTCTTGCTAGTCTCTCTACCTGTGAGGCTTTCCTTGTACACTTTTATATATCATTGTCTCTCATTATTCTGGTCTTTGTTTTTATGTTTTACTGACTATCTTACCTAAAATCATTTCACTCTCCACTTATGCTACCTAACACTCCATTCATTTATCCTCATAGTGCTAAGCTACTTTCTGAAATATTATTATGAATTTGTTTAATGGCTGCTGGTGTTATTCCCCTTTAGAAGCTCTGCAAACAACAGACTTTTCTATCTTTATCTCCAATACCAACCTCGACACCTCCAGTACAAATAGTGCCAAAGTGCAATCAATAAATAGTCAAATGTATAAATTAGTCTATCAATGAATGAAAAATCTCACATAACAAAATCCTCATGTTGAAAAAGCCTAATAAATAGACTCTCTTTTAGGAAGTCATTTGTAAACCTATTTAGGGGAATACTCAATTATATTACCAATTCTAGAGAGGCACTGATACGCTTGAGTACTTTAAATAGTTGTTGAAAACAACAGTAAGTGACTTTTCAGTTTGTCACTCAATATATTTACCTCATCTATCCACTAAGCTTCCTAGGACGATCACTCACCAGGAAATGGCAGTTGAAGTGGCCCTTGGGAGCCACCTCACCTCAACTGTCTTCCTTGAGAAGCACAATTTAAATTGATTTACTGCTCTTTTTTAAGAGTCTCTGCAAAAAATAACTCCAAGAGTACTGTAGGCTTACTAATAAACTATTTAAACTGACAAAATTTCTACATGAGAGATGGGTTGATGTTCACTGGAAGAAAAACCCTAATGAAAGTACTTGGCTATGCCTTCTGATAGAAGCAGCTGGAGGCATTGCTAAAACTGAGGCTTTGCAACTTCAGAAACTTGACTGCTCTGAACCTCACCGAGAACCATTTTTTTGTGAGGGACAAGGAAGTGACACACTATTACCAGCCCTCGACCAAGATCATGAATTCTTTTCTTTTTAAAGATTTTACTTATTTATTGGACACAGAGAGAAAAACAGAGCGAGTGCGTGTCTGCACATGCAAGAGTGGGGGAAAGGGCAGAGGGAGAAGTAAACTCCCCACTGGGCAGAGAGCCTGAGAGGGGCTCGATCCCAGGATCCTGGGATCATGACCTGAGCTGAAGGCAGATGCTTAACCTGCTGAGCCACCCAGGTGCCCCAAGATCGTGAATTCTTACACCGCTTAACAACAACCACCACAACAAAAATACCAAGGCCCCACAAGTTCTAAACCAAGACCAATCCCTAGATGGTAACTTCTTCAAGAACTCCTATGTCTTGGCATACCACAGGTGGAAATCTTTTTAAACTGAACGCTAATAAACTCTTCGACACATAAAAAAATTAGGCTTTTTCAATGTGAGGATTTCACTACATGGGACACCCACACTTTGGCTGTTCTCCCCCTTTTACACCTCTATTTTCCTACATCCCCTGTGGCTGGTGTGAAAAACTAGGCTTCCCAAATCCTCCCATCACAAACTAAATACCACATAATGTTACCCCATTTTCTCGAGCCTGTTGTCATTCACAGCTCATTTCAATTTTGCATGTTGCTCTTTTATTTTCTCTGCACTTTCATAACAAACCTTAGGAAATTTCCTTCTAAAAACCAACCCTAACATGACAAGTGCTACTGATTTACTTGTATAAAGAAAGTGCTTTAATTAAAAAAAAAAACACAACAAAATTACACATAACAAGGAATGACTAAATTTTATTTTAACACCCGCCAAAGTACCTAGGAAGCCATTCAACATTTCTACATCTCATTGATCTCTAAGTCTTTTAATTAAATTTGCTTTTCCTCAAGCACCACTAAAGATAAAAGCTATAGCTTTTCTTATTTTTCCATTTTTAAAAATTTTAATATTTTCCAGTTTTATTGAGATATAATTGACATATACTATGGTATTAGTTTTAGGTACACAACATAATGACTTGATATATGTATATATAGTGAAATGATTACAGTAAGTTGAGTCAACATCCAGTCACTTCACCTAGCTACAAATATTTTTTTCTTGTAATGAGAACTTTTAAGATCTACTCTTAGCAACTTTCAAACACACAACATAAGCATACCTTATTTTATTGTGTTTTGCTTTACTGTACTTCACAGACACGTGTTTTTTTGTTTGTTTGTTTTACAGACTGAAGGTTTGTGGTAACCCTGTGTCGAGGGAAGTTCTATTGGCATTTGCTCATTTGGTGTCTCTGTGTCACATTTTGGTAACTCTTGCAATATTTCAAACTTAATTATTATTAATATATTTGTTGTAGTAATCTGTGATCAGTAATAATGATTGAGTGAAAGCTCAGATGCTGCTTAGCATATTTTAGCAATAAAATTTTTTTAGCAATAAAATACTTTTTAATTAAGGTAAGTACATTGTTTTCTAGACATAATGCTATTGTGCACTTAATATACTACAGCATAGTGTAAACCTAACTTTTATATGCACTTAGAAACCAAAAAATTCGTGTGACTCGCCTTTTCCTGGTATTTGCTGTATCGGGGTGGTCTGGAACTGAACTTGCAATGTCTGAGGTATGCCTGTGCAGTCTAACTATGGTCTTCATGCTGTACATTATACTCCCATAACTTATTTATCTTATAACTGAAAATTTGTGCCTTTTGACCACCTTCACCCATTTCATCCACTCCCTACTCCCTACCTCTAGCAACTACCAATCTGTTCTCTATATCTATGAGTTTGTTTTTTTTCAGGGTCAACCCAAGTTATTGTGAATGGTAGGATTTTCTTCCTTTTTATGGTTGAAAACATACTATTGTACATATATATCACATTTTCTTTATCCACTCATCCATGGATAGACACTTAAGTTGTTTCCATGTCTTGGCTACTGTAAATAATGCTGCCATGAACATGAGAACATATATGAACATACATCTTTTCAAGATAATGACTTCATTTCCTTCATATATATTCTCAGGAGTGGAATTACTGGATCATATGGTAGTTCTATTTTTAATTTTTTGAAGAATCTCCATATTGTTTTTCACAGTGGCTGTGCCAATTTACATTTCCACCAACAGTGCATGAGGGTTCCCTTTTCTCCACATCCTCACCAATACTTGTTATTTTTTGTCTTTTTGATAACAGCCATTCAAACAGGTGTGAAGTAATATCTCATTGTAGTTTTCATTTGCATTTCTCTGATGTTAGTAATTCTGTGCACCTTTTCATATCCATTGACCATTTCCATGTATTCCTTGGAAAAGTATCTACTTACATCTTCTGCCTATTTTTGATCAGATTATTTGTTTGTTTTTGCCATTGAGTGGTACGTGTTCTTTATTCATTTTGGCTATTAACTCCCTATTGGATATATGAATTGCAATTATTTTCCTGCATTTCATAGATTCTTTCCATTTTCTTAATGGTTTTCTTTGCTATGAAGAAACTTTTTAGTTTAATGTGGTCTGACCTGTTGATTTTTGCTTTTGTTGCCTTTGATTGGTATTATATCCCCCCCCAAAATCACTGTAGGTCAAGATGCTTACCATCTATGTTTTATTCTAGGAACTTTATGGTTTCAGGTTTTATGTTTGAGTTTTTGATTCATATTTTGAATAAACCTTTATGTATGACATAAGATAGTGGCCCAGTTTCATTCTTTTGCATGTGTCTGTCCAGTTTTCCAAATACCATTTACTAAAGAAACTGTCCTTTCCTCATTGTACATTATTGGCTCTTTTGTCAAAAATGAATTGACATTCTTGACATTTATTTCTAAATTCTCAATTCTGTTCTTTGTAGATCTATGTCTCTGTTTTCATCCTAATACCATACTGTTTTGATTACTATACCTTTGTGAGGTCGTTTGAAACCAGGAAGTGTAATGCTTCCGGTTTTGTTCTTCCTTCTCATGACTGAGATTGCTCAGATTGCTTCTCCTGCTCAGATTGCTTTTTGGGTCTTTTGTGGTTCCATAAAAATTTTAGGATTGTTTGTTCTGTGAAATTCAAAATGCTTTTGGAATTTCAACTGGGATTGCATTAAGTCTGCAGATTGCTTTGAGTAGCAACTAAATCAGCATTTAAATATTAATTCTTTCAATCCATGAACATAGAATGTCTTTGTATTTGTTTGTGTCTTTTAAAAGATTTTATTTATTTATTTGAGAGAGAGAGACAGATAGTGAGAGAGAGAGCACAAGCAGAGAGGAGAGGGAGAAGCAGGCTCCCCACTGAGCAGGAAGCCCCATGTGGGGCTTGATCCCAGGACCCTTGATATCATGACCTGAGCTGAAGGTAGATGCTTAATCAACTGAGTCAGCCAGGTTCCCCTTTGTGTCTTCTACAATTTCTTTCATCATTGTCTTATTGATTTCAATGTATAGATCTTTCACCTCCTTAGTTAAATTTGTTCCTAGGTATTTTGTTCTTTTGATGTAATTGTCAATGGGACTGTTTTCTTTCTTTTCTTCCTTTCTTTATTTCTTATTTTTATTTTTTATTTTTTTATTTCTTTTCAGCGTAACAGTATTCATTGTTTTTGCACCACACCCAGTGCTCCATGCAATCCGTACCCTCTCTAATACCCACCAACTGGCTCCCCCAACCTCCCACCCCCTACCCCTTCAAAACCCTCAGATTGTTTTTCAGAGTCCATAGTCTCTCATGGTTCACCTCCCCTTCCAATTTCCCTCAACTCCCTTCTCCTCTCCATCTCCCCTTGTTCTCCATGCTATTTGTTATGCTCCACAAATAAGTGAAACCCTATGATAATTGACTCTCTCTGCTTGACTTATTTCACTCAGCATAATCTCTTCCAGTTCCGTCCATGTTGCTACAAAAGTTGGGTATTCATCCTTTCTGATGGAGGCATAATACTCCATAGTGTATATGGACCACATCTTCCTTATCCATTCGTCCGTTGAAGGGCATCAATGGGACTGTTTTCTCAACTTTTTTTCTGATAGTTCATTTTTAATGTATAAATATTTGATTTTTTTCTATATTGATTTTATATCCTGCATTGTTACTGAATTTGATTACCAGTTCTTACAGTTTATTGGTGAAGGCTTTAAAGTTTTCTATATATATCATGTCACCTGTAAATAGAGACAATTTTACTTCTTCCTTTCTGATTTAGAGACTTTTATTTCTTTTTATTGCTTAATTGCTCCCACTAGGACTTCTAGTACTATGGTTCATGAAGGTGGGGTGAGCATCCTTGTCTGGTTAATGATATTAGAGGAAAAGTTTCAGCTCTCATCATTAAGTATGATATCAGCTGTGGGCTTTACATATGTGACCTTTATTATGTTGTGGTATACTCCACATATACCCAATTTGTTGAGAGTTTTTATCATAAAGCCTGCTGAATTTTGCCAAATGCATTTTTTGTATCTATTGAGAGGGTCATGATTTCATCCTTAATTTTGTTTGTGGTATATCACACTGATTGATTTGCACATGTGGAATCAACCTTACATCCTTGGAATAAATCTCACATAATCATGATGTTTGATCCTTTTAATGTATTGTTGAATTCAGTTTGCTAATATTGTGTTGAGGATTTAGTTTTGGTAGGTTGTATGTTTCTAGGAATTTACCCATTTCTTCTGGGTTGTCTAATTTATTGTATATAATTGTTCACAGTTCTCTTACAATCCTTTGTATTTCTGTGGTATCAGGTGTAACTTCTCTTTCATTTCTGATTTTGAGTCTTATTTATTTATTATTATTTATTTATTTTTGTGAGTCTAGCTAAAGATTTGCCTATCTTTTTTACTCCAACAATCCACTCTTATGAGGTACCTCGGTGGCTCAGTCAGTTAATCTCAGTCAGTTAAAGGTCTGCTTTTGGCTCAGGTCATGACCCCAGGACCCTGCATTGGGCTCCCTGCTCAGCAGGGAATCTGCTTATCCCTCTCCCCCCTCCCCTCGGTCATGCTCTCAAATAAATAAAATCTTAACAAAAAAACCCTCACTCTTTCATTAATTGACCTTTCTACTTTTTAATATCTATTTCATTTATTTCTGCGCTGATTGTTATTTCCTTCATTCTGCTAACTTTGGGCTTAGTTTTTCTTTTTTATCTACTTCTTTGAAGTATAAGTTAGGTTGTTTATTTGAGATCTTTCTTGTTTCCTTTTTTTTTTTTAACTAACACAACTGTTTTGTTTTTTTTTTTTAAAGATTTTATTTATTTATTTGACAGAGATCACAAGTAGGCAGAGAGGCAGGCGGGGGTGGGGAGAAGCAGGGTCCCTGCTGAGCAGAGAGCCCGATGTGGGGCTTGATCCCAGGACCCTGGGATCATGACCTAAGCCGAAGGCAGAGGCTTAACCCACTGAGCCACCCAGGCGCCCCTCTTGTTTCTTAATGTAGGCATTTGTTGTTATAAAACTTCTTTTTACTGCATCCCATACATTTTGGTATGCTCTACTTCTGTTTTCATTTGTCTCAAATTATTTTTTGATTTTTCTTTTGACTTTCTTGATGCATTGATTTTCTAATCTTCACATTTATGAAATTTAAAAATTTCTCCTTATAGTTGATTTCTAATGTCATATCATTCTGGTAGTTTTTAAAAAGTTGCTTGATAAGATTTCAGTCATCTTAAAAATTTGAAGACCTGTTTTGTGTCTTAGCATATGATCTATTCTGAAGAACATTTCATGTGTGCTTGATAAGAATATGTATTCTTTGCATGGGATAGAATGCCCTGTAAATATCTGCTAAGTCCATCTAGTCTAATGTGACCTTTAAGTTCAATGTTTTCTTACTGATATTCTGTCTGGATGCTCTATCCATTATTGAAAGTGGGTTACTGAAGTCTATTATTATTGCATTGTTGTCTATTTCTTCCTTCAGGTCTGTTACTTTTTGCTTTATATATTTGGGTCCTCCTATGTTGGGCATAGTGTTGTATCCATTTGTTGGATTGACTCCTTTACCATTATATAGTGACCTTCTTTGTCTCTTATTATGCTTTTTCCCTAAAGTGTATTTTGTCTGATATAAGCTTAATTAACGCTGCTCTCTTCTGGCTTCTAATTGTATGGAATATCTTTTCCATCCTTTCACTTTCAGCCTCTATGTGGTCTTAAAGCTAAGCTGAGTCTCTTGTAGGCAGCATGTATTTGGGTCTTATTTTTTTTTAATTCATTCAGCCACTCAATGCCATTTGATTGGAGCACTTAGTCCATTTACATTTAAGGTGACTATTGGTGTTTGTTAATTGGTTTTTGGATGTTTTTAATTCATTTGTTGTTTCGCTTGCTCTTTTCCTTTGTGATTTGATAATTTTCTGTAGCGATATGCTTAGATTCCTTTCTCTTTATCTTTTGTGTATGTACTATAGGTTTTTGTTTTGTTGGCACTATAGGCTTATATAAAATACCTTATATTTGTAACAGTCTATTTAAAGCTGATAACTCAAGTTTGAATGGGTACTATAAAGCTCCACATTTTTAGCCCCTTTACCCACATTTTATGTTTTTGATGTTATAATTTACATCTTTTTATCTTGTGTATCCATTAACAAATTATTGTAATTAGAGTTATTTTTACTACTTTTGTCTTTTAATCTTCACACTAAATTTATAAGTAATTTAGCTTCCATCATTACAACATTGGAGGATTCTGAATTTAACCATATACCTACATTTGCCAGGGAGGTTTATACTTTCAAATTTTTTTCTGTTACTAGTTAGTGCCCTACTGTTTCAGCTTTCAAAGTTCCCTATAAGGCCTGCCTAGCAGTGCTGAGTTCCTTCAGCCTTTTTTTTTCTTTTTTTTTTTAAAGTAGGCTCCACACCTAACATGGCGTTTGAACTCATGACCCTGAGATCAAGAGTCACTTGCTCTACTGACTGAGCCAGGCAGTAGATTCTTCCTGAACTCCATCAGCTTTTGCTTGTCTGGAAAACTCCTTGCTACTAAAACCAAATGCCAATTCTAACATGCTGTAACAACCATCCCTCACAGTTATATACATTTTGAAATCAAAATCTTATATATATAGACAGCACTGTCCTTACCACCTGTATACCTCACTATAAGACAGACGAATGTCAATGTCACTTAGTGTTATCACTAATAGTATTAGTCAGATAATCTTTAATAAACCTCAACTAAAATTATTCCCTTAGTGATCTTAAAATATAAAAAGGAAGTTTTAAAGGCTATTTTTAGAACATAAAGCAGATAAAGGTTGTGATTCAGATACTGTGCATGGAAGAAAGGAAAGTACTACAAATAATTAACAGCAATTCATTTCTCTGTGGAAAAAAGTGCTTTATGATGACACACTGTAAAGTGATTTATAGCATATTGACTCTAATTCTTCTAATGAAAAAGCAATTGTCCAAGTTCTCCCTGGAGAACACTCAGCAGCCACAATCCATGCACATGGAAAGTCATGAGTTAGAAAACGAGAACCAAATGAACTCACAGCTGGGAAAGGCCAACAATAATTAATTTAACACCAGCCATTTGTAGAGAACATGTATACATTTCAAAATTTCCCCCGAGAGGAACGAGGTCATTGAAGGGCAGAGGGGACATACTTGAACATGTTCAAAGAATGTTTAATAAGATAATATGCTTCAAAGGTTTTACGTAAAAAAAAAAAAATAACAACTCATCTTGGACTAGGTAGTTAGGATAAATAGTTTGTAATACCACCACTTGAATTTCAGTACTGTAACTAGTATTTCTGAAAAACATTGCCAAAGTGAGGTCTCGTTGAACGTGAACAATATATTCCTCAACAGCAGCAGAGAGAAAACAGTGTCATTAAAAGGGGTTTTATTCTGACTCACTGGCTAAGAAAATGGGAACAGTTTGAGATCTTCCATGTTGTTTCATTTTAATGAGCAGCGAGAATTTTTCATGTCCTTATTAAAGTGGTTAATGTATTTCTCTAGTCTCATTATCACCGCCAGAGTATACTCTGTTGTTTCATAACCAAGACAACTCCTTTTCGTTTCCGAGGAGATCAGAAAGTCAAATCTGATTGCTCACACGTGGTTGTTAATAAAACTCCCACGGGGCTGCTTAAGGTGCCCATGGGGATTGTACAATTATTTATATTTTCTTATGGTTTTCTATAATTACTCTGATTGTATTTTCACAAAGTAAATGTATCTCCACCAATTAAAGCAGTGGTGGGTTAAGAATATTCATCAGACTCATGTGAAAGGATATTGTTCTTAGGGTTTTGATCAAAGCACACAAATTAAACTGCTGTTATCATGCATTCAACCCGAGTGTTAAATTAAAATGCTCAGCAACTTTGGAGTTTATTTGAGCAGATGTTAACTATTTATGAAAATAAACATGATACAGGACTTGCATTCATGATATGAATCTTTGTTGCATTAAAAGTGCTGGGGAAAAGAACCTACTATACAAATCTTGGGGGATATGGCTTATGGTATATGACTAATTTGCGTTACTATTAATTCAGGTCAATTTAAATTTTCCAAAGCATATAAATCTAAAAAAATCTCATTTTGGTTTACATCTTTGCATCTTCTTACTTCACCTCACCCCTTTGTCTTTGAAGGCTCGAGGACTAAGAATGAATGTCCATAAAAACAAGCATCTGAGGCTATCAAATAAAAATCACACATATAACCTTTCACACTCTCCCATATAGAAATTTCATTCTATCTAGTTCAACAGTGCTTGCAGCAAAAGTGACCGGCCATACTTCCATTCCATTAGCTGTCATTTTGATGCTAGACTGTTAGCCTGCTGTGTGTGCGATGTGATGTCCATGCATCATTCCCATCAAAGGTAATTTTCTGTGCAATGGTGTGTAAAATTTGCCTCTAATTATGATAAGGCCACTGATGGGTCATTTATGGTATGTTCTCTGGAGACCACTGCAGTGAATAGCTTTCGGTGAGATTCGTCGGGAGAAATTAAATTGGTCTGACCATGACTCCATAGAAAGTAAAACTCTCTGAGAAAATTATTCCTCAATCATGTTTAAAGCCCTAGAGGAACCCAGAGAGGGACAGTATGTACATTGCTGAAGGCTGTGGGTTTTGGAATGATGCAGACCTGAGTTTTAATCTAGAGTCACTGGGCCTGGAAGTCCTATGTGGTCTGGCCTCTACACAACTCTTGGCTTCTGTTCCTGACATCCACTCCCTCCCTCCCTGGGCTTCCTGGTCCTAGAATATGCCATGGTCAGTCTCCCTCCTGGAGTTTTGTACTGCAAATTTTCCTGCGGTTGGAATGGTCTTCTTTCAGATCTTCATGTGGCCGGAATTTCTTTTTACTGCTACGTTCTCATCAGTGGAATTTATCACATCCACCATCTGAATTTCCTGGACATAGCCTCCTCCTCCTTCCTACCCAATGTATCCACCTCCTGATGCCAGTTAATCACTGAACATCATTCTGCTGATGTTCTTAAAGTCCTAATCATGATCTTCAATTATTTATTTACTATTTATTATATTTATTACTGTTTAATGTATAATTAAGTTTGCATTTGATGATAAATCTAAGATGGAAAATATGTTGACTAGGATAGTCCATACCCTTAAAACCCCAACAACATTAACTGTATGGGTGAGTGGTCCAGTATTGCCCGATATGATGGGTTTGAAAGGAGATCCTCATCAATAAATAAGGGATTAAAAAACTTCCTGGGATTTATGTGAGAGAGCATGAAAATAGAACTAGTTATGACAAATTTTATTAAAATAGTCATAAGAGTGATCTCACATTTCACCCTGATCATGGTGGGCCTCCACAAAGGGGCAATGTGTTAGTCACTTTAGTTACTAACACTTTTGGAAGAGGGTTTTTATATGTAACAGTGGGAAATAAAAATTTGAGATTAATAACTATGGTGAAATTTATACTTATTTAAATCTATCAGTATTTTGCTTTCAGTCCTCCTTCCCAAGATACCTTACTTGTAGACATAATGATTACTTTTGAAGTGGTTCGTATTCAGTAAATATTTGTCAGCAAATGACTAAGTGCTGTGTGGATTAGAAGATCATTCTTATGTTCCAATCCTCAATGCAAATTATAACAATAATAGAGATGAAATTCTTACCAAAGTGTCCAGTCATGGCCACAGTATGGCTGAACATTTCCAAGGTAGAATCCCAGAGATTGAGTAACCTCCACAAGATTGGTAAAGTCAAGGCTAATGCTGTTGAAAAGGACAGATGTCATGATAATCTCATCAATGGCCCACACATCTTCTCCCTGGGAAGAATGATACGGTTGCCACCATCTGAACTGAATTCCAAACTGTCTTGCATCATCTGGTAACTCTACAGAGATTATTCTGAAGAAAAAAAATAAAAGTAAAAATTCTGATTACTTTGATATCTTAAAACACAAACATTCATAGCAGAGTATTTTTTTCCCTGTGGCACAGCATTAAAAAAAATAGTTCTCCCACTATTACCCACATTCTTCTGAGATTCCCAATTTCTTGTCTGACTCAAACAAAGTCCTCTAAACACATCCAAAAATGTGAGTGCTTTCACTCATCTGCTTTCAGAAAAGCTAACTCAATAAAACCCAGTTGTCAAAGTAGCAGGATCTGTCTTCATCTGAAAAAGGATCACAGGCATCTTGGTCCATATATTACAGTCTGAGGCTGGTTGGAACTGTGGCACTTCCTAACTCCTGTGAGTCTAGCCCAATGTATGAGGGGACTTGTTGTGTCACGGTGTCTATGACAACAAACCTGGATGTGACAAATGGGGAAGAAAATTAAGAATAATATCTAATTTCCAGGAGCAATTACTGTACACAGCAGCAGGAACCATACATTAATTGCCACCGCAATGACATCTGCTTGAGAGCTCCATAAATCACAGGACCATGCTGCTTACATCCATACACAAGGTGAGATATGAAGCAAATGGCAAATGGAACATTTGTCTCCATCAATGTACAATTAAGCACCAGGAGAGGTGTTCGCAGTAAACACACGCTAAAGGGACCAAGTCTTTTTCTCAGTGAGCAAAGGAAAGCTCCCTAAGACAGGTGACTAGTTGGATAACTTAGAAACAAATTATTTATAAACTTCAATGTCTATGGTGGGATTCAATTAGAAATTAGATTGATTTTCACATATGTATTACACTTACTCATAGTTATTGCATAAAAAATGTCAAATCACTTCTTGGAAATGTAATTTTTAAATACTCAGTTATTGAAAAATAATATCTATTTTCTCTTTAAATAATTTTTATATGGAAATGTGGGTTAGAATAACATGATAATTACACAAACTACCAGTAAAAAACTGGTAGAATTTTTTTGCAATGTGAGAAAACACATTTTTAAATAATCAAAAGTCAATATTCAAATACAGAAATACAAATTTTAAAACACTGCTTAAATTAAAAAGACATAGCCATAACATTTATGGTTTTTAAATACCTTTAAATGCTTATGGTTTTAAATACTTTAAGTCTGTTCATTTTTTTTACCAATGTGAATTTACTAGAGGAGTAAAGTTTAGTTAAATTGAGTGTTTTAATAATTTTCACTTTAATTCCTAGGTATTTACTAATCAAATAAGTATGTTTATTTATATTAACACATATCAAATATGTAAAGAAATAAAATAATTGAACTATATTTAAACTGGCTCAATAATGAAAACATACATTAATAATTTAATTTGACCATCACGTTACTAGAAAATTATAATCTTTCCTCATATTAATAATTTTAGAAGCAGTTACTATTCTCTCTGATGAAAATAAATATAATTTAAAAATAACAACTGAAAAGTAGAATTTCTCAGGCAACTTCAAAGGTTATTTTCCTTCATTTCCTTTATTTTATCACATATATATGTGTGTGTGTGTTGTAACAGATATTGAAATGACCAGTATGTTCCTTGGCAGAGACATTAAGACTATGGGGACTGTAATCAGACTCTTAGATTAAGATCCCCACTCTCACTGACTTATTAACTAGTAGTTAATAAATTTTATTAGCTAGTAGTTCATATTAACTAATAGTTAATAAGTTTGCAGCTGCAGGGAAGGTACTCAACTTCTGTGTCTGTGAAGTTGGGATAATAGCCCTATGGCAAAAGTGAGACATTTTCTGGTTTTTCATATTATATCTTAGTATCTAGAACAGTGTCTGGGACACAACAAAAACTCATCAAATTATTGCTGCATAAATGAAGTACATATTGTTCATAAACCCGAACAGAAATCCGAATACTGAGGCACAGAAAGATCAAATGTTCTCCCAATTGTTAAGCAGCTTTTAGGTGCCAGTGCCCAGAGCTGGATCTAGGAGGGATGGCTATAGAGCCCGTGCCCTTGACATTCGCTTCATATCTGAGGTAGGGTGGGAATCTCTGCTTCCACGGCTCTGTGCAAACTGCGGTGGCTGGTCAGGATGGCCATGGAACCATCTGATCCGAATATTCCTATATCCCAGGGACCTGGGTCAACTTTCTGTTATCAATCTTCCTTTTGGGGCAGATACTAAGCTCAGACATGTCTTGCCATCACAGACAATAATCAAAGCAAAACTAAAATAAAAATAGGCTTTATAATAATTTTAGAATAAGAAACAAGCCCTACGCCTGGGTGGCTCAGTGGGTTAACGCCTCTGCCTTCGGCTCGGGTCATGATCTCAGGGTCCTGGGATTGAGCCCCACATCGGGCTCTCTGCTCAGCAGGGAACCTGCTTCCTCCTCCTGTCTCTCTCTGCCTGACTCTCTGCCTACTTGTGATCTCTATCTGTAAAATAAATAAGTAAAATCTAAAAAAAAAAAAAAAAGAAGAAGCCCTATAATTAAGAAAAATCTGGAATAATTTTAGTTTTGGCAGTGATACCAAGTTTTACATTAGAAATACCAGTTAGTTCTTGACATTCTAGTCAGTCTGAATTACAAGATCAGCTTAGATAAATGTACAGGCTTTGTATTTTATGAACTACAAGCAGATAGAGTCCTTCTGTTTACTGAGTGACTCAGAGGCAAATAAATTGTTTGAAATCGCTGAGGAGTAATAGTGGTTAGCTAACTAGCATCTCTAATTTGTGGATCATACTTCATTTTCAAACAGCCAAGGCTGAAAGGGACAATATGGGATTGACATCAATTACCAGCAGCAATTTATACTGAAGAAAATACAGCAAATGGCTAAAGGCATCAAGATATATTTAAGTCTCCTATGAAGAGCTTACATGGTTTGTATTATTTATCATATAAAATATAATTTAGAATTTAGAATATATCAAATTCTACTTCTGCCATGTCACCTTTTATTAATATTTTTAAGAAAGAGGGAGATGGAGGAAGAGTTTCGTGGACAGAGGTACATGTGTAGAAAATAAAAGTGTTCTTGATACCTCCCACCATGTTCTCTTTTTAAAAAAAATCTCCACTTGATCTTAATCTTTCAAGCTATGCACATACCTAGTGTTGAAAAGCCATGTTGATTCTGCATAGAAGAAAAATGTTGCTGTCAAACGGCAGGCAAGATTAAATGCACCTTTGCAATAGCACATTAAATGTGTAATTATTTTTCATATCAACAAAGATTAATTAAATTTCATGATAAAGATTGATTATTGAATTTTGGAGCTGTCCATCTTTGTTAGAAAAAATTGGGTTTTAGGCCAAGTTAACTTAGGACAACAATATTTTCTTCATGCTTTCATCATTATTATGATTTTCATTTAATTTTATTTTAATATTTATTATGGAGAGTCTATGAAATGTTTCTTTGGTATTCATATGTGTCTATGGAATGAGAAAGTTAAGCTTCGCCTTTCATTTACCTTTATAGGGAAAATATTCAGCACATCTGGTGTGTTTTTAAAATTTTATAAAGTAAATAATTGTAATTCATAACAGTTGTTAACTATTATCTCTGTTACATGCTATTTTATTTTCTATGAAAAGAAAAGTTCTCATTTACTTATAAACACCTAAATGTAGGGACTGCTGTCGGCAACATTTTTAGGTATATAAAATCTATCATTGGTGCCCCCGTCTTTTTGCATTGGTGTCAGTGCAAACCTCAGAGCCCAAAGCCCTCACTCTCTTTTACATTCCCTCGTGATCAAAATGTACTTCCAGAAAGGCAAATGTTGTCAGTTCTTTACTAACTGGGAATATGCCCCAGTGTTACCTCTTCTAAAGATATTTTAATTTTCTCATGCTCCTCTTCTGCAACTTTAAAAAAAGAATTTCAGTGAGCAGGCCAATATGGAGGGCACGTATTGCATGGAGCACTGGGTGTGGTGCATAAACAATGAATTTTGGAACACTGAAAAAATATATAAAATAAAATAGTGTTCTAGAAGAGAATGGGACTTTTGGACATTTCTGAAATTGTACCATTAGTAATGGGGATTACTACTCAGCTGACTTCAAAGGATGACTCTGCTTCAAATAAGACTTAAATCTCACAATTGCATCTATAGATTATGAAATGGATAAGCTAAAGAAAAACAGAAGTGGTCTGAAGAAAGGACTTTAAGTAAATCCTCACACTCCATTTTTGCCAGAGACTCGATACTGGCTAGAAAAACTTATCTATAATCATTACATAATCATATTACATGCAAATTTTAAATATATACTGGTTATCAGGTTTTATTAATTACTGTCTCATGTAATTTATTATAACATATTATAACATATTGATAACAAATACTTGTTAACAGCATTTATAATTTAGTATTATATAAAAATCACATCCACTAGGCTGCAGTAGGGTTGAATAAGAATTATAATGTTAAGTGTTTTTCTCTTTCCTGGACATCTCTTTCCCTTAGATATACATTTCAAAATACAAGAATAAATTTCTTCAACTTATCAGAAATCAGTAGGACAAATGAAATAGAAGAATGTGGCTTGCTAGCTTTTTATTGCAATACGCATCAATCTTCGTCCTCGTCATCCCTTAGTGGGAAAATATCTTGAATCTTACACCAGTTGAATGATGATTTCCCCAGGGAGGAGACAATCACTCTAACCATTTTTCCAAATGCTTTCCAACGTACCTGGGCTCATGATAGTTGAGATAGGAATAGTGCTCCAAGAGTTTCCAAGTTATCCCATTATCATACGAATAATGCAATAAAACTCCTTCACCAGGCTGGTCGGGGGCTCTGCATGTGCTCAGAACGGACTTGCTCCCCAGCCTCAGTGTGAACTGGAGAAACCTAGACATGAATTGTCTGTAATTAGCATGTGCATAAACATTTTTAATCATAATGCTCATTTTGGCTATTAAAGAATTCCAAACAAACTACTCAAAAGCTGCATGTTTCCACTCATCTCCCTTTTATAAAATGTAAGTAATTTTACTGTAAGATGTATGAATATGTATAGAAGATGAGGTCAATGCATGTTTACAGGCAGATATACCCATACAAATGCAAGTGTATGTTTATACATACTTGCACACTATGTACTTGTGTACATACACTTCAAATGCCAATCATTCCTTTACTGCATTATTTATTAGGCACTGGGGGAAGGGAAGATGTAGAGTTAATCTAATCATCCTCTGCAAGCTGTCAATAAATAAAACTACATAAATAATTAACTAACCCTTGGCTTAAGAACACAGTTTTGATGTTAACACTTCCTATGTTTAAAAACCTCATCAGTCATCAGTAGGCCTTTTAATTTATTAAAATCTAGGGCAAATTAACCCTGTATAAACTAACTGTGAACTCCCTCTCCATTAAAAATTGGAAGATGTACATGTCAGCCAAAAAAGGAAAAAAAATGGAAAATAAAGAGATCTAAATTCAATCATTAGCATCCTGTTTCAATATGTGTTCCAGCCTGTCTTAACTCACCTGGATTGTGAGCTATCAAGGAACGATGTAATCAGCTGACGCCTCCCATCTTTGTTGAAAACCAGGGCCTTCCCACTGGCCAAGACACCACAACCAAAGCTGACTTCAGCACCACGGATAGAATAAAAGTTATGGTAAGAGGAGAGCCTGGAACTGCCAAAGCTTTCAGAAATAAACATTGGGAATGTCTGGGAAGCCATCTCACAAGCCGGGCCAGAAAATCCAGGGTCACACCTGAAAGAGACACCATAAAATAAAACTTTAAGCTGTTGGTCCTTCCAGAGATCCTTGAATCTAATTCAGAGAGGAGGAGGTCCAGGGGCCAGGATTTGACTGAATGGTAAGTGAGGCTCATTAGTCTTTGTAAAACAATGAATCTGAAGACTTGATAAGGGTGACTGACTGCAAATATTCCAGAAAAATATAGTCTTTGCACAACCCTGGATATAAAAAGCTGTTGATTAAAACAATAATTCAGCACTCAACCTTAACCAAGGCCAGTGATTTATCTGTATCTACATTTGGGCACTTTCTAGTTTAAAATCTTTGTAAAAATTGTATTATTATGTATATAACTTTATACACAATGATGGTAATTAAATTTGTAAAAGAAACATCAATAAAATTCTTCCAGAGATATCTAGAATAAATTTCCTCTAAGAATAAATATAAAAATATGTATTATGTTTGTGATAGAAATTATTGGAAATACTTGGGAAAGATTGGAAAATAAATCTATTTTTATTTCAAACTTAGATTGACACTATAAAGGGAATGTAAACACCTTGACCCGGATAGGTGCTCTTAGCAGAACTGTGCTGCTCACAGTGGAATCCCAAATTAGTAGTGCTTCAGGAAAAATAAAAACAAAACACAACAAACCCCATACAACAACTTGCCTCCTGCTGTATTTATATTAGAAAATTCACCACGGATAAGTCCATAGTTGAACATCACAAACTTCTTATATTTTAAGGCATTTACTCATCGGGAATTAGTATTAGATTTTTTTTTTTTTTTTACTGCACTATTTCTTTTTCACTATCTATACTATGTAAAATTATAAATTTATTTCATGTAAAATTATAAAATTAAATTGGTGTCTTTTGGGGATGGGGAGAGGGGTTTTCATCAAAGCATTCAAAACCTCCTAAAATCTGAAACAAGCATTTTAGAGAGCCACGAAGTACCAAAAAAGTAATATTATGGTATAACTCTGAACCACTTTTTTTTTTTTTAAAGATTTAATTTGTTCATTTGACAGACAGAGATCACAAGTAGGCAGAAGGCAGGCAGAGAGAGAAGAGGGGAAGCAGGTTCCCTACTGAGCAGAGAGCCTGATGTGGGGTTCGATCCCAGGACGCTGGGATCATGACATGAGCTGAAGGCAGAGGCTTTAACCCAGTGGAGCCACCCAGGCGCCCCTTTCTCTGAACCACTTTCTTTAGTGTTAGTGCTGACACTGGATCTATGGTGGCCTCACAGAGGGTCCATGGAGTGGATGAACAAATGCCAAATTGTATGTATCTTGGATATTATGGATATTATGGGGAGAAGGGCTATAGTCACTATCATATTATCACAGAAGTTGGACCCTAAAATGCCAGAAACTACTGCAGCATGAAGTCTGGAGGTTGTTGGGCATTAGGGATGGGAGCGGGGAAGAAACCTGTATTTATGGAGCATGTAAATAAGTCTCAAACCGTTTACTCCTTTCACACGTTATCTCACCAACTTAGAAGGTAAATAGCCAAGTAGTTTCCAAAAAGGATAAAAACTTAGCTAAGGAGGACACATTTTGACATTTGAAAACTGAATGCAGTTTTCCATGGCCACACACTGGAATCAGGGTCCCCCAACAAGGCATGTATTTCAGGGAGAATGCATTTCTGTGTCTCTTAAATGTATCTTCTTAGAACCAGTGATTGGGACACATTCGTGATCATTTAGAGATGACTCATGTTGGAGTCTGTTCCCATGTAATGGTTTTGAAAGTGTACTTTTAATCGAAAGTTATATAATTGCGATAAAATGCTGATGAAGATTTCATTCATACACTTAAAATACACTTGCAGCCTTTCTTCTGCAGCAGAACAGTAAGGTAACACAGTCGGGAGATTCCAGGAATGGCCCAAGGCTCTCCTGACTCCAGAAATATCCCCTGCTGGTTCATCTACCCAACCTTGAATATAGCATTATGGTCAGCTTGTGTGTCAGGAGAAAAGGCCTCAGGGTTGAGCTATGTGGAAGACACCCAGGCAGGAAAGTTTCTAATGCTTTTTGCCCTTCTCACTAGTACCTCTAACAGGGGTGGGCTTATCAGGATAAAGAATGGTCAGTTTAGAAACCCAGGCCTGGGGATTATACACAGGCAAGAAAGTGTTAAGCAGCAGGAGAGGCAGAATCCTGGCAGCCAATAACAGCAGTGATTAGGGGAGCAAAGCGGGAAGAGAAACAAAGCTTCAAGGCTCCAAATTCGAAGATCCGTTTAAAAGAAATAAATTGTACTGAGTATAAATGTCTTTTCTATGGCGTCTTGCTCATACTTGCCAAGTCACATATTGCTGGAAAAGGATGTAGTAGCCAAACATTTAGCACAGCCACTAATGAACAAAACCGATGAATATTACATAAAACATTGTCAGAAACAGGGAAGAAAACTCAAGTTCCAACTGGTGAAAATATTCTGCAAAACCTCAGTAGGAGGAAAAGGCAATGATTATTCAAGATAATGTACAGTGTCAAAAAAGAACAATGCCCAAAGGCATAGAACTGCCATTCAGACTTCTGTTTGCCTCCATTATTAGTGACACAGATGCTTGCCTTAATAAGCCCACTAAATGCTAACAGGGAGACTGTACACAAAAAAACGAAGGATGAAGTATAACTATTCTAATTACAGATGGGTCTTTTAGAAATAGCACTTTCTATTTTCATTAATAAAAGCATCTGTCATTTTAGATAATTTGTTTTCAAAACTTTTCAGGACAACTTCGGGAATTACACAGATGTCTGGTGTTCTTGTGTTAATTTTATTTGAGAAATGCACTAAATGAGGGGATGGCCTGGTTAGGGATGACAGATGAAGAGGACAACTTGAAGAAAGCACAAGCTAAGGCAGCAGAGACCCAATGAGTCAGTGTTTTGGGGAGGGAGCTGGCAGTTTTATTGAAAGGCGGAGAGATGCATATTCAGTTTTGAAATATGAATAGGAACTTTTCAATTCCTTAATACTTTCTCAAATATTTCTATTGTGCAGAGGTTTTTTTGTTAATTAAATTCATTGCAATATAGTTAAAAAGTGAACACGACATTCTAATGTCAGTGCTGACAATTGTCTTGCCTCATATAATTTCCAAATGATCAAGTAGAAATCTCTTTTATGAGTTCTTCATTAATTAATTATTACTCTCTTTGTTTGGAGGACAAGAAGAGACAGACTAGATGAACAGTGGTTGAAAACTTGTCTGTATAACAAAGATTGTGGTTTTGGGAATTTCCAAGGTTTTTTATAATTAAATATTAATGAGGGAATGACATAGTACATATAGATACCATTCTCGTTATAAACATAACAGAACGCTTCAGTGGTAACTAAATATTAACTATTTATATATGATTTCAGACTTCATATTCAACATCATTATTATGTAAAATAATTCATATATCATTTTGAAGACTGAAATGATTTTTGAAAGTAAGCAAGACTGCAAAATGATATTTAAAGATGACTTTTCTTACCAAATCTGCTAAATTTGGCTCATTCTAGTATCCTTTAGCCTTGGGTCAGTGCTGATTTGCATAATTCATTTACGAAGCATGGTAGGAATTAAAATATGCTTCAAGCACACTAGAACAAGTTTATGGAAAAACAGTATATTGAAGAATGTAACCAAAGACAGAAAAGGCAGTCATCAAGCTATGAAGAATTCAAATTTGTTCACAATTTAGCTTCATAGAAAAGTTATTTATTCATCAACTTCCACCTACAAAAGACAATATTCTACTATGCTTAAATTCCCTTCGGAACATCCTAGTTTGGTCTTGAAAAGACCTCAAAAGCCTAAAAAGGAAATCAAAACAAGTTAAAATGACTTGCGGCCACAATAGATAAAGTACATATTAAAATAAAAAGAAGTATAATTGTTATTTTAGAAAATGCTTACTTGCAACCATGTCGAGTACACTGTCCTCGGCCAGAACAGAATTTGAGACACGATGGACCAATATAAACTGCAGGCAGAGCAAAAGACAGCATGTGAAAAAAGGGCAAAAACCAATTGGAAAAAACAAGAACAACATAAGTATGTCAATCAATTTTGTGCAGTGATACCCATAAAATTGAGCCCGTTATATGCATGTTGTATGCAGGAAAACAGGGAGACATATAGAGTGCTGTGTGACAAGGTACGTGCTTAGCTACAAATCTGCTGGAAATGTTTTGACTTAATTCTTTCAAGATTTTTAATGTTCCATAGCAAAAATAGGTAGGAACATACGATTTGGGTTCTTTAATGGAGTCTCTTCAGCTAAAATGATTTCAGGCAGAATACTATGCTTCTGACTTAAACTTTCTTTAAAGTTTCATTTTTTTTTAAAGATTTTATTTATTTATTTGACGGAGAGAGAGAGATCACAAGTAGGCAGAGAGGCAGGCAGAGAGAGAGGAGGAAGCAGGCTCCCTGCCCAGCAGAGAGCACGATGTGGGGCTCGATCCCAGGTCCTTGGGATCATGACCTGAGCCGAAGGCAGAGGCTTTAACCCACTGAGCCACTCAGGCGCTCCATAAAGTTTCATATTTTTTAGGTAGAAATAAAGAATTTGCAAAGGATCAGTTTGATATATCACAAAATGGAGATGTTATAATTAAATTTTAAAATCATAACTTCCATTCTTATCTGGGGAAAATCTCTAACACATTGCAGGTGATTGATACATATCTTTCTAAAAATAAATCCAATCTTCCTGAAATGGGGAGTTAAAAATCTGTTGTTGTACATCAAGTCGTCTCTGAAATGCAGGTTTTTTCTAAACGATGGGACTGACTGATAATGTATTAAAAACCTCAATTCTAATCTTTGGAATGCCAAGAAAAGGGTTCCCAGTGGTTGAATGGTAGGTTCTGAGATTAAATAGACTCAAATACATTTAAAGATATTAGGCCTCTTGATAACCAACCAGTACAATGAGTAACATACTGAAAAGTACAAAAATGGAACTAAACCAATGAGGAATTAGAGATGCAATGGTTGTTAAGACTCACATATTCAATTTCAGGCACAAACAAATTTGCATTCCATGATCATTTTTTCGGTCTTGGGATCATGTGATCATGTCAAAATACTCAAATGATTTCATTTAAAAATAAATTTCCCTGTGGATAATGCTCCTACAAACACTTGTTCTCTGGAGCCAATTAATTCAAGTGTGACACAAAGCAGGCAGGAACAACTCTTGCTGAAGGAAGCTGATGGTTGAGGAGGAGATCAGATAGCAGGCTGAGTGGTTAAAGTTATGGGTTTCAGGTGTCAAATAACCCTAGATTGAAATTCCTTCTTCACCTGGAAAACTCTGGATAAGTAATTTATCCAGTCTAAGCCTCAGTGTTCCTTTTCTTTAAAATGGGATATTTTCCTCTTTTCCTTGGAGGAAAGAGCAAAAGAAATGTTCATGCTTAGCTTGCTGTCTGGTACCATATGGTTATGATCACCATAACACTGGGGTCGAGAATTCTTCCTGCTCCATCTGCCTCGTTGGCCCCTACTGGACAGCACCAGTACTGAGACATCAGGAAAGGGCTTCGTTCTTTTTTAGCCTGGTAAAGCTTATGGATTATTTTCCCAGCACATTTGATTTTATGGCTGCAGTAGGATTTATTCTAAGTCCTATAAATGGTTCATTCCATTTTGTGGGATCACTCTGTAGGGCTGCCCTAGAACGCACCCATGTCATAGTTCAAAAAGCTTCCATTGTAAAAAAAATTTCAACAATAAAACAAGATTTTCCAAGTCAATGAAAATATTGCAGTTAAGAATCTTGTCATCCCTCACCACTAATGATGGGGTCATTGGGATTCACAGCATGAGAAAGTCTATAGGCCCTTTTTCCTAAGAGTATGGAAAGGACAAATTTGTTTTTATCACTATTATTAATTTAATCAAGTCAAAAAAATTAAAAAGTGATAAAAAACATACTTTGCCCTAGGATTTTCCATTTTGCTAAGAACTTCAGGATGATTCCAAAAATACTTCCTGTACACACACACTAGCAGGAAAAACATTCCTAACAGAAGTAGGATATTGACCTGTTTTTTTCTCTCTGTTTATTTTCCTTGACATGATTTAGAATTCCATAGAGAAGTGGGAGAGATTTCAGAAGTGTTCTTTGGCAAGCTGGCACACATTTCTCTTGGGAAGGACTAAGTGTGTGTCCTTTCTTTGTCTCGTGAAGAAGCCAGAGAGCAGGTCTTGTTTTTGTAATGTAGGATGATAACAGAATTGAGGAGATTCTGCCCCATGTTTTGCATTTGATCTTCACTGCTAACCATGCTCATTCCCTATATTCTTAGCTTTTCTCATTCGATTCACAACACGATGGTGGGATACATTCTGACTTGGAATCATGTAATAGCTTTCCTCAGGAAATTTAGATATTCTTTTCATAGGCTTGTATGTGCTTCATAGCACTCTTAATTTCCTCATTTGCTTTATTATAGGTTTTTCAATTTCTTTTATTATTATCAAAGTAACATAAGTTCATCATAGGACTCCTGAAAAGTACGTCAGCAGGGGAAAAGTCACCCATATCCTACTACCCAGAGGCACACATACTTATTCCCCATAGCTAATTAACAGGTGTTGTAACTCAAATGCTAAGCAAAATATTCTACCAATGGAGGAAGTCCATTTTACCAAATTAATTTTTATTTATTTTTTAAAAGATTTTATTTATTTATTTGACACAGAGAGAGAGAGATCACAAGTAGGTAGAGAGGTAGGCAGAGATAGAGAGAGAAGCAGGCTCCCAGCCCGATGCGGGGCTCGATCCCAAGATGCTGAGACCATGACCTGAGCCGAAGGCAAAGGCTTAACCCACTGAGCCACTCAGGTGCCCCAAATTAATTTTTAGATGGTTTTGCAAATTCACTATGTTAAATGTACTATGTTAACTTATGTGGTCTCTGAAGTCTGGGGCTCTTACTGGTCTCTGAATACAGACTGCTTAAAGAGTTTACATTGGTTTATCAGTAAATTATCTTGCCTGAAATTATTCCTGAGTTTCAAGAATGTATTTCATTAAAAGTGTATCAATTTTTTTTATTATTTAAAAATAGCAAATATCTTGGGTTGCCTGGGTAGATTGCTCAGTCAGTTGGGTGTCCGACTCTTGGTTTCAGCTGGTATCATGATCTTGGGGTGGTGGGATTGAGCCCCCCCATCAGGCTCCAGACTCAGCTTGGAGTCTGCTTGTCCCCCTCTCTCCTGCTCTGCTCCATCTCCCCCTTCCCTGCTCATGCTCTCTCTCCCTCTCCAATAAATAAATAAAGTCTTTTGTAAAAATAGCAGAAACATTAAAACATGGAAGTCAGCATGAAACAATGATGTATCCAACTTTATAAAATCGAACAAAGTCAGTGGCTATGCTAAATTCGCTTAAGTATTGACATTTTGTCGCTCTCCCTCCCTTTCTACTTCCTCGTAGTGTAACTGCTCAGTCAAATTGATATACTCTGAAAATAGGAAATCTAGGAATCTGCCTATAATTAGAATTATTAAAAAACCAGAGTGGGTTATTAATAACAAATATAAGATATTCATGGTCATGCACCCCAGTAACTTAAAATATCTTCTCTCCTGTACACTCACTCCAGGTGATACTGGCTTTAAAGTCACGCAAAAACCATCCACAATTCACTTAAAAACTGAAGATAACATAGGATATTTTATGCATATCTGCATTTTCCTCTTACACTGTTTTCTGAGAAGGAAGTTTAACTTTTGTTTCGGGAGTCTCATTTTAGAGATGATATTCCCTTATGTGTGGTGTCTGCATCTAAACGACAAGCCTCCAGATGTTGCAGTAGTCACTAAGAGAAGAATGGGTCTTATTTCAATACATGCAGTATGGGAAGTGTTTATGTTAATTTTGTGTAAAACATTCAAAGAAAATGTTAGGATATCCCATCATCAGCTGTGAATTTGCGTTTCAGGGCTTTACGCATTTCTACATTATGTGTGTTGAGACATTCTGGCATCTAATATTGCTGACGTTGCTGCCTTTTTTTTTTTTTTCTGATTGTGCATCCCTGGGCTTCTAACGGAATGCAAAGGAGAAAGGGAAGAAAGGGCGTTTAATGAATCGCAAGACCATGACTTAGAAATGTGATTAAGTCTGTGCCAGTGAACAAAAGCACAGGAAGACTATGCATCAATGGCCTGTGATTATGACGGGTGTAAACTAACCATTATCAATTGCCCACATGTTTCCAAGGATTGGTCCCGTTTGTCTCCAGCGAATTCTGGTGTCCCTGGTTAGCGCTGCGTTAGGAAGGGGAATCGTTATGCGGTTCCACCTGCAAGAAATTTAGCACAAGACAGCTTCACAACTACATTCTCATCTTTTGAACCTCTTTTACGTGCCTTTGATGTTCTAGTTCCCGAATGCTTGGGGCAGCACTAAAGTTTGGTAATAATCTCTTCAACTGCACCTGTGGAGTGAGTTTGTTGTTTTCTGACAGACGTAGAGCTTCTAAAAACACCCGTATTGCACTGGAGTAATGGGTTTGTTCTCAATAGCAAGTGATATTTTCTTTGTTTTTAGACATTCTTTTTAGGAATTTTTACGTCAATACTCAGACCTTACATATTAGTCTACGATATGCATCTGGGCCGACATGGGGCTTTCTGCTTTTTGTTCTCCCCTGGTCCTGTGCACATTTCAAGAGAGGCTAAGAAAGAAAATCATTCTCAACTTAATTTTGCTAGTTTATCCAGTGCTTATTCTGTAAGGTGGAAGGTGTTTCGCACAGTCATCTTTAATTCTCTAAACAGCCCTCAAAGGGGGTGTACCATTGTCCTTAATTTAGAAGTGGAAAGTGAGAGAGTAAATATCATTACTCAAGGAGATGGCAAAACCAGGTTTGAACCCACAGCTTCACTTTCCTCTACCTCTCTATGCTACATCTTTCCCTAAGTATTTTGGCAAGAAGCTTTTTTGGCAATAAACATGCAATCATGATACAGAATTTAAATTTATATATCCAAAATATAAAAGCCAAGTACATATAGAATGAGTGACCCTGTAATTTGTGATCTTGCATCAGATTTACTGAAGTTATTGTCCCTCCCCACGCTTTTTTTCCTAAGTGAGATCCTTCCTGCATCACCTGAAAATGAGAAGGCAGCTTCCTTACCTATTACGAAAAAGTAGAATCTCAGGTTTACTCCTGGATTTTGAGTCACAACATGGATTCAAGTCTCCCGGTTCAGGGAGAACGTACTCACCCGCTATAGTTTTCGGAGGAGTAGATCGTACTATGCGGGAGGTGGGGTCCAGCACAGATCTCGGGCAAACACTCAGTGTGGAGGAGGGACCAGGAGCGCCCATGGTTGGTGGAAAACTCCAAGCTGACGCTGGTAACACCAGGACAAGCACAACAAAAAAGTACAAAGATGGGAAAACGAAGACACTCACCCCTCACTAAGTATCTTGAACATTTGTAGAACTAGGGTCACAAATTTTAAGATGCTGTTTCCAAAATGATCACTTCCCCTCCCCTGCAGTCTGACCAGCCTTCAAAGGGCAAACAGTTAAATTACTGTGAGAGAAACAGACTATCTTTCAAAGCCAACAAATGAGAACTGGATTGGCGTGCTTCAATCTGATAGATGGCAAGGCAATTACCATGTCTCACACCGCCACCTCATCCCGTGAATGTGAGATCACAAAATTCTTCAAAAGGACGAGCAACACTTGTGCGAAGTGAAAACGAGAAGTCATAGCTCTTGAAGTGCTGATCTGTTTCGGTGCCTATTATTAGGGGGTCACTAACCCTCATGAGGTCAAGCTTTTTTTCAGTTTTATTTGTTCTTCTTCTCTCGGCAATCTGTCAGCATAAATGGCTGCCACAGCGCGTGCAAACACTTCTGATATTTAAGACCAAGCTCGTAGAATGAACTCATTTCTACTTAAAATTATCCAGTCATACTCTACATATTAATTAAGAGCTCCTCTTTGTGGAGGGAAGTGTGTATTTTTTTTAAAGGATGTTTCATCAGAAATCCAGCTGGAAACCTACTAAGAAGTTACTCTGACTTATTAGCCAAGTCCACGTGTTCATTTATTTTTTTAAAGGTTTTATTTTTTAAGTAATCTCTACACCCAACATGGGACTCGAACTCACAAATGAGAGATCAAGAGTCCCATGCTCCACTGACTGAGCCAGCCAGACACCCCCACATGTTCATTTCTAATCAGTGTGCGAGTTTACACACTCACGGAATAGGACCTCCTACCTGTTGCCAGGCTGATGTGTTCCACAGCCCAGATTAATGGAAAACTGTATCATGTGAGACATCGTAGAAGGGAGAACAGGTAAGACATGGAAAAAATCGACAGCCCAGACGTTCCTGTTATGCCCTTGATGGTTCTTTTGCCTGAGACAAAATCTGGTCGCAGGTGTCTGAAGCTCGGGATTGATGACGACAGAAACTAAAGATGGAACCTTCAAAACAAAGGAAACCAAAGTCACTCGTCGTCCCTCTATGTGAGTCTGTGTGAATTCTCCTAGATTCGGTCTTGCAGCTACTAAGTATATAACTGCCGTTTATGAGCCCCGGGCGAGGTCCTGCATGTTTCACTCTTATTTCATGGAGTCGATGTGGTCTTTAGCGGGTATCTGTTTGAGTCACTCAGGAGTCCTCCTTTGTAGGCACCTGGAACTCTCTATGTGTGCCTGATCAGGCCCTTCTCTACCTGAAGATTAATTAGTCTAAGGTCTTTAAAAGTTATCAGAGCATATGTATTCATTTTATACACCTTGGCCCAAGACAAAGGCAACTTCACATTATCCTTTATCATCAGCCTTCTTTTAAAAAAAAAGTGAATCTGTATGGCACTAACGGTTGCCAAACTAGGTATTCTGAAAACAGGATGTTAAGTGGTAACAGCCAGTGTCAACCAGTTAATCCATAATAACTAACATAACTGACTTGGTCTAAGGCATGCAGCTGACCAGAGCGGGTGTAACCCTAGCTAGTCACTGGTGGAAAGCTAGTCCATTATGAAATCCCAAAGGGTCTAACTTGAATGACCCTAGGAGATGGGGTATGCTGGATACTTTCTCTGATTTTTCCCTATTCTAGCCTCAATGTTTATCTCCCGTCTTCCTAACTGAAACCAGGAAATGCTAGGTGCTGGCTGTGTTAAGTTCTTTAGGGTATCGAGGGTGCCATCAACGTGGAGAAAAGCCTAACTAATAATGAATGTGTGAGCGTAGTCCGTAGTCTCAGCACAAAGAAATCTACAACTAGAAAAAAATATTTCTACACCTAATGACGAGCGTCACACATAATTTTGAAGATGTTTGCAAATAACCGGATCCAGCACATGCCCTAAATCCAAAGGGCAAAGGAAAAAAACGTCAATTTCAGTGGTTATAATTAGAAAAAAAAAAGTGACAATAATCTAAACTTCTACGATCTCTTCTGCCTAGGAAATCCTAAGATGCTGGATAAATAGTCATTATGCCCGATACGTCTGTAAGGTTCTATAATGAGAGCCACTTTCAGGGCTTTCTAGGGAACAAGAGTAAAGAGTACTGGACTCATTCTTATCATCTCTAATGGGCTGTACTTCGTTTGTCCTGATAAAAACCTCCTTTTCTGTTTGTATCAGGGAAAAAAAGTGGATAATAAATGTCCATGTCACTTTTAAAGAAAACTGGCAATTTCCTGGGCTTCTAAAAGAGAGTGATCTCCTCCGCATCTAGCAGGATCTCTATGGTTTTAAACTCGGACTGTCTAGGGAGATCTGGGATGGGGCCATTTGGCACCGGAATCGGCATCAGTACCTTATAGGAGGAATACGAAAGAGTATCCAGTGTAACGTGCTCTTTCCTTCCTTCAATCTTCGCATACAGGCTGACATCATTTTCATGAGAATCTCCAGGGTCACAGACTCCTCCTCAACAAAACAAAAACTGTAAGTTCTTGGTACCAGACTGCATCCATAAACACGTGTGGTGTTAACGCTCAGAATAAAAAAAATACATACAGAACCCAGATGTCCCTTAAGAATGACCCTAAACAAAAGTAACCAGACCCGAGGAAATAATTTATCAAGACAGTTCAGATAGAACTCTCTTCTGCTAAAGATCGAAGGCTATTTGGCAAGGCCAAAGTAACTGTGTGCTTAGTGAGATCGCTCAAATGATAGTTTGCAATGAGCTGTGGCGGCATGTCCGTATTTGAACACACATTAAAAAAGATATGTTCTGCTTTTTAAGAAACTGTCACTTCCTTATATTTGAGGTCTTACTGGCCAAAATTCAGACCTGATTGATGATGGTTTTGAAAAAATGTGGTGACTCACTGCATCAACTATTTCTGAGTGATATTCCTTAAACAGTTGCACTTGGTATCCTTAATATCTTAGCACATAGTAGGTATTGGCATCTTTAAAAAAAAACTTATTTATTTAATTTTTAAAAAGATTTTATTTATTTACTTGACAGAGAGAGACAGATCATAAGCAGGCAGAGAGGCAGGCAGAGAGAGAGGGGGAAGCAGGCTCCATGCTGAGCAGAGAGCCCGATGCAGGGCTCGATCCTAGGACCCTGAGGTCATGATCTGAGCCAAAGGCAGAGGCTTAGCCCACTGAGCCACCCAGGCACCCCAGGTATTGGCATCTTAACTGCAGTTCATTTTACATTCTTCATTTCTTATTTTTGTACCTCATTTGGTTGTTAGAAAGTACACAGAGTAGCTCATTCTATTTTGGTCTACTTTACAGTCAAGTGGAACATTCAAACCGTAAGGTAATTAAGATTATCCTGAGGATGAAACTGAACAACAGAGCAGGGACCTGAAACTGACCATTCAAATAACTGATGGAAAAGCTGTGAGTCAATGGCATGACTTTTAGCCCTTGACTTTACTCTTTTCACTACTGCATCCAGACAGTCATCCTTACTATTGCTGGCTTCAGTGAATTGTCTGCAGAATCTGGATTTTAAAGGACTGCAAGTCTACACAGAGGCCTCTCCCCACCCACGGCTACCGTTCACAACGGCACCAATCATTGTAGCAGGAATGTAGGTAGGTACGTGGATTTCCTGGCAAATATTCTACCCTTATGGTCCAAAATTTATAACATTAACTCTTAATTTTATTCCTATCTTTCAAAAAAACTCCCTCCAGTTCTTAAATTAACCACCATTAATGTTAACTTTTATCTATAGGCAATTTCTGTTGCTAATACTCTACGGTGACAGTAGAGTAACCTCAAAATTCTAGAACGAGGTTATCTTCTGATAATTAATCTAGTAAAATCAACAAATAATGGTTGAGACTCACCATCTGAAGGAGGAAAGGAAGGGAGAGAGGGAGAGAGGGAAGGTGGAAGAATGGCAGAATTTCAGTCTGGGACACTGGGGTCTGATGTTGGGAAGAAATTACTGACATGTGATGCTTTAAGTAAGAAAGCTAGAACTTAATCAGTATAAGAAAGATCATAATAATAGAAGTAACTTAGATTCTGGTTATCTATAAAGCATAGAAATATAGCATATGTTACATCTGTTAGATATACATAACTTGGCATATTATACATATTTATTGAGTTAACTAATCCGAACTGAGAAGAGAGCAGCCAGATGTGGTGATAATGTCACCTTCATCCTAACAGATGTTTATTATTTAAGGGCAACAACCGGTAGAGAGAACCTTACGATTTTGCTGATACCATATTTTCTTTTTTTTAAGCATTTCATTACACATGGCTACACTGTGGTAAATAGAGCTAGTTAAAGTCATTCTAGATGACTGTTTTTGGGAGAAGAGCTCTGCGTGAAAACTAAACCCCCATCTAAAAACTGTAACTTTATGAGGACGTATTAAAGACTTACCAAAAAGAACACAGGGAAGGTGGGAGGTCACAGGCAGTGTGGATTTAAAGCAAAACACCCAGAGACACAGGAACTGCACCTCAGTCCTCTCTAATTTCACTGATTTGTTCCCTGTAAGTAAGTCTCTGCTCTCTTAAGAACAGTTCGTGAACTTCACCTGCCTTTCAGAGGGAGCAGAGACACACGCGAGAGCTCCTCCCGCCCAGAATGACAAAAGAAGAAAGTCCAAAAGGAGCCAAGACTTTAAAACGATGACAGACTTTATCTAAAAGATCCCTCAGGGGGCAATTTATCAGCTCTGTGAAGTTTCAGTGACAGCAGCTCGCACAGAAAGATACGGATTCTTCTTCAGTTTCATTCGCTTTGATGTATTGTGGGGAGATATGACTCAAGGGGCATTGTGTACAGCAATTACAGAAGATTTCAATAAAAACTAGGTGGCCAGTCAGGTTTCAAATAGTTTAAGTCCTGCTTTAAGTAGCTTTTAAGATATTTATGTTAGGAGAGCGATTTTGTTATTTACTATGTACAGGACATTGGGCTTGAAGGGAAAATAAAAGGGAAAAGTCTGTAATTTAGCAAGGGAAACAAGAATAATACACATGGAAGAATGACAATTAGCAGTAAACTGTGTTGTGCTGTCATAATCCCAGACGAAATCCAGAGAAGAGAGATACAAGTGGGGACAAAAGTGCTGGGTGTATGGGGATGTTCAGTGAATATGGTAAAGGAATAGTAAAGGAATGAATGATGTGTGTTCGATTATTTTTATCTCCTTCACCCATTCTGACTCTAAGAACAGTGTCGGATACTGGTCCTCAATGAATTTGCATTGAATGAATATATGAATGAAGGAAACAGACCTGAACCAAATTTTGAAAACTGAGCAAATTTTCCAGAAATTGTCACAGTAGATCGATCTGAACCAAGGGATGACACCAGGGAAGAACGTACAGGCAGGCCAGGGAGGAAGGGAGTGTGATTTTGTCTAGATAAACAATCAGCCAATGATTTTCTAAAGGGGCCCGTATAAGCTGTCTACCATATCTTAGATCTCTTTCCACGTTGCCATCTTCTCCATCAGCTAGAAAAGTTTTGAAGTCTTTCTATAGGTCCAGTCTTACCGTACCCGTTTTTTCCCTACTGTCCTGTCCTGTTACATCCTTTCCTATCTTAAAAACCACCTTTGCTAGATCCTGCTTTCTCCTCAAGATCCAGACCCCATTTCTTTTCTTCTGTTACTGATGAACTGCTTGAAGGAGTGGTCTTTTTTCAGGGACCCAAGTCTTTTCTTTCTTTTAACTCTATGTGCTTTGGCTTCCTGAGCACCACACCATGGGGAATACTCGCTCAAAAGTCTCTTGGTGGGGTGGGGTTCTTAACCCCTATCCTGGTTGGCTTCTCTGTGGGCTGGTCCCCACCCCTTCCCTTCCTTCTTCAGTACAGAACACCTTCCTCCCACATCTTTATGTCCTTTCTCCGTATCCTTTGTCTAGCTCTACGTCTTCCACCTTTACCTAGATGAGGGCTCCTCCTACGAATTTTTCCTGTCCTTTGTCTATTCTCCCTTCTGTTGGGGAGAACGCAACTCTGCTGAGTGGTTCCACTTATCACCTCCGTGCTGATGACTTTCAAATCTGGTTCAGACCCTCAGAAAAATGTCGACCTTCGTATGGCTTTCCAGAAGCCTCGACCTCAACATACGGAATGCCAAAATCTTCTACTCCATATCTGCTTGTTATTTATTTATTTTTGGACATTTGCTATCTTGGGAAATAGGAAGAAATCCAAGAAATCCAAGGAAGAAATCCAAGAAAGAAATCTCTTTCCTTTCCAATACTGATCTCATAATCCCCATAGTCTTTTGGGTGTGAACCTCAATTGCTTCCTTCTCTTCCGCTGTTTATTCTCTGTCCCCTCCTTCATATTATTACCACTCTCACTGTCCTGCTCCTTTGTTGCTTGGACTAGTGCAATAGCTTCCTAACTTAGGCTTGCCAGATGAAAAATATTGCACAAACAATATTTATATGAAAAATTATTTATCTGAAATTCAGATTTAAATAGGTAAAGGGGATTAAGAGGTACAGACTTCCAGTTATAAAATAAATAAGTCACAGGGATGACAGCATAGGGAATGTGGTCAGTAATACTGGAATAACTGTGCAGTGACAGATGGAAACTAGATTCATCACAGGGATCATTTTATCATGTTTGAAACTCCCAAATCACTATGATGTACACCTGGAACTAAGAGGATATTGTATGTCAGTTACACTTCAATTAAAAAACTTTTTAAAGACTATTTTAGAAAGAGAGACTGTGCATGAGTGGGAGGGGCAGAGGGAGAAGGAGAGAGACTGTCAAACAGACTCTGTGCTGAGTGTGGTGGCCGACATGGGGCTCGATCTCATGACCCTGAGATCACGACCTGAACCAAAACCAAGAATCGGATGCTTAACCAACTGCACCACCGAAGCACCCCGCATTTAAAAAATTTTTTCTAAAAAGCTGTTTTTTTTTTTTCTCCTTCTAACTCTGACAACCCTACCGTAACTGGCCTCCTATCCTCTAATTTCTGAGTGCTTCAGTCTTTCCTTCACATTCACGCCAGAGTTATCTTTCTAAAACACAGATGAGAATATGTTACAGAGATGACAGGAATCATTTGGTGGCTCCACATGCCTAGAGAAAGAACCCAAACTCCTCAGTTAATATTAAAGAAAATCGCCATTCTGGTTCTGGTTCTCTTTTCTTGTCCCATCCTCTACCTCTGTACTTGGTTGTATTGGGAAAATCACCCGCCACAAACAAGTCATGCGAATTTATACCTGTGCTTTTTCTCAAAATGCTGGCTTAGCTTGTCATTCTCTTCTCCCTTCAAACCCTTAAAAACTTGTTTTGAATATTCACAATTCACCCTGTTTCAATAGGACACTCAAAATTAACTCTCCCATTTATATATCGGCAGAAGTATAGGGACAGATTTTTACATTACAGTTTCTGTTCTGACTTTTGTATAAAATAAAATGCCCTTTATTTCCCTCTTCTTTGAGAGAACTATCATCTTCCTCCTCTATCTCTTCCTTAGAGGTAAGTTATAATTTTTTTGCTCTTAAAGTTTTTATCCAAGTGTAATGAAAACAGTGTTATATTGGTTTCAGTTTATAAATCCCTTTAGATTTAAATTATGGCCATCCTTCAAGGACCAGTTCAAACGTTATCTCCCTCACGGAGTGTTGCCCTGATCCTGACACTGAAGCGACCCAGAGTGTCCTTGGCACATACCATTTCATTTCATTATAGCCCATAACATTCTCTCTTCTTCTTAAAAATTTTTATTTAAATTCCTGGGTTATATTAGTTTCAGGCATACAACACAGTGATTCCACAGCCCTGCACAGTACTCAGGGCGCATGATGACAAGTGTACTCTTCCTCCCCTTCACCTATTTCACTCATCCCCCACCTCCCCCTCTGGTGACCATCACTTTGTTCTCCAGAGTTAAGAGTCTGTTTCTTGGTTTGTCTCTCTCTTTCCTTTGCTTCTGTCTTAAATTCCGCATATGAGTGAAATCATACAGTATTTGTCTTTCTCTGACTGACTTTTAGATGTTACTTGTGGGCAGGAATTCTAAGTAATTTTTATGTATAAAAAAAGATACAGTGAGTCATACCTACTTGCATTAGGTGCTGTTTTAAGGGATTTGCCTGAATTCAATCACTGATCAGCAACTCTGAGATGTAGGTACCATTATGACCCCTGATAGTATTCTCCACATAACTTAGCTCAGTGCACTCTAGTCAATCGGAATTAATTAATTTTTAAAATGAAATGGAGATGCTTTTATTTGGGATAATATATTGTCAGCTCATTCAGATGAGTTTTTTTCTTCATCATCAATACTATTTTAATTGATTCATTAACAATATGCAGAAAGAATTATAGATGATTAAATTTGTTCTACAAAGACACATACAAACAAGCCAGTGCTTTACAAAGGTGCTGAATGGGGTTGATTCAGTATGACTGATCTTGAAAAAAAATCAAGAATTCGAATATTATGTGAAAAATGGTAAAAAGTGAAAATGCTTAGAATTAGAAGCACTGACAAGCTGAAAGTTTATCACAACTTTTTTGAGAGGAGGGTTAAGCTTTCCCCGGAGTCTTTCTTAATAAAAAGAGAGCCAGTTTGAATTCTAATTTTGTAAAGGAAATGAACTTGGGGTCTCTAAGTATACAGTCCATTTCAGAGTCTAATTGGGGAGATCCTTCATGTAGGAAGATTATATTATTATGTTTTACAGGCACAACTTCCCCATTATCAAACAGATCATCATTGAAAATGAGGTAGCATCAAGCAGACAGTGTTTTGGAACATGAGACAATCTGAACTTCGCCGTGCCATTCTAACGTGCAGGAAGTAAGGAATGTGAGGGAAATAAACAGTCAGTGCTGAAGCCCAGACTCAGGGGGCCTGTTTGTCCTGATGAGCTGACATCTTTTTGAGTAAGTTCAAAGGTGTTAAATGTTTATTAAATGTTTATTTCCTCTTTCACTTCCAGGTGTTGTCTGTGCTTTTCTAGTCACTCAACAAAAAGGGCATGTGACACCTACTCACATTTCTGGAATGACATCCAGTGGAAGGATACGTAACTAACACGATAATTTTGAGAGGGCCCTAATATCAACCCTCTCATTCTTCCTTGGGTATTTTTCTAAATGTTTATCTACTTATATGCTCCACAATAATCTGGGGAAAAGTACATCTTATGAGCACTTTCTTTGTGTGTTTGGCACATATTAAAAAGTGGACAGTGTTATTAAGGTATTATAAACCTGTTTCTTAACTTCCCATTCATTTCATCAGTGATGAAATGATGATATATCCATGAAAACAAATGGCTTACTTGGATGACTACTTCTGGGGGAAGCCAGGGACTTTGGACAAAGGAGTGATTTTGTTCTCAGCTTCTCTCCCATTGTCTTTTCAGCTATGATCACTGAGGGAGAGATGGGATGAAGGTCTATGGCATTTTACCTTCGGGACTACCAAGGCATTTCAGGACTAGCTCTCTTATAGGATGGTACTAGTGGGGCTGGTCTGAAGCAGGTGTGAGCTTTTGCTCATCTAATAGAACTGTGATTTCATGAATTTCATTTTATGTTGTTAGACAACAAACAATCTTACTTCCACAGGGATCTGGGCTGGTGTAGGTTCTGCTTTAGGTCAACAAAATTTGTTCAAATTGTACCTACCCATAACAAAGTAAAATCTCAGGTTCCCATAACCGGTGGTATCCATATATGGGGTGCATAGTTTCCTCTCTCCATCTTTGAGGAAGACCATCGATAAACCTGATTCTACTGTTCCACATTCTGTACCAATGACAGCTCCCAAGATGTCCCACCTTAAAAAAAAAGTGAGAATCATGAACAACTGGAATATTAAGTCAAAGATTCATAGAGTATAGTATTTTATTTTTACTGAGGAACATATTACTTAATAATCAATCATTCTGAAATAAAGACGTGGTACAACCGAATTAATAATGAACAAATTTTAAACACATTCCATTCACAATTATGATTTTTCTGCAGAGGATAAATTTAATCAATACTATGTATAGTATGTCTCCTACATGACAGTCTTTATTCTCAAAGTACTTACAGTCAAGATTGGTGGGGGACTCAGTCTGAACTGAGGAAACAGGGAACCATAAAAGCGAGTATCATAAGATCATATACTTTTATGGTATTTTGTACATTACCAAAATGTAACTAGAATGTAATGTAAATAATAATGTAATAATGCAATAATAAAGTAATAATGTAAAAAATGTAAATAGAATGTAAAGTCATAGGAGTGGCAAGAGTCTAGCAAGTTTTCCAAAGAAGATGAGATTTAAACTGGATCATGTCGAAAAATATAGAATAAGATATATAGGAGAGAACAAAAATATCTAATATTATAAAATTCCTGTTTCTCCTTAGTGTTTATTTCTGGTTGTGTCTAATCTGGATATTGCTAGTCACACAGCTCGCTTGCCCACACATGGAGGAAATTGGGACACACAGAGGTAAGTGGCTTGCCTAAGGCTAATTGCTTGTTTAGCTCTAAAATTGAGATCTTCTGTTTCTCAGTTTGTTGTTATTTTAGTAGTTTCAGTTCTAAAGACTGTATTGTGTCAGGGAGATTATGTTGACCCATTTCAGTTTATAATAGATTTGGGACCAAGATGTTTAGGAAATGTCTTTTTTTTTTTTCATAATTTAATGGATTATATTAATCATTCGAGAAACTCAAGAATAACTTTTTGAAGCAGCTCTTAATAGTGTTGGACCATTGTAAATTAACAAGGAACCTCCCTTGACTCATACAAGAAAATCTCACCCTGGTTCAGTGGTCTTTTACTTGCTCCATTTATCCCAATTAAACCACTCAGCCTACTGATCCACAAAGCAAGTTAAGCTTATAAATGATGCATATGATGACTCCTTTTAGGCGTTAGAGTATTTTTTAAAGTGAAAAATTGGACAGAAAAAGATGGAATTGTCCTGACTAAAAGAACCTTCTATTCAGGTGAAAAATGAGATTAGTTGTCTTTTTCTCATTATTAGTTGTAAATGAAAAATTCTTCTAGATGAATCTAAATGAATTATTTTCAAGACTTCCACCACAGACAGTGTGTGAGATATGTTCAGACTGTATGTTTCTTTTCCTTTTCTTTTTTTTTTAAGGTTTATTTATTTGAGAGAGAAAAAGAGTGTGCACACACAATTGGGAGGGGCAGAGGGAGAGAGAATCTCAAGCAGACTCCTCATGAGAGTGGAGCCCGATGCCGAGCTTGGTCTCAAAACCCTGAGATCATGACCTGAGCCTAAACCAAGAGTTGTATGCTTAACCGACTGAGCCACCCAGGCGTCCCTGTATGTTTCTTTTCAATCTTTATTTTACAGTCCAATATATTCAATTTTACTCTACATTAGTCATATTTCTCCCACTTTTAAATGTTGGAAGATAACGAAAGTGAAGTTATTTTCTTTAGAAACCCAAATATTTATAATCAAATGAAATGGAAAGTTGAGTCTGCTTTGAAGAGAAAGCAGAGAGATCTAAAAAATCATTTTGTGTGTCAGTGATTTGAATAAATTATCTTGCATTTATTAAAAATTCAGTAGAAGCCTGTTGAAGCTCATTCTTTCATGAATTTGTGTAGATACCGGCTCAAGCTTAGTTGGAGACTTGAGAGTCCAGATCCGTGAGGGTGCAAAGTTGTGGGTCTTTTCTAGATAGTCCCCGAACATCTCTTCATAATCACTTACATGAAGTAAAACTGTAACAAAACCAAATCTTTGAGGCCGGAAGTGGTATCTGAGGAGCTCTAGAGTTTTAGTAGTATTTTTGATGGCATGGCAATTTTCCTGAAAACGAGTGTTACTTTTCTACAGCCTAATTTATGTCTTCCTCAGGTAAATGTGGTTGTAGTGAGTTGCATTTGAAGGACTGTCTGCCTACAGGGGAGAGACCTCTACAACATAGCAATTTATATTTATGCTTTATGCTTTGATGACTAAGTCCAAAAAAGAGCCCCTATATTATTTATTATAAATACAGTGGTATCTATTATTTATAATATAGTGAGTCGAATTTGGAACATAGAAAAAAAATTTCATAATTAATAAAATGCCTTAAGGCAACTTTGTTCCTTCGATGTAGCAAGGTCACAATGATGTTTAATTTAGATCTTTAAAATATGACTTTTCTATTCTTGTGTCAAAAAAAGAGGAATATTTTTGTAAGTAAAGATGATTTAAAGCAGTTTCTTAGCTGGAAAGCGGATGGTCCTCTCTATCAACTATTTTGGAATGCTTTGAGAATACAATTAATTATGTTTTAATCAGCTCATACTTTGATATTTTTAAGAAAGGTACAAGAGGGTAGAAATTAAATCTTTTCACACAGAAAAGATAAATATGTTAGACGATGGATGTGTTAATTAACTAGATGGAGTTCTTTCACAATGAATACATATGTCGTGTCACGATGATGTGCTTTAACTTTCTCACAATCTTGTATGTCAGTGATGCCTCAGGAAAGCTGAAATTAAAAAAGATTTCTTTCATTAGCTTAAAAATAGAATGAGATCTATTCTTTGAAGGGCAATTTGGCAGTAACTATCAAGATGAAAACTACATACCTCCGTGTATGTATATGTACGTGTATGTACCTGATTCTCTAATTTTCCTTTTCCCTTTTAGGAATCTACCTTTCAAAAATACTTTAACAAGTATGCAAAAATTTTCATTACAATATTTTTTGTCTGTCAAAGGGGTTCAACTAGATAAACTGGTACATCACCCTTTTGAAATCCTGATCTATATTTACTGACTAGAAGATACATTCATTATATGTTGGTGGTCCTAAAAAATTAAGTTGTGGCACTGTATACAAATATGACTCTAGTGGGTGCTGTGTTTGTGTGTGTGTAATCACAGAGAAATTTCTGAATGAATATACGTGTACAATTTAACTGAGAGAAATGGGATTAGCATAGGGGACTTGTGATTTTTCCTTTACATATCTGCTTTGCAGTAGGAACGTAATTTTCAGGAAAAAAGAAAGGCATTCAATTTATAGGTATTATAATGCAGAATGAAAACGTAAATGATCTCATTATACGTTGATGAAAATGCTAAGAATATGAACACAGGTAATAGAAGTCATATTTTAATCATATATTCTCTGCCTACAAATATGGGCATAAAATGCTCTAAAGCTAATGAAGCATTTCACATTATCTCCGAAAATTTGTTTTATTATATTTTCCAGACTATATCAAATCACCTAAAGTTGGCTCCTTTAGGTGTGAGCTAAGATATAGGATAAAGCCTGGCTACTGAGATCCCACATTTACCAAATTCATAAGATTTTTTAAATCCCTCTGAACTCTCTGAGGTTAAATAAGTTCATTCTATCCATAAGGTCTCTATTTGGGATAAATGCTCTGTTAGTTAATAAGGGATGTGCCATAGGTAAAGACCCTTCCACATTCATTTATATTCATGAGGTTTATCTTGAGTGTGAGCCCTGTGCGGTCTAGCAAGGTGTGGACTTCGACTGAAGGCTTCTCTACCTTCATTTAGAGGTTTTTCCCTTAGCATGACAGCTTAGGAGAAGGTAAAGGATGAACTCTATCTGAAAGCTTCCCTGCATTTCAAAAATTTTTTTCTTCAATTGGTTCCCCTGTATTTCACTCAAATTCAGTTTTGTTTTCAGTTTTTATTACGTGCATTATGTTGATTTACTCTCTTGTCGGAATAACATTAATAAAGAACATTGTCTTTGGAATGGGAGAAAGCACTCAGCTTTCTCACCAATAAGACAGAAATATGACCCAGACTGGAGGACGGTTAGAGAAAATAATGTGCTGCCTGGGATGTGACAGCATGTCAGTAAGTGTTAGATCCCCCACCCCCCATAAAACGTAGCGCTACCGCTGCTTTAAAGTAAGTGGAAGAGACCATTCAAGTGAACTTCTAAGTTATAATGAGTGTTTTTAATTTTTCACACCAGAATTAGCAAAGCAGCAAGACTGAACAAAGTCACAGTACCATGTACAAGTGCTACTACTTCATCTTTAAGCAAAGGGATACTGAGCTGAAAGAAAAATGATACTTCATCTATCGTGGATCTTTGGTATTATTCATGATTTTTGTCTGTAATCTTCTGGGCTCCTCAGTTTATTATTTATGTTATCTAAATGGTCAGGTTGGTTTGGCTTTAATAAAAATGAACATGCTTATAAAAGAAAAAAAATCCACTTAATATAATATTAGCACAGACTGCCAACCTATCTCCAGTCCACTTACCTTGAATTATACGCTTAAATAAAATCTTTTTTTAGCTTTATAAGCATTTTTGTGAAAAGTGTTCTAAGTCAGAGGGAACATAATTCTTCTGGGTCGAACAGAGGGAAGAATTTGTAGAAAATACAAGAAGATATTCAAACTGTTCTGGAGAATTCTAAATAATTTGAAAGCCTATTTTCAGTTAAAGCACCAACTTATATTGAAGGGGCTATAATACAGATTGTTCTTATTGGTTTATATGCGATTTTGGTTTTCAATGGTCATGTGTAAGATTCTTTGCTACTATTTCCCTGGAACAAGGAAGCCAATATAAAATTGTTTTATTGAGTTTATATTGACTTTTACTTGTCCCCCTGCCCCACTGGATAACTTTCAATATCAAGAAAAACATATTGAGTCAGATGTAGGTGTAATCCAGTTAGCAAGCAGTGCTATTAAAACATATAACTGATACTTTGAATTTTGGTCTCTCTATAGTAAATAATCTGTCAGAGACGAAGCTGTGGCAGACCTCAGAAAACCAGTCTTACTCAATTTTTTCTTCTATAATCTTAGATGAATTTTTTAAAAAATATATACTTAGAAAGAGCTTCTTCAAAGCAAATTTATAAAGCATTACCTTAATAGGATATGGGTGGTAGTACAAGAGGATTGTTAGCAATGGAAGTTGGACGGAACTGGAACTGGAACTGGTTCAGAGACTACTCTCTTTTTAACCATTGAAAAAGCCAGCAACACCAAATATGGGAAAGCAAATGTGACCTCAGGATGAGTCCTGTTTGCCCTTCAAGCATCTTTTCTATATCTTGCTGGTGTATTGGACTTACGGGAATTCCGTCATGTGCAGTATTTGCCAGTCGTTGCTTTTAATTTTTAAGTAGAGGAAGATGCTTCACAGAAATGATGTCTGTGGCCTGGGAGGGGATGGCTACGTGGAGAAGTACAGTTGGCAATATTTTTTGAAACTTATAAAAAGAAATTCTATTTGTTTTCTATTATAATACCAGTATTCTCATTACTGAAAAATTGGAAAATAAAAAGGTTGGAAAAACATCACCCATAACCACACTCTCCCAGAGACAAGCACAATTTTAGTATATTTATTTCTAATATTTTTGTATGTATATTTCCAAATGGTTGTGGTAATGTTATATAGATGGTTTATACTCTGTCTTTCTTCACTTCTATTAGTAATGTACACATTTTCCAGGCTACTATTAATTCTTTATAAATGAGCCATACAGGGGCACCTAGGTGGCTCAGTGGGTTAAAGCCTCTGCCTTCGGCTCAGGTCATGATCCCAGGGTCCTGGGATCAAGCACCACATCGGGCTGTCTGCTCAGCAGGGAGCCTGCTTCCCCCTCTCTCTCTGCCTGCCTCTCTGCCTACTTGTGATCTTTGCCTGTCAAATAAATAAATAAAATCTTAAAAAAAAATAAATGAGCCACACAATATTTTGTTATGTATATACCAAACTGTACCTAGTCATTTTCTTATTTTTGAATTTCAAAATACAATAATAAATAGTTATACTATTTAGCATACTTTATGGGTCTGGGGAATTAAACCGTCAATTCCCTAATGCTCCTGGATGTGTTCTAGGATACAGGTAATTACAGGGTAAGCTTCTTGAGGTGTTAGAGCTCTGCTCTTACTTCACAGAAACCCCTAGATCATCAAGACTGACTTGTGGCCAGTGGTGATCAGGCGAACCACTGAGGAAGGGCTATGGAGAACAAAGACAAGGTTGAAGACATGGGCATCTCAACATTTCGGTGCCAGCAGCCTCCTCCAATACCTTCCACAGAGAAATCCCATCACTGGCTGATGTTGTGCCAAGCTGTCAGAAATTAAATCACTTTGGAAGGATTCAGATTTCATTCTCTCTTTCTCTGTGACCTCAGTAAAGATTCTGTCTTGGAAGGGAAGCCAGTGGGGGTATTCTGGATGTTTGCACGGACAGCTGGTTTTTGGAGGGGGAGGAGGGGAGCTACAAACTAACTCAAGAATGGCAGAACCAAAAGCAAAGATGGTGTGTGAATGTGCTGCACATGAAAGGTTTAACATTTAATTTCTATGAAGGAGTTCCAGAACAATACAGCACTTACTTTTTTGTTATTTGAAATTTTACTGTTTATATTTTTAAAGTATTAAAAAAATTTGCCTCAAGAGAAACCAATGTTAGAACTCAGGGCCAAAGCAAACCAGAACGAGATATACATTCTTTTAATAGCTTGTAACAAGATTACTCAGACCCATTTTAGCACTTTCACGGTTTTAAAATATATCCAATTATCACTTTAACTAATATGGTCTTTTTTCTTAATGACACTTCATTGGTTTATTTAGAGAATCCAATTTAGGTTTCATTGGCCACTTCAACTTTATTTGTTTGCTTTTCTTCTATAGCTCATTAATTAATCTGAGTATAATTTTCCTTTGAGCACCACTTTGCTCATATCCCATTACCAACAGTAATTATAGTGGGGATAACGGCTAATTCTAAGTTTTTTGATTGCATATTATGTGCTATGCATTGTGGCAAGTGTCCTACATATACTGTTGCATAAGATATCCCCTTTTAGCCTTTTTAGTGTTTAAATTTGGATTTTTTTTATCTGATTTGAATGATCTGATTTTAATATGCCTCCTTCTCTCATAGTTTTCTGGTGTATTTGTTTCTTGTCTTTGATTTCTAATTTTGTATGTTATTGTAAATATATAGCTTACTTTTATTAAAAACTTACCTTGGAAATCTCATTTAATAAATGAATATAAATCAAATTTATTGAGTTACTGATATGTTTGAAAATATCATTTAATAAATACAACTTGGTCGAATTTATTGGGTTACTGATATGTTTAGGTGGATTCTTGACAAATTGTTTTCTGTTTTCTATTGACATTGTTTTTTACTGTTTCCTTTTGTTCCTTTCCCGGCATAATCTTCCATGTCCTATGTGACCCTGATGTTTCAGAAATTACATAGTCTGTTTCTGGCTAATCTATTATTTATATATTTACACTTAAAAGTTTTCTATTTACATTAAGAGTTATCCCAGAGCTATATCCTCATTCCAAGCAAGACAGGAACTTTGGCAGTATTTTACTTCCTTACTCTTCTTTCCTTCTTGTCACTTTCCCTTTGTACTTCTCACTGAGGTCATCTGGGCTTTAATTTCAAATTTTTATTAAATTACTTTTTAAGAATCAATACTTATTTAGACTGAACTACAGGCTTTTTTTTTCTTTGATTGCTACTCTTTTTTGAATCATATTTCTCTTAGATTAATTACTAGGAACATATTACCCCGCAATTCTTTCAGAGAGGGTTGGGGGGCAGTAAATTTTTTGAACCTGGTGTGTCTGAAAAGGTTTGTTTTCGTTTTGTTTTTTTTTTCCAATTGAAGTATAATCGACATATGATATCCTATTAGTTTCAGATGTAGGTCACAGTGATTTAATATTTTTATGTATTAAGAAAAGATCTCCGTAAGTCTAGTTACCATATGTCTCCATAAAAAGTTATTGTAATATTATTGACTATTTCCCTATGCTGTACATTACATCCAAAGGTAGAAAGAAAAGTTAACAATGAAATCCCATGTATATAATATCCAATTTCAGTAATTGTCAAGTTGTTTGGGTTCTTTTGATATTGAATTGTGTAAGTTCTTTATATATTTTGGATTTTAACCTCTTATTGGGTATGTAATTTGCAAATATCTTTGACCATTCAGTAGGCAGTCTTTTTGCTTTGTGGATGGCTTCCTTTGCGGTGCAAGAACTTTTAGTTTGATGTAACTTCATCTACTTTTCATAGATTTGAAAAGTTGTATTTTGATTTTCATTTGTTTCAAGTATTTTTTTAAAATTTTCTATTTGATTCCATGTGTTTGTGTTTTTTTCAGTTTTGTCCTTGTAGTTGACTTCTAGTTTCATATGTTATGGTTAGAATAGATGCTTGATATGATTTCAGTCTTCTTGAATTTACTGAGACTTGTTTTGTGGTCTAACATATGATCCATCCTGGTGAATGTCCCATGTACATCTGAAGAGTGTGTGTTCTGCAGTTTTTGGATGAAATATTCTCTATATATCTATTCAGTCCATCTGGTCTAATGTGTTGTTTAAGGTCAGTGTTTCCCTATTGACTTTCTGTCTGAATGATCTATCCATTGAGGTAAGTGGGGTATTAAAGTCTCATGCTATTATTGTATTGCTGTCAATCGCTCCCTTTATGTCTGTTAGTATTGCTTTATATACTTAGGTGTTGCCATGTTGGGTGCATAAATATTTACGAATGTTATATCCTCCCCTGGATTGACACTTTTGTCATATAATCTTCTTTGTATTTTGTTAAAATCAGTCTTAAAGTCTATTTTATCTGAAATGAGAATTGGTACTCCAGCTTTCTTTTCATTTCTATTTGCATGGACTATCTTTATCCATTACTTCACTTTCAGTCTGTCTGTGTCTCTGTATCTGAAGTGTCTCTTGCAGACAGAATATAAAAGGGTGTTATTTTTTTCATCCTCTCAGCCACTGTATGTCTTTTGATTGGAGCATTTAGTCCATTTACATTTAAAGTAATTATTGATAGGTATGTACTTATTGTCATTTTGTTATTTGTTTTCTGGCTATTTCTGTAGTTCTTCTCTGTTCCTTTCTTCTTCAGTTGGTCTCTTCCTTTGTGGCTTCATGATTTTCTTTAGTGTTGTTTGGGTTCCATTCTCTTTATTTTTTTGTGTTTCTATCATAGGTTTTGGGTTATGTACAGAAAACACAGTTACCATGAAGTTCTTGTATATGTATAAGAATAAAAAGGTTTTTGTCTTTTCCTAATTGTTGTATGATAATTGACTGGAGAAGAATTTTATGTTCCAAATAATATTTTCAGAACTAGATAACTTCTCCATTTTTTTTTTAAACTTAATGCTTAGTGCTACCAAGAAAAGTACTATGAATCTCACCTAGAAGCTTTTAGGATTTCTTCTTTTATCAGTGTTCTGAAGTTTCTTCCTGATGTTCTAGGACTGGATATGTTCCCATTCATCTTGCTAAACACTTCATTCACAGGAACTGTCTTCTTCTTCTTCTTTTTTTTTTTTTTTTCCTTTTTTCAATCTTGGGAACTTTTCTTCAGCAATATCTTTGAATATTTCATTCCATATATTCTCTCTGACCTCTCTTTCTGGAATTCTTATTTTCCTAACGTCAGAAGAGCCAATTTCCCCCATACTTTACAACTTTCTTTCTTATATCCAGTGACCCCAAGTTTTGGGTAGACTTCAAGACTCAAATTTCTAGCTCATTAATTTGTTCTTCAGCAGAGGAAAAAAAAATTAAGTTTGTTTCAACAATCATATCTTTTTATCTCACATCTCTATGCTTTCTCATAAAATGTCTTAATTTATCAAATGCAGTATGCACTCTTATCTGAGGATATGAATTATGCCTCTTATCATATCTGTTTGTTTATCCTACTCTTTCTGTTTTCTCAGACCTTCGTTCTTTAGTTTGATGATTTTTAAATGGAGTTGATTTTCCTCAGATTTGTTGATTCTAGATCATTTGCTTAAATTTGTATTTGTTATTATTTTTTTAATTTTGGTATAAAAATGGCTACTGGGCAGATGGGCCTTTACATGGGACTACCATGTTACCCCTTGAGGTTTCCAGTTACCTGGATTGCCCTATTTCTCCATTACAAGTGTCCACATTCATTGCTTCTTCCTGGGAATAGAGGCCTCTACTTGGAAGTAGGTATACTGAGGAACTCTCCTCTTTGGCAGTCACTATCGCAAAACCTGAGCCCCATCCTTATTCCTGTGACCAGCATCTGAGTCCCGGGTCAGGGCTGAGCCATCTTTTCAGTGTCTTATCAACATCTGTTTGGGGCTATAATTCCCTCCTTCCATCAGATCTTCTCTTCTCTTTTTGGGTACAACACTTTATAATTCCTGACCCAACTAGGGCACATTTTTTTGTTTGTTTTATAGTGTCATTATAGATATGTTTGCTCATTTTCTGTAATTTCTAAGGATTTGGGGCAAGTGGTGAAGACTGAAGCATGCTGCGTTGATTCAATATTCTAACATTCATTACATTTGTGGAGTTCCTCTTTAATGTGAATAGTGACAACCGTAAAGGTATTTGAATAGTAAAAACATACAATGTTTGCATTTGGGATGAAAAAGAAGTATACAAAATCTATATGATAACAGTGTGTGTTTCTACAAAGCTCTTTCCCACCTAAAGGCAGTCTCCACTAGGTGAGATATGGTGGTGGCTAATTAAATGAGGTATTTGTAAAGTTAAGCCAAAGCTTAGAAAGATTCACATAAATTATCAGTGTATCCATTAAAGTTTCTCTCTTGCTGAAGTAAAAATATGTCTTTTTCTTCTTCTTTTTATTTTCAGATGTGTCTTCTTAATGAAAAAGAGAAAAAACCTTTACGATCCCACTTAAAAAATAAACCCACCAACATTGGATTTAGGACAGTTTTATGATATGAGAGGCAAACAGCTCTTACATCCCTGTGATGTGAGATCAAATAGTTTGACTCAAATGGTAGGAAAAGAGGAACATCTGGGAAACCAGATTCCCAAAATAGTGGCTTTCTTTTCTTTCTTAACATTCATATGAAGTGTTTTCAAATTATTAAAGAGAACTGCATATTCATTTTTCTCTCTCATAATTCTTACAGGTGAAATACATCATTAAGAGAAGTAAAAATATATACAGGTTAACTAATTAAATTAATCCATTAAAATTTTTTTTTTATTTTTAAAATAGTGACCTCAAGATTCACAGAGCTCCATCAATTCAGCTGGCTGTTCTTGAGCACAGTGGGGATTTACTGTCTACATTTTCTATGTCAGCAGGTGAGCCAATAATGATTAATTATCAGTGTGGGTGATGATGATGGAGATGAAGAATGAGACAAATATTTAGTAAATCTGGCTGGTAAAACAAAACACATCAAGAATTTCACTACCAAATTCCTAATCTCTTTTTCTTTGCCGGCTCTTACCCTAGGTAAAACAAATTTCAGATTAATTTGATTTTGTGATGGGCTTTTTTTCCCCTCCAAAGTTATAAATAAAAATTATCATGACAACATTCTTCCCTGGACCAGTAAAGCAACATTTGGAAGTGGGTGAAAGGGATGCAGAGAGGGGAGACACACACACACACACACACACACACACACACACATTCTCTCTCTCTCTCTCTCTCTCTCTCTCTCTCGGACTAAACCAGCATTTTTAACATCACTGCAAACACTGAAAACACTAGATCCTCTCATTATCTTCTTATACCTTTATGTTATAACAGCAAGTTGGATGACTGGGCAACCAGATGAGCGCACAAATGAGGTATATCTGGGGGCTATGGCCTGATAACTTAGGGGGAAAGCTGCAAATAAACCTACAATGTAGTTGCTAGGATGATTTATTGCTTTTAGGACTGGGAGGAGTTAATTGTACAGCAATTAGAGTGCACAGGTGCTTTTGTCAAGCACATTAGTCTATGTTATTGGAGCAGAGATCTGCTGACAAGGCCATGGCCGGAAAATATTAGCCTCTTAACTGTGACCAAAATCCTGATACATCCTCAGGACTGAGAAGGGGCCAAAGAGCATAATTGCAACCACCTGAGTCACTGAGTGGATGGAACTTGTGCTGACGTTCCTCTGTGCGCGTCCTAACTTTAGTTCTTTTTTCAGGAATACTAACAGTTCCTTCTTTGTTTTTTTGGGGGGGGTGGTGGTGTGAATAATTTAGTTTACCACAAATTTATCTCATAACATTAGTGCTCTGTGAAAATGCCTGCTCTGTTAACAGAAATAATTTTTTGCAAGCTATATCTCTGGACTAGTACACTAATTTTCTAAGATATGTTCAGTTTCTTCTAATATAAAATCAATTCCTTTCTAAGCTTAACTCATGGTTTTCTGTTTGTTTATACTAAATCTTCACTAATGTTACTAGCAGATTGCTGGATGGACCATTAATCCATCCAAAAAAGCTTTTCTTTGGTTCTTTTATAGACAAGCTTTGATGATACAACAAGCTGGGAAAAAAAAAAAAAAGAAAAGGAAAGGAAAAGAAAGCATTGTGGGACAGGGAATAGGTAGATATGAATGCCATAATTAAAAATAAATTTTCTCTCTCCCCAAAAGAATAGGAATAGTAACACTGAAGTCTTTGAGAAAAGAGATAGATAGGCAGGGATTTAGGTGGGTAAGAGAGTTGTCCTCCTGGAGTTAAATTTGTGTTTCTCTCTCTGCTTTAGTGGGATGGGGGCTGGGTATCATGAAATCATCTGCATCCCCAGGGGATGTGGGTCTCACTGAGGAGGATGGCTCATCACTTCCACATGGATGGTATTAGCTTGGAGAGATGAAGGAGTGGAGGTCAACAGATGTCTTGTGCTCCCAGGTTTGGGACTCTCTCATAGGCAGTCAGGCTCCATAACCAGGAAAGGGGTTTGAATTGGTCTTCTGTATCAGGAATCAGAAAGGGAGAACTGATCCACTGGTGAAGGTTTTTTGTCTCCAAAAGGTAGGTAAAGAAGCCTTGCATGCATTGTCAAAATTCTGGACCCCATCAAAGCCCACTGGTTTGTAAGGGGAGTGGAATGAGTCCTGTGTAGTGTAGAGGTTATGAAGGAAAGCAGCCTAACTCTTGGGAAAATCCTGGAGTTGGAACAGAGGAGCAGTAGTTGCTGGTCCCTCAAGGAGACACCTGGGCCACACTGGACATGGAACTGCCAGAGTGTTGGTAACTTCCAAGGAGAAGAACTTTATGGACTGAAGGGCTTGAGCATCACTGCTAGGCTGTGAACGAATGAGGTCCCTCAAAGTGTCAGCCTTCTTCAGAGGCGTAACTTGGCCTGCCCCACAGGCTGGACTTCCTTGAGACAGGGCTCTGTCAGCCACAACAGAAATCTAGCTTTCAACAAGTGAAAGACCCTGATGTAGCAGCAAAAGGTCACAGCAGCAGTGGCAGCTCAGGCTGCTGGCCAGATCCCTGTCTATAAATCTCAGGCCCCAGGAAGATGACTGAAAGTCTCAATATAAGAGTAGTGGAAAGATTTTGTGTTCCCTACACATTGAAAAAGAAGTTTTCCCCAGTAAAACCTGAATCAACAAAGCTGAACTAAAAGTGCTTCAATTGTAGTTAAAAGGTATTTGCAATTATAAATTTTTAATATACATTAAAGTAGTTGATTATTTTTTAAAAGATTTTATTTATTTATTTGACAGAGACAGACACAGAAAGAGAGGGAACACAAGCAGGGAGACTGGGAGAGGGAAAGCAGACTCCCTGCCGAATAGAGAGCCCCACGTGGGGCTTGATCCCAGGACTCTGGGATCATGACCTGAGCCAAAGGCAGACATTCAATGACTGAGCCAGCCAGGTGCCCCAAAAGTAGCTGATTATTTAATAAAGAATGTTTAGGGCAAGTCTAACCATTTGTCCTGTCTATAAGAACAATTGGCTTTGGGGTCCCTGGATGGCCCAGTCAGCTAAGCACCTGTCTCTTGATTTTGGCTCAGGTTGGGATCTCAGGGTCACGAGATGGAGCCCCACGTTGCGTTCTTCACTCAGCATGGAGTCTGCTTCAGATTCTCTCTCTCTCTCTTTCTCTCTGCCCTTCCTCCTCCTGTTTTCTCTCTCAAATAAATAAATGAATCTTCTAAAAGAACAATCAATATTGATTTAACTATGCTTTTGCTATTTAATAATATGCATTTAAAATATGTCCAGTGGATTAATATGAGTGCTATCCGCAGCATGGGATAGCAATTACTTACCCTGTAGGCTGGCTTTCAAATTCTTCTGACCACTGCTCTTGAATATCCTCTGTAGAAAGATCTACATCCCGGGTGGTGGCAAAATTGAACTCACTGCCTTCATTTCCATGGAAATAAATGGAGTTCCCATCTGATTGACAGCTATGCTGTAGATGAAAAGAGAGCATGGGGTGGCTGTTGAATTGGTTTTGTGGCTGTGTCTGTCTTACTCATGTATAATTAGAGTTTTTAGAAAAGTCAACGATATTATTTCCTTTATGATGGGTAGTCAGCTCAGAAGAGCTTGTTATTTCTCTTTGTGTCTTGTTTAATTCAATTACAGTTTCTTTCAAATTTATTAAGTTATCCCAAAAAAAGGAGTCAAGAGGCCATCTGAGCTTTGGCACTTCAGCCTTTGGTGTGAAACAAGAATATTTTAATTGGAATAACTTCTCATCTTCACCCAGTCCTTGTCGGGAATTAAGTGTGATAATGACTAGTCATATATTTTCAATACTGTGCTTATGGGGCTAAATCTCACTGACCTTTTCAATATTCTATGTATTTCTGGCTTGCCATTCAAACCTTTCACAATTTGTCTGTAAGTGGGATAGGAGTTGAAGAGCCAGCTAATCAAAACATGGAATATAGAAAAGGTCAAAGTAATCCCTGATATGATAGTATATTCTCAGCTACCTTTGGAATAGAAGTTTCTGGCAAGACCTCAGGAGTGCACGATGCGCCCAGTGAAGAGCTGGGAAATTACAATCTTTGTTAATTTCCCCAAAAGCACAGGTTTACAAAGAATAGAGAAAAAGAGTTTCTTGTAATGCTTCTTTTAAACCTCTATTTTTTCAGCTTAAAGTCAGAAATAAGTTCAAACTTTGGAGCTGTGTAAAGTGAGTATTTACTTTTTTGAAAATGTATTTTTGGTAGTAAGTCATATATACAGAAATACTAATAAAACAAAGAACAAATATCCTTTAAGTGTTATATACTCTTAAAATGAAATAGAAATGAAGAAAAATAATTGGACAGAAAATATCACACCCAGTGACTGTAAGTTCTGTAGCGCTGGGATCGTGTCCATTTTGTTCCTGCTGTGTATACAAGATTTGGCTTATAGTAGAAATTAAAAAAAAATTTTTGTTGAATAATTCAATAGTGAATGAATGAATGAATGAATTATACAGCTCTGCCTTTTCAAGTAATCAATTTTTCTTTTACAGAGAACTTATTATGTAGAAGACATTTAGGAAGGTAGTGGAAAGGAGGGGTTTATAACAAATAATACATAATCTTTGCTCTCAAAAGAATCCCAGTCTCATTGAGAGATACCAAAGATAGGTCGCAACACTAGGAAACAGATAGTAAGTGCTAATGAGTGAGAAAAGGTAAGAATCACTGTCCAGGGCTGGTCAGTGTATAGGTTTCACGGGCAAATAGGTCTTTAACATGTTTTAAAGGATGGATAAAGATCCAAGTTGAATGACAAATATGAATGAACGACAAAGATAATCAGTAGGCATGATTTTGAGAATCTGACTGGAGGCTGACAATAAAAAAAATCTTTAGTAATCTTAGGGATCTCTACAATATCCTATTGGCAGTGGTGTCCTAAAATAAGGGAGTGATGTATGCAAAGAAATGTTTTATGACAATTAAACTGGTTAAGGCTGATAAAATCAGTTGAAGGAGGAAACAGCATACCATTTTGAAACAGCAAATAAAGCTTCTAGAAGCTTCCAAAAGTTCAAGAGTCAGAGCATATGATCTTGGGGGAATCATTTCACAGCACTAACACATAAGACACACCCACAGAGCCCGTCATCATCTTAGATAATACTGTAGCACGAAGCATGCATCACCTTCCCGAGAATCTTTTTCACACCACAGTGAATACAGATTATACACAGAAGCTAAACTGAACTCATTTTATGTGACCCTAAACCCACAGAAAAGGATCAAAACTAGGGCTCAGTTTTTTTGACCGTAGAAACTGTCAAAAGGTGACAAACCCAAGTGTCCACTGCTATTATCCTGTAAAGACTACAAATGCAAAAAAATAACAAGGATTACTTTCCTAATAAGCCCACCAAACTCTAAGTAACTTTTTTTTTTTTTTTTTAACAATTATCTTTGCATTCAGGAATCCTGATCAACTATAGCCTATGTGTATCTGGGATTAATATAAGAACACTGATATCAGTGTAGATGACACATTTAGTCATTGTCTAAGGAAAAGCCATACATGAAATACCTTTTTGTGTGAAAACAGAACAATTTAATTTCAATTTAAAAGGTCATATTTACATAATAAAAAGAGTGACTCACTTAACTTGGTCATTTCTGGCTAAACACCAATTTAATTATTTCGATTTTGGTTTCATTTGCCTCAGGATTGTTTGTTAATATTTTAAGACTGTTATAAATGAGTGTTTTGCCACTCTCCAAATTTTATATTATTAAGATATTTGATATATATTTTTATTTAGTTGAGATGGAAGATTTATGTAAAAAAAAGCCATTACACAACTAGATACTGTTTAACTGAATATTGTTAAACTGATTTCCAAAAATTAAAATCAGTTGGTATTTTAGAAAAACAGAAATTTTTTTTAAGATTTTATTTATTTATTTGACAGACAGAGGTCACAAGTAGGCAGAGAAGCAGGCAGAGAGGGAGAGGAGGAAGCAGGCTCCCCGCCGAGCAGAGAGCCCAATGCAGGGGCCCAATCTCAGGACCCTGGGATCATGACCTGAGCTGAAGGCAGAGGCTTTTTAACCCACTGAGCCATCCAGGCACCCCAAAATAGAAATAATTTTAAAGGATCTTTTTGTTATTTTGCTATTACCAAATACATTTGGTAGGTGAATAGATCACTTGTAATTATATAATTATTGAAAATTATCTACCAAATATACATTTTTGACACTATGACTACAGAGGGCTAGCATGTGAAACAAGTAATATTTACCATATCAAGGGTAAATAAAGCAATCTGAAAAAATATTACCACTCAACTGAATGTCATCCAATTTTCACGCTAACATAATAGGATCTATCTTTGGTAAGTTTCCATGAAAGAGATAATGATATTATTTGGGGCATAGTTTTATTATTTCTATAGGGAAGGAGTTGTTCTTTAACAGCTTGTAGTGAAAGAAGAAGAATGTCAAATCTAAATTCAAACAGAGGGGGCAGTGGTTTAGAACAATCAGTGCTGGTCTTTACCCAGCAAATATCCTAATCCTGTCTGTCAGGCTGAAGGGAAGATTTGCAGTTGGCTCTCTTCTCCCTTCCCAAATAGGCCCAAAGTCTTCTGGGTGTGGAGGGGAAGAAGTACTGCTCTTGGAAGGTTTTCTTCTTCATAGACTTAATGCTGCAATGCACTACCAAAAAAAGGATGTGACATATGCAAAGTCAGCAGCCACAGCTCGGCGGAAGGCAGCTTGACCTCCCCTCTCTCTGAGCAAGATGGGGCTGCCATTTTCTGGGCAGTGGGGCCGCGGGACCCACAGAACACTCACAGCAACGGATGGCTGCCTGACTCCCCACCATGCTAACAGATCGGGAGACGACTTCTGACTCTGCCATTCCGAGTAGAGCCCAATGTTTTCAAGGTGTGGAGTCAGTAATATGAATCAGCAGGGTCATATTGGGATGATAGAGCAGGGGATAGTGTGTGGGAAACTGGTGTATTCCTGAGTCATCTGAGCAGGAACAGGCCTCCTGAGAGGCTGACTGTATATAGGCCTTGTATTTAAGAATCCTGGGAAAGGGGGTGCCTGGGTGGCTCAGAGGGTTAAGCCTCTGCCTTCAGCTCAGGTCCTGATCTCAGGGTCCTGGGATCAACCCCCGCATCGGGCTCTCTGCTCAGCTGGGAGCCTGCTTCCTCCTCTCTTGCTGCCAGCCTCTCTGCCTACTTGTGATCTCTCTCTGTGTCAAATAAATAAATAAAATCTTGAAAAAATTAAAAAAAAAAAAGAATCCGGGGAAAGGCAGGGGGACCGATGAGGGTTCGCATTCTGAGGATCCCTAAATCAATCACAAGGCAAGTTAGAGTTCCCTGTGAATTCTATATTACGATTTATCACAGGGGTTCAAAACCTTAGGATGGGCCTGGTTTCCCAGATGCTCTCTGAACTAGAACTTTTTTTTTTTTAATTAAAAAAATTATTTATTTATTTGACAGAGAGAGAGCACAAGTAGGCAGAGTGGCAGCATGGGGGAGAGGGAGAAGCAGACTCCCCACCGAGCAGGAAGCTGGATGTGGGGCTCGATCCCAGCACTCAGGGATCATGACCTGAGCTGAAGGCAGAGGCTTCACTGACTGAGCCACCCAGGTGCCCCCAACTCAGAACTTCTGCCTGAATGCATTTGGACTGAGATAGAATCAGCTTGTTTAATAGTACATTTCTGCCTCTGGATGGGAACCAGTGCGCTGAAGAATCTACCTCCATTAATTCAGCACTTACGTGAATTGAGGAGATGAAGGTTGGAAAAGAACAAAATCCTAGAAACCAAAACCAATCAAGATGACAAGAAATGAAGACTCAGTTGCTTTCCATCCTCAAGGAGTCTGAGGATTGGAATCAGAAGCCTGTTTCAGTGTGTTTGCTCTACTTAATAGCTACATGCTTTTGCATAAGTCAGTTAACCCCTGCAGGCCTCAGTTTCTCAGGCTATGGAATGATGTCAATAATATCCGTTCCCTGGGGTACTGTTAGAAGCACAAGTAGTATGACCTGTGGAGGTGTGTTTCTGAAACATCTGAGTGCTGTACAATAATCATTTTTTTTTCTGGATTGTTTTTCCAAAAATAAGCTGTTACAGTCCATACTCTTAGCAGTAGGGGAAAGAGAGATAGAAACATATGTAAACCCATTTTTAATTGTGTTTCTCATTAGAATAGTCATTAAAATGCTTCAGGTCAACTTCAGACCTTTAGTAAAATGTGAAAGAATATGTCCCACAATAGCCATATGGTAAAAATACTGCAAACATTCATTCACATTTAGGGCAGATAGAAGCATCAATTAGAACTTTATAGGCCCTCCAAATTTTGGCAGATTACCAAAAATCCTCTGAGGACAGGAAAACTTAATAATGCAAGATGTCGTTGCCACTTTTTTTTTTTTTTTTTTTTACAGATGAACTTGCATTGTGTAGTATCAGTATACTATGTTAAAATCCAAGAGAAATGTGCACTGAGAGTATGAGAAGAATTTCAGAAAACTGCTCTCAGTGATTTTAATACCCAGCTGTTTTTGTTTAGCATCTATTCAAACTCATGTCACTTCTATGTAATAACAATTAAAATCTAAACAAGTTCGTAAGACAGTTATATGTCTAACTTTGTGAGATACATGAGCTCTTGATATGATAAAAATAGGAATATTTTGGAATTCAGGAGTATTTTGAGCATACTAAGAATCCATCAACGTGTTTGTTTGTTTGTTTGTTTGTTTTGAGCAAATGATCATAAAATTTGATTTCCTGAGTTACAGCTTTTGACTAACTCATGGTGAATACATATCAGGTAAGTAAGCATGTATTTGGGACAAAATAACGGTATAAATTCTGAAGATGGCTCTAACAATTTCTATTTCTAGCCCTCCCAATGTGCATTAATTATAATTATTTTTACTTTGTGTCACTATTTTAGCACTGATCAATGACATATACTTCATAGTTCCAGGCACCAGAGTTCGCCAATTTTCAAAAATCCCTTAAATATAGTCCTTATTTGTTCCTATTTGTCAATCGAAAATATTTTCCTACTTTGCAGCTCAACGGGTTTCCTTTACTTGAAAAGCAGAACACAGTGTAGCTAAGTGACAAGAATTTGCCATTCAGAAAACCATCAACAGGAAACATCAGTGCAAATTCCTCAATATAACAAGTTCTTGGCCACAATTCAGGATAGCATTTTTCTAAGGTTGCTCCCTTTATCCTCTGCAAATGTTAATGACTTCACCTCTGTACTTGTAAAAGTACTCACGGTTGCCCCCACCATAGTTTAATTAGGTTTTCATCAAAGACGAACACGGAGGCACCTCTTAATATTATCTCCCTGGGGTCTAATGGCCCTGATGCTTCTTTCAGGCATCTGTAGCCTTACAATTTATTTTTTTGACGCTATCCTTTTTGTTGGAATGAGTATATTGGGCATTTGGGCAATGCCAGCTTGCAGAGAGCTGGTGGCAGATGGAATGAAATCTGCCTAGTATGCCTTCCCCTCCACATGAGCAGAGAGCCATCCATTTCCTCCATTAAGGAGTTGTCACTCAGCCCACCCAGCTGGAAGACCATTTTTGATAGCCAAACTGGCTGGTGGCAGACAATTCAGATACAAAGTGCACTTTAAAAGGAAGCTAAAACATCATTTGTAGGAAAATTGAAAATGCATGGCCTCCACCACAGCCAATGTTTTAATGACTGTAATATTTTAAGTGATTATTTTTGCCACTTCAGATTGCTCCTTAGAGAGGAGAGTTTTTTTAATTAAAATCTAGGCAAGGCAAATAGATGAGATATGAGGAGCAGAGGAAAGAGAAATAAGATGAATAAAATTAATTAAAATGGCATTGTTGGCAGAGTCATAAATTAGCCAATATCTGGCTGGAAATAAAATATGTTGGTAGAGGAGCTTCTGGATTACACTGGGATGTGTGATTGAGTGACTGGAAATTGACTGACTTACAGCCTATGTATCGCTGTGTTTCCTAAGCCTTTCTCTAAGCTAGAGCTATCATCATATAGAAATACGTATTTCCTACATCCCGGGTCAATGGTCTTTAAAGAATGAGACTTTCATGCTATATTTAAAAAAAAAATCAAAATAGGAAGAGAATGATTTCTCTCATGAGGCAAAATGAATTCTACCATTTTCCACACATTCAATTTCTAGGCAATTTAATGCCAGTTAAAAAACGGAAAACTTGGCTATGAACACAGTCCAGGTGCAGGAGGGCTGAAGTGCATTTTCTCTAGTCAACACAATAGACTCAGCCACGGTGAGTGAATTTTAGGGAGCTTAAAGAATAGATTTTCTCATTATTTTCTGGATTCATTAAGCATTCACATTTGAACCACTTTGTACCAAGATTCATAAAGTTTTGATTTATGGTATATTTTGTGACAAGTGTATAATTACTTGGCAACAGTTATGACAACTCCAAAGTGGCAACAGTGACAAATTTGAATTGGAGTAATGAGAGTAAGAATAACAATGTAAAATTCCATAGGGCGGTTGTTAACCTTGTCTTTGGAGATCAACTTGACTTTCACAGGGTCTGAGGTTTTTGGACTTGCCTTCTCAAATTAAGGCTGAGGATGCCAGGTACAATGCGGGAGGCTAAAAGAGACTGAGGAAGGAAAGGGCTGGCTTTCTAGTAAAACATGACAAAACTGTTTGATCTTGGAGAAGCCATTGGCCTCTCTGAGCCTCTGTCTTTTCATCTGTGAAATGGGAGTAATTGTGAGGATTAGATGAGATACTGTTGGTGACATGCCTCCTAAAGACTGGGGTATCTCAAGAAATCGGTAAATGAAGATGGTAAACCATCTTCATTCATTCGCTTAACAAACTTCATTCATATGCTTAACAAACCTTCCTCAGTGAGTGTCACTGGGCAGGTTGCCATGCTATGTCCTGTACTAGGCACAGAAATGATGAAAAATGTTATGTTTCTGATGTTCGTATAAAGTAAAATAAATCTCATGGAACATATGGCAGCTTCAGATCAAAACTAAACAAAAAAGGGTGCACCAGTCAGGGAGGCTCTGGGGGTTTGTTTGACTAGTTACTTCCAGTAGAATTTACCAGAATTGATTCCGTGTTATTGCCATCCTTGTCATGGTGATTTGGCCCAATTCCATGTTTCACTAATGTTATTCCCCATTAATTACTGTACAAATAGGCAGCATCGGAGGGAAATTGTGAAAAGCACACTACTTATGTTTAACCCTTCATCCCCAAAGTACTCTTATTAGCTTGACAAATTATATTCTGGCTCATTCTACGATATCATGCACTCACCTCTTGGGGGAAACATGACAATAAAAGCAATGCAATCCAAAGTGAAAACATCCCAAGCAAAGGGAATTTAGGTAGACAGCATGCAATTAACCAGGCTGGAACCCGGCCAGAGAGATCATAGCTAACATTCCGATTCTTAATGGAAAAAGACATGGGAACATGGACTAGCCACAAGCCTTACTGAGTTCAGGTTTATCCTCATTAGAAAGCCGGGACTCAAATCCCTCAAGATACACACCAGATAGTTTCCAGTACAGCGATTTGCAAAGCACGTTTCTGGAAAGCGTATCTGATTTCCTCCTGTTTGTCCTGATACTGTGAAAAATAACATAAAATCATTGACTGGATCGTCTGGGGTGCTTGATTTCTGGAAGACAAGTTGGGCATTATAGCAGGCAGGTCCTGATCTGCTAGGGGATTACATCCCCCAAAAGGCACATTTAAAAGTGAGCTCTGCTTTGAGTGTGATCACCCCTTTCACCATTCATCTTGGGTTTTCCTCACTAGCTTCAACCTGCATGAAGACTTCAAATTTTCCGACAAATTGATTTACACGTTTTCTTAATTTGGACATAATGACCTTTTATTCTGCATTAACAATTCCACAATTCATGACAAAAAGTACTAGACAGGTGACAGCAGAATCCCAGAATGAAAGCTCCAATTCTTATTCAGGACTGGAGATGTGCCTAGCGTCCACTGGGACAATGAATTTGGCAAATGCTTAATGTACAAGAGCTATAAGAAAATTAATAGACTCTCCTGTTCTGACTTAATGCTCCCCCTTAATGGGTTGTTGATTTACCTAATTGCTGTTGTCTTCATTAGGACCTTTGGTGTTTGTTAAACAGGAAAATTGTCATTATTACTGCGTATTTATCAACAGTAAATGTAATAAAGAGGAAACAGTAACAGAGAAAAGATTAACGTATGACCCTTCTAAATTCTGTATACTTAGTTATTCCAAATCCCTGGACTATATCGGAAAAACTTAATAAATCACTTTTAAAAGAAATTTCCTTTAAATACATGTGATCAAATCATAGCCTATGCTAAAGGACAAACCTTCCTCACAGAATCTGTGACGTCTAGCACTGATTTACTTCTCAACACAAGTTGACATAAATGTGTAGAAGGAATAATCTGGAATTCTTTGCTAGCTACGCAATGAACTCAGGTAATAAAGAGAGAAAGATTAGCAGGTGCAGGCCTAGCAATCAGAGTGGGAAGAGTTCTTAACAATAAAAAATATGCGGAACAGCATCTATCTCACAGTGATCTGCATTTAATCTGTGGGTCAATTCCAGAGTCGACAGAAGCCCGTGATTTATGCCTTTGCAAGCCGGATGTAACGAGGCTGGCTGAGCAGGTATAAACATTTATTTATGGTGACTGAGCAAAACACATGCATTCTCTCTCTCTCTCTGACACACACACACACATACACATACACACACACAGATACCTAAGAGTCACGAATGATTCATGCTTTCAAACTACAAATTTCACTGCCACCAAAGAGGAGAGTAAACAAACAAAATGAAGCACGTGCTTGACCAAGAGTTGCCTCTGTGACATATATTGATCCATTTGGAAACTCTGTTTCGTGGGTACTATGAAAAGGTGAGGAAAACAGAAAAAACAGCAACAAAACCCAAACACTTGCTCACAGCTCTTTCCTCATCATCCGCCTCTGGGTTCTCCTGTGAGTGCCTCACTGATCTTTGTGGATTTTCTCTTTGACAGTGAGTTACGGACGGCACGCGGCTATCTGAAGGAGCTCCAGGCTGGCCCTCCACGAACTTACATTTAGTGTTTGTCTTTGACCTTGAAATGAAGGATGTTGTCAGATTGCTAGCTGTATATTTGAGGAGCTGGAAAGAGAGAGCTTTGATGGAATTGTCCAGATGTTTCAAGAGTGACTAAGGAAAATGGAGTGCTAAGCCTCCAATTATGGACACCCAGTGTTTACTGACTAGAGAAACAAAACTTGGATGATACAGCCTTCCTCCTGGTGCTGGCGCGTATGAAGCCTTCATGAGATGCCATCATGACTACTCTTCCTATTGTCATTGTCACTACTGTTTATCACCATAGGGTCGCTATTTTTATTATTGCTTAGCACCCACACTAGTGCAAGTATCATTCCTGGATATGAGACTCTTACCCAAGGTGAAATGCTGATCCTCGATACTCTAAGTCTTTTTTTTTTTTTTAAGATTTTATTTATTTATTTGACAGAGAAAGACACAGCAAGAGAGGGAATACAAGCAAGGGGAGAGGGAGAAGCAGGCTTTCCGCTGAGCAGGGAGCCTGATGCAGGATTCGATCCCAGGACCCTGGGATCATGACCTGAGCCGAAGGCAGCCGCTTAATGACTGAGCCACAGAGGCGCCCCTCGATACTCTAAGTCTTACCTGGAAAGGGCTAGAAAGCTGATTCATTTCCCATAAACCTTGATGGCAAAACCAAGACCACTGTCACAGAGTTGGAGCACCAGAAGTTGCCCTAAGATGAACTGTTGCCCCACTTTAGGCAGGACAAATGTGCCTCCCACTTTCGAATGTGACACAAAGACCCACAGCTACCTGACCGGGAGACATGTGCCCACAGGCTGGGGGATGGCCGCTGTGGGCACCCTGAGCTCTTCTAGCAACTGCAGATGAACCAGCAGAGGACACTCTGTGTCTTTTGAAGAGGAACAACAGACACAAATAATTCTTGATTCTTCTAGAAATCATATACAAAAGTTAAAAAGGGATGCGGTATTCTGGAAATGAAGCCAGAATCATCTTAACCAGTAATTAAGGCAGGTGATTCAATACTGAGTAGGCTTCAGTCGCTTGCCTTATGAGGCCATAATCTGCTTCCTCTGGGGTCTTGCTAACGAGGGTGGTGCTCTGGGGGGCTTTTCAACTTGCAGCACTGTATTTATTGGCATTTAGAACCCCACCTATTTGGTCATGAACAAAGGGCTGCTTAGGTATTTGTGGGAAATAAATTACCATCATGATGGTAATTAGAAGCATAAGAATGTGGTGTGCCTTTTCTTCCACATGGACAAGTTTTCTGGAAAAACATTGGAAGACG